>NC_141691.1:1736771460-1737371460 GCF_964263255.1 Lissotriton vulgaris
CTAGCTCTGCCAGAATGTGCAGTAATTTTAGATCTCATTTTAATCTATTCCTTTACTTACCTGCCCCACTTCCCCTGCAATGTGTTCCCTTGCATTCTTTTGTTTTTTCTTCTCACTGTTAGTGAGGGTTCTCTGTGGCACGTTAGCTGACTGGTTTGTTCATACATCCGGGGCCATCTTTTGTAGTGTGTTTTATTGTAAAAATAAAACTCTCAGTTACCTCCACCAGTAACTGATAAAACTCTTGTACTCAGCACTAGCTGCAGCACGAATAGCATGTCTAAGCATTTTGATTTAATTTCTGTTTGAAATTGTTTGGGTGCTATTCTAGTACACGTTCTCCTAAAGACAGGGTGCACTAGACTCGCAAACGAAGATCTAGATTGAAGTGGACTGGGAGCCAGGGCCAACTCTCTGGCCCTTGAATTTTACTTCATGCCCTAAATCTGACAATACAGTAAAAAAACCTAGGAGAAAAATTTGACTCAACATTACAAATGGATTGCTAGGTAGAGGTGATAGTATTACCATGCACCTTTTACATGAGAACACTCTAGTCTAGTGTTTCTCACCACTACTGTTACAGCCTTCAACTGGTCACAGCATAAGAAGTTTTAATCAGACACTTCAACATAGTCAAAATGATGTGCCATGGTGATGTAATTTTGAAAAAAGGGGACCCCTAAATAACCAATATACTTGCTATATGTAAGGGCAAAACACAGTAGGTAAAGCAATTATAGCAAGATTAAATAATATACGTCAAATTATTTTAGGAGTATAAAAAACAGAAACAACCACTAACTAAGTGCTACACATAGATCCAAATGCACAAATAATGTATTAAAAAATATAATTTTTATTTATATTAAACTTTCATCTATTTTATCATTTTATTCCTCATGAATGAAGTTCAATTGTTTTCGATTAGCACACATTTTTATAAATATATAGAAGCAATGAAATAGAAATAAATAATCATATTAAAAAAAACAATCCAGAGTTTTAAATAAATCAAATCAAATAAATAATTGATAAACAATTGATAAAGACAGTGTGATGGACTTTAGCAATGCGGTAGATGTAAGCTACGCGCGTTTCGGCAAAACTGCCTTCATCAGGAGACCGTCCATTGCAATACAGTTCAATATTTATTGAGCTCTAAAAATCACCATTAGCGAAATGCCAGATAGAGTATGGGACAGTAGAAAAAGAATTTCAGGATTGATGTTACCCGATAGTCATTAACTTCAAATTATTCCACAATTTATCGGTTAGTCTCAAGGAAATTGGTACTGGGCGGCTTTTATCTAAAGATATGGTCCAAGGAAAGGGGGAGGTGACACTCAAGTTTAATATTCAAGCATATCTGATGTGAGCAGGCATTGATTAATTACAATTACGGCTGCTAGATAGTACGTTCAAGTGAGAACAATTGCGTCTTAAAATCGACCTCCGACTTCAAAATCGCTCCTTTGTGTATGTTGGCTTTTAAAGATCGCAAAAAAGCGGCTCAATGATAAAGCGCTCAATCACGTAGTGGTCACGTCTCTCTTTTCCTTTAGTCTAACATACCTTCCATTGGACTCTTAGTATGCCTTCATGTAGCCATTAGTGTTCTGACCAGCCACAACCAGCCTCAAGTCAATACATGGTGATGACCATGCCTCAGGTTAGCCAGTATACACCTACGTCAAGACCAATACATTGGCTCCCCATTGAAGTCTGCGTCACCTTTAAAGTGCTCTGTATTGTCCAGAGGTCACTTTATGGCAAGGTCCCAAAATTGATCTTTCAATGTATGATCAAATACTGCTCTACAAGATTACTTCATTCATCCAATCACCTTCTTTTGTGTAACCCCAGTCTTCATAGGGCTTGCTTCACTGGTCATTCTTTCTTTGTTTTGGCCCATTCCCTGTGGAACGCAGTGCAGATTAATTTAAGAAAGACGTCAGTCAACATGCATTTCAGTAAAACCTTAACATTCTAGCTGTTCTTATGGTACTTGGGATAATCTAATTAATGTATCGTCCTTTAATTTATGGAGCAGAACCTTATAGGCCAAGAAACCTCTGGGTGATAGTGCGCTTACCTGCCTCACATTAACATCACTGTGATAGTGTTCAGAAGTCAGGACAAAAGCAACCATTTTTTATGAGTGATTTATTGATGGTGATTAAGCATGGGCGGAAAATCCGTTCCGCTCGCGGATTTTGCGGATTTTCGGTAAATTCGCAATCCGCGAACGCTCGCGAATTTACCGAAAATCCGCAAATTCGCACGCAGCGGATTTTTTTTTTCTTGGTGATACAATTTTGCGGCGTTCACTTACCGTCATTCAGCGTTTGCCGAGTTGTTTTTCTCGATATTTTGCGAGTGCTGCGCCATTTTGGATCTTGCTGCGGGATCCCGCGGGAGTTTGGCGACGCATCGCGAGAGTTCGCAATTGCGAACATGTAGGTGCGGCGGGCAGCAACAATCTCGCACTTGCGAAATTACCAAATTTGCAATTCTGCACAAGAAATCCACTAGCAAGCAGCATAGACCTTCTGAAAATGATGATTTTTATCAGAATAACTCCTCAGGTTGACATTTGCCTGCACATTTTTGGATTTGAGGCCTTTTGACTCTCTTTGGATCACTTTTGGATTAGAAATCAACTTTCATAAGTAAGTTTGTTTGGGGCATTAAAGTTCCTGTTCTGCAGAAAGCACTCAGTAGGTGCAAAAGTTCACTCATCATTAGTAACCATTCCCTGTAGTACTTCCTGAGGGCCCCCTCCAGAGTTCAGTTGCCTATGTTTGTTTGGGGCATTACAGTTGCTGTTCTGCAGAAAAACGAATTTTGCAAAACTGAAAGCACTTAGCAGGTGCAAAAGTTCAAACTCATCATTAGTAATAGTAACCATTCCCTGTAGTGCTTCCTGACTGGGGCCCCTCCAGAGTTCAGTTGCTAGTTGCAACAATTGTATGACCCTGCTCTGACCCTCACAGCAGGCTCATAGAATAGCTACAAGTAGGCCACAAAGGTCCTGGAAAAAAAATTGCACTGCAACAGAAAGAAAATTACAGATAAGGAAGCAGGTGCCAGACTGGAATTTTAAAACAGTGACACATTAATAAATCAACCCCAAATTAATTCATGTCAGTTGAAGCAGGGCAGGTGTGCTTGCTTTCCCCCCCCATAATCTACAGTGATGATGAACCAGAGGGTGGCATTGATGTACCAGAGGGTGGCATGGGTGAAACAGAGGGTGGCAGTGGTGAAACGGAGGGTGCTGGGAACCTGTGATGATGAACCAGACGTAGAAACAACATAGTCGCGACCGTTGAGAGCTGACAAGTAAGTTCGCAATTGCGAACTGGTACAAAACCCTCGCGAACTGGCAGAAACCCTTGGGAACACAAAAAAAATCCACAAATTCGTGGATTTTGCGGATTGCGAGTTCGCAAATACGCAAATTCGCGAACGCCAGATTCGCAAAATTCACCCATGCTTAATGGTGATTTGTAGTGTAATCAGTACACTACACACACAGTTCAGATAAGATTTCTGCAATCTCTTTTTGGTGGATTGTTCTCACTATGGGCTCTTTAAAATGGCGAATTCGTGAGAAGTTACTTGGTTTTCCCATCAAATGAACCATAGCCAGTTTTATTCAGTATGAATCATGCCGTGGCATTTCCTGACATCTTGCACACCCAACTTTTAGATACTTTAGTATCCCATGTAACCTCCCTTCCTCTCATGACATAATTTGGAACAAAGGTAAATGTTCTTTCCACAACAAGCCCCAGCCCTGGCGTAAATCATGTGAAACATGTAATCAGTAAAATATTACTGTACTTTGATCCACAATGATCCCATTCTATGCCTGTAGCGAAAGTTCAGTCTCAGGACCATGGCGACAGGGAGCTTAGAACCTCTATCCTGGAGTCTGCTGTGTTTGATGCATGTTTCCATGGGTTCCACTCTTTTGGGGTACTGCATCAATCAGGAATTTGGGTTTCCTCGGTTTACTGTCTCATGAATGGTCATCTCTACCTTCTCTAGACTCATCTGGATTCTAGCAACAAACGCTGCCCTCATTTCTCCTAACGGCTCCAGATCTAACCACATCTTCTCTCCTAGATGGCATTGTGGCTCCTCTGGGCTTCCACACTCTCGATCCTTCTCGTATCTCCTTGCAACTCTGCCTCTCAAGTCTGGTCCTGTGCTTCGGCCTCCTTCAATCCTTCCCACCTCACCTGCCATTCCACCTGGCTTCCTCTTCTGGATGCTATAGGTCTCTGCCTGACCTCCCTTTTTACTAGTTGTTCCTGAGGTGCAATGTTCAGTGCTTCCAGGTTGTACTGTAGTAATCAATTGCCATGTTCAACCCCCAACATGGCATTTCTGTGAAACATTGGCAGCTATTTCTCTGGTTGGTCCCCATGGATGAGTACTCTGTTGACAACATCTACCCTTCACATAACATAACAGAGAGACATGGAATAGGCACTGTAAAGTACTTTGGAGTACCAGGTAAGTTCCACTACACAAACCCAGTTGCCCCATCTGTGCTAGGATTATCTGATACTATAGATATCTAGAAAAGATTAATACATTTCCCATCTCCTAGTCCCATCTTCTAGTGCGGACTCCATGTCTACTGACCCTCCTATGGAATGGTGTAGTCAAACTATGCCTAATTATAGCCTTATATGCACATGTACAAGTCTTAACTTTACACAGGCACAAAGATCCAGAAACAATTATTGTATGCTAGGGGTCCTCCTATCTGCTTAGATGCAGCCTTCCATGGGTAAAGTCATCTCAAAACACTTGCAGCCCTACATGCCAACCACCACTATTTTCCTTTAGTTACTTTCTGTCCTTGATGTCTTACCGAGGGGTTCTAGGATCAGAGCTCATTAGCAAGGTTGAGAGGTATGCAATGAATGTTCTATTTTCCAGTGCAAGCACAAGCGTTCCTAGCGCATCCTCCTGCATGTTGTGCATGAAGGCAGCAATGTAGTGTCCGAGGATGAGCTTTAAGGCGTGCCAATAAAGCTCCTCTTCCTGGGGCAAGAGAGACTGAGGGAGGTAGCAGGCAGCACCAGGAAGCAGGCACACGCAGCACGAGGGCTCTTTATTTCCCATAAGTGGCCCAGACTTCTCAGTGCCTCCTACTGTGCACTTGGCAAACATGTAAGGTGCTAGCACTTCTCTCTTGTAGCTCACTTCTTAGAGGTTTTGTTCCTCCTGTTCCATTGCATTTTCAGAAATGAGAGAGCCCTGAGAACACTTGTAACCAATCATCCTACTCCTAGCTCCTTCATGCCTTTTTGAGCTTACTGAAGGGCTGAATCTAACCAGAAGGGATGAGCAATACAGAGAGGATGAAATAGCTTCTATAGAAATCCATATCCACTCTATGTGGTGAATCCACTCTGACTACTAATGTTGCAGGGTCAAGGGTTGGCATCACTATAGCAACCTAGAAATCTCTTGAATGAGCCCAATGAGATTACACTGACACATAATTTCGATCATGCTGGTGCTGCTGCCCATCCCGCCTGGCACAAGCATAGAGGTTCTGTGGCATATTCTGCAAATAATATATCCCTGTATATCCAGGAAACATGTTACCCACCTTAACCTTGATCCAAAGGTTAACGATGTGCTACGATGTGCTACCATGAGGAGTAGCTGTACATGTCTTGTAACATTAGGCAGAGTTAATATTACCTATGCCAATTCTTCTGCCTCCCTCCATTCAGCATCCAGTGAGATGTTGAAGACAGGCCATGGACTCTGAGAAATTTGTAAATACTAAGAGCAGTGATAGTTCTTAAGAAACCTGGTTCCTCTCCCTGTGGTTACCCCTCAGTAACGACTGTAGGCGTCAGAAGGTCTCAGGTTACCCAGCTATGTCACAGAGGACACAGGTGCACTCTGGGGTCCCACAAATGGCGGCCAGGATTATTCTAACCTTTCTTGCCCTTAAAAGTAATGCACTACTCAAGCCTGAGCTCACAAGAGAATGACGAGTGTAAGCAAGCTATGCAGTATGAACAGACTCCTACTCTTTGTATAAGGCACACTGTTGTTGACAGTAGGCTTGGTTGGAGCACGTCACATTTCAAGCCCGTTAAATGTATTGACCAAGCACCTTGGCAGACTGTAGCCTGAACAAAGCACCTGTGGGTTGTCCAATGTCCACCTCATTCATAAGTAATGAAAAGATTGATGAAGTCATGGACCTTTGGGCGTTGAATTTCCTAGGATATTAATCCTATATCACAATCAAGTGAGTTCTGTGCTTCAACAACCAGCTGCGTTGACTGTAAAGATGGGTCATGTACAAAAGGTTGAAGAGTAAAGCCTTTATTCAGGAGCGTAGTAATTGCTTACAGCTTAATGCCAAGAAAACCGAGGTCCTGATTCTAGGGAAGCAGACGGAACTTTGGGGAGATCAGTGGTGGCCTCCTGAGTTGGGGGTGTCCCCCATCCCAGCGGCCGAAGTTAAGAACTTGGGGGTCTGGCTGGATTCTAACCTCTCTTTTACCAGCCGCACAAAGAAGATTGCAGCTACCTGCTATGGTATTGTGCGAGGACTGAGTCCAGTCCTCAAATTCTTCGACCCTCCTACTCGGCAACTTGTGGTCCAAGCCTCCATTCTTTCTCGGCTGGACTACGGGAGTGCACTGCTGCTTGGAGTAAATCAGGCTGAGGCCACTAGGCTGCAGAGGGTGCAGAATGCCGCTGCGCGGGCCATTGTTGGCCTCCCGAGACGCTGTTCTGTCTCTGCAGTCCTGACCTCCCTTCACTGGCTGCCGGTCAGACAGAGAATCAAATTTAAGGCTCTCTGTCTGACATTTAAGATCCTGAAACTCTCCTCTCCCCCTGCCCTTGTGGGCCTTGTCTCTCCCTATGTCCCCACGCGGTCTCTCAGGTCGGAATCTCTTCATCTGGCGATTAAGCCTAGGTTCAGACTGAGTAGGATGGGAGGTCGCTCCTTTTATGTTTTGGCGGCTGGATTATGGAACTCCCTCCCTGTCCATATTCGTGCCCTAAAAAGCCTGACTCTTTTCAGACGCGCTATAAAAACCCACCTGTTTGCCTCCGCTGACTGATTCCCTCTCTTTCCAGCATTGATCTGTTGTGTTGTGGTACCTGATCAGGCGCCAGGACGCCCCTTCGCTGGGGCAGCTGTGCGCCGAATAAAAGTTATTAACATAACATAACATAAGCAGGTACATGTCACAACGACGACAACCCCACACCAACTGACCCTCTCCTGCTACTCTAGAATCCAGCTATGCAGTATGCTTCCAGGTGCCATGACACCGGAAGCATCAGAGCAAGGATGTCACATTGACCTCCCTGCTTCCTGTAGTAGGTTCAGAGGGCCCCTGTACATTTGAAGAAATAATATATCTCTTACTTAACTTTGAATAGGTTATCCACCACTGTCCACTTATCTCGCGTTCCTAACATCACATATCATGACCCCGTTCCTAGTTTTATGACGTCATATGTGGTACGCGAAGCATCAGCTGTGCACATTCGTTTTGGGCCATATCAGCCTCTGGAGTTAATTCCTTCAAGCAGTGTCTGCTCAGAGTTTCCTGTAGCTCACACTCAGTGGGATCATGTGTATACTGTACAATGAGCAGCTATAGACGGCAATCCTGCTGAAGTATTCTGCGAGATGGCACATACAGTTCTACCACCAGCCCTACAAGTTCCATTCCCAGTACACAGTGAGAGAGGTTGATTGTGTGACTGTGCCTTCCTGTTAAATCCAAACTCACAGAAATGGATGAATAAGGATAGGTTTTATTGCATACATTAGAGCACCTCTGAAAAGAGGTCAGCACAGCAACAAATGCACAAAGCAACTGTCTACATACTACAACGGCCCGATCCATGCAGAACATAGAACCCATGGATGGTGCCAAACCCATTCAAGGAATAACAAGTGTACCACCAATGGATACTCACGTGCACAAGTTCACTCCCGTGCGCTAAACGACAACACAACGAGAGTAAACATGAGCGCGCGAGTGCAATAAGAAACATAACACTTCCGCCTTTAAGTATCTTCTGGGGATGATAAAGACCATGGAGCTGCTGAAGTCGCGCGCCTCCTAATATAAAAGCAGTCTAGATGCTAGCACTGAGGAACAAAACATCTGTCATCCTCGGGGAAAGATATTTGAACATGAATACAACACACGGAAAAACATCCAGAACACGTCTATGCAGGATATCAAATGAAGGAATCACTTCAAAAAGGTACTTTAAGGACAAAAAGCTCGAATACAAAGTATTACGCCATCCGATGAGCTCCAGTGAACATACTTCAAGCAAAATAGTCTAGACCAAAGCCAAGCAAAACGATTAGTGCTTTCTACAGAAGATGCGGAGCGGAATCCATCAATAAGCTTAGTTTTTGTTTTAGCCTAAATATGATATTTCTACATTTGATCTGAAAAGTAAATAGGCCTTGGAACATCAATACAAAAGAAATCCGCAGAATAGGCAAGAAGTGAAAAGCGCTTTTAATCCTGGAACAATCAGTATGTATGATTCTACAGCCGCAATGCACGAATACATTTCTTTGAAAAGAATGCCATTTTCTTCAACCTATACATACGGAATCTAATCATCTCTCCTTAATGAGAATACATGAAGTTCATGAAAGCAGAACAACGATGAAGCAATAAGAACAAGTGGTGTTTACAAAACTCTTGCCTTTAGATTCCAAGTTTGTTGTTGGTGTGTATATCATTTGACTGCAGACATTCATTAACTCCACAAAACCCCAAATCAGCCCTACTGTTAAGGAGGTAAAAAAAGGCACACCCGGAGGCAAATTGCGCCAAGTGCTCTAGGGGCACAGAGGGCGCGTGTGCCTCCCTTGTGTGCCCCCGGGACACTTTGGTATTACATAAAGCACCGCTTACGTGGACACTTCTGTAATACTGATAGAGCTGGCACTCTTGTATTGAGAGAGGGCGTTATAGCCATGCAAATGAGGAAATCACTTTTCCTCTGAGACCTTGCCACTTTACAGACATGGGCGCTGAGGCAAACATGCACTTAGGAAAAGCACTGACAGTGCACCACGAAAAGGTGGAGCAGTGCCAGTACACCCCTCAGAGTAGCCCTCTAGAAGGGGGAAAAGAGACCCCACGTACCCCCTCCAGACACCCCCCCTGTCACTTACTGCACCTGCATATAGTGGGATATCTGTGCCCTCTTTACACTGCAGGCAGGTTGCCTCCTACACTGAGAAACAAGAAGAAGCTTGGAAGGAGCTATCCGCATTTCACTGAGTGCTGGGGGCAGAGCACTCTTTGAAAAAGAACGCCCTATCCCAGTGAGCGCTAGGAGCACCTTCTGAAAGATGCACCATGGTGCAAACAAGGAAAGAGCACTGTTAGACCTGATAGCCTTAGGGTGGTATTCTCAAACTTTTTGCCTGTTTGCCTCACCTGTTTACTGATTTCTTTGTGTTGGCCTTAATACTCTGAGCATGTTACCACTGCCAACCAGTGATGAAGTGCATGTGCTTCTCCCTAAAACATGGTTTGATTGACTATCCACAATTGGCATATTTAATTTATCTATACTTCCCTAGTAGTCTACTAGGGAAGTATAGATAAACTAAATATTCCAATTGTGGTAGTGTGTACTGCATGTCCCCAGGGCCTGTACATTATTTGCTACGAGTGGGCCTGCAGCACTGAATGTGCCACCCACGTAGTACTTGAAAACATGTCTCTGGGCTGCCACCGCAGGGCCTGTGTGTGCAGGCTTACTTCCAGGTCAACTTGGAATTTAAAAGTCCTTGCCCAGCCTTAAACTTCCTTTTTATTACATATAAGTCACCCTAAGGTAGGCCCAAGGTAGCCAATGGGCAGGGTGCTGTGTAATTAAAAGGTAGGGAATGCACTGTTAAATTTTGCATGTCCCGGGAGTGAAAACTACCCAAATGCATTTTTCACTATTGTGAGTCCTAGCCCTCTCTCAGGTTATCATTTAGAATTCCTGATTAAGAATGAGTAACTCTGTCATGTTTCATATCATTGGAATGATAATGATAAATCCTCTTTGCTGGCAAAGTTGATTGTATCCGTATAATTTAGATATGCCACTTTTAGAAATCAGTTATTTGTCTGCTCTAAGCTTTGTGCGCCTGCAGCCTGCCTAAGACTCAGGGATATCAAAGTCTTACCCCCTGCTCCTGTGCCTGGTCCATTGTAAGTGAATCCAGGTGGTTGCTCCAGTGGAACCGACTCATTCTCTGCTGCATGAGGCAGAATCGTTGCATCGCCGCTGTTGCAGGAACAGAACCGTCGCATTGCACTGGGAACCAGTGCATCACCATCGGAACCTACACATAGGAATCACCGTATCACAGCCACTGCAGGAGAGATGATAGACACATCCCCTTGACTGCGTGAAGAAAACTTGTTGCTTCGGAACCAAGGCATCTCATACCTGGCGCTTCGTCTTCGGAACGGGTGCATCACCATTATTGTGTGGAGAAAATCAGCGCATCGCCTCCACTGCAGGATTGACGCATTACCTTGATTGCAGGATCGACCCAAATGCATTGGTCAGCTGCACCCCGAATCTTGCTGTCGCAACCAGGATCGAGGTACTTTTGTTCAGCGGGCCTTATGCAGCCCCTATATCCATCCAGCGCTCCATCACAGTCGGACTGAATTCTTGACTTTGGCCTGGTCCAGCACGACCAGATAACCCCCATAGGCGCCTAATGTTTCTGAGAGCTATTTTTCACTTTTAATCTCTAAAAACTCATACCTCAACTTCTACTAAATAGATTTTTGTCAACTTTGTCTTTTTATATTTATAAAGTCATAATCTATATTCTAAACTGTAGTCTGGACTTTTTGTGGTGGTTTTACTGTGCTACTCTTTGAAGTGTTGCACAAATTGCCTCTTAAGTTACGCCTGTCTGCTCTGTGGGAAGCTACCAGAGGGTGAGCATAGGTTAATTTATAGTGTGTATCTAGAATTGTGGCCCCCGCTTGGACAGGGTACATACCTCTGCCAACCAGAAATCAATTTCTTGCATGCACACTATATGTAATAAGGGGCCCATGTTTGGTGTAGCCGCTGTGGTGAACAAAATTGTAACTTCATTCTCAACAGGGTGTGTAACAGAAAATTGGGAATCATACATTACATACCATAGCCAAATGAAAGGCCAATGTTGAATTAAATATGCATGAATCTTGGTACTCTATGACCCCCTTGATCACAGAAATTAGAGAGCCCATTTCACAACAGCTTTTACACAGGTAGGTTGAAATTATGTGTGCAAATATCGATTTTCAAGTGTAAATATATATTTGATATTCACACAATGTTAATAAACACTCAGAATGATTCCCTCAAATGTAAAATGATCAAAGGATGCTGTAAACGTACGAAAGAACGACTCTACATACAGATGTAGGGAGGTGAGCCTCAGGATTGGAATGTGTTGAAAAGTAGCTTTCCACCTACAAACCTGTATGTTTGTGGGCATTCACAACCCTTTTTTGATATAGCAATTGCAAATCAAATGGTTCATTAACACTATGGACGGTATTTGTGGGTCGCAGATCTGACCCCTAGACTTTCCCTTGCGACCCCTGGTCTCAGAGGGGCAAATGCAGCATCAGATACCGGAGCATTATGATGTGCAAAATGCTTCCTAGTTTCAGAAAACAGCTGCTGCACGTAGAATCACCTGTTCAAAATGGTAACAGATACAACTTGCAACTGTTGCAACTTCTATTGCCTAGTAAAGATGTCTCCTAGCAAAATAGACGCTAGTAGGATGTCCCAAGCCCGGAGCATAAATGTGCTTGACCCGGAGACTTTCAGCACTGGTGTGGTATTCCACTTTAGTCTGCACAGGAGAAGCTAGGTAATGAAGTGTTCCAGTGCTTCCCAAATACATGTTTGTCTGTGTGCAGTCTGCTGCAATGACCAGTGCTTACCTTGTAAAAATAAATAAATAGTGCAGGTGCCCAAAATGTAGTTTGAGAAGCTGCAGTCCCCCTGTGACCTGTGATGGTCAGCATCCACCAGCATCTACCAGTGGCACTGCCCAAATCTATGAGAGGTGAAACCATGTCCACCACTTGCACTGCCTGTGTTGAAACTACCTAAAGCATTTGGCAAGGTCGAATGGGGCAGAAGGAGATAGCTCTGTGTTTGTGCAGGAAGGTATTGTCTTGCACCATTGCTTATCTTGGGCTATTTAATCCAAGAAGATAGTTCAGTGAGCTTTTCGCCCTTTCAGAAAAAGCTTCATCTGTAAACACAGCATTTTCCTTTCCCTTTAGCATAGCCAATATTGTAAGCAGTGTTTTCTCCTTCACACTCTTTCACTTAAAATGGTAATTAAAAGTGGTGCATATGTGACCTTTGTTCTAAGCGGTTTGCAGAGGGCCAAGGATTGGATGAGCATGTATTCTGAACACAACTTCTGACAGGCACCACCTACATCCTCAGCTCCAGCGCTATCATGCCCCATCTTTTGTTGTTACGTTATTTTATTTTATAGCGTGCACAGATACTCCAAGGAGTGTCCCGGCACGAGTCAAGAGGGGTAGTAGGGTTGCACTAAACAAATAGAAATGTTTTCAGGTGTTTCTTGAAAGCCATGGGGTCTTGGGTGTTGCGTAACGCAAATGGCAATGCGTTCCAGGCCAATGCAGCTTTCAGAGAAAGAGAGCTGTCACCCAACCTTTGTCTTTTGAAGCAGGGGACCTGGGCTAAGAATTGAGATGTGGAACGCAGTTGTCTCATAGGGGCATAGAAGGAAAACTGCTTCTGTAGGTAGGTAGGACCTAGGCCATGGAGGGCACGATGAGCACTGACTAGGGATTTACATTTGACCTGTTGTGTCCATTCAGACTCTGATATTACAAAGATATCTAAAGGAGACTTAGTTCACATCATGAGTTAAACAAAATTACTATTGCGCTTTTATTCTGAAAACATGGCCGTGATAACCACAGAAGACTGGTACCCTAAACATTTGGTGCATCAACCACCCAAATATTAAGGGTACCATCTGCATGTGGCTGTCTGTCATTGCTTGTAAACAGTGTTTATAATGAACCACGACTGACTGCTCCGGCACTGAGGGCAAGACTGAAAATGAAATAAAAGTGAAAAAAAAGAAAAATGCACTAACATCTGTTAGCTCACCTCCTCTGGTCCTCGTGAGTCCTTTGGCGCTCTGACTGCAGAAATTAAATTCTCCACACCAATCCAGACACTGCTCCCATGCTGCTGCTAATGTTCAGCAGCATGAGAGCAGCGGCAGGATTGGCTGGACCAGACTGCCTCAACACTCCTCAAGGCATTGGGAGCCTCTGTCTGCTCTCCACCTAGCTTTCTTAGACAGCTGGGTGGAGAGGTTTACACTGCGCGACAGCTGGCAAAAATGACATGTACAGTGTAAACTGGTGGAGGGAGCACCACTCCTTTCTGCCAGTCAGCAGCAGTGGGCCTGCCCCCAAACACGGCTTGGTTGGGGAAAGGGAAAAATAAAATGGTAATAAATTCATTTTATTACCATTTTAATTTTCGCCTTTGTGGCGGCGCTACCAGCTGTTGGGCGACACTCCTTTGCCCTAATGGAGGGGCCACTGCCAGTGATAACACATTATTTATGGAAGGTCCCTGTTTTCACTTGGTATTCCATTGAATTGAAGCTTTTTAGTTTCATTTGTAACATTAGGTGAGTCTAACATAGTCCCGTAGGGCTTAACCCTAGCCTGATTTAACAATAGTCATATAAGAGAAATCCACACTATTAATGTAAATGGAGGTAATTTATAAATTCTGTGGTCACCATAGATCTAGCTTGACCAGCAGCATGCTATACACTTCACATGGCAGATGCTCTCTTATGGGGTGAGGGACATTGGACATAACTCTTGAAGTTCGAGATTTCCCCTGAAGTTCATTCTCCGAGCTGGGGTATACTTATAGCATTCACTCAATTCCTCACTGTTGTACAAGCCACTATTGTTTGTCCTAAAGGGTACCGGGGTCAGGCTTGGGCTTGGATCCAACCCTTTTCACCAACATTCAAAAGATTTTAGAATCATATCAAGTTTTCACTGTACCTGTGCCAGGTCACAGTAGAGCTTCTTAGAGTCCAGTGCATCCCACATATGGCTTTCAGATATATCCCTGGCAGCCCCATGTAGTGTACACAGCAGAGTTACTAAAAAAGATGCCTTGTCTTTGGACAAAAAGTGGGAATTTCAATTGGCGACCATCACTCCATAGTGAGACCAAAGACTGGACTAGAATGTAACCTAAATAGTGTTATAAGCCACTTTTAGGCACTGCCAAAAAATCACACTGCCTTCAGCCAAAGGTCCACAACTCTTAATTGAACATCCACAAGCAGCCTGAATTCACTCGTTCACATTCTGACATCACCAAGACACCCATCAGTGATACAGTTCATAGTGTGCATTATACAAGGGTCATATGTTGCATGCAAAAAACACATCTGTAAAAAAACAAATGCTCTTAGGGAATGCAAGATCAAGCAAAGTAGTGAGGATATGAAATGCACACAGGGGCTATATCATTAACTTAGATTACCCTGAGGGCTTTTAGAGGCACTGTTGCATAATCAAACAGTGTTGTGGTGTCTGGACATGAACATAGGTCTTGTAATCTGTTTTTAATGGACATTTTGCCCCACTTAGGACCTGATTCCTAAAGGTAAATTTGTTCTTTTGTGTAAGTCTATTATTGTTTGCTATTCACAACCTAAGAGTTAACAGTACATTTACCACTGCAGAGACTCTGCAGTCAGGTCAGAGAACTTTACACATAATAAGATAGGGCTTTTCGATTGCTATTGGGACAGTGGGGCCCTGACGTGTGGTGTAGTGAATCAGAGGAGCTCCTATGGCTGATGGCTGAATAGCGCGGAAGCCCGAGCATGGAGCCCAGTGAAGTGAGGGGCAGAGCAGGACTGCCACGGCCCAGGAGATGAGGACTTCCCTGCTGACTCTGTCTCCTTTGTGGACATGGCGGCAGACCAACTTGGCCTGATGGAGGTGATCATTACAATGCCTAGAGTCCTCTGTGGGGGGCTCAGGACAAGAGCTTCAGAGTCAGCAGCCTCTGGGGCTTGTCTGGTACAGGCGACAAGAGCACCAGTGGGGCAGAGGAGTGGGGGCCCGAAGATCTCTTTGTGCCTGTGAGTGATGCTGCGGGAGCCCGCTTAACTGGGAGTCAAGGGTGGAATGTGCCACCCAGCAGCGAGTGCCCTCCCAGCAATAGCCCAGAAGAGCCGCAGAAAGGAAACACAATCAGGAGGCAATGCTGCTGGGATCTGAGACTCGAGCGGGTTGCTGCGAGGTTGAACTGTGGGCGGCCCAGAGCTCCAGGTGGGCACGGAGGCAAGGCACAGACAAATGGTGTCAAACAGTGCAAAACGCACTTGCCCACCTAAAATAGAGTGGACTTTGGCAGCTGATACAGGGCACTAAGTATGGGTAATATTGCACTCCAGCACAACTGTAAAACAGCAGTAGGTAGAGGGTGAGCCACCTCATCTGAATCATATTGGTGGCAGCCTGTGTCCCCAAGCTACTAAAAGGGGCTCACTTAGTGGTCCCTGTTTTGCCCCTCGCTTTGGTGACCTCTCCCTATCATCAGGGAGGATGGGAAAGGCTAGGAACCTCAGGATTCTGCAGGGTGAGCCAGCCATGGACAGGTGGGACCCACCTCCACAGCAAAATGATAATGTGATGAGCCACGTGGAGTCCACTTTGGATGCACACACCAGTAAATATGACAGTATTCTCTATGCTATGCTTAAATGTTGTGCGCAGGAATGAAAGAAATGTCCAGGGATTTGCTCTGGAGATATCCAAAGTTTCTTTATTAATCAAATTTCATAAACGGTTCACAGAAAAAAGGAATTTCAGCCAACGCGTTTCATTCTCAAAGAGAACTTCATCAGGGCGTCTGGGGGTAATACCCCTCTTGAAGGAGAGAACAAATGAGTTCTTGTGTGCTGTAAGTACAGATATATCATGTAGACCAAACAGGAACCGATTAGATAATGGTAATTTCTTAAGAACAGTGAATTTCGAAACTGTAATCTCGTTCCCGAAGTTCACAAGGAGATCCACAAAGGTTCCTTCCAACAGCAAAGCTGTATTAATTCTAAATTCGACGAGGTAGATGTATAACGGTCACGGTCCAAAACTCCTATAAAAAGATTTCAAATAACGTTCTGTGTAATTGTCTGGAAGAAATGCCTTCTAAATAAGAGGCATCCAAACAGGGGATCCTTATGCGTGTACAATAAATCTGATAATAAATGTTGCAGAAACAATTATCATCCTAGAAACTCCAGGTAGTACTTCTGAAGTCTAGATAGGGAACTAACCCAATGGCCACGAACCGGTCCAAATAGAACCCTATTTTGTGACTTTTCAGGCAGGATCGTGCCCATTGGGTTAGTTCCCTCTCTAGACTTCAGAAGTACTACCTGCAGTTTCTAGGATGATAATTGTTTCTGCGATATTTGTTGTCAGATTTACTGTACACGCATATGGATCCCCCGTTTGGATGCCTCTTATTTAGAAGGCATTTCTTCCAGAACATTACACAGGGCGTTATTTGAAATCTTTTTTGGACCATGACCGTTATACATCTAACTCGTCGAATTTAGAATTAATACAGCGTTGCTGTTGGAAGGAACCTTTGTGGAATTCCTTGTGAACCTCGGGAACGAGATTACAGTTTCGAAATTCACTGTTCTTAAGAAATTACCATTATCTAATCGGTCCTTGTTTGGTCTACATGTTATACCTGTACTTACAGCACACAAGAACTCATTTATTCTCTCCTTCAAGAGGGGTTTTACCCTGAGAAGCCCTGATAAAGTTCTCTTTGAGAACGAAATGCGTTGGCTGAAATTCATTTTTTCAGTTAACAGTTTATGAAATTTGATTAATAAAGAAACTTTGGATAACTCCAGAGCAAATCCCTGGACATTTCTTTAATTCCTGCGCACACCATTTAAGCATCGCTTTAGGATCTGGAACACAGTGACAGCACAGGATGGTTGGTGTCCGGATTTGTGGAGCGGGACTATTATATAATATGAAACTGGTATAGAGGTGCAGGAAGAGTGGTCTACCGCCCACTGTTTTTCTGTTTGTATTCTCTATGTTATTCATGATGCCACGCTTACTCTCAAAGCTAAAAAAGAATTGGTGGAGGTGGATGTCACCCTCCTCGAGGCAGAACATCGAAAGCTGATCGACTGAGTGGACAGCACTAAATCCTCATTCACTACACTGCACCCATCGGCCCAAGAACTGCAGAAACAAATGAAGGACCTGAAGGAGGAGGTTGAGATGCTCTTTAAGATACCTTTAAGATATGCGTAGATCTTAAAGGTACATTGTGATGAGGACGTACAAACACTGGCTTCTGATACACCTGTGACGGGTGTAGAGCAATTTCCCACCCACATTTCTCCCTGTCCCCTTCTTTACTTACAGACTGTACCGGTGGCGGAACACTGTCCCTTTAATCCCGCTCCGGAGGTCTGTCATGTGACTGAATCAGCTGGTCCCTCCTGGCTGAAAAAGGAAGACACCGAAGAAGGAGGGGTCTTACCGGAAGTCCGGATCACCGACTACCGAAGATCCAGCGAAGGCTGCGTACAGACCTTCTCCGTGAGCCCCCAGCCTGGAAGGTGGAAGAACGCCTACAGCGAGGAGCAGTCCGTGGAGGGGTCAGAAGAGCGGGAACCCAAGAGAAGACCCACAGAAGGGATGCCGGACCCACTCCGACAACACGAATGAGCCAGCCATGACCCCGGAAGGTCGTGGCTTACCAAGGTACGGGGATGCCTTGGGGCGGTTTTGGGTTATCGGCAGGAGTGCCACAAGGGAGGGGGCACCTGAATATAGTACCTTAAGGGGATTCGCATATCACGTAGTTTAAGGCCCACACACTGGTGACGGAATCGGGTGAACGTCCCTGACACTTCCCCGCTCTTTCCCCCCCCCCCCCCCCCTCCCCCCCCCACACGATAGAAGATATTGGCCTATTCCCTTACCCGGTGTTTTTGTTCTTCTTTTCTTTTTTCATGCCCTGCTGAAACTCAAGTGCCTGAAGTATTTAGGACCTAAGAAAAAGAGACTGGAAGTCAACTCCGCCACCTTCTTGGTTGTTCCTGTTACTTATTTTTTTGAGAAGAGAATAGTGAAGTTGGACTACCCCCATTTAAGCCCTTTACTTAAATCACAAAATAAAGACTGGTTCACAGAACTATCCCTGTAGTCTTGGTCTGCTTCTTCACCACCTACCACGTGGTGTCAGAAGTGAGATTTGTACGCCCCTACTGTGTCCAACCATGGAAAATTTAATCCAACTATTAATACAGGGACAGGAAAAATTAGAATGGGCGGTGGAGAAGCAAAAGACTTCAGCCCAAGCAGACAGGGAATTAATAAAGGACAGCATGGCAATCAAGCCGAACAAATGATTAAAAAAGTCACCGATGACCGTCTAGAACTTACGACACAGCTACCAATACGGGCCAGCAACGGACCTAACGTTTCTTTGCAAAAATATGTATTGGGCGAAGAGCCTGACGCGTTTTTGGTGAATTTTGAAAAGGCAGCACATGCTTCAGGTTGGCCTGAAGCTAAGTGGGCTTTTTTTTAGCCCGTCTTCTAACTGGGGAAGCTCTGGCGACCTACCAGGTCGGCAACCCTGATGGTCACACTCCATACCAGAAAATTAAGGAGATCATTCTAGACCATATGGTATGAATGCGGAAGCCTACAGAGTACGTTTTAGAAAAGACAGAGGCTCCCCTACTGACAATTCTAAGACCCTATATTTTAGACTAAAAGCAGCTGCGGATAAGTGGATAGAACCTCAATCACATACAAAGGAGGAAATCATGACCATGATTTTCCTGGAACAGTTTATTGAAGCACTACCCTTTCCTGTTAAAAGGTGGCTTAAACAACATAACCACCTCACAGCCGAACAAGCAGTGGAAATGGCCACCTCGTTTCATAGAGCCCAAGCGCGTGCATTACCTTGGGACACCGACAAACTTACCCGTTCAGCTGGAACACCGACAAAACTTGACAAGAAACCTATAAAACCTACTCTAGACTCATCTAAACCTTGTCCAATCTGTCCTGACCCTTTTCCCCAAAGACATCCCCAGTGTTTCGACTGCGGGGAGTTGGGGCATATTGCTCGGAACTGTCCAAGAAAAAAACCCCAAGAAGAGCCTATGGACATTGGGTGTGTACCGCGCTCCATTCTATACACCGCAGAATTGGGGCATAGCTTCCATGTAAGTGTTATAGTACAAGGAAGGAAGTTGAGGGCCCTCCTTGATTCAGGGTGCCGACAATCGGTAGTTCTACAATCAGCCATGCAAACCAGGACCCTTGCAGAAGAAACTGTTCCGATTAGATGCGTACATTGGGATATTCGCGTATACCCCTTAGTCACCCTTCCAGAGCAACTACCGACTGGGCAAACTCTAGATGCAAAACTGGGTGTTGTTCCCTCTCTCTCAGAGGAAATGATCCTAGGGTAGGATAACCCATCTTTCCTCTTTCTGTTACAGGATAAAATACAATCCCTAAAACCCCACCGCAAAATAAGTCCTTCCCTTCTGACTCAAGCCCCATGGATCATAGATAGGGGATTTCGGTAAGCCCAGAAAAATGACCCTACCCTACAAACAGCCTGGGACCACAAACAGCAATCACTCACTCAACCCACTCCTTCTTACCCTTCCTTTCAAATCAAAAACAAACTTCTATACAGGGTGGGAAAGCATGGGGATACCCCACAATTAGTAGTCCCTCAGGTCTTTCAGGATCAGGGCCTTTTTTTTGCACATTCACATCTCTTGGCTGGTCACAGGGGGGCACAGAAGACCGTGCAAATGTTTTTACAACATTTCTACTGGACAGAGATTTTCTCCCATGTCACCCGTTTCTGGCAAGAATGTGAAGTGTGTCAAAAGAAAAACCCTTATAGACCTCCACCAGTACCTCTGCAACCTCTCCCAGTGGTGGGTACTCCGTTTGAAAGGATTGGCATGGATATTATTGGTCCCCTTCCACGTACTAAGAAAGGTCATCTCTATGCACTGGTCGTGGTAGACTACACCACGCGATATTAGAGGTCTTTCCCCTATGAAAACCCACCACTCAGAACATCACAGAGAAACTGCTTGAGCTTTTTTACTGCGTTAGTTTTCCCCATGAAATACTTACAGATCAGGGAACACCGTTTGTGTCTAAATTAATGAAACAGATCTGTACCTCCTTAGACATATCACACATTAAAACCTCTGGGTACCACCCACAGACAGATGGCTTGTGTGAGCGTTGAAGACCGCAATCACTTCAGCTCCAATACTATGCTCACCAGATTTTTATAAACCTTTCCTACTACATACTGATGCTTCTGATCAAGGGACAGGAGCAGTACTCTCACAAACGTCCACCGAAGGGGTAGAGCACCCAGTCCTCTTCATTAGTTGCAAGCTTTTTCCCCGTGAGCAAAAATACCCAATCATAGTGAAAGAATGCCTTGCGATAAAGTGGGTGATCGACAAATTGAAATACTACCTGGAAGGTACCCACTTCCTTCTATATACTGACCATGCTCCCCTGCTCTGGATGAGCCGCAACAAGGGAAACAACCCTAGGTCCTAAGGTGGTTCCTTTCCTTACAGCCGTATTCCTTTGAAGTCATCCACCATAAGGGTTCTGCTAATGGGAACGCTGACTTTCTTTGCCGCCTCCCACTGTTCCCCGAATGTGAACAGCCTGGGGTAGGGGTGTGTGATGAGGACGTACAAACACTGGCTTCCGATACACCTGTGACGGGTGTAGAGCAATTTCCCACTCACATTTCTCCCTGTCCCCTTCTTTACTTACAGATTGTACCGGCGGCAGAACACTGTCCCTTTAATCCAGCTCCGGAGGTCTGTCATGTGACTGAATCAGTTGGTCCCTCCCGGCTGAAAAAGGAAGACGCCGAAGAAGGAGGCGTCTTACTGGAAGTCCGTATCGCCGACTACCGAAGATCCAGCAAAGACCGCGTACAAACCTTCTCCGTGAGCCTCCAGCTTGGAAGGTGGAGGAACGCCTACTGTGAGGAGCAGTCCGTGGAGGGGTCAGAAGAGTGGGAACCCGAGAGAAGACCCATCGACGAGACGCCGGACCCACTCCGGCAACACGAACAAGACAGCCATGACCCTGGAAGGTCGTGGCTTACCAAGGTACAGGGATGCCTTGGGGTGGTTTTGGGCTATCGGCAGGAGTGCCACAAGGGAGGGAGCACCTGAATATAGTACCTTAAGGGGTTTCGCGTATCACGTAGTTTAAAGCCCACACACTGGTGACGGAATCGGGTGAACGTCCCTGACACTTCCCCGCTCTCGCCCCCCCTCACACGATAGAAGATATCGGCCAATTCCCTTACCCGGTGTTTTTATTCTTCTTTTCTTTTTTCATGCCCTGCTGAAACTCGGGTGCCTGAAGTATTAAGGACCTAAGAAAAAGAGACTGGAAGCCAACTCCCCCACCTTCTTGGTTGTTCCTGTTACTTATTTTTTTGAGAAGAGAATAGTGAAGTTGGACTACAATTCCCAGAGACCCCCATTTAAGCCCTTTACCTAAATCACAAAATAAAGACTGGTTCACCGAACTATCCCTGTAGTCTTGGTCTGCTTCTTTACCACCTAACATACATATATGTAAAGTTAAGTAGAGCAAACCTAAACTTACCTACACACACTTGCCATCAAGATATTCTGGTTGACAATATTTTGGCAAAAATATTCTTGTAGCACAATATTTAGGACTCAACATTCTGGTAGTAAACTCAGGGGGAGTTGTCAGCTCACTTTAAGCTGCAGACAGAAGCATTGAGTAAATACACTGGGGCTAAGGTTTCAACATGTTGAGAGGTACTTTAGCAATAACGTTCATCCCACAGGACCTAGATCACATGGGCCATAAAAGTGTATGGGCATATCTCAATCAATCAATCAATATTTGTTATGCATGAGTTACCAAGGTGTACCAAGGTGCTGGGGCACAGTGAGCCTCAGTCGAAGAGCCAGGTTTCAAGTCCCTTCCTGAAGTTGGCGAGTGAAGGGGTGTTCATAGGTGGAGTGGGAGGTTGTTTCCGGACTTCACAGCGAGGTAGGAGAAAGAGCGTCCTCCACTGCTGGATGTGGGGAACGTGAGCGAGAGCACGGGAGGCAAATTGCCTGTTCAGTTGATGGAAGGTCAGGCGGTGGTCAATATAGGAGGCTACGGCTTTATGGAGGGCCTTGTAGGCGAGGGTCAGTAGCTTGAACTGGCATCTCTTCTGGATGGGGAGCCAGTGGAGGTTTCGACACAGGAGCCTGCAGTGATTCTGCAGATGGTGGATCTCTGTTAATGCCTAGCCACGCCTAGCCTTGCCTTAGCCTGAACAATCGAGCACGGAGTGTGTGAATGCCGGATACCAGACACCGGTCACTGGCCACCGGGAAACAAACGACGCGAGGGACAGCGTGTGTCCTACTGGGGGTAACAAGTTTGGAGACGTTGACATCGTGCGCCTGAGACACCCCCCCCCCCCCGAGATACCCCCCAGCCGCCCCTCAACCCCTCAGCCTTGCGAAAGGAAAAATAGCGGGAGAGCTTGCACGGGCACCGATAGGAGCCTTCGGCGCTGCCAGGACCCATCAGAGGCACGCCAGACAGCGGTGCAGCAGCGCGGGGGGGGGTCAGGTACAGTTTGGACATTTGGTTATCATGACAGCACTTAAGATAGCACCTGAGGAGCAAGGAGCCAAGGAATGAAGGTGCAATTCTAGTATCCAGGCTACGAGAACTCGGGTTTATAATCGGCGTAGCAAAAAGCGGAAGCGGAGCAATTATCCTGAGCGCAGGGAGAAGCAGGAGAGACACCCTGGGAGAGGATAACAAGTGCGGCAAGGCAGGCTGGTGGTTACAAGGCACAACAGAGGTAAGTGAAAGAATTAGCGTATTCTTACAAGTCTATTTTGAGCAGAATTGTGAAATTATTTATAGCAGCATTGCAGATAAAAGCATTACAAACCTAAGAGATGGCCCCTAAAAGAGGGCAAAAATTGCGCAAAGACGAAAGCTTAGGGAAGAGTAAGTTAATGGAGGGCTCAATATCACTGGAAGAGAGCCAGGAAAGCCAGGCCTCCGTCATGGACAACAGCAAGGGGCGATGCAAGAAAAGAAAAGTCAAAAGGGCAGCTAAAAATGTCCCGCAAGCCAAAAGGGACTGTACTACATCAACTGCTAAACAGAAAGATAACACAGCAGTCTCCAAATCTATAAAGGATTTTGTAGGGAAACACTACAAATCTATAGAGCCAGTAATAAACCTGGAACACGAGGAAGACGAGGAGGAAAATGGCGCGGAGGGCAGAGAAAAGACTGGGGTAGAGGAAGTGAACCAGATAAGGAAAGAAATGGGAGAATACCCTGAAGAAGAACCTTCTGATACAGAGGAAGGAAGGGAGGACCCCATAATGATAAACCTTACCCTTCTGAGCCAAAATCTTCAAATAGCAGCGGCTCGTCTCTCATCATCTCCAAAAATGTTCTCGCTGCAATCCTCGGAAAATGAAGGGCAAAGGGGAAATGAAAGTCAGAGTCCGAGCTATGTCTGGGGAGGTGCGCCAGATCAACCCCTGCAGCATCAAAATGGCCAAAAAAAACTATCACAGCAGGACGTTGTAGGAACTGGAAATCAAGCAAACCCAGAAAGAAACAATCCACAGGACTCGGTTCTCTTTGTAACGCCCACATCTTCCTTGATGGAACTAATATTGATGTTACAGAAGACATTACAAGGATTTCTAGAAGTAACACTATCAAATAATGGAGTGTTGAAAGCTCAGAAATTGTACTTAAAAAAGATTGAAGAGGAACTGTTGGGGATTAAGAGTCAAATGCCAAATATGTCACGCCCAGTAGTTACCCCCCAGCCCATAGAAGAAAGCGTTGAAAATGAACCGGCAGAGGCAGTCGTGGTAAATCTAGTAGTTACACCCCAACCCATAGAACAAAGTTTAGTAAATGAATCTGTAGAGGCATTAGATAATGTATATATCTCCAGACGCCCAATGCTGATAAAAAGGCATAGTGTGTATGCAGTGGCCCCCACGAGGAATAGGGCTGGTAAGAAGTGGGCCCCGCACTTAGCAACAAAGAGAAAAGGGAAAAAACTAGAGGGGGAGACACAGTCAGGCCTAAAATGCATCCGCTCCGATCTACGTACCGATTGGACCCTCGCAATCGTTGATTAAAATAACAAAGACCCCGATAGTACAGAGGAAAAATTGGAGTAGTAAGGAGCTGAAGGAGAAACCCACAACGTAAAGCAGAAAGTAAGGATATCCTTAGGACAATCCAAAAGTGGCCATAGAGTTGATAGCTCACAATCACGAGAACTAGCAGGAGTGGAAAGCAAAGGGTTGCCACCAGGGAGAACAAAGGGCAGACAGTTAAAATACGAAACTCCCAAGAAATTATTATAGGTGGATAAGAACAAATGGGTATACTTGGAACAGATACAGGCTGTGAGAAGGGGAAAGATGGTTAGAAAAATGAACCCCCTAAATAGGGCGCAGATTCTGACCGCATTTGCCAAATGCAGTAGCCTGAGTGGGATCAGCACAAACGATCTAAGGCAAATTGGCTTTGTAGAAAATAAAAATGGTAAGGAAATAACAAAAGTGTCACTTCACTCAGACCAGGTAAAAATGGCAATTCTAAAAGCTACTAGTGAGATAAACCAACTGGGAATAAGGGTAATTCCAGAGAGAGAAGTAAACGTCCTCTCAGGTAGTACCTTTCTAAAATACCACGCAGGTCTAGAGAGGAGACAAGTGAAGTTATATAGAGATAGCGGAGAAAACCGTAGCTGCATGAATATAGTG
The DNA here is from genome assembly GCF_964263255.1 of Lissotriton vulgaris. Lineage (NCBI taxonomy): Eukaryota > Metazoa > Chordata > Amphibia > Caudata > Salamandridae > Lissotriton > Lissotriton vulgaris. Next base: position 1,736,796,503 of record NC_141691.1, read on the forward strand.
ATAAATAATACAGGAAATGATGCCTCATGGGATAATTGGTCTCTATGTAGCAGCTATGTGGGAGACCCCAACAAGAGTGATACGGAGGAAGGGGCAGAAGAGGGTGGCTTAAGTGAGGTAGAATAGGATGGGGGGGTGCCGCAACGTCTAGGTCTCTTAACATGGAATGTAAATGGATTAGGCAATGAGCTAAAGCGAGAATATATAAAGGAAGTAGTAAATAAAGTGGAAATTGCCTACCTACAAGAGACCTGGACATGCGACGAAACCCCACTCATCGAGGGATATCTACAATTGTGTCGCCCGGCCACGAGAAAAAGGTTTGGCCGCCCTTCGGGGAGGTTAATGCCACAAGTCTCAACAAAAGTATTGAGAGAAGTAACATCGTTAAAAATGAAATGTAAATGGGTACAGGCTTGTAGACTAGTACTGTTGACCTTGGAAATGAAATACAAAATGTTGACTGTGATGTATGTATACATGCAGTGGGATAATGGAGCAGAGTATGAGAGTGAGATGGGATATTTTAAAGGGGATGTCGACCTTCTACTAGAAAAATATGCATCAGATATGCTGATAATTAAGGGGGATTTTAATCATAAACTAAACCCAAAGACGGCCGACCTCTGGAATAGAGAACTGTTAGAGGTTTATGGAATAAAACACGCTAGCTTTCCAGTATGTGAGACCTCGAAACAGTAAACGGAATTAGTACATTTCCTAGGAGGTAGGGGTCTCCAAAGTCTGAATGGTAGAATGAAGACAGATTGCCCAGCAGGGAAGACCTTTAAAATAGGTTTAAAGAATTGTCCAATTGACTACATGTTTATGCCAGCCTGGAATTTCCCTCTAGTACGGGATTTCAAGATGGAACAAAAAGAATTTAGTGACCATAATCCACTGTATTTAACGATATTTGGGGGAAGAAAGATGCCTATAGACAAAGTGATCCCACAGGATGTCGAGTACCCTAAACGTGTAACGACACGACTTACTGAGGAATACCAGGAAAAACTGAGGGCTATGCAAATTAAAGTTGAATCAGAAAATTTAGAGAATAAAAACTTGGAAGGGTTCATAGAGAAGATAGACCAAGTAGTTCAGTGTCTAAGAATAGAATTAAAAAAGGATAAAAAGAATAGCTCAAAACCCCCGGCCTGTCGAGTAAAATGGTACTCTGTCGAGTGCCAATCTAAAAAAAGGGAGATATGGGCAGCATAAAGAAGGCAAAAAAAGAACTTCACCCATGAGAGACAGAAACGTATAAACAAGCTGAAAACAGAATTTAAAAAAATGGTAAATGATGCAAAAAGGTCATATGAAGAGAAATGATGGTTAAACCTGCTAGAAGCAATTGAAGAAAAGAATTTAAGACAATTCCGGAAAATGGTAAAGGCAGCAGCTGGCCCAACAGACGGAGAAATGAAATGTGTCATCAGTGAGGCATCCTGGGAGGAGTATATAACGGAATTGTATGGGGTACGAGCTCCTCGAGATCAAGTAGAGCTCGAAAAGTGGCAGGAAATATCTGAAGATCTTAAATCTGAGTTTAACGAAAAGCAAGTAGAGCATTTAATAAGAGAACTGAAGCTAACTTGTGCGGCAGGACCTGACAACCTTCCTGCAATAATACTGAAGTCAGAAGTAAAGTGGTGGGCAAGATTCTTCGCCCAGATGTTCCATATAATACTAACAGAAGGCATAATGCCACCAAACTGGAAGGGCGCAGTAATCAGGCCAATCCATAAGAAAGGGAGCATGGATGCACCACAAAACTACAGACTGATTAACCTCCTAGATATAGGAGGGAAGGTTTTCTCAAAAATTGTGTTAAATCAACTTAACACATGTGTGAAGGAGTCTCAAATCGTACCCATAGAACAGGGAGGATTTAGGGAGGGGCACTCCACGATAGATCACGGCTTCGCATTGTGGGCAATGGCAAAGAAGTCAACGGAACAAAATGGCAAGTTATGCTGTTGTTTCGTTGACTTCCGAGCAGCCTTCAATTCAGTAGACCAGGACTGCCTATGGGAAACATTAATGAAGGTAAAAATTCCCAAAGACCTACTGACTATAATAAAGGAATTACACCGAGGAAACTGGGCTCAAGTCATCAGGGATACTGTGGGGTCACTGACGCAAAAAATACCCATTGCTAACGGCTTAAGACAGGGCTGCGTTCTGGCCCCACAGCAATTCTCCATATTCCTGTCAGACCTACCTGCCTATTTAGAGGTTGAGGGTAGTGCAAGTACCAGAATGGACGGAAAAAAGGTGCCCTGTCTACTCTATGCAGACGATCTGGTAATAGTCGACCAGACCGAGATAGGCCTCCAAAGAAAGTTGAACGCATTTAATGTATACTGTGCTAGCAAATTCTTAACAGTAAACTTAGATTAAAAAAAATCCTATGCTTTGGCAAAAAGGCATAGGTTTAATTGGTATCTAGGTGATCTTAAACTGGAGACGGTCAAAGAATATCGCTACCTAGGGATATGGTTCGATAAGACACTAAACTGGCGTACTCATCTGGAAGCACAAAAAACAAAGGCTCATACTTCAATCTGTGGACTAAAAATGTTTAATCAGGATTATGGTGATATGTCGCACCGCCCACTGCTAAAAGCTTTTAACGCAATGATACCCCCACAAGTCCTTTACGGAGCAGAAATCCTTTATTTGAGCGGTAAGGGAGCCTGGGACTTGGTGGAAGGGAAATGCCTGAAAAGCCTCTTATCTCTCCCTCAATCATCTATGGTCCAAGCTATAAGAACAGAAATAGGTACAAAGTCTTGGGATGTACAAGTACAAACGGCAATAATCAGACTTTGGAAACGATTGGAAGATACAGATGGCCAAATAGTTACACAATGGTGCAGAAAGAAATCCAAAATAGTGACCTAAGATGGGCAAAAGCTTGTAGGGAAAGAATGATGCAGGTTTGTAAAAGGCTAAAGGTGGAGGTGAATCAGGAAACGCATCAACTAGTCTGTACTAAGAGTGAGCTGAAATTTAATGGGAAGGAAGTATCCAGAAAGACTGATATGGGATATCTAGTAAAGAAAAAATCTGTAGAATTTATGGTGAACTCTTGGTCAAACGATAACTGGTTTCCCTACTTAGACATCCTACCAAATCGCGGCTATAGGCAGGAGATATTAAGGTTGCGGATTGGGATCAATCCATGGTTAACAAATAAAGACCTTAAATCAAAAATGTTAGATCATAAAGGGTGCTGCAGGTGTAATTTGGGCTCCAAAGGAGACCTTGTACATACCCTTCTTGACTGTCTGAAATTACTAGAACAGCGGAAACTGTGGCTGCGTCCAGTATTCTTAAAACACGATATAAGAACAAGGGCGCAGGCGGCCAACCTCCTAACTGAAATGCCCACTATTGACATTGCAATTGCCCTAGGAAAATACATAAAGGCGGTACAGATCTTACTAAGAAGCCAGGAGTAATCTGTAGGATTCTATGAATCTTAAACCAATGAAATATATACTTGAACTAAAGGAAATGAAAGTGTTTTAATGCGATAATAAGTTTTATTATAAGTGCAATTTTATTGGTGTTGGTTTGAAATGTATAAAGGTGTGTAAGAGTTTTAACCGATATTGGAATATTTTGTACAATGATTTTATTACCTTTTATATGAATATTTTAAACTTGTGGTACTGCCTCTTGCACTTCTTTAAAGATTACGATCATAATAAACATATCTTTGAATTGACTTGACAGTGGAGGTTTCTAAGGTGGGGGGTGATGCTGGTCCATTTGGCTAGGTCGATGATGAGTCTGGCTGTGATGTTCTGGGTGCTCTGTAGTCGTTTGAGGAGGTGGGTTGCTGCTCCGGTGTAGAGTACAGTTCCGTAGTCTAGCCGGCTGGTGACTAGGGCTTGGGTTACTGTTTTCCTGGTACTTGTGGGGATCCATCCGAAGATCTTGCGAAGCATGTGGAGGGTATGGAAGCAGGAGGAGGCAACTGCGTTGACCTGGCACTTCATGGAGAGGTCACTGTCCAGGATGATGCTGAGGTGGCGGTGTGATTTGTGGGAGTAGGTGAAGGTCCGAGTGCCGAGGGCCACCATGTGTCATCGCAAGGGGAGCTGCTCTTCCAAAGATGAGAATTTCGGTCCAGTCTGTGTTCAGTTTCAGGAAGTGGGATTTCATCCAGTTGATGATATTGTTCATGGCATTCTGGAAGTTGCATTTGGTGGTGGCAGTGTCTTCCGTGAGAGAGAGGATGAGTTTGGTGTTGTCCGCGTATGAAATGATGTTGATTACATGGGTGCGGACGATGTCAGCCAGTGGGGTCATGTAGACATTGCAGAAGGTGGGGCTGAGGGACAATTCCTGGGGGACTCCACAGATAATGTTCTTGGGTTGAAAGGTGAAGGTGGATTCTTGTATGCATCCTGTGGGGAAGGTGGAAATCCACTTGAGGGCGTTACCACTGATGCCGATGTGGTGGAGTCTGGTGATGGGGTTGTTGTGGGATATGGTGTCGATGGCTGCTGAGCGGTCGAGGAGGAACAGGGCTCCTGACTCAGCGCAACCAAGGATGCTCTAATGTCATCGGTTGCTGCTATCAAGGGGTCTTGGTGCTGTGGTTTGAGCAAAAGCAGGACTGGGCGGCCTTGAGTGGTTTATTTCCTTCCAGGTGATCGGTGAGCTGGCGGCTGAAGGCCTTCTCCAGGACCTTGGCCAGAAAGGGGAGCAGCGACACATAGCAGTAGTTTTTGAGCTCACTAGGGTCGGAGGAGGGCTTCTTCAGGAGGGGTTTCACTTCTGTGTGCTTCCAAGAATTGGGGAACGTGGCAGTGCTGATGGACAATGTGAGAATGGTGGTGAGTGCGCTGCTGATTTCCTTCTGTCCCAGGTTGAAGATGTGGTGAGGACAGGGGTCTCTGGAGTGAATGGAAGTCATGATGGCTGTTGTGATGGATGTGGTGAGTGGCGTTGATTCGGTGAGGTGGCTGTGGGAGTTGTTGGTGTGTGTCAGGAGGTGGTTGAGGCCAGTAGGCTGCTGGTGGAAGTTGATGTAGATGTCTGCTATCTTGTTGAGGGACTAGTCCGCCAGGGAGTCGCAGAGGGCTTGATAAGGGCACATCGAGGTCTCAGTGGCAGAAGGTCAGGAGAATTCTCTAACAATGCTGAACAGTTTTTTCATGTGATTGATGCAAGGTTTTGAAGGTGGTGAGGTCTGAAGGGTTTTTGCTGGAGCGCCATAGTCTCACCAGTCATTTGCAATTGTTTTTAAAAGACTCGGAATTTGGGGGTGAACCAGCTGACGTTTTTGGTGGATCTTCTGGTGCTGGTCATTTTTGTGGGGGCGACAGTGTCAGCATAGTTAGAGACACAGTAGGACAAGTCTTGGACAGCTTTCTTAAGGTTTCTGGAGGTGTGGGGTCTGATGGCGTTGAGTGTGGCAATCCATTGTGGCCCAGTGAATCTATTCCAGCTGCAGCGCACGGGGTGGGAGGAGTGGCAGTGTGTCGTGGTGGGCCTGCGATGGTGAAGTAGATGATGCTGTTGTCTGTCTAGGTGAATTTGGTAGTGTGGCTGAACATGATTCTGTCCCTGGCAGTAAAGATGGGGTCCAGGATGTGTCCTGCGCAGTGTGTGGGGCATGTGGCCAGTTGCACGAGTTCGATGTTGCTCATGCTTTCCAGGATATTGGCTGAGTTGGGATCATTGGTGTTGAGGTATAAGTTGAGGTCACCGAGGAAGATTTAGTTTCCGTAGTCGATTGCCAGGGGGTAGTAATTTCGGTGATGGCTTCCCAGAAGCCGGGGAAGGGCCTGGGGATCTGTAGGCAAGGGTTCCTCTGACAGTTGTGTTTGCGTCGGTCTGAATCTGGAAGTTGAGGTGTTCCATGATTGGTGAGATGTCATCATCGGTGGTGGTGCAATGGAAGGTCTCCTTGTGGATGATGTCATACCTACCTTACAACACGAGAACTCAAGTTTGTGGTCCCATAGGCACAGTACAAAATCAAAACAAGTTCTCTTCGTAGACAACAGAATACACATTATATTACCAGAATCAGGAAGGATGCGGAGTGTGTGGATGTGCAAGGAGCATGACAGCACTGAATGCAGCTGCATGAGCAGCAAGTCTGCAGCTCAGTACAAAGGGATACACGTAGTCTGTGTGTTAAGCCTGATCTAGTTTGAAGAAGACTAGGTGGTCTTCCATGGCAGTGCTTAGAATTAATCTATGCTTTAGTGGCCAGTGGTGGGGTGCCATGCCTGCCCAGTCGGAGTGGGTGGACCATTAATTGGGAAACAGCAATAACAGAAGAATGATATAACCATGCTGAGAAGCTGTAAAAATCTTCAAACCCGTCCCCATCTTTATAGAGCATCAGTCACAGGAGCCTGAAACAGCAGATTATGTGTTTCGTTGCCTACAACATGATGAACAAGAGGTATTTTACACTATGGAGGTGCTGCATAAGACGATTGACTCAATCAACAGTAGGGAAATCACTGTTAGACAGGAAATTAAAAGTTTAACCGCTAGAATATAGGTGTTGAAAGCAGTGCAGACAAGACTCTACAGAGACCAAGTAACATGGAAACCTCCATGAAGATGACGGAAGAGCTCTGAAGTAATCAAGCTGCCACTTAAAGGTCTGTAGTGGCCTTTAATGGGGCACAGATGTACAGCATCAACATCTAAGCAGGTCCACTCCAAACTGTCATCGTCATTCACTGGAATCTCCAGGATTACGTCAACTGCTACATACAAGTGTTCCAGCAGTGACATGGAAGTGTTCCAAATCTAAAGGGAAAGCACGTCAATCACCATACATCTCCCCTTTCTACAAAACAAGTTTCTTCAAAATAAAAAGGCGCAAACATTGAACTATATGCAAAGACTCTGAGCACCCCTCCTTGTTGAAAAGGAGCGTCGATGTTACAAAGGAAGAGATATTTGAGCAATCTTAATCATGTACCAAAAAATAGAAACAAAGCAAAACAAATATTGACTATAATAGTTTAGCAAGAACTTTGCATTGCAGTGGGCTACGATCAGGTTCGAAGCTTTGAGTAGATTCGGTAAGAGTGAAACTCTGATCAAACACACCATAATTACAAAACTTTACCTTTTGTAGTTTGGGCAAAGGACCTACCTGCCACCACTGTTCCCCAACAAACAGAACAGCATTGCCATACACTTCTAACACTGTCACAGGGTCACAGTATTTAGACAGTACTCTTTTCGAAGGATTAGATCTTTGACTTTTGAATTATGTACGTTCACATTACATGGTTCACAACATTTCTTTCTCTTACCGGCCACGCTTTTGCCCACCAGACAACATGAAAAGGACTATACATGGTTTATAAGCAAAGAGCCGCATTGGAAATGAACCAGAACCCGCTTTCCTGCCAGGCCTCAGTTCAAAGGAGATGGGCCAGTTGGCCCACAACAATCCATGCACAGCCTATGCAACATTTCCCTTCATTTTCACAGCACACTGAAAGCACTCAACCAAACCACGTTTAAAACACTCCATCATACAATTACTGTGGGGTCAAGATAATGGAGTTCCAGGCATTTTAGAGCTCTCCCCATTCTTTAATACAGAAGAGATGAATGTCACACCACTGTCTGTGAGCACGCAAACTGGGACAATCTAATGAAAATTTCACGTTGAAATTCTATTATAGCAGAAGTGGTAGGGTCAATCATAAACTGGACCTCAGCCCATCAAGTAAGATGGACAACCATCACTATCATGTACCGACAATGAGTTAGTAATATGTGAAATGGGCTTATAAATCCAAGCCAACTTTCTGACAATCTCTGGTTGGAGCAGGTATTCGAATTGCAGTTGAACAACACGCTATCAGCTGCTTATCACACTAACAAACATTACAGACATTTGTTTATAAAATCCTTCAATCTCTCCATCCATCCTAGACCACCAACACTCCTATCTAACTCATTTTTTTTGTGTCACTCCCAGCGGACCATTCGGAGCAAATTTTCGAATTCTGTTACGCAACCCCAGCAGAGGTACCGATTTTTCACAACAAAACGAAAATCCACTAACCTCAGAAAATTTGTTAGCAGCCTTCAAGAATGGTTGCACGTCTGAACATAAAGCACTTTCTCCTGGTTAATCTTTCACTAACAAATTAAGGACATGTTATACCAATTCATCACAAGACTTCTCAGATTTCAATTAACACTTACACATACAGCCTCACTTAAATCACACCCAGGAATGATGCATTCCTCATCTTCACCTGTGCCATCACCACAATCGTCTTCAATGAGTAATCTGGATAAACAGTTTAAATGTATTTAACTTTAAAGTTATACTCTAATAACTTTATGCCACCCTAGACACCTGGCCTTATATTTCTTCACTTTGAAGCCTGCCATAATGTCAACCAAAGATCAATAATCTGCTTTGATGCCGAACAGTATTTCTCACACATACGTTTTACATTTCTGCACACAACAAGACCAACCCAACACCTCTTTTTCAATTTCAAAATGACACCATTCCAGAGCATTCAGATTCCTAGACGCAGATTCAACAGAATGCTCATTTTTACCCTCAAACTGCAATGCAATAGCCCTTAAGCCATTTGCACTGGCATCTACGTAATGCAACTTTTATGAACTTCAACAAAAAAGATGAAGTGCCAAGGCCTGTTAGATCATTTTTTAGGTCGAGCAGACCTTACTCTCAATGCGTGAGCATTGAGAGTGTCTGCTTCAGACCTTTTGTCGCCCGTTATTGGGAATGAGGACACCAATCTGTTACGAGCGTTTTTCCTCGCAGTTTTCACCGCGGGAGCGCGCGTCTGACCCGCGCATGCGCAGAGTACCCGCGCATGCGCAGAGTAACTCACAGCCCTTGCTCACACAGACGCAGGCAGGCAGCCCCCACCCCTCTGCATGCACGCACGCACACACAGGCGAGCGCATGCACACGCAGGCACACACATACAGGCACACAGACACTCGCTCACACACACACACCCCCCTCCCCCACAGTCACACACACGCACGCACACATACATACAAAGCCCGCCCGCCCCCGCCCGCACTCGCGCACATGCTTCCCCCCCCCCGCACTCGTGCGCACGCACATGCTTCCCCCCCGCACTCGCGCGCGCGCACATGCTTTCCCCCCCCAGCAACCCACTCACCGGCTTCCTTCGTGCGGCGGCTCTCCTCAGCTGCAGGGCCCGGCAGCAGGACTCTTCTTCCCTCCTTCGGCACCGGGGCGCAGGGTAGGCTCCTGCCTGCTCCGGTGCTCCAAACACGGCTCCATCCAATCGCGGCTCTTCCGTGGGAGGCGGGGTAGGCTCCCGCCCTCCTACTTCCTGTTTCCTGTTGTCGCGCCGGCCTGCCTGACTTCCTGGTCGCAGGCCGGCAGAGTGACGGCGGTGATTTGCGGTATTTATTTATTTAGTTATTTATGCATTTTTATATAGCGCGGACTTTACCCGAAGGCGGTATTTATTTATTTATTTTTTGGGACGCTGCGTGCTGTCCCGCACCACCTCCTGCTGCATTTCCTGCTAGTCGGCGCCCGTTGCCATTGACAATTCTTTTGCATGTCCTATGTGAAAGCTGCAGTATTTGTCTTTGGTCAGTATTTGACACTTACCGAACACTGTTTTTACGTCAAGAATCCACTTGATAACATTGCACACGTGTTTTGTATTTTAAATTTGCTTTCTCTAGCTGCATTCCTCGCAAACAGCATGCACGCATTTAAAACTAGTTATCAAACTATATTTCTTGAGAAATAATATTTTGTAAAAGAACAAGCCCGGTTGATACATGTTTTTTTATTCCCCATCATCAGCGCATCAGATCCGCCCCATCCTGACAGTGCGGAATCAACTGTTGCGTGTCTTATCTTGCACTCTGTCTGCCTGCAGTAATTGTCAGTGAAACTATCAGATTTTTTTCCAGCGTTTCCTTCTTGACGCTACTGAGTCAGAATTGCATTTGGACCTGCAATTGCATTATGTGAAAGTTGTCCTGTAAGTCCCTCTTTAGCCTAGCAGTGTACCTTTGTTTCAAGATGAGTTTGCATGTTATAGAGACAAATGCTATAGGTGTCACGTTTGCGAAAGTTAAAACTATTGGCATTGTAAATGACAAAGCTATTAATTTCGCAATTTTCAAAACCAACCCATAAATAAAATATTTGTCATTTACAATACCAATAGCTCAAACTTTCCTAATGCGAGACCTATTGCATTGCAAATGCTTGTTTATGGATGTGATTGCTGACTCACACTTTTCTCCCCATTCATACACAGCGTTTTTCCTAAGCAAAGGCCTAAAGCTTTCAGTGAATTCTGCAAAGCCCTTGATGAACTTACAGTACACATGCCGAAGAAGAATCCGAACTGATTTCTACCTTTGGGCAAGGAGGTTTTGAGGATACCATCTATTAAAACGGGCTGAGGTTTGATACCGATTCAGGGAGAACAAGTACTAAATATTCCCCTTTTCTTGCTCTAAAAACAGATTTGTCTTTTCTCAACCGTCCAATGCGCAGGAACACGTGTTGCCATGTTTTTAGTAACTTCTGAAGTGATAGAGTTGGAACCAACATTTCTTTATTAAATCCGCAGATTATGCAATGAATGATATATTGAGTGGCAAATTCATAATGATCAGGAAAACGCAACGGCCACTGAATTGCATAATTACAGTTACCCTAGTTATAGTCCTCCCACTGCAGCAATGTGTTATATGAACCAGTATCCAGTAGCTGCATGCAAAGGCAAGTGATTTACAAACGTATTCTTGTTTTTAATAATCTTTCTTTAGTCTGAAATTGCTAACAAAAAGAAACAAGCATTTGCAATGCAATAGGTCTCGCAGCATTAAAGTTTGAGTTACTGGCATTGTAAATGACAATGCTTTGCATACATTTTTTTTGGTGTCCGTGTGTGCATGGCAGTGGTGGTGTCTATGTGTGCATGCCACTGGTGGTGTCTATGTGTGCATGGCAGTGGTGTTGTCTGTGTGTGAATGGCAGTGGTGGTGTCTGTTTGTGCATGGCAGTGGTGGTGTCCGTGTGTGCATGGCAGTGGTGGTGCCCATGTGTGCATGGCAGTGGTGGTGTCCGTGTGTGCATGGCAGTGGTGGTGTCTGTGTGTGTGTATGGCAGTGGTGGTGTCCATGTGTGCATGGCAGTGGTGGTTTCCGTGTGTGCATGGCAGTGGTGGTTTCCGTGTGTGCATGGCAGTGGTGGTGTCCGTGTGTGCATGGCAGTGGTGGTGTCCATGTGTGCATGGCAGTGGTGGTGTCTGTGTGTGCATGGCAGTGGTGGTGTCTGTGTGTGCATGGCAGTGGTGATTTCTGTGTGTGCATGCCAGTGGTGGTGTCCGTGTGTGCATGGCAGAGGTGGTGTCCGTGTCTGCATGGCAGTGGTGGTGTCTGTGTGTGCATGGCAGTGGTGGTGTCTGTGTGTGCATGCCAGTGTTGGTGTCTGTGTGTGAATGGCAGTGGTGGTGTCTGTTTGTGCATGGCAGTGGTGGTGTCCGTGTGTGCATGGCAGTGGTGGTGTCCGTGTGTGCATGGCAGTGGTGGTGTCCGTGTGTGCATGGCAGTGGTGGTGTCTGTGTGTGTGTGTATGGCAGTGGTGGTGTCCGTGTGTGAATGACAGTGGTGGTTTCCCTGTGTGTATGGCAGTGGTATGTCCGTGTGTGCATGGCAGTGGTGGTTTCCGTGTGTGCATGGCAGTGGTGGTTTCCGTGTGTGCATGGCAGTGGTGGTGTCCGTGTGTGCATGGCAGTGGTGGTGTCTGTGTGTGCATGGCAGTGGTGGTGTCTGTGTGTGCATGGCAGTGGTGATTTCTGTTTGTGCATGCCAGTGGTGGTGTCCGTGTGCGCATGGCAGAGGTGGTGTCCGTGTCTGCATGGCAGTGGTGGTGTCTGTGTGTGCATGCCAGTGGTGGTGTCTGTGTGTGCATGCCAGTGGTGGTGTCTGTGTGTGCATGCCAGTGGTGGTGTCTGTGTGTGAATGGCAGTGGTGGTGTCTGTTTATGCATGGCAGTGGTGGTGTCTGTGTTTGCATGCCAGTGGTGGTGTCTGTGTGTGCATGCCAGTGGTGGTGTCTGTGTGTGCATGCCAGTGGTGGTGTCTGTGTGTGCATGCCAGTGGTGGTGTCTGTGTGTGCATGCCAGTGGTGGTGTCCGTGTGTGCATGCCAGTGGTGGTGTCTGTGTGTGCATGCCAGTGGTGGTGTCTGTGTGTGCATGCCAGTGGTGGTGTCCGTGTGTGCATGCCAGTGGTGGTGTCTGTGTCTGCATGGCAGTGGTGATTTCTGTGTGTGCATGCCAGTGGTGGTGTCCGTGTGTGCATGCCAGTGGTGGTGTCTGTGTGTGCATGCCAGTGGTGGTGTCCGTGTGTGCATGCCAGTGGTGGTGTCCGTGTGTGCATGCCAGTGGTGGTGTCTGTGTGTGCATGCCAGTGGTGGTGTCTGTGTGTGCATGCCAGTGGTGGTGTCCGTGTGTGCATGCCAGTGGTGGTGTCTGTGTGTGCATGCCAGTGGTGGTGTCTGTGTGTGCATGCCAGTGGTGGTGTCTGTGTGTGCATGCCAGTGGTGGTGTCTGTGTGTGCATGCCAGTGGTGGTGTCTGTGTGTGCATGCCAGTGGTGGTGTCTGTTTGTGCATGGCAGTGGTGGTGTCCGTGTGTGCATGGCAGTGGTGGTGCCCGTGTGTGCATGGCAGTGGTGGTGTCTGTGTGTGCATGCCAGTGGTGGTGTCTGTGTGTGCATGCCAGTGGTGGTGTCTGTGTGGGCATGCCAGTGGTGGTGTCTGTGTGTGCATGCCAGTGGTGGTGTCTGTTTGTGCATGGCAGTGGTGGTGTCCGTGTGTGCATGGCAGTGGTGGTGCCCGTGTGTGCATGGCAGTGGTGGTGTCCGTGTGTGCATGCCAGTGGTGGTGTCTGTGTGTGCATGCCAGTGGTGGTGTCCGTGTGTGCATGGTAGTGGTGGTGTCCGTGTGTGCATGGTAGTGGTGGTGTCCGTGTGTGCATGGCAGTGGTGGTGCCCGTGTGTGCATGGCAGTGGTGGTGTCTGTGTGTGCATGCCAGTGGTGGTGTCCGTGTGTGCATGCCAGTGGTGGTGTCTGTGTGTGCATGCCAGTGGTGGTGTCTGTGTCTGCATGGCAGTGGTGTCACCAATAACGCTGCCAATTCCACACCACCCCCGCCGTCCATTTATTATAGTCAAATGGAGGGTATTCTTTTTATCACTTTCCCATTTTGTGACATATTTTTTATTTAAAACGGTGAAATGTATGAGATGTCTGTATGTATTTATTTGTTTAATTGTTTTATGGCTCAAGAATCCGAAATAAACAGATTTGGATATTACCACATCACAAGGGACAGCAACATCCAAAGAAAAGTCCATTGTTGAACAATCCTAAAGAAGTCTATTTACCGAAATAACACAAAGATCATGATGAATAATTAGACCATGCATTCATAAAAGAATAATTTGACACCCTGGAAAATAAGACGGGTAATTGAAGCTCGTCAACATTTTTTTTTTAAATCTTTCATCGGAGGCCACTAATGAACCTTTGAGGCTGGTAGTATTTATACGCAAAGAGCATCTCGCTGCACGCGCCAGGACTCTTACCTCTGCAGCTGACGCCGTCAGGATGCATGCCTTGGCCGTATGACGGGGACACATCCTTGGGTCCATGCACCTGCCCACTCTCCTCGTAGTTTGGCAGAACGGCGGGGCACAGGTCTGCAGCTTCAGGAAGGAGTTCTGTCAACAAAAGCAGAACATCGAGGCTAAGACAGAGAAGAGCAGGTGCGTGCACAGAGGTGTGTCAGCTCCCTTTGCCGGTTTCGTCTGTGTCTAGTGGCCGCTCCTAAAGGGATTCTCACAACCAGATGAAATGTTCAGCATTCCATGTGGGCGCTAGGATTCTGCCGTTATGAAACTCCTCATTTAAATAGATTTGTGACACGCGTTAGTGGTGATTCCGTCAGCAGCACCCAAAGGCTCTTATTGACCAATCGGCCCCTGGCGGGAGGGGGAAGTACAAAAGGCGGGGGAAGGGCGCCCACGGAACTGTTGTGGTGACGCGGTGGCATTCAACGCGCATTTCATTCAGTAAGCAGGCTTAGCGTCTAGCGGTACTCCCCGCCCACCATTCATAACCAGATCTTAGAAGGTAGCGAAAGCAACCAGCCGCCCGGCCGGCCAGCCAATTGCATCGCGGCCCGGCCGGAAGTCCCGCCTCCTCGAGCACCCGAGAAAGGAGAGGAAAAGTCTTCCCGCGGCCCGGGGCTCCCGTGAGCTGCGGAGTGCCCCGGAGCCGCCTGCGCAGAGGAGTAGCTTTTGTCCCGCGGCCCCGGAGAAGAGCTGCAGAGCCGAGGAGTCACACCGGGAGCAAAGAGAAGTGCTGCGGAAAGAGCCCCGAGGAGCGGGAGCTCTCGTGTAGCCCCCGCCAGCAGAGCCCGGTGAGTGTTGTCAGGTGGGGGGGAGAGCTGCGGCGGGGGCGGGGGAGGTGTCTCTGTATGTATGCGGCGACCGGGGGCGCTTCTGTGTATGCGATGCGGGGGGTGGGGGGGGGAATGTCTCTGTATGTGTGCGTGCGTGTGTGTAGGTGCGCTCCTGCGTGTGTGCGGCGGGGGGGGGGGGGCGGGGGGGGGTGCGCGCGTGTGTCTGTGTGTGTGGCTCTTCCTGCCTGCGTGTGCATGTGTGTGTCTGTGGCAGGGGACGTGCACGGCGCCGGGCTGGCCGTGCGCGCTCACGAGGTAGAATCTCCAGGATGAGAAGCTCGTCACAGTCTGCAGTCCACATTCCCCTGAAAGTGACTGCATTAGTTGTCTCGCTAGACGCAAAAGCTTCGCTTTTGCGTACGTCTAGCGAGACCTAAAAATGTGTTCTTCAGGTGGTAATAAAGTCTCGTTTGTGCTGACAGTACCAACCACTACTAGATGTTTTCAAGTTGGATGTGTTTCTCCAGACCGTGCACTCTTTTTTTTGTTTTTTTTTGGAAAACCTTTATTTGTAGAAAAGGTACACCGCTATTCAGTCATACATCCCGGAGGCCAGGCAGCATTGAGGTAGCATTTCTATTTGTGCACCAAATGGTAGACAGGAGCAGTCAGGT
The DNA here is from genome assembly GCF_964263255.1 of Lissotriton vulgaris. Classification (NCBI taxonomy): domain Eukaryota; kingdom Metazoa; phylum Chordata; class Amphibia; order Caudata; family Salamandridae; genus Lissotriton; species Lissotriton vulgaris. The sequence continues at coordinate 1,736,811,645 of NC_141691.1, forward strand.
TTAATTTCAATTATATGAGAACATTAGAATAAATAAACCATAAAACAACAAAAGCTGCAAGAAATAGAGTAAGGAAGAAAGAAAGAACGAGAGAAGAAGGAGAAAGGGAGAAAAGGAAATTAGGCTGAGGACACATCGCATACGTTGGGCTTACATCACTGGGGGAGATCGGGGGCCGCACACCCTACGCAACTTGCAATGCAGGTATCGACATCGGGTCATGTGGGGAGTAACTCAACAGGATAACAGTCTTGGAACCACGGGAAAGGGACGCTACGGAGACAGATGGACAGCAAGTTCCACTTCCACAGGGGGCGTACAAATGTCACCTCGATACGAGTTCCAAGCACCCCACACAGACCTCCACATTTTCGGTTTGCCCCTGGCTACATATACTGTTTTCTCGCGCAGCATGCACCAGTCCATGTTGGTCTCCCACAAACCAATCGTGGGAGGAGCCGGCGCACCCCATCTCTGAGCTATGTCTCTCTTGGCTATCATGTTGCCCAGAGTGACCCAACGGGTCTGTGCCACGTTACAGTCATTCGGGCCCCAAATGTTAAGTAAGCAGCGCCGGGCCTCCGCGGGTAAAGCCACACCAGTCACTTCCTTCATCACCTCGTGCACACGCACCCAGAATCGAGCCACTGCAGGACATTCCCAGATAATGTGCATGAAGGTCGCAATCATCCCACATCCTCTCCGGCAAGTACCATCCAACGAGAGCCCCATGTGTATGAGTCTGGGGCCCGTAACATAAACTCTGTGTAGTATCTTCAGCTGGACAAGGCGGAGTCTCGCCGAGATGGCCACCTCCCTAGGGGAAGAGACCGCCGGCTGCCACTCCTCATCCTTCCACCTCGATGCCATCATTCACCCAGAGCTCTCTCAACTGTCGCAGCAGGTCAGCCCGTGTGTTAATGAGCTTCTTGTAGGTTAGGGAGATGGCGCTGTCCGGCATATGGCCGTCCAGCACTCTGTCCTCCAGGGGTGACGATTCGGGCACCGTCTCTCCCGCCGTTATACGGGAAGAGAGAGCATGCCTAAGCTGTGCATACCTGAAATATTCCGTCGCCCCCAGTTGGAACTCAGACTGCAGCGCATCAAAAGACTTGATCCCTCCCCCAGCCATCACATCCCCCACCTTCGATATACCAATGGTGTCCCACCTATCAAAGCCCTTGGTGTGCCACAGTTTCCCCAACAGGTCAGAATCATACAGTGGAGTGGCCATGGAAATCCTACCCTGCCAGCCCAGAGTTTTGGTGACCGCCCGCCACAAATGCACCGCCGTCTTAGTGGGGCCTGTCAACTTCCGATCCAGAGACTTGGAATATAGCGCCCTGTAGTAGTTCCCATCGTTCATGAGCCACCGGTCCATGGCGTAGCCTGGGCTGACTGCCGGGCCGTATAGGCCATGATTGATAGCCGCGAGCTGGGATGCCCAGTAATAACGCCGTATGTCAGGTAGGGCAATGCCTCCGTCATAGCACGGTATGGTCAGTTTTGCCAGGGAGATCCGCGGTCTACCGTCCCACAATAAGGCTCGCTGCAAGGACTCGACCTCCCCAAAATATTTAGCGGGCACAGGATCCTGGGTGTTTTGCAGTGCATAGAGGAACCGTGGTAACGCCATCATTTTGAACAGCGCCGCCCTGCCCATTAAGGAAATCGGCAGTTTTTTCCAGCCCTCCACATCTCGACGCAACCTCGCCAGAGGCGGAAGCAGGTTGTGCGAGTACCGTGCTCGGGGATCCCGCGAAACGTAAATACCCAAGTACCTAAAGCCCTGTTGGGCAATCTGTATTGAGCAGCCACGAGGAAGGCGCGGAGTGTCCCCACACAATGCGTACAGTGAGGACTTGGACCAGTTGATAACCAGGCCCGAGTAGGTTCCGAAGGTGCCCAACAGATCAAACACTACTATGAGCGAGCGGCAGGGGGTGGTGAGGTACAGGAGGATATCGTCCGCGTAGAGCGACACCCGATCCTCAAATCCCGGAGACCATGTTATCCCTGGACCGTGCACTCTTAACATACGGGGCCAACCATTATGGAAGGTATCTGACTCCTACAGCTTGTAACAGTCATTGTCTTTGGACATTTCCTTTATATTAATTTGTACACTTGAATAATTCACTGTCTGTGTATAATATATGAGTGTGATGTAAATCTCGCAGACTCTCTACACTGGGACAAATAACTTTATAAAAGAAATTAAATATAAAAAATAAATGATGCATGTCGCAGACATACAGGGGCTGAACGAAGTCAAAAACCTGCCTCCAAATTATAGTTTCTCTTAAGCATTTGTTTGGTAAGTGAGAACAAACTGAGCACCTTTATTTCTTTCCAATGCATTGGCATCTAGTTGTTAGGCTCCAAATACCTCCCAATCATGATGAGAAGCCAATAAAAGGAGAGGTGATGCCATTAAAGTGAGCCTTTTTGACGGGCCATGCTGGATATGAAAATAAGAAACTTCTCTCAACCACAGAAGGTTGCAGCTCTGATCGGAAAGCAGACAACCTGCGAGCACTGTTAAATGTGTTCCTGCATTGGAAAAGTTCACCAGAACAAAATCAGCATGTTTTACTGGGACCAGCCCGGTTCCAGATTCAGCTCAAGAACAGCTGCCGGAACCACGATCCAGCTGGATTCCACCTTTTTTACTGCATTGTACCCAACTCAATGGTACTCATTTTATCAACCTCAGTACTATGAAAGGTTGAGTCTACAGGTCGGAGTTTGAATCTGTGACCATTAGGTCAAACGTGCAGTGGGTGCATAAGCCCACTGCATCATCACCAGACCACTCATCATTACACTCTGCTCATGCTGCGATGATGTAATTAAGGAGAATACTTCTCTGTGCATTAAAGTGTAGCTGCTAGGTGAAGCAGGTTAAACCACGAAATAGCAGAAGCCTATCCACCACTCACTACCTGTTGCCTGAGGCGGACTTACCTGGCCTACCTATTGCCTCAGTGACCTGCTGGAGTCCAAGCCTGCTTACTACCCAGTGCCCTGACACCTCGCCTGCGGGCTGCTTTTCACACACTGCCAGCTCACACTTTGTTACTGAGCTTGCGCCGTCCCAAGCCTTTACTCCTGCCGGCCCCTGAATTGCCATCTTCACCAGCTAAGCAGGACCAGAGACAGGGAACAAAGCTATCAACCTTTTCTCAAGTATGGCCAATGCTCACCTGCAGTGTCAGTCTCCAGTGCATCCCCATTTTGCTGCGTTTAGGAAGCAGCCAGAAATCCCCACAGACCTGAAGCAGTGACATTATACACTCTGTCTGCACAAGTCCTGTCCCTACCTGTTGTGCCATGTACTATCTGCCAGTTTCACCTGTATCTAAGCCAGCCCTGCCACCTTCTTTTCTTGTTGTTTTCCCTGGATAGTGACATGATCATTTTCACCAGCAAGGCCCTCCTTCCTGATGCTGAGGACTTGATAAAACATAAGACTGTTTGCAAGAGTTTAAAATATATATATGCCCATGCACTACAAGATCCAGAAGGCCGTTGTTTACGGCCACGCCCATGGAGGCAGGCTCTTTAAATTTCAGTGCATGCTGTGTCATTGCCAGCAGATGCCATTGAGAAAGGGAAAGGATTCCCGAAACCGGTTTGGCTGTTAAGAACGACGGTGACTGCTCTCTCTGTGTCTCCTGTTTGCAGCTGCTCCTGAATGAAATGGATGCAAATTTAAACCAATCTTGTGGCTTTTTCCATCAGGGCTTAACTTTCGTGTTGGCATGTTAGCGCCTAAAGCCCAGCCTTGGGAGAAAGCCAGCCGCTTGAATGCGGACCTGAGATGGCGCCCAAATGGTGCTATCGTTTTACTGGGAGACCGGTTTTTAGGTCTTGTGGCGTAACAGCGCGTTAGCGCTGTGTCCGCCAGGAGATCTTTTGTCACTGACTCTGCTTCCCAAGAGACAGCACCTGGCCGTGCGCATTGCCTCTTCAAGGTGGCGATTTCCGCGGGCCACGCGCTCGCGAGCGCACTCAGCTGCTGCCTCCTGGGAAGCTTCAAACACGCATGCGCATACACGCAGACACACACACACATCCACCTTTTGTCTCCACCCGAGTCCTTCCTCCGAAAACAGAGCCCCACCAATACGAGAGCCGCCCGCCCCCCCACCCCACAGATGCGCACCTCTAAAAACTCTCCAGCAAACGTGCCCCTTATGCCGTTGCTACTCCGCTAATCTTGTGGGAAATGCTCTTCACCTCGCTGATCTTCAATTGCCCACTATGCCGGCACCTCTCGCCCCCCTTCGCATGCCGCCCAGTGCCTCCCCCGCTCTCTCCTTTGCCCACTATACTGCACCCAGCCCTCCCCCACCTCGCCTCACACTCTGGCTACGCCGCACCTCTTCCCCTGACAATTCCCCCAAGCTCCCATGCACGCACGCACATACACAAACACACACATGCGCGCACACACACACACACACACGTGCACCAAGGCCCCCCCATCGCACACATACATACACACATACACACACGAGCGCACCCCCCCTGCCGCCCCCTACAAGTAAGGGCACTTACCGCCACTCCGGAGATCTGCAGCCTCCGCGGGGCTCTCCTCGGGCAAGGCACTCGTGGGTGCGGGCTTTGCGCACAAAGCGGAAGTCCCGCCCCCACCATAGCTTTCGTTTTCAGGACTGGCGCGCGCCGTAGCGTCCTCCCGCGTGTCAGCAACTCGGGGCTTTTCCCGTCTCGTTCCGCCGTCCTCGCTGTTGGCCCCTCGGAGCTTGGTGCCTTGCTGTGACACAACGGCGCTCATTACCGGCGTCCACAGACACCTCCTGCTCCACTCGCAGACAAAAAACGTAATCGGGCGAAAATGACCATGGCCGGCTCGATTCCTCACAGCAAAACCTCCGTGACCGCAGTAAGAGCTCAGGATTTTACTGGCACTTTAAGAAGGCTATTTCAAGCGCTTCTTGTAGTTCATGAACCCCTGCTAACTGCCTAAGTGCTAAAGGGATTCCAAAGTGGGATCAAGTCACCCCGTCGCTGACGATACTGACCTCTGCCCTCCTTTAACAGCACTCACCTCACTTCAAGATGTGCTGCAGGCTCCTCCACTTAGCATTACATGGTGCTATATATGCTCTGGTCAGAGAGGTACACAATCGAGAATGTTCCCCATAGCGCTGCTTTGTTTCCCAGCCACTCTGCAAGCTAACCACGGCTCGCGCCGCTGGTGCATGGACCCGCTGTGCGCTGCATTAGCAACTGCTTCCTTCCCACCACCACAATCTGAGTATTTATACTTTGCACCGACCTCTGTTGGGTTCACTCACAGTTTTAAGCAACGCAGCTTTGAATGTAACAGAACCACTGTTACACTGATGCGTATAGCGTAACACAGGTACCACATTCACAGGGTCTACTCCTGATCGAATCCTGCCTGATAGGTCACCTGTATGAGGCAAGGACAGACGGGGGCGGGGATTCAACGGTTAGAATACTGCCACCCGGTGCGCAAGCCCTTACATAGTGGCGGGACAAATTAAAATAGAAATGCTCGGACCACCGCCTAGAGTGTAGCCACGGCAAGCGATTTCACAGCCTTAGTTGGCAATTCTATAGCACATGTACTGCCAGTAACATGGTGTCGGGAACATTTGATAGTCGGGGCGGGGCGGGGCGGCGCAACCATACCTCCCGCCTTAACAATGTGCTTGTACTGTCAGAGACCTGAGATACTAACTTAGATGTGTATATTTTAAGGATGTACATACATGTGTACTAGTATGTGGAAAAATTTATGTGAAAACAATGAATCTGACCTTGTGCCATGTAACTGCTGCTCATGTAAAGCAGCCCAATGCCCCCAGGCCAAGATATATATATTAATGCACATCCCTTCCCCAGAAAGACATGTTCACCTCCCAAAAAATCGAGGTCTTCCTAATGTAAAGCGCTCGGATACCCACGGGTCTAGCCAGCGCTATATAAAACCCATTAAATAAATGAATAAAAATACATGTTTGTTATGAGGTTTTGTATACAGTGCATAGAACACTATACCAAACAAATCTATTTGCTTTTGAACCATAGCAGCTTAGTTTCTATACGCAATTAAGGAAGGCAGAGTTTGCTTTGGGTAGCTATACGCAATTAAGCTGTTAATATTTCTCTTTCAGCCTCTTGTTGAGAGGAATAATTTTTTTGTTGCATTGAAAATATTACTTTAAGTATGATCATCATGTTTGTATTAAGTCACTAAATGTCACACTTTCTAAAGCCGAACGCTGATAGAGATGGAAGTGGCTTCCTGACTGCAAGAGCCCTAAAAACAATGACAAAGATAAGTCAAGGGATGTGAAAAAGGTTTTTGTTTTATAATTTATTAATATTAATCACATAGCAAAGGGCAGTTGAGCTTAAAATCTCTAATTTACGGCATTTTTGCTACTTGGAAGAAACATTTGTTAATGAGGTTGAGTATTGTTTCTGTATATGTATTTTATATAAACCAAGCACAAAATTGCTTCTGTCAACTCTTAGAAAATATTTGTATTTCATTAAGGGTCAACGTAGTAAAAGACTGGTTTCAAATGTCTTACTGACTTAGAAACTGCCTTTGATTTTTATTGAAAAAGAACAATTAATGGACAGAATGCAGAACAATGGCATACATTCACCCCAGTACAGAGATCTGGGCCTAAATCCATCGTTTTCTTTTGACACACATGCCTGGGACACAAGGCTAACTGTACCCACTGCACTACCTTTTGGTGTCCCACAAAGCTGTCTTGGGTCCACCCATTTCTTGTGTATACCATCTTGGTAACATCCTTTCCTGTCAATTCTATTTTTTTAATATATTTTTTTGCCTTTTTAAGGTCTGGGCTAGATACAGTAGTCGAAACTACAGTTGAGATGCATTATTTTCTGTGTATAAGTGAGGGGTTAAACACGCTGCAGTATCAGATATGCCCATGTAATGAGTTCATGATGCTTGAGACATCCTGTACAAACACTTTATGAGATGTGTAGATAGATGTGTGTGCATGGGAGGCATAATTTTTTCTCTCTCAAGTTTGGACGGTAGAGGTTCAAGCGTGGAAGGTGTAATTCAAATTATTACTTTAGAAATATGTTAATCTTTGATACCAATAAGGAATTGGATCACATTTTATTAAAGCAGTTACACCAGTGCTTGCCCATCAGAAGACCCCTTCCCTGGCACATCTACATTAGGGCACTTAATTTGTACTGCCCCGTCTACTTGGACACCTTTAGTGAATTATTTTATGAACTGTGACAACACAAGATCACAGTCGGGCCTAGAGCCTTGCACAGCGTAAATATACATTTTTCCTGTAAGAGTTTGATATGCTTGTTTTATTTATTTATTAGTTTTTACTTTTATATGGCGCAAACTTTACCTGCAAGTATCCGAGTGCTTTAAATCAGCATGCTTATAACAAGCAAGACTAGCACTCTATATTACTGCCAACTTTGCTTAGCATAAGCAACAGCTAACTATTCACAAACAATGTTTATATACCAATTGCAAATTATAGAAAAAAAATTAATGCAAAGCATTGTCATTTACAATGCCAGTAACTCAAACTTTAATGCTGCAAGACCTATTGCATTGCAAATGCTTGTTCCTGGAGCAGCTGAGTAAGGACAAAAGGATACTCAGCGTAACATTTCATCAGCCCACAGGGGTTTTATTAACATTTTATTTACTGCCTCAATGACGAATCACTTGAGATTATTGCCCATGCACTACAAGATCCAGAAGGCCGTTGTTTACGGCCACGCCAACAGAGGCAGGCTCTTTAAATTTCAGTGCATGCTGTATCGTCATTGCCAGCAGATGCCATTGAGAAAGGGAAAGGATTACCGAAACCGGTTTGACTGTTAAGAATGACGGTGACTGCTCTCTCTGTGTCTCCTGTTTGCTGCTGCTCCTGAATGAAATGGATGCAAATTTAAACCGATCTTGTGGCTTCTTCCATCAGGGCTTAACTTTGTGTTGGCATATATATATTATATATATATATATATATATTTTTTTTTTCTTTCAACGGAGAGAAGAGTTTTGGCATATTTAAGTGCATTCCTGTGGCACTTTTGAAGGGACCTTTCCTGCTGTGATACTTACAGGACGTTAGGCAACTAACTTGAAGTTTCCGAGGTATCGGATTATCATGGGCTCGCCTTCATGCTTGCGATATCGAGGAGCTGCTGCTAGATGGCGGACTGGGACTTCCCGGGTGAGAGGCGTCCGCATTGTCCTTCGCCTCCAGCCTCGATGACATTGGCTATGAGGGCTAGGTAGTAGGGAACCCAAGGACATTTGTTTGCAGCATTTTCGGGGGTCATTTTTCCCCTGTGTCACATCGGACACCAACAAGATGCACAACGGGATCAGCAGTCCGTGGCAGTGACGTCTGCAAAAGTATGTGCTGCAGCTGGGCCTCTCATTATTCTATGGGAGGAGCTCGATATTTAACCTGGGGGAAAACACCTTACCACGAACTGCGGCATCTGAGGAAGGCTTGACGCCGAAACCGGTCATGCCGACTTTTGCTTCAATAAATGTCCTAAATGAACCCCGCTGTGTCCCTTCCCTTTTTCAACGGAGAGAGGAGTTTTGGCATATTTAAGTGCATTCCTGTGGCACTTTTGAAGGGACCCTTCCTGCTTGGGCCGTGAAACTTACAGGACGTTAGGCAACTAACTTGAAGTTTCCGAGGTATCGGATTATCACGGGCCCGCCTTCATGCCTGCGATATCGAGGATCTGCTGCTAGATGGCGGACTGGGACTTCCCAGGTGAGAGGCGTCCGCATTGTCCTTCGCCTCCAGCCTTGATGACATTGGCTATGAGGGCTAGGAAGTAGGGGACCCAAGGACATTTGTTTAAAGCATTTTCGGGGGTCATTTTTCCCCTGTGTCACATCGGACACCAACAAGATGCACAACGGGATCAGCAGTCCGTGGCAGAGGCTGCAGTGACGTCGGCAAAAGTATGTGCTGAAGCTGGGCCTCTCATTATTCTATGGGAGGAGCTCGACATTTAACCTGGGGGAAAACACCTTACCACAAACTGCGGCATCTGAGGAAGGCTTGACGCCGAAACCGGTCATGCCGACTTTTGCTTCAATAAATGTCCTAAATGAACCCCGCAGTGTCCCTTCCCTTTTTCTAACGGAGAGAGGAGTTTTGGCACATTTAAGTGCATTCCTGTGGCACTTTTGAAGGGACCCTTCCTTCTTGGGCCGTGATACTTACAGGACGTTAGACAACTAAGTTGAAGTTTCCTCGTTATCGGATTATCACGGGCTCGCCTTCATGCCTGCGATATCGAGGAGCTGCTGCTAGATGGCGGACTGGGACTACCCGGGTGAGAGCCGTCCGCATTGTCCTTCGCCTCCAGCCTCGATGACATTGGCTATGAGGGCTAGGAAATAGGGGACCCAAGGACATTTGTTTGCAGCATTTTCGGGGGTCATTTTTCCCCTGTGGCACATCGGACACCAACAAGATGCACAACGGGATCAGCAGTCCGTGGCAGAGGCTGCTGTGACGTCGGCAAAAGTATGTGCTGCAGCTGGGCCTCTCATTATTCTATGGGAGGAGCTCGATATTTAACCTGGGGGAAAACACCTTACCACGAACTGCGGCATATGAGTTAGGCTTGACGCCGAAACCAGTCATGCTGACTTTTGCTTCAATAAATGTTCTTAATGAACCCCGCTGTGTCCCTTCCCTTTTTCAACGGAGAGAGGAGTTTTGGTATATATATGAGCAGGTCCTCACCGCGAAGCACTGTGCCACCATGGGGGAACATGTTGTTTGTTATCTAAGGTATATAGATGACATATTCATGGTGTGGAAAGGGCCTAAAGATGGAGCTATGTCTTTTATAGATGATATGAACAACAATGCCATGAATCTCAAGTTTTCAGTCAACATCAGCCAATGTAGAATGCAATTTCTAGATGTAGAGATTTATGTGTCTGAGAACAAGCTTGTGACTACACTCCATAGGAAGGCTACGGCGGGCAATATGACCCTGCATGCCGCCAGTATGCACCCTAAACACACCATCGTGGGGATACCCTATGGAGAAATTCTTAGATTAAAGAGAATTTGCGGTTGCCCTTCTGACTTTGAACAATGTTTAGAGGAATTGTTGGTACGATTAAAAGCCAGGGGTTACTCTGATAGAATTCTGAGGGAAGCGGTTGAAAAATCTAAGTCCAGATCCAGAGAAAGTCTATTCCCTTCCCGGCAATCTGAGTCAGAAGACAACATTGGTCATGACACTCTACATGATGGTCCTAGAATGATTACAGCCTTCAGCAGTGAAGACAGGAAATTGAAAGCAATTTTTAAAAAGAACTGGCCTATAGTGTTAAGTGACCATATATTAAATACTAGGTTACTAGCTAATCCCACTATCACCTTTAGACGGGCCAAAAGCATGGGGTCTGCATTGGACAAACCTGCCCCGGAATTGAAAGCAAAAACCCCTTTGTTAAAACCCTCTAGGGGTTTTTTCAAATGCTCCAGCTGTCGCGCTTGTAGATTTGGTGAGAATACAGTACAATATTTGACTCCATTTTCTACTGAACCTAAAAAGATCATGGGCAATTTCAATTGCAAAACAGATTTTGCTGTGTATGTCCTGACATGCACCTGCGGCTTAAAATATGTTGGTAGTACCAAGCTGCAGGTGCATGTCAGGATTTTGCAGCATCTGCGCGCAATCTTACACAGTGACCCTGCCTACCCGGTGGCACGCCACTTTAAAAGAGTGCACAATAAAGATCTTTCGTGCTTGAAGTACTTTGTGATAGGGTCTGTGCCACCTTTGAAAAGAGGAGGGGATAGGGAGTCACTGTTGAGACAGCTAGAAACAAGGATGTTATTGGAGCTTGATACACGTTGGCCCAATGGATTGAACAACATAGATGAGTTGCACCATTTTCTGTAATTACAATGATCTTCTTTCCATTTATATTTCCTGTTAACAGTTACAGACCCAAGTTCACCAACCATCTCCCTCTTAGTTAGGTTCCCTATTTTGAGGTTGAGAGTGGGTCTGTACATATTGTTTGCTAAAGGTGTAATTTATGTTGCATAACATGTTCTATTTTTGCTGTAAAATTGAATATGTAAAATTCTTTGATGTATATATGTGTGTATATATGTGTATATATGGATTTATTGTATATACATTTATGCATATGTGTATATATGGAATTATTGTACTTTTGTAATTTTCTACTTCTCCAGTTCTAGATTTTGATACTGTTTTTCTACTGTTTTTCTACTGTTTTTCTATTTTTCTACTCTTTTATACAAATGATTAGTTGATAAGATAATGGACATGAACATTATAAATAAGAATACGCAATTTGGTGTGGGTTGTAAATATGTAATATAGAACTGTATATATATGCCAATGAAATTGAAATGTGGTTATATATATATATTATCAATTGATTATCACAAATCCGGGTGTATTCCATTGTTCTAGGATTCTTTTTAACTATTTATACTATTTATTATTATTAAAGTACGTAAAATATACACATGAAATGTCAGGGTAATCAGAACCTACATAAAATTCATATGTGATTAGATATATTCTTATCGTACTAAATATAATGACTGGTATTGCACTTTAGCTGATACAGCTTTCTCTCCTATGCACTTTTGATAATTTTGCACTTTACCTTATTCACTTAGCACTTTATCATACGACCACTGGTACGCAGACGGAAACACCCTTAGGCCCGAATTGTGGATATGAGAACTTTCCCGTCATTCACTACTTTTGAGTAGATGCATAGTTAAATTTTAAATATGTGATATGATCACTAGTAATTAATGGACAGTTCGTTTGTGGTACATTTGTATCAATGGATTTAACCGGTGAGGTCTTATGGTCTATGAATACTAATATCTGGATTTAACCAGTGAAGTTTTTTTGTCCTTTTGGCAATTACCATTAGATGTACAGACATTTAACTGTGGAAGTATGTTGTTTATTTCTATTAAGTCACATGACTCACCATGTCACTGTGAGGGGGTGGTCACAATGTGTAATTTGCATTTATAAACGCATTGAGTTCGATGTACTTGTTGCAGCGTGAACAAGGGCATATCTTGCCAGAAACGCTTAGCTGCTTTCTGTTGTTCAATAAAAACAACTCTGCTGATGTGATGTGGTCCGTCTCCTTCCTGTTTGCTGGTGTGCTGCGTGGTTGCTGAAACACCGAGAGATCCAGAGGAGTCACATGATTTATATATATATATATATATATATATATATATATATATATATATATATATATATATTTATATCACGCTCTTGAGGTCACCACACAAGCAGGAAAGCACACAAACAACAGGAAGGTTCACCTCTGGAACTGGAACTGTTTAACTTACCTGCATGCCATACTCGCCTGTACCGAAGATTAAAGGTTTTGAGGTGAACCTTCCTGCTGTTTTTGTGCTTTCCTGCTTGTGTGGTGACCTCAAGAGCGTGATATATAAGCGGCACCCCAGCCGTTGGGAGAGCACCACCCCGTGAACACTGGGGGCCGCTGAGGATTCGGATACACCCGTCCCATGAAGGAACAGCAGGCACAGGATAAAGACGAGCAGGCTAGCGGGGGGGGCTCATGCAGAGCCTTGAACACAACAGATATAAAAGTGCTCAGATTCACAAAGGAATAACGGACTATATCTCCCATAAAGCACCAATATTGATGCGAGCATATCTATGGGGGTGCGTCCACCACTGCACGTTTTCCACGCCACGCCTCTGATGAAGAGACATTCGAAACGCGTCAGGCAGAGCGCTGGAACTGTTTAACTTACCTGCATGCCATACTCGCCTGTACCGAAGATTAAAGGTTTTGAGGTGAACCTTCCTGCTGTTTGTGTGCTTTCCTGCTTGTGTGGTGACCTCAAGAGCGTGATATATATATATATATATATATATATATATATATATATATATATATATATATATATATATATATATATATTCTTCCAAGTTGCCCGAAAGCTTGAGGCCGCACACATGCTGCAGGTAAAGAAACATCTTTATTTCATAAAAGCAGGCAGCTTCCGATTCCGTTTTTTGCACCCTTGGCCTGACGCGTTTCTGAGTCACAGTCTCTTTCATCAGAGGCCATCGCTGCGCATTCGGTAAGTTGCAGTGCTTGCTGTCAAGGGCTGTGAGTGCTTTATTTATTTCTAATTAGCCTCCGGTGTGCATTTTAGTTCCGAGTTATTCTCAAAGCACACTGGTCCTTGTAGTTTGTTTCACGCCTAATTTAACCCTCCAGTGGGTCCGTTTGTGCCGATTTTTTCAGGTGCCATTTAAAGCCCTCCATTAGGCCCCCGAATCAGACTCTGCCTGCTTGAATTGTGTCACCAGCAGCTCCACATTGCAAGGGAAGTTTCTCCTGCGTGGTTCCCTTCCGCTTCCCAGGACAGTGCGATCCCTCTGTGGCTGGGCTGCCACACACATATTCTTCCAAGTTGCCCGAAAGCTTGAGGCCGCACACATGCTGCAGGTAAAGAAACATCTTTATTTCATAAAAGCAGGCAGCTTCCGATTCCGTTTTTTGCACCCTTGGCCTGACGCGTTTCTGAGTCACAGTCTCTTTCATCAGAGGCCATCGCTGCGCATTCGGTAAGTTGCAGTGCTTGCTGTCAAGGGCTGTGAGTGCTTTATTTATTTCTAATTAGCCTCCGGTGTGCATTTTAGTTCCGAGTTATTCTCAAAGCACACTGGTCCTTGTAGTTTGTTTCACGCCTAATTTAACCCTCCAGTGGGTCCGTTTGTGCCGATTTTTTCAGGTGCCATTTAAAGCCCTCCATTAGGCCCCCGAATGCTTTCGGGCAACTTGGAAGAATATATATATATATATAGGTTCCGTTTTCCCCTCGGGGAGTTTTTTTCTTCATGCAGTCTCGGGTTTCCAAATTACACTACACATTTTTTCACAGATTTGTTCGGTTTATTTCATCTTATAGTAGCAAGCCAGCAACACCTTACGCGTTTCGGTCTCTACGGAGACCTTGCTCACAGGAAAACCTGTGAGCAAGGTCACCGGACAAATCTGCGAAAAAATGTGTGGTGTAATTTGGAAACCCGAGAGTGCATGAAGAAAAAACTCCCCGAGGGGAAAACGGAACCAATTTAAAACGCGGTTGGGTCCTGCCGCGCTTCGCGTGCACCGCCTCAGAGCACCTGGAAGCCTGTAATTCGGATCAAAACGGAGGCGATATATATATATATATATATATATATATATATTTTTTTTTTTTTCTGCCTCCTTGTGCCGCCAAGTCGCGCACTCAAACACGGGTGCCTGTATGCGGGGGGCGTCACCCCGCTTTTATCGGAGCTTTCCTCTCCCTCACTTTCGAAGAAGACACGGCACTCACGGGAGGAGGGTTTAGATTCTTTATTTCAACCTCAGAGAACCAGACTCGTTTCGGCTACTGCCTTTGTTGATGGTACCGTGGGGGTATCCAGGCGATGTCCGTAGGCAGTGGGAGATTAAGTGATTTGCCCAGAATGACAGGATGTTTGAGCCGACACCAGACTTGAACCCGGATCCTCAGCTCCCGAGTTGGCAGGTCTGGCTTTTGCACCACATCCTCAGCGTCGAGGACACAGTTGACTGAAAGCAGGATGCTCACAGAGTTGTACAAACGTTGAAACCGATGGTAAGTTTTTTCAGTTTTTACAACTACAGTGTTTACAATCTCCAGCAATGATACTCACCCTTCATGATTTAAAATCCTTCATGTTCCACACATTTCTCCACCAATTAGCCCTCTGATACTAACCAAACACATTTTTGTGAAAGTTTGCACTCCTGGAATGTGGTCCAATTTTTTTGGGTTGCCTGGGCCTAATTTTGGTCCCAATCCGACCCTGCTGGTTGGGGTGGCCTGTGGCTCAGCGTATTCCCTCAGGGTACTCCGTGGCCCCTCAACGAATGAGGGAGTATGATTCCCACAGCCCCAGGTTAACTCCCGGGTTTATATGATTATTCGGTGGTTCACCACGGGGGAAACAGCATGACCTCTCCAAGCAAAGAATGGATGGGGTGGAATGGTACACAAACTGTACCTCACTTTTGGTACAAAAATACCTAGGCGCGCTCTTCATGGGCGGAAATGCCTTTAGTGCAGTCGTTGTCGGATAGCGAAGCTTGTTCAGGCACAGAACTACCACTGGTTATTTGATTTTTTTCCAACGACTTCTGGGGCTCCCCACTGGGAGGGATAAGTCAAGCTGCAGGCGCATGGGAGAGAATGACTGTCAATACTTAATTATATATGACTCAAAATATGAGGGCTGTGTTAGGCCTGCCGCATAGGGCAGCAATCCTTTGCAGGTACAGTGCTCTCACAGGTGGTGCATTAATAAACTTAACTGTCCCAGCAGCCTGTAATAATTCCACAACTGACAGGTAGGACTACGAAATCCATTTCAAATACAGACGTTAAAGCATTTCCTAACATCTGCAGTGCTTACCCATCATTTCATTGGAGCGATGGGACCTATTACAATCCCGGGGATGTCAATAACCCCCGGCTTAATAGATGCCTTCAAGTTCTTCTCTCTCAGTTTCATATCTATTATTGATATTGGGCTTAATCTCTGCGCAGGCTTAGCATTATGAAAGCTGCATGAATTTCTCATCTTATAAAATGTTTACTGCATCACTGAGGCATTCGCAATAAGAACACAATAATGATATTCAAATGAAAGTCTACACTTCTGCTGTCTTTGGGCAGAAGCTTGTGCATACGAATGACGCTTTAGAATGAGAACAGGTGCAGCTTCAGCCATTTTCCTAAATCTAATCCATCAAGGCAACAATGCACCCAAAGCAAGTGCAAGGGCCATGTTCACACTTTCATTCAGAGAGTGGGTGGGTTCAATGAACACCTATGGGAGGAGGGATAATGACAACATATGTTCTCATTGGGCGATGGGATTAAGTGGCTAAGTTGCACACTGGAGCCTGGACGGAGTTTGAATCTCAGCTTCCAGGCACGACCAAACTGCTTAATGCAGTAAATGCTGCATAATCTCCTTAAACTCGAGTTGTTAAAAAATAGGAGAACCCAGAGGACTGAAAAGAAATCACTCCTTTCATGAGTTTGTCATTAAGCGTGGATTTCTTTTTGTAAAGCATACCTCTTTGTGTTACCCAGCATTAATAAGGCGGTAGCATTAACCTAACTTATTTTAGGTTATACAACTTAGAGTTGAGAGAACAAGGCAATGTCTTTGCTCCTTAGTGTGCATGCGTCCAATCAGAAAGCCTGACATATCCACATGGATATGCGAGTTAATATATTGCACTCACATGGTTGGCAAGTTGCAGATGGTAACATTATCCATCAACCTCTTTGATGCGAATCACCAAAAGCAACAGAAGGAAAATATTCATAATAATTAAGAGCTCGGTTCACAAAGATTTTCCAATGAGTTGGTGTGACGTGCTTCTGAATTCTGGGGTGAGCCTGGAGTTCCTCAAGTCTGGTTTTCACCCTGGTGGGTGCAGAGCCCTGCCCAAACAGGGGCGTCCTCTGCATCCTATTTAGTGCGTGTACACACCAATGCGCACTCGAAACAGCACAGACGATACAGAAGCCCTCTATTTGGCAGATGTCCTACATCGCCAAACTTTAAATCCACCCCCGAGTGAGAGCACAATCCTTGTGATCCGGGCCCTTTGTGGAAGGCATCGGTTCGTTGTTCATTCGTTCTTGCTTTTCTCCAGCAATGAAGTCCTGCTGAGTCAGGTTATACTTAGTGAGATATGATCTGAACATGGTGAGAGTATGTGCTAAGCAGGGCCGGTCGAAGGCTTTCTGAGGCCCCGGGCGAAAGGGAAGATGTGAGGCCCCCCTAATTGAATATTGCGTCACAAGAAGTGGCATCACAGAAAGTAACATCACAGTACTATTGATCTTATTTGCCATCACTGAAGCTAACTAATGTGAATATCGGTAATATGGACAAAAAGTAGAGGGGATGGAAAACAGGTGAGCAAATATCCAGATAAAAGGAAATATTGCAATCAAACAACCACACACACACAACCACATACAAACACACACACAACCACACACACAACCACAACACCACAACCACAACACCACACACACACTACCACACACACAACCACACACACACACACAACCACACACACACACAACCACACACGCACAACCACACACACACCACACACACAACTACACAAACAACCACACAAACAACCACACACACACAACCACACACACACAACCACACCAAGCATTGGAATAGCCAATAGGTCTCGCCTTTGGGAACTTATAAGTGTTTAGCCATGCAACAGTTAATGTGGTTGCACCAAAGATATTGTGCTGCATAACTAAATACTTAGAAGGTCCCAAAAACGAGACCTATTGGCTATGCCAATGCTTGTTTTTATAACCCATAATATGCAAACCCAGTCACAGTGGTGTGTTTTTACATGACAACAGGTGGAGTCAAGAAGACAGTACTACCCTGATCAGTTCCAGGGATTCAAAGATCACTAAATGTAACTGAGACACTTCATTGTATATTTGACCTGTGTCAACGAAATTCCAGCTCTAAAACAACACAATCATGGGAGAGCATCCAGATGCATACTTATCTCCAAGGTATCAGACCTGGGACGTAAGGTGTTCGAACTATCTAGTAAAAAATAAAATATTTACATTCTAATACTATATGGTTGATGTTGAAGCACTAAAGGTCAAATTTGGATATTACTGAACACGTATTTGAATCACGGGGATGTTTGTCACCAAAAGATACATATAATAATGCTAAAAAGTTAGGTATTAACCTCTGGCACAGCTGAAAACTGTTGTGGGCGGAGAATGAGCACGGTAGCCAAGGATGTTAAAGCGAGACCCAGGTCAAAATTTAAAGCGTAGAGTACTTTTTTAAAAGGTCCACTATACTTAAACGGTAAGGTGCTGTTGCGTTCTACTAGTAACTTATGAACGTGGTTTCTACGGCAACTGATTTTGCTTCACTTACTTCTTTTAACGTCTCTGCTTCCTGCCCAATAGCCACCGATGGCTATGGTGCCCACTGCCATGACAAAGATGATAATCATATTGTAGTCCAGGCTAGGCTCAATAGAGGCATACATTGCCACCTTCACTGACTTGCCAAATGTATCACCAATATATGAATGAGTCCTACTTAAAACTTACACTCCTGCTGCGCTTTCTGAAACAGACACCAAAGGCTACAAGGCCCAGGGAAGGGGGCCCCCACACTATGACCTTGCAGCTCCATCCAGTGCTTGAAGGCCTTGGGAGGGGGGCCCCCTCCCATGGGCCTTCAAACAGTAACAAGGCACTTCCCAAAATACTGCTGAGAGCTCATCAGAGTACAAAAAAAAGCAACAAAAAAAACCTCAGTAGAAGGGGTGTTCTTTAGTAGTGGACAGAAAATAAAGTGGTAGCTGTACCTAGCTTAGATGGCAACGAGAACGGTAAATATTTTTATGTTTTGTATGTAATACTGCCCCCGTGTCAGATCAGTATGAGTCAGATAGTGTTTCTGCACAAATGAATTAATTGCTTTTAATTTATCGAGCTAGGAAGAATGTATCGACCACTGTATGTCACAGGCATTATTATTAACAAACTTTAGCTGTATTCAATGAAGATGAGAGACACTGCCCTATTAAGATTCGAAGGCTGCTCCCTCCTCCCCTCACCCACCTCCTTTTACCTGTGTCCGGCTTGTGCTGGAACCAAAGGGGCCTTCTGTTGCCTAGATACAAAATGCACAAACAGCGCCGATAATGGTCGGTACTTAACCGAGGCGCTGCACTGCCCCTGACATTGTGAGGCCAACATAATTGCTGGCCCAGCCATTGTGCCGTCCCCCATTCAGGTTGTCGCTTCCCCCACCCGTAATGTAATCAGGTGAGGCAGGGGGCCCTGTGGTGGGCTGAGGAGGTGTGACCTTTCACAGGGGAGTGAGGCCCCCTGAGCGCGAGGCCCTGGGCAGCTGCCCACACTGCCCATGCCTAGCGCCGGCCCTGGTGCTAAGTATGAGATGTGCCCCCCTGCTGTGAGTAGCTTTGAGTCACTGTATTGAAGTTTAAGAGTACGTAAATATGGGGGAGCTACGTCATGCTATGTGTTCACTTCTCATGTCGCCTAAGCGAACGAAGACTCGATTACATCACATTTGTCAACCTCTCAGAAAGGTTTATTACCCAAAGATAATAAACAAACACATACTGCTAGTGTCTATCCTATATCGCCTCAGTCTCTATTGAGCGGCTGTATCCTGCCCCCAGTTCAAATCCCCCCCCCCCCCACCGCACACAAAGTAACCACTCAGACCCTCGCAACCCAGATGCCTTTATATCAGATCCATCATTTCTTTACTTTGTTCATGTATTTAGTTTCAAAACCGTTCAGACCACCCCCATCTGTCACATGTACGAGTCCCATCTAGGAATCTGAATCAGTAGGTACAGAGATTCAGATCTAAGTATGAGGGCCAGAACTAAAGGGCAGGTCCTCTGGGAGGCACCTTAGTACAAAATCCCCAACCTACTCACTTTTGACGTGGGAACGTGTCTTCATTGCCATCGTTTTCTACAGCAGAGACTGATTAAGGGTGGTGTCTTCTTCCGGCGAATGTACCAATAGGGTTATTTTGGCAGCCCACAGCCCCCTTCCTCCAATAAAAGTGCCTTTGTAATGGGCTTTTAAAGTAAGGGGCGGTGCCAAGATGGCGGCGTGAGCAGACGTGTTGCTCTACCACTCCCGCCGACGGCCAGCTAAAAGCACCGGCTTCGGCTGTTTACGGGTCCGCTGACCCTATCATGGGAGCAGTCCTGGTCGAGGGAGTAGACTGTCCTGTCCGAGCGGACAAGTAGCGGTCCCGGCAAGCAAGGTGCGGGCGAGGCCGAGCAAGTGACCGAGAGTGCACCCCTCCCACAGGATTTGAGCGAAGAGGCCTGGTGTTCCCTGGCGGGAGAAGGTTCCGCTGAGCGGCAAGCCGACAGCCCCGAGATAAATTCGGAGCAGAGGGGGCCACCCGAGGTCCAGCGGCACTCCTGATGTGGTAGCGGTCGGCTACAGTCCAGGGCTGCACAAGTGGAGAGCTGGCGGCTGAGGTAAAGGAGGGCCGAGCCGCCATCTTGGGAAGTTCCGACACAGCCCACAGCACCGCGCGCATGGTCGAGGGCCCGGTAGTGGTGTCTGGGCCCTCCCGTGTCAGTGTGGTAGGAAAGTCGGGGCAGGCCCGCCGCGTAACACCTGTGGGGGGCATTGGTAACCCCGGGGCGCAGAAACGCCGGAGCCTCGCAGCAGGAGGAGGAGCCTGGTCAGAGCCCGAGTCACCTGCGGCGCCGAGTGGCCACCCGCTAATTCCAGCAGCGGTTCACCGGTGGTGAGTACTACCACGGTCCAAGGGGTGCACTGAGAGGACCCGCGGAGAGGCCCAGGGATGCTGGACATGGTGATTTGCCACTGGGAGTGGTGACCGGGGGCCCAGCAGTGTGCTGGCAGAGAGCGCCATTCCCAACGCTCTGGGTCCTAGAATGACTTGGAGCCAGAGGGGGGCCCTGGGATTCGAGAGGGGGCCCGCTGTGATAGGTGCGACTGGCAGGGCCCGGTGGCGGAGGTCTTGGCCCTGAGGATCCCCATATTGCCGGGCGGGACCCGCGGCCATTTCCTGGCCTGTGACGCTCGCAGCACGTATTTTGGGGGATAGCAGAGGCTGCGAAAGAGATCGCCTCGGCGGACGGCTGGTCATCATCAGACCCTGGAGTGTCCTGGCGTAGGAGTGGATTTGGGGGGCCGCCTGGTGACTTCGATGGAACAGTGGCAGCTGGCAAGCCTGAGGTGCGTGGCAGATTGGCTCGTGGTGTTGCCTAGTGGGCCTATCGGAGACACTGGTGGGGACAGACCGGCAAGAGGTACACGGAGCACCCAGCTGTGGACACAGCACTCATTAGAGCAGGTTGGAGAGCATTGGGAGCAAATAGCCTGGCGCCTCAAGCTGATCTGGCATAGTCCGTGTTGCGGCCCACTGAGTAGACCTCCTCGGCAAGGTCGGGCCTCGGAGAAGGGTGAGCAGTCAACCAGGCCTCCTGAACTTCTTGAGTGCTGCCAGGCGGGGGGGGTGCACCAGGCGGGTGACTCCTGCGGCGCACGGAGCGCACTATGTCCATCTCCAGGGTGCGCAAAGACAAAACTTTGAAAGTCTTGTTTGCCAAGGCCCAGGCGAGTCAACAACACACGGACATGGCTTTGAACTCTGCCCGACCCGCCTCGGATCGGGCAAAAGGTTCAGAACCTATCACCAAGGTCTTTTTAGAATCACTGTTTACTACTCTGAGGGACAATATCCACACATTGAAAAAGGAATTCACGGAGGAGAACAAGGAGGTCCGCAGAGACGTGGACGGCATAGGGGAGCATGTGGCTGAGTTGAAAAACAAGAGTAACGGGAGAGACACCGAAATTGAGGCATTACAACAGGAGATTTTTCGGATCCACGACCAACAAGTTGATCTCCAGATACACCTTGAGGACCTGGAGAACCGTTCTCATCGACATAATGTACGGATCCGGGGAGTGACACTGACCGAAGACACTAGAGACCTGTTAGGATTCACGAGGGAACTCTTCAATCGCATTTTGGGGCACCTATTGGAGTCAGACCCCCGACTAGACAGAGTAAATAGGGTGGGACCCTTACGCCCCGCGTCGACTCCACCGCTGGACATTCTAGCATGTGTGCAGGACAAACGCACCAAAGAAGAAATCCTCCAGAAAGCCCGGCAGTTACATCCCCTGTCCTTCCGAAACCAGTCCCCGGTTCTGTTCCAGGACTTGTCCGCCCTCACCCTGCAGAAGCGCAGAACCTTAAAGCCATCACGTCACACCTTCAGCTACGCAACATTTCCTACAGTTGGGGCCAACCATTTCGCCTGGTGTTCAAACTGGACAATAAGCTCTATCAGCTCCGATGTTTGTCGGAAGCATGCCGCCTGCTGGGTATAGATCCACCAGCTGAAGAGAGTGAGTCGATGGGCCAAGCTGTGGAAACGGATGACTCTAAGCCCCGGTGGCGCCAGCAAGGCAGACGGCGTCGCTTAAAGAAGCCCCCTGCAGCCGAGATTAGGGATGGCCAGCTCGCCGCGGTGGAAGCAGTCTCATCCGAGTTGACCTCGCCCCACCCTAGCTGACTTTTATGATTTACTACAGCTATTTGTTTACTTGTTTCTCTTAGTAGGCCGTTGGGGGGAGGAAGGGCTGTTGTGAATTGATCAAACTATCCCGTTGTACTACATTCCCAATCACCTGGATGGACAATGTGTTTCGGAGTACTTGGTTTCATGTTCTGGGGGAAGTTTCTTTTCGGGAGGGGGGGATTGGTGGGAGGGGTCAGTGTTCCTTGTCCACCATGCGCCTGGGGTTGAGATAGACACACAACTCCTAGTCTTTTTAGAAAGGCAGACGCTCTTGGTTTTAGTTTGTGCAGCGCTAGTGCGGTTCTTCTGCCTTCTGTCACCCTTGTAGAGTAGATGCTGACCACAGAACTTAAGGTACTCACTTTAAATGTAAGGGGGTTGAATAATCCTGTGAAGGGTAAATCGGTCCTTTCCTGTTTAGAGCACTCACAGGCGGACATTTGTCTCCTGCAGGAGACACACCTTTTACAGAGGGACTGCCACCGCCTTCAGTCCCGAAAGTTCCCACATCAGTTTTTCTCTTCAGGCAACACTAAAACAGCAGGAGTAGCTATTCTGGTGGCCCAGAGGTTTAAGGGGAGGATCATACAGAAGGAGGCTGAGATAAAAGGAAGGCTGTTGACGTACAGGTTTGCTCTGGGGGGCTACACGTTCACTGTTGGCTCAATCTATGCCCCTAACAAAGGCCAAGAAAGGTTCTTTCACTCTGCCCTCACAGACGCTACCGTCACCCCAGATCACCACATTCTTTGGGAGGGGACTTAAATTTGGTGTTTGACAATACCCTAGATAGGTCATGTTAGCACTCCTCGCAGACAGGCAATCTTTCTGCGGAGGGACTAGCCTGTCTTCATGACCTAGGTTTTAAAGATTTATGGCGCAGTTTTCATCCCCAGGAATGTGCATACTCATACTACTCTAATGCTCACAAAACATACGCCCGTCTAGATTAACGGCTGGCGTCGGCTTCAATACAGGCGTTAGCAACTGAGGTGGAAATCAGGGTTGCCTCTCTCTCTGATCACGCCCTGGGGACAGTTGTGCTTGCCTTCCCACCAATTCAGCGCGCGCAGCTGACATGGCGACTTAGAGAGACTTTACTACACCGCAAAGAGGTAGTCACAAGAGTACAGCGCGTCATCACGGATTACCTCTCTGACAACAGCAACACAGTCACCACACTTGCTACACAGTGGGCAGTGCTGAAGGCGGTCTTACGGGGCGAGTTTATAGCGATTTTTGCAGCGGATAACGCCAAACGCAGTCACAAGCGTGAAGAACTCATTCAATGTACAAGGGAGTTGGAGCAAATGCACCAACGAACAGGGGCCCCCGCGTATTGTGGCAAGTTAAAGCTGTGCGGCAACAATTGGCAGCTATCGATCAGGACAGGGCGGAATTTGCGGCGCTGAGACTTCGGCATGCCTATTATACGATTGGGGATAGGTGTGGACGATTGCTAGCTAACAAATTGCGTGAAGCACGACAGCAACAAAAAGTTCAGGAAATTCTTTGGTCGGACGGCAGGTGCGTCACGGACGAACCTGGTATCGCAAGTGCTTTTAGTGAATTTTACACCAACCTCTATTTATTTATTTATTTATTTATTTATTTGCAGGTTTGTATAGCGCTAGGAATAGACTCCCGCAGGAGTATCTCCACGCTTGAGACAGCCGGCACGCAAGTATAGAGCAGTAGAATTGAAATTCTAAAACCCTCTGAAACAGTTACCTAATTCTAAAACAAAAGACTGGCTTAACTAATTTTGACTAAACAAGAAAGTTTTCAATTGTTTCCTAAAAAGGAGATGGTCGGGGCAATGTCTCAGTAAAAGTGGAAGCGCATTCCACAAAATAGGACCCACCACCGACAGGGCCTTACCACCCAATCTAGTTCTACTGATCTTGGGTACACTCAGCAACAGCTGTTCACTAGACCTAAGAGTGCGAGTAGGGACATATGGTACAAATTTTCTGGCCAAATAGTCCGGTCCTAGATCATGTAGACCTTTATGTATAATACAGCAGGTCTTAAACTTCACTCGTTGACGTATGGACAGCCAGTGAAGTTTATTCAGCAGAGGTTTAGATGGAGATCTAGGGGGGGCATTAAGAACCAGCCTGGCTGCTGTGTTCTGCACTACTTGCAAGCGGTCTAGTACCTCTTCATTTGCACCTGCCAGAAGACCATTACAATAATCAAGACGGCTGATTACTAAAGCCTGAACCAAAGTTCTTCTGAAGGAGTCCGGGAGGAAAGGGAATATCCTACGGAGGAGACCTAACATATGAAAACAGGATCCCACAATGCTGTTACCATGTTGTTTCATAATCAACTCCGGTTCCAACCGTACCCCCGGATTCTTGATTATTAGCTTAGGTTCGGGGACTGGGACTAAGTCCAGTGGCCACCAGTCAGGGGACCATTGGACCCTTGCTTCACCGAAAAGCATCACCTCAGTCTTACCAACGTTACATTGAAGAAAGTTGGAAGACATCCACCGAGATACTGCTTTCATCCCCTCGGAGAAAGATTGTATAACCTCCGGTGTTAGTTGTTTAAAGGGAAAAAGCAGCTGCGTATCGTCAGCATAGGACACTGGACAGAAACCGAAGGCTCTGGTTATATCTGCCAAGGGGGCCACGTAGGTGTTAAAAAGAGTCGGGCTCAAACAGGATCCCTGAGGAACCCCCTTGGTGATCTTAACCTCTTCCGACCTGAATTCACCCATGGTGACACATTGGGTGCGGTCGGAGAGAAAGCTCTTTATCCAGTCCAGTGCCTTGCCGCCGATTCCATTCACAGTCAGTCGTTCGATCAAGATGTTGTGTGAGATGGTATCGAACGCTGCCGATAAATCCAGCAGCACCAGGACAACGGAATAACCACTGTCCTGGTACATGCGGAGATCATCCGTTATCGACAGCAGGGCCGTTTCGGTACTGTATTTTGGCCTGAAACCTGACTGTAAGGGATCAAGGCTTCCCGATTGTTCAAGGTAGTTGGACAGATGTTTATTTGTGTGCTTTTCGATGATTTTCCCCAAAAAAGGTAGCAGGGAGATCGGCCTAAGATTAGACATGTTGGTCCAAGGGGAGGAGGTGTTCTTCCTAATCGGTCTGACTAGGGCCTTTTTCCATTCTCGTGGGACACTTCCTGTTGTTAGTGAGAGATTCACCAGTCTCTGAATATCAGGACCAAGTGTTCTCCCTAACGGTCCCATTAACCTGGCTGGTAATAAATCAGACGGGCTCCCACTTTTAATGTCATTGAGCAGCTTCTCAACCTCTGACAAAGAAATCTCAGGAAAATTATCGAAGGTGTTGGAATTAGTGGACACAGTTTGCACCAGTATGTGATTATCCTGGCTAGTCATGGCTGGGATCAGTGCCTCTATCTTTTCATAGATAGCATCAATTTTTTCGGTTAAAAAACTCAAAATATTGTCACAAAGATGTTGTGATGCCATATCCGCACTTTCGCATGCCACAGGTTTTAAAAAGGTATTTACAATCTGGAAGAGTACTTTCGAATCATTGCCTGCTGCCTCTAATTGCGAGGTGACATAGTTCTTATGTGCAGATCGAATGGCTTTATGATAGGTGTTTGTAGCCTTCTGATGATTGATTTTGTCTTCCTCCAAGTGCGACTTTCTCCATATCTTTTCAGTCTTCCTAGCCATGCGCTTAAGGCTTCACAGTTCTTCAGAAAACCAAACCTCCTGTTTCCTAGCAAGACACTTTTAAATGTGTTAGCGGGGCAATCTGCTGCACCGCAGTGTTAGTGGCTGAGTCTAGTTTTGAAAGTGCAGTATTAATATCATCAGTAGCCATAATAAGAGGAGGAACATAAGCCTTTTTAAAATTTTCATCGGTTATTTTATGCCATTGCCTTCGTTTAAGCGGAATTTGTACAGGAAGATTGGAACATGTGCCTATCTCCGGCATTGAGAACTCAAGCACAAAATGATCTGTCCAATTACACTGTTTGGGCGTATAGCATTCAATACCAGAAAAATTGGAGAGAATCAAGTCTAAAGTGTGACCTGCCAGATGCGTAGGTCCACTATTACGCTGTTTCAGTCCTA
Source organism: Lissotriton vulgaris (assembly GCF_964263255.1). Lineage (NCBI taxonomy): Eukaryota > Metazoa > Chordata > Amphibia > Caudata > Salamandridae > Lissotriton > Lissotriton vulgaris. The sequence goes on from NC_141691.1 coordinate 1,736,838,041, forward strand.
TTAAAGATAAGTCAGTCAAGAAGGATTTGGCCTCACTATTATTTTCTATCTCACTATGAATATTAAAATCACCAACCAACAGAAAATCTTTATCTAGGCAAACATGCGGGGCAAGTGCTTCCACTAACTGTTTAGAGGCACCTTTTGCCAGCTCCCCTTGAAGGACTCGGTTGGGGAGGCTTTCCTTGACTCCGTCCTGTTACCTTCCCTTACAAAGGAGTAGGCCGAGCATCTAGAGCGCGACATTCGTCCGGAGGAAGTTATCTCTGCCACCTCACGCCTTAAGGTGGCCAAAACGCATGGCCCGGATGGTTTTCCGGCAGTCTTTTATAAGACTTTCTGTGCACAGGTCCTCATGTGCCTTTTTAACACCTTCTCAGAGCCCGGGGCGATACCAGGAGACCTCCTACAGGCATCCATAGCTGACATCCGTAAGCCGGGGAAAGATAGGTCGCAATGTGGTGCATACCGCCCCATCTCGCTCCTTCATGTGGATCTTAAGTTATACACTGGGATATTGGCGGCCCGGCTCGTGCCCCATATGGGAGGCTTAGTCGACCCAGACCAAGCAGGATTCATCCCGGAGCGGCAAACTTCAGATAACACTAAGCAGGCCCTGTACCTCATTGGAAAAGCGACTTGAACGCGAGGAGAATTTTTGATGTTGGCTATTGACGCTGAAAAAGTGTTTGATAGGGTACATTGGCCTTATCTAGAGAATGTCCTGGAGAAAGTGGGTTTGGGTGCAAAGTTCCGCACATATGTACTGAACTGTTACAAGTTCCCGACGGCTGCAGTTCGCGTTAATGGGCACACGTCCCCCCGGTTCCCCATGGAGAGAGGCACTAGGCAGGGGTGCCCTTCGTCACCCCTCCTTTTCACCCTTTACATGGAGCCCTTGGCACAGAAGCTGTGGCTTAACCCACAGGTGGCAGGGATCAAATTTGGGGGCTATGTCCATACAATCAGCCTCTACGCCAGGGGTCTCCAACCGGTCGATCGCGAGCTACCGGTAGCTCGCCGAGACCCTGTGAGTAGCTCGCCGAACTGCTGCTTAATTTAGTAGCCCATTAGTTTTATTTTGGGCTATTTAGGCTTATTTCCGTGTCTGTTGCCCGCCCTCACCAAACGCAGCTGCTCTAATCGGCTTGCACTTAGATGGGGTGGGGCGGGCCGAAGAGGATGACGTTCCTTTGCTGCAGTCTCGCAGTGGAATGGTGACGAGGGCCGAGTGCACCGAGGGATACTGAGTGGTGTGGCTGTTGGAAATAAACTTGGGCCCGGTAAGGGAGAAACAATGGGCAGGGGAGGGTCAGTGCTGCGAGAGGGTCAATCAGCTGAGGTCATCGAGAAGGGTCAGCTGAAGAGGAGGAGGGGACTTTGCAGCCGGTGCAAGAGTTTTGCACCCCTTCCCCCCCAGTCCCCCCCACACACACACCCTCCTCCCCCTTTGCACAGGCCGGGCTCGGGCACTATGAGCTCTGCGACCACAGCAACGGCGGGACCGAGCCAGAGAGGGGCGGGGGAACCAGAGCGAGGCTGGAGCAAAGTAGGTCTTTGCTCTCAGTTCTTGCCATCTGGGTGGTGACTTGATAATCTCTGGTTTTGTGACTACGAGATTGAAGGTGGTGTTAGGAGAGGGGCTGGAAAGAAAGAGAGAGAGGGGATGGAGAGAAAGAGAGAGGGGGCTGGGGAGGGACAGAGGAGCCGGAGAGAGACAGAGAGGGGCCGCTGGAGAGACATGGTGAGGGGCAGGACAGACAGGGGCAGGAGGGGACAGTGGTGCTAGGGAGAGTCTGGGGCGCTAGAAAGAGAGTGAGAGAGAGAGGGGCCGCTGTACTGAAAGAGACCGCGAGGAGCAAGAGAGAGAGGGGCTGGGGAGAGACAGTTGGGGCGGAGAGAGACAGTGAGGGGCAGACAAGAGAGGGGCTCGGGAGAGACAGTGGAGGCGCAGAGATACCGTGAGAGGCATGACGGAGAGGGGGCCTGGGGGAGACAGTAGGGGTAGGAGGAGAGAGAGGGGCTGGGGAGAGACAGTGGGGATGGAGAGAGACAGAGGGTTCAACGAGAAGATTGTCGAGATGTAACCAACAGACTTAGGACGTAGACCGGGAGAGAGGGGGGCAAGGAAAGAGTGAGGGAGAGCCAGAGACGGTGAACAGGGCTCAGGACAGGAGCAAGTGCAGGATAAGGGCAGTGTAGGATTAGAGAAGGGGCAGGGAGCATGGGCAAGGTGCAGTAACATAGAGCGTGTCCGGGAGCCAGGACAGAGTGCAGGGGTTGGGACAGGGAGCAGTGGCAGAAAGGCAGACATGTTGGGCAGAACAAGGGACAGGGGGGAGTGCAGCGATAAAGGACAGTGATGAGCAGGGCAGGGACAGGTGCAGGGACCTTAGCCATGGATATGCAGTGAGTAGGGAGTGGGACAGAGGCAGGGTCCTGTAGCACAGAACCGGACAGACAGGGGGTACCGGAAGCACGGAGTGAGAGCAGGGGAGGATAGAGAGCAGAAACAGGGTACAGGGTGCAGGGGGCGATAGCATGGGCATGGAGCCAGGCAGGGAGAGGGCACCGGAAGCACGTGGTGAGAGTGGGCAGGGAATATTATGCTAATCACCTCACCATTACGAGCAGTTAAAATCGTAATGGTGGGTTTTATCCTGCATCAGACTGGGCATGGTCATAGTCATGGCCCTACGGAAGGATCACATGAACATTCGCACAAGACCACCCCCGAGAAGGAGCAGAGCACCAGTGTGCGAGCTGTCTTCATTCATGTTGTGGGGGACCTGGTGCAGAGCGTTGGGGTACTGGGGTACTGGTGGCTTCTTACGTCATCTACTTCAAGTATAAAATTGTGGATCCCATCTGTACGTTCCTAGTCTTTTCCATCCTGGTCCTGGGGATCACACTATACTTGCCATACTGAGGGATGTGCTGCTTGTACTGATGGAAGGGACTCAAGGGGCGTAGAGTAGACTTCCGTGCTGTGAAGGAATCTCTGCTGCGCATCCCGAGACTGAAGGCGCTGCACAGCCACCACATCTGGGCACTAACTGTGTCGCAGCCAATGCCATCGGTGCACATTGCGATCAATAAAGATGCTGATGTCAAGGTATTGCTCAAAGAAGCCAGCACCCAGTTACAGAGCAAATTTACCTTCCACACCGCGACAATCCAGATTCCACATTGAGAACTACTTGGAGGATATGAAAGACTGCTCTGAATGTCGAGACCCCTGTGACTGAAGACTTCCTGTTCGCCCTTAGCAAATAGGCTTGATTGATGGACCTGTGCAACACAGCTGTGTGTGGGAACAAGTCAGAGGTGCAGGAGGCCTTTTGACAAAAAAAGGTTGTTGTTACACTGATGCTAGCTTTCTGACTCCTGCCTTCACTTCAATATAACATCCAATAGTTGTCACCAACGTCCCCTGCCATGCCCCATTTAAGCTTCTACCTCTCAAGCTGGTCCATTCTGTACCTGTGCTGACTGAACCAGAGGTGGGCTGGACCACAATGTGCCTTTTCACTGGCCTCTGTGTGCTCTTCAGGGACACAGGCAGCTCTGGCTTCCCAGCTCTGGCCTCTCCACAGTCAGGCCTTGACTGTTTCATGGTGTCGTGTGGCCATTCAGGATGTTATGTATGGTTGTTTTGTGGTCTGTTTGTGTGACAATTTTATTGGTTGGTAGTCTGTGCCAATGCTTTTCTGTGGGTTTTTGGATATTTGTGTGCCGAGTTTATTGGCTAGTGGGCTGCTTATATTGTAAATTTTTCTGATAGTACCAAACATTGCCTGCTGCAAGCACAAATAGTCAAGTAGTCTTCCATACCTTGAAAAACACCGTCCTACAACATGTCTTAGTTTTACTTATTTTGCAAATGTGGGACACTTTTTTTTAGCTATTTCATTTGCCTGCACTATATTTAATAACATAACAGGTCTAGTTGCAAAGGGCACGATTACCCGAAGGTGTCCTGGAGCTGAATAACAGATGTTTATTGTTACCCAACTCAAGGCTATTCATTATATCAACCTCAAATGGATGAAAGGATGAGTGGACCTGCAGGGATTTAAACGTGTAGCCATGAGGTCAAGCACAGGCCACTGCAGTGGCTGCTTTATTGCAGTGAGCCATCAGACCCGGCTTATGGGCTGCTTTTAATTTGGTGCCAGAGCCTCTTTTCTGTCCCATTATGACAAGCATCAGCCTCCGCTTGCACGGCTTGTGCTTTTGTTGTGTCACTGTTGTGGCTTGTGCTTTAGCTTTTTGTCTCACTGTGCTGCAGAAGGCAGTGCACATGTAAAAAGGGAAAAAAAACGTTGTTTCTTTCAGTGTTATTGTGTTGAAGCCACAGTATGGGGCCCATGGGCTCTGAAGAAATAGGCTTAACGTCAATAAAACTGGGCGAGGGGGGTCGCTCGAAAATTGTGCGAGTTGCTTGGAGTTTAGTAGCTCATGACGATTTTCACTGACCAGAAGTAGCTCACACTACACAAAAGGTTGGAGACCCCTGCTCTACGCTGACGATGTCCTGATCTCACTGGCTAACCCACGAGAATCATTGCCTGCTTCACGGATTTAGAACTTTTTGCACAAAGTTCCGGCTTCAAAGTTAATATGAGCAAGTTGGTGGCTCTTGACCTGTCTCTGGAAAAGTCCACTGGAGAACACCTACAGAGCTCATTCCCCATTTAGCTATCACGTACCTGGGAATTCAATTGGCTCCCTCACTTATCAACACGGTTTACATTAACTATGCCCGGCTGCGACAGAAAATTAAGCTGGAATTGGGGCCTGGGAAACACTACCCTCTGTCATGGTTGAGCAAGATAGCTGCGGTCAAAATGACCTTTCCCCCTCAGATTTTATACTTGTTCCGCACTATCCCTCTCCGACTACCGACGGGTTGGATACAGCAAACTCAATCGTAATTGGCCCAGTTCAATTGGAATGGGCGAAAGCTGCGTCTAAAGCTGAGGCTGGCGACGCTCCCGCCGGAGGGAGGGGGACTTGGAATCCCGGATCACTTGATTTACTTCCAAGCAGCTCAAGTACGTCTCCTGGTGGAGTGGAGAAGATGGGAGTCCGAGAAGCATTGATTGTTTCAAGATCAAGCGGTGGCCGGCCGACCCTTACAGAAAATTCCATTCCTCCGAAAGCAGCATCGGCCCCCTAATCTTTATGCATCTTACATTACAAGGATTTCCATGAAGGTTTGGGACCAAACCAATGTAAAACACAAACTTACCACTTTCCTGTCCAAGCTTACCCCTTTGATGGATAACCCCGACTTCACACCAGGTACAAATTCGGTGGCCTATGCGGGGTGGCGACGGCTGGTTGGTGATGCCTCTTCCACATGTATTCAGTGGAGGGAGAGATCCATTTTACCCAGTTTCGGGAAGCATATGAGAAGCCGGAGTCAGAGAGGCTACATTACCTCCAAGTGCGACATTGGGCATTTAGTGAGCATGTGTGCCCAGTGTCCGATAGACACCTATTGCCCTATGAACATTGGTTGATTACACGTACAATAGACAAAAAACTAATCTCAGATTTATATATAATGCTGCTGGCTAGGTATGCTCACACCTACAGTGATGGTAAGGCACGCTGGGAGAAAAAGATAGGCAGGACACTTAGCCATAAAGAATGGGAGGGAGTATACTATAGAGCGAGGCATTCAGCGTATCACATGGGGCTTACTGACATTCTCACTAAGATCGCAACCTACTGGTACTATACCCCGGAGCGCCTCCACGCGATGGATCATACCAAAGAGGCGACATGCTGGCGGTGTTGCGGTCAGGTGGGTACACTGGTCCACTTGCTCTGGGATTGTGTTCATCTTCAGGCTTCCTGGAAGCAAATATTAGATGAGATAGATACGCATCTTGGGACAGAGATTCTGCGCCTCCCCTCAGATGTCCTCCTGGGTCTTCCGAATCCCTTGACATACCCACTACGCTCCAGCAGAGGCCACTTGATTGCTATTGCGCTGGGTTCTGCAATGCAGAATATACTTACACACTGGCGAACTGCACATATCCCCACATTCAATGGCTGGCTTCATCGCTTAAGGCATGTGCTTGGAATGGAGAAGCTTTCGCTGACTGTGGCGGGGGAGGGGTCCAGATATGCAGAGCTGTGGAAGCCCTTCCTGTCCCTATTAGCCTCGGAATTCCGTGAGGTCACATGTCCTGGATACCTCTGGCTGCTACGCCTCTCTGATCCCAAACATCCGAAGGCGGACTGAGGGATGCAAAGGTACGGACATTATAGACGGTGGACTTGGAACACGGCTGGGGGGTGGGGAAGGGTAGGGTGGGAGGGGGGTTTTAGTTGGTCTTATTTTTTCTTCTGTTAAGTTATGATCTTAGCACAGCCTATTTTGAAGCAGCTCAAACTCGCATTAGCACTGTTGGATTTAAGGATTCACTTTCTCTTCTTGTCTATGTTATATGGAGATGATGTGATGGCTGCAATAGATGATATTGTTTCATGTGTGCTGCAATCTTTCAATAATAAAGATTTAATACTAAAGTAAAGGAGTAAGCTCCTGGGACACATACAGCAATACCCTCTCGTATTGGGTAACCCCAGGGCACAAGTCCTAAAAAAAGAAATGGGGAGACTAACCTAGTTGACCAGTATGCAAGTGACATTACATGACATTACGGCGTATGACATCATGGCGCGTAACATCGCACGTGGCTTCCCAAGCCATGACTTTACAGGATGTGGCATTACAAGAAGTGACATCAGATCCTAAAACCTCACATATATGTTACAGGTATATCATGAGTACATTGGAGCGCATTTCGAGTATACGTGCAAACCCTCCTGACTTAGGCAGAAGATTCATACTTTTCTAAGCTACAGATAAAACAATGTTGCCTTTTGTCAGAGTAAAGCTTCCTGTACCCAAGGATGGAACAAACTAACTCTACCCCCAGCCTACCCGACCCGGCCCATTCATAAAATAGCATATGCAGCACATTTTCATGTAGAAGTGATTGCTTTAGCTGCCAGCGCTCTCCAGAGGTGAGACCGCTCTCCTATGCAAAGTATTCTTACTGAGCACTTCCCACCACTTAATGTGGTCTTGGCACTCATTTTTAGTAAATTGGGGATCATTTTTCACCAACAGACCATGACCCAAAGCAAGAGAGAAAGACTGACAGGGAAGAAAGGTGAGAGAGATGATAACAAAGATAATGGCAGAAAAGGGGGATGAAAATACAACCTGTAAGAATAATCAATTTTAGGGTAGTGAAAGAAAAAGGTTATGGCAACCGTGGCATTCAGCAATAGGACCCTAAAGAAAGTTTGGGACTCTGCGTTTATGTTTTTACAAATTACACACTGCCCCAAACCAAAATGACACCTCCACCTTTAGCAGCAGACATCTGTCATGTTCTTATTGTTGGCATAACTATATATAAACCACCCCTCACATTTACCAGCACAACCTGACAGCTCACCCTGGAACCTTTACCTCCAGAATTCACACACAAAGAATGGACCATAAATGTCAAAGTTAGAGGTATCAGCTCCACATCAAAATAAGTGTAAGCTTCACAGTATCCAATGATAAAAAGGAAATGGTGACAAAGGTAACTCACAAGAAAAAGGTACAGGCAATTCAATCCCCAACTAGCACTTTCAAAAAAATATTGTCCTTCAGAATGAAATATTACTAGTTTACATAGAAAAACTACCTAGGTGGTTAGATATAGGAACAGCGAGAGACACTGCAAACTATCACTAGTAATCAGAATCTACACTAGACTATGCTCGCTAATAAGACCTCTGCATATTCTAGACAAGTTACACTGCCAACATGGTGCACCAGAGACGACCTACTGGACCTACTTTTTTGCACAAACACTGCCCTGTGGGCTCACCTATTCACTGTAACTTCATCCTGAAGGAGCCAGCCCTAGCTAAGCACACATCTTTCATTCCATAGATAGCGTAACTTTGAATTAGATCAGTCTTCCAGACCTAAGAGCATCATAACAACAAAGCTAACCTGTGGTATTATGTTTTAATACAGTATATTGCAAACTTTGAAACATCAATCTCGTAGGTAGGTGGGAGAAGGGCAAACAATAGGACCACCCATACCTCGTCAGGGTAACAGCTTGGTAAAATGTAAGACCGCCATATCCAGTTCTCTCGAATTTCCTCCAGTTACAAAAATTTAACGTGTCTTCCTTTCAATGAAAACAGCTCTTCAACATTTAGTGATGGTAACTGGTAAATAAAGCAAACAATTTCAAATGTTTGGAAATCATTTTTTAATGTGGGTTGCCAGATTTAGATACTCCTACACAAAACTGAAATATTTGTGTCATGGAGGGGATGGAGCAAGGATTTGTAGAAAATAGACTTGCTCGGAAGCAATCCGCTCCTTTAACTCACTAACAGGTATTAAAAAATGTTTTGTGTAAAACTAATGCGCACCACACCAACACGCGGGTTAGTGAAGCTTGCTTATGTGTTTATTAACGGTAATAGCATGAACGAAGGACTGAACGGCTTTAAACAGGGAAATCTTTATTGTGCATGCGTCAGCTGCATCTACGTAGTATGGGGAGCTTTCGCTTGGAGGGAAATTCTTGCGCGTGAGCATAAGGTACTAATATGGAGTGTTGAAGACTCGCGTGTTTGGCATCTGCTTGCTTGAACTAAAGCAAGTGATTTTTACTAATGCTAACGCAGGGAAAAATTTAATAAATAAACTGGGATAGAGTAGAGACAGGTGGTGTACAGTGAAACCATTTTTTTTTTTAAGTAACATCTGTCTTTCTGACTTTATCACTAGTGCGTATTTGGGCCTCTCTTGTATGGCTGGAGTGGACTGAGCCATGTGACAGTCTCGCATGGGCACTGAAAGCTTATCTGGAATGATGACACAAAGGTCGGAGGAAGTGCAAGGTTGCAGAGTGCCCGAGCCTGAGAACGTATGGTGAAAAGTTCAACTGAATGGACCTGCATGTTAGAGTTTAAACAAATGTTGCAAATGAAACATGAATGCGGGTGGGAAATTAAAGTTATGAATGAAATTGAAGGGATGGGTTTGTGAATAATAGCTTAACTGAATTTGATGATATGTAAGAATGGTGTGATGATCTTCCCCCCTTGCCTGACCAATCAGATTTAGTATTTTTACGATATTGAAACATTCTTGGGTGGTACATGAAGAACGAAAGGTATAATTGAGATAGCTTCAGTTACTTAGTTAGTGCGATTTGGGATGCTGTTGCTAGGAGAGATGCTGTAAGATGCTGATGAAGAACCGAATGCAGAACCTACTATCTTAACTTAATTGGGTTAGAAAGAAGATCATGGAAGAATCTCGAGGAGGAAGAGAGTGTCAGAGAGGGGTGTGATGCAGTTGTTGGTATTTAGAGAGGTCATCTATCCTGTCCTGATTCCTGTCCTGAAGGGTTTGTCGCCTGATCTATCCCGGGGGACCCTTCCCAGCCCTTTGGCCAGGGGGTAGGTCTTCACACCATTCTTGGTAACTATAAATTCTCATCATTTGTAGATTTTTTTTTCTTCTCTATCCTCTTTTTTCCTTAGACATCATTCATTGAGTAATTCGTTTGATGAATTAATTTAATTTTCTCTCCAAAGTAGGATGGTGACTGCACTGTGTATTTGAGATGGTTAACATGCATTTAATTTAGATAAAGATTTAAAAACTTTCTCAAGTCTGTGGTTATTTACATTAAATAAAGAATAAGTTAGTCTATGTCATTTAACCATCAACTAGTTCAACTAACGGTCCATCGACCAGAGGAAATAACTTTTTGATCAGTGAAAGTTTAGTTAGGAGTAATGAATAAATAATCTTGAAACTGTAAGGAAAAATCATAAACTTTGACTCCAGCGGTTTATCCAACTATTGTGTGTGTGTTTATGGGCCCAAGTTAGTATATGGTTGTGAAGTATCTGTTGTTGGTACACCGCTGGATCAGAGATGCAAGCAGGATTATGCAAGGCAATCCTTATTTGAAGTGAAAAGTGCATAGTTGTGGCTTCTGCCTAACACCCATGTTTCAACCTAATTTGCCAAGAATTAAAGACAAAGCTTTAACCTTTGATATGAAATAGGAGAAATAAAGAAATATCCATCTAATGACTGAAATAAACAATGTGCAAACAGAAAAGCTGTGATCAATCTAGGATATCCCAGCTTGACAACATTCTATGATCCTAGGAAAATCTCTCACTTGTGTTTGATTTTATATGCTGTAATGTTGCACCGTGTATAATAAGAATCTAAGATATTGGAAAAGGAGGAATCAAATAGGTTTGTGGCTAGGAAAAGACCTTTGATGAAAGTTTGACTACAAGGTCCACCTGCCTCCTTACCGTCATGGAGCTCTAAATAGGACACTATTAAAGAAATACGGACATATCGACGAAATGGGTCTGTTTGTAGGGCATGTATGTGTATGGCGAATGGAAGTTTCACAATTGAATGCACACAAATAGGATACTAACGGGATCCTTGTGAGATCCTGATGAAATCCAACTAGCCCAGTGAGGCATTGGTGTGATGACTGAAACATGCTAACCCAGTATTACAGAGGATATTAATTTCCATTGTGTATCCCTAACTATTTTATTTATTTGTTTTTTTTAAAATTTTTGAAAACCTTTATTTCACAAGAGCACACAGCTATTCAGCCTAACATCCCGGAGGCAAGGCAGCATAGTAGGCAGAGCATAATAGTGCAAGTCAGGTACGGCAGGAAATTATAGGTTTATTTTATAATTTTATAACAAGAAGAAGAAAGACGCCAAATGGCGCCGAAGGGTGGCAATGGGAGAAGAATACAGCAAGGAATAGAAGGACGGGAGGAGAAAGAGACCAGCAGCTCAGAAGTACAGAAGAGTGGAGGATGATAGGAGGGGGGGGGAAAAAGCAGGATCAATCAGTTATCGTACACAGTCGGTGTCATAGGTCACAGTGACAGGTGCTCATCCAATGAAACAGGCTCTGGTGGCAGACACACATCACCCCGGTAAGAGTTCCAAGCGCCCCACACCCTGTTCCATTTGTTAGGTTTACCCCTGGCAACATAGACAGTCTTCTCCCGGAACATACACCAATCCATGTTGGCTTTCCATTGTACCACAAGGGGTGCCGTATTGGCCCCCCACCTCTGAGCGATGTCTCTCTTGGCCACCATATTGCCTAGGGTGACCCACTGAGTTTGGGCTGTGTTGTGATCTGTTGGCTCCCAAATGTTGAGGAGGCACCTACGAGCTTCTGCCGCAATCCCCACTCCCGACGCTTCGCTCATGACCCTGTGAATCCTCCTCCAGTAGGACGCTATGGCCGGACATTCCCACAATATGTGTAAGAAGGTAGCGAGGGCACCACAGCCTCGACGACAGAGGCCGTCGGGCGAGTAACCCATGTGTATAAGGCGGGGGCCAGTAACGTATACCCTATGAAGGATTTTAAGTCGGACCAGAAAAAGCCGAGATGAGATGGCAACCTCCTTAGGGGAGGACACTGCACTCTGCCAGTCCTCCTCGTCGATTTCCAGGCCATCCGCCACCCACTGATCTCGCAACCCAAGGAGAAGGTCAGTGCGGACATTAATTAGTTTTTTGTAGGACAGTGAGATTGCGCTGTCGGGCATATGGCCGTCCAGCACTCTGTCCTCCAGCGGTGAGCTTTCCGGGATATCCTCCCCAGGGGTCATAGCAGAAAGCAAGGCATGCCTCAGCTGGGCATATCGGAAAAATTCCGAGGCACCCAGCTGGTACTCAGTCTGTAGCTGGGGGAAGGTCTTGATAGTCCCTTTGGAAATCACATCCCCCACCCTAGAGATGCCAATGAGGTCCCATTTGTCAAAGCCCTTGGTGTGCCATAATCTGCCCAACATGTCGGATTCATACAGAGGAGTGAAGCTGGTCAGTCTGCCCCGCCATCCCTGCACCTTGGTGATCGTACGCCAAATAGAGACAGCCGTCCTCGTGGGACCGGACATACGCCGGTCCAGAGATCTGGAGTAAAGGGCTCGATAATAATTACCACCACTCATAAGCCACCTGTCCATAGCGTAGCCAGGGCTATTCACCGGCCCATAAAACCCGTGATTGAGGGCTGCAAGCTGGGTGGCCCAATAGTACCTACGAACATCCGGTAGTGCTATGCCCCCGTCGTACCACGGGAGCGTGAGCTTCGTGATCGCCACCCGAGGGCGGCCATCCCAAAGTAGGGCCCGCTGAAGACTCTCAACTTCCCGGAAATATCGGGCCGGTACCAGGTCTTGGGTGTTTTGTAGGGCATACAGGAATCTGGGCAAGGACATCATTTTAAACAGGGCCGCTCGGCCAAGCAGGGAGAGCGGGAGCTTACGCCAACCCTCCACGTCGCGTCGAAGGCGCTGCAGTGGGGGGAGCAAGTTCTGGTCGTATCGAACCTTCGGGTTCCCAGAGATGTAGATCCCTAGGTACTTGAAGCCCTGTGTGGCCACCTGAATGTTGCAGCCTCTGGGGAGGCGCGGCGTGTCCCCTTTCAATACGTACAGGGAGGACTTGGCCCAATTGATAATCAGGTCAGAGTATCTCCCAAAGTGTCTGAGCACGTCACAGGCAACAATGAGAGACTTATACGGGGACGTCAGATATAAGAGGATGTCGTCTGCGTACAGGGAGATACGGTCCTCAAAATCAGGTGTCCAGGTGATACCATGGAGGTCGGGGTGGACGCGCAGTGTGGCCGCCAAGGGCTCGAGAGCCAGGGCAAAAAGGAGAGGCGACAGGGGGCAGCCCTGCCTGGTACCCCTGTGAAGGACAAAAGTCGTCGAAAGACGACCGTTCACGGACACATTAGCCATTGGGCTGGCATAAAGAAGTTTCACCCAGCTAAGGAAGACCGGGCCAAAACCAAGCTTAGCTAACACTGCCCAGAGGTAATTCCACTCAATGGAGTCAAACGCCATGGTGGCATCGAGGGATGCCAGCACAGCTGGCTCCGTAAGAGTGTGCGCCCTAGCCAGGGCGCCGTGAAGCCGTCTCAAATTGAGGGCAGTGTTGCGGTGCGGAATAAAGCCCGACTGGTCCGGGTGCACCAAGTCGCCAATGACCCCAACCAGTCGATTGGCAAGCAATTTGGCGAGGACCTTGGGTTCGGTGTTCAGGAGGGACCTAACTATTTTATACTCCATCAGGGCGCCCTTTGAAAATAAAGTTAACCCTCAGAACACCTTAGACAAAGAGCTTCCTTGGTTACCAATAGTGTGATCCTCTTGGGCTGGTATGGACAGATAGGCTAAGCACAGTAGGGTTTCACTTCTGCTTTTTTTCTATGCTTAGGTGTTTGGGAAGGTGAGCATACCCTGTATCACTTCTCACTCACTCCTTCTTGGAAAATAGTAATAAGAATCTAAGCCACATATAGGATGCATTTAACACTTGGCGTTCTTGTGGCTTCTGCCTGCAAGCCACACTCTAACCTCATGCGCCACGAATTAAAGACAAAACATTGACCTTTGATGTGAAAAAGGAGAAATAAAGGGTGTCTATTTGGTGGATAAATTGTACAAAGTGAAAGCAGAAAACCTGTGTGCTGTCCATGTCCTCCGTATGCCATGTAGGGACCACGACGATCATTGAGGGCTGTTGTCCTGGTGCAATGCTCTATCGAGAAGAGGACCATTGCACTGTGCAATGCTGTGACCTGAAGGGGCCATTTCCTGTCTAAGCTGTCATACACCCCATGTGCCAGGAGAGGGGCTTTGGTCAAGTGAGAGGGCTTTCACCTTGGAGCAGCATGCAGCTTTGAAGGAGAAGTAAGTCATTACTCATGGAGGAAGAGCAACGACTCAACTACCTAACAATCCGAAAGTACCCAAGACCTGCTGCCGTATTCAGGGAGGCTCCCCACATAGGCAGAGGAGCGTGTGGACGCCTGCCTCCTTTACCGAAGAATCCAGTCTTCTGCTCACCACCGGGCCGCAGACGCGAGACAGGGCACTCCGACCCTCCACTCCAGCAAGAGCGGGTAAGACTGAATACTGGGCTGCCAATACTGGGCTTGCTCTGACTGACACACTACAGCGCAGAGGCACTTTGACTTTCTCAAAGCCAACAAGGAACTTCTAAGACTTGAACTCTCTGGTGGGCTTAGCTGGAATGCGGCCTCACATAAATAAGAAATAACTTTGATCCTTTTACAGGGATCTGATCCAGGAAAGCTAGTGTTCCTGCCTTAGAAGACTGTCTATATTATTTGCACACATAAAATAGGTGGTAAGGGAACACCAATGCACCACCCATGTAATACCTACCTGACACACGGTAATGTAAGGCAGCGTAATGAACTGCCTTGCCTTTTTTTTCTACCCCAAAGTCACGCAAAAACTATCCAATGAGGCTATTTCCTCTGTGTATGTGTCCTAGGTTTACAAGTCTTTGTAAGTACAGATTTGCATCAAAATACGTCAATGGATGCACGTGAATACCCCAGCAGGACCCATGTAATGCTTACCTGAGGCAAGGTACCACAAAGCAGGGCAATGTGCTGGCTTTAGTTAGCTTTTTTTTTCTTACATACCGACACAAACAGGATTTGTGATGTAGTGTAAATCCCAAAATAGACTTTACGTCCGGGTGTGCCAGAAAAGTTACTCACCCCTGACGCAACATCTGAGCATCAACTTATACATTAACTTTTTTTTTTAAACTCTGCCACAAAGAAAGTGTCAACAAGAAGAAAACTGACAGTAAATCTTTTCTGCTTAATTCCTTGCAAAGACAGTATTTTAAAATGTCTTTTGGGGTTAAGGCACCTGGCGCAGAGCAGTAATGTAAAATAGGGCCACTCAGCACAGTACCCTGGCGTGACAGCCCCTGACTGAGACTGGTGGGGGCCCCTCAATTTAGTTTGCAAATGGGACCCCTCAAGTTTCGTTACGCTAGTGCTACAAAGATCTGTGTGTTCACAGTAAATCTGAGTGAACCATAATGGTAAGATGACTCTGGAGGTTAATGGACTCGCTGGAAAGATCTGTGCTTTGTCTAGCCTCAGTTTGGACTCAAAGTAGCAAAGGAAGTTAATGTGTGTCCAGCAAAGCACGTCATGTAACATGCAAATGATAGATTTTATTTTACATTGATAGGTAAGTGGGTTACTGATTTGAACACAGAGATCCTTATTTTACTAGCAGTTTCATTGTAATCCTTCTAATACAGCACAGTGAGCTATGAAGGATGATATGTGACTTCTACACCTTGTAAACCCCCACTGTTTTTATGTAACATATCCTGTCAATTGATTACAAATACATATGATTTATTGTATATGTAATATGTATGTGTGATGTAAAGTGCTCTGAGACCCTGCATTGGTAGGAGAAAAAAAGTGGTATTTAAATTATTTCAACGCTTCCTCAGTGGTAGTAAGTGCTAATAAATGCAATTTATTTTGTGCAAATACTGGGAAAAACCAACACACCTGACATATTTACAATGCATGCATATCTCATAAACAGGGCTTGAAAAAAGTGAAAAACTACCTTGCTCAAGTATGTGTGAAGAGCTAACAAGGTATGAGCTTTTGTTTCCCCTCCGCTGTATTCGCATCTAGGTTTGAGGCTCCTGGCCGCTCCCAGGCAGGGGACTCGGAGGCCTGATGACCCCTCGAATCCGGCCTTTGTTATGGGCCCAGCTGGAGTCTGAAACAATAAAGCCCCTACCCACCTGCATGGTGTTGCAGGTCAAACGCAAACAACGTGCAGGCAATGCTGAATGTGTCCCAGTGTTTGAAAATTACCACGGAACGATTTCAGCACATTTTTCAGTGGGGCCCAACTTCTTGTGAGGGTGGAAGGCGTCCACCCTGTGAAAATAGTGGGTGGACCCCCGGCTTGTTCCCTGGGTAACCCAGTATAGTTGTCATTGTGCTAGTATTTCCTCCCAGAAGGGCTTGCTGTGTGGACAGTATCAACAAGTATGTTGCCTCTCCTCTAACGATCCACAGACCCTCCAGCATAAGGCACTTACCATGGTTTGGAATGAATGCAAATTTAGCTCAGTGCAGATACAAGTCAAAAATGACTTTACAGTGAGCCTCTCTCCCACGTATACAAAGTCTATTTTTTGCAAAAATCCTCTAGTAGAACCTTCCAGTGTGTGTGAGTGTGTGTGTGTGTGTGTATTTATATAAATTCTACACCTACTGATGTATCCCACTTCTTTCCATATTGGTGGTCTACTTTCGGGACGCATGTGAGCAGCAGGGTGCATAGTGTTGAGATTATGCCCTTAGAGCTAGATACCTGTTTTTTAAAAAAAATTTAAGGAACTGAGTTTCCGAGTGGCTGCAGTTCTAAGCAGGGGATGTAAAACCCAAGGTTGTATACGAGTATAACGAAATCTGCTTTTTGCTCTGCTCAAATGATTCAAATTCCCCATTGGAAACCATATCTGAAAGCAAAAGGCAGTCACCCTCGCTTCGGGCATCAGAGGCGTCGGGTCTAGTGCAAGACACATTCTGATTAAAATGAATGGATGTATGTGCCTATGTGGTGAGAGGAACATCGTCACCTGAAGCTTCCAATCTAATGCTTGCCAGACTTTAAATCTGTAGCCCTGCACAGGTATGCAAGCATCTATCTATCCTGTTTGGATTTCCACAGCGTGTCCCAAAGTGTCCTCCTGCCTGTGATCACCTTTTCCATGTGGACATACATTGTATCTGAAGTCCTTGCCCTCCGTTCTGATAAGACCCAGACCTGTTGGTATTGGTAGTAGACATTGAAACCTGGGAGTGCCAGACGCCCTTCATGTGTAGGGCAGAAACACATCTAATTGACCACTCCAGGGGGCCCCACTTCCAAATGAAGCATAGAAGCATTTTCTTTATGTTTCTGAATAAGGGTGTTGGGGATGTTAATTCATAAAGCCTGCTAGAGGCACAGAGCCCACGATAATGCATTCATTTTGAGAACATGAATGTTACTGACCCAAGGGATGGACAGCAGCCCCATCTATGACAATCTTCTTTCAAGGTGATAAGCAATGGTGGGTAGTTAAGGTCGGGCGGAATGTTAATTCCAAAATGTGATGTGCTTTGTAGTCCACTAGAAAGAGGTTAATTGTTTAATCCTGTTCCCCGTGTCATGAGGGATGTTTAGGTACAAGTTTTCCAAATTGGTTGTGTTCATTTTAAATCTTGCCAGCTTTTCATATCCTGTAGTCTGGGGATGGACTCCAGAAGCGATGTTAGTGTTAAGATCACATCTGCGAACAGCATTACTTTGTACCTCAGGCACTGCAGGCCCTGATCCCCTCTCAGTATTTGTGTGATTGGTTCCATGCTAGACAAGAGGGGTGACAGAGGGCAATCCTTCAGTATCCCCTGCTCCAACAGATCGGTGCTCAAACCAAGTATTCAGAGGAACTACATTAAGTATGAATGTAAGGGTACAGAAAGTTCCCTCAGACTCATTTGTATGCAGACTTATCACAGGGATAAGTCGCTCAATAATACATAAGCAAAACTGTGTGCAATTAACAATTCTTCCAAAGAAATAATGTAGATTATGATTGTGCCAAATAGACAAAGTAATATGAAAAATCAAAAATCAAAGGAATGGCCTATAGGACTGAACATGGAGTACACACTGTGTATCTATCTCATAGAAATATTACTTGGAAGTCTGGAGTCTTGGTGAAACTCACGTATCCCTGTCAAAGAAATTAACCAATATGAGTACAAAACAGCAGAAGGTTCCACCATTTACCAGTACTTTTGAGACTGGTGCCCTAGAACCTGCCTTGGTCGTTGCTTAAAATTGCTGCCCAAACCCTATTTAACCTATGACCTTACACAAAAACCACCAATTTTTGATCCAGGTGAATTACCTCAAGGAGAGGATGTGGCCTAACGGAACCAGATTCAAGAATAGGCAATGACACTCAACATACTGTGATTGTGGGCAAATTACTTAGTCTTCCTAGTCTTCCCATGCCTAACAAAAATGAATGTCTTTCTGTAACACAACTGGTGCTCATGTAAAGAGCTCTGATACCGTCGGGTCGAGTTTGCACTGGATGTATGACGTTACAACACATGCTTTTACCACGCATGCCGTTACAACGCAGTTTTTACAACACATACCATTACAACGCATAGCGCTTTGGGGTGCTGGGTAGTGAATAGTTTAATTTACTATTCCAACTCCAGTCCCCGTGGATAGTAGGGAAGGTGTTGGATTGAAAATTAAATCTATTCCCTATCCTAGAGCGCCCACCAGGGCAATGCGTTGTAATGGTTTGCGTTGTAATGGTTGAGTCGTAATGGTAGTGCGTTGTAAAAGTTTCGTTGTAAAGGCTGTTTACCGTTTGCACTATATACTCCCCCACCCCCGCAAGACTCTAGTCTTGCGGCCAAGATTTTGCTGGAGAGGTTTGCATTATTTATTACATTTTTAGAAATAAACAGCAGAAAATATTCAGATAGGACAGCAGGAGCATCTTTAGACCACCCAGATGAGTAATGTTATCATTCAAAGTGTTCCTCTGTTTTATGCTTCTGTTATGAAGCACTCATCAAACTGCTATGTTTGCACTTAGTGATCACATGAAAAATCTCAGTGCTATAGGTTGTGGCAAGGTGTTTGTGGTAGTGTTCATGATCATCCTTGTGTACAATCAAAGCTTCTACATTGGGTTCTCTGTGCAGAAGATAGGCACTGCTCGAGGCTGAAAGCTGGCCTGAAGTAAGCAGAGCAGCTATGGCCATCAGTGGCTGGGCTGTATGTTTATGGAACAATTTAAATGACATTGTGGATTATATAGTAGAACAATGCATAAATTGATGAAGTAGTGCTGTAATCCTCAAAATATCAAAGGGGGGAGTGAAGAGGACAAAGGTAGAATTGTCCTCCTCTTGATATCGTCTATAAGAACATATATATGTGCATAAGTGTGTGCTTAATCTTATTTAAGGTGTTTAAATGATGGTGTCTGGAAAAATCAGAAGACCTTCCCTTACTTGCAGGAAGGGCAGTATTAAAAAAATTGTAAAATACCCCTCACACACTGAAACCTGATTCAGGGTCATACTTCATCATTGGGGTCTTCTCGACCCTCTACGGTACTGGACGTGCTACTAGCTACGTAGACGCGGGAGCACTTAATCTAGTGATTGGTGTATATGTGTAGTGCGTGGGATCGTGAAAAATATATATCTGATGAATTAAAAATTCTCTGGCTAGTGGAAAAAAAATTCTCTGGCTAGTGGAAAAAATATACTTTATTTACTTCTCTAGCTGAGAATGGTAAAAAGGGGGAGGTGTAAATGGTGTACTTTGATGGGTCACTTTCTACAAGGTCAACAGGTTTCAGAAACCATCCCTTTGGCTCGTTCTGGTTCTGAGGAAGAAAGCCAAGTGGATGGCTTCTGAAACATGTCGACCTTATAGAAAGTGACCCATCAAAGTACACCATCTACACCTCCTAATTTTTACCATTCTCAGCTGGGGAAGTCAATAAAGTATATTTTTTCCACTAGCCAGAGAATTTTTAAATCACATATATATTTTTCACGATCCACGCACTACACATATACACCAATCACTAAATTAAGTGCTCCCTCATCAACGTAGGTAGTAGAATCCCCGTCCCATAGAGGGGCGGGAAGACCCCAATGATGAAGCATGACACTGAATCAGGTTTCAGTGTGTGAGGGGTATTTTACAGTTTTTTTTAATACTGTCCTTCCTGCAAGTAAGAGAAGGTCTTCTGATTTTTCCAGACACCATCATTTAAACACCTTAAATAAGATTAAGCACACACTTATGCACATATATATGTTCATGTAGATAATGGTAGAATCCCTTTGTTGAATTATGAAGTAGTGCAGTAGTCACAAGTTGGCAAGCTACTAAACAAATACATTAATTCATTCGTTGATATTACAGAACAAAATACAGAAAAAACAATAGGACGTTGAGATAAATAGTCGAGTAAGGACACAATGAAGTACACTTGTTGATAAGGCAGACTTGAAATACAGTGATGAGATTAATAGCTTTACCTTCTTGATCCTGACCTTGAAGATCACATAATCAATCAATCAATCAATCAATGACATTTATAGAGCGCACTACATACCCGTAGGATCTCAAGGCGCTGGGGGTGCCGCTACTGCTCGAACAGCCAGGTCTTCAGCTTCTTCCTGAAGGAGAGGTGGTCTTGGGTCAGGCGCAGGTCGGTCGGGAGGGAGTTCCAGGTCTTGGCGGCCAGGTTGGAGAAGGACCTTCCTCCTGTAGTCGCTCTTCGGATGCGGGAGACGGCGGCGAGGGCGTGGTTGGCTGATCGGAGGTGGCGTTTGGGAGCGTAGAAGTTGATTCGGCTGTTGAGGTAGCTCGGGCCTTGGTCGTGTAGGGCTTTGTGTGCGTGGGTGAGGAGGCGGAAGGTGATTCTTTTGTTGACGGGGAGCCAGTGAAGGTCTCTCAGATGTCCGGAGATGTGGCTGGTTCGTGGGATGTCGAGGATGAGTCTGGCTGAGGCGTTCTGGATCCGCTGGAGTTTCTTCTGGAGCTTGGCGGTGGTACCGGCGTAGAGGGCGTTGCCGTAGTCCAGTCGGCTAGTGACGAGGGCCTGGGTGACGGTCTTCCTGGTCTCGGTGGGGATCCACCAGAAGATCTTCCGTAGCATGCGAAGGATGTTGAAGCACGCCGAGGAGACGTTGTTGACTTGCCTGGTCATGGAGAGGGAGGAGTCCAGGATGAAGCCCAGGTTGCGTGCATGGTCTGTCGGTTTGGGTGCGGTGCCCAGGGCGGGAGGCCACCAGGAGTCGTCCCAGGCGGAGGGTGAAGAGCCCAGGATGAGGACCTCCGTCTTGTCCGAGTTCAGTTTCAGGCGGCTGGTCGTCATCCACTCGGCTACCTCTTTCATCCCTTCGTGCAGGTTAGCTCTGGCGGCGGCGGGGTCGTTGGTCAGGGAGAGGATCAGCTGGGTGTCGTCGGCGTAGGAGATTATGTTGAGGTTGTGTTGGAGTGCGATGGCTGCGAGGGGGCTCATGTAGACGTTGAAGAGGGTGGGGCTCAGTGAGGATCCTTGGGGGACGCCGCAGATGACTTCGGTGGCCTCTGACTTGTACGGTGGTAGGCGGACTCTCTGTGTTCTTCCGTCGAGGAAGGAGATGATCCATTCCAGCGCCTTGTTCAGGATTCAGCTGTTGCTGAGGCGCTGTACTAGGGTGCGGTGGCAGACAGTGTCGAAAGCCGCGGAGAGGTCTAGGAGGATGAGGGCCGCTGTTTCTCCGTTGTCCATCAGGGCTCGGATGTCATCGGTGGCGGCGATGAGGGCGGTCTCGGTGCTGTGATTGGCTCGGAAGCCGGACTGTGAGGGGTCGAGGGATCCATTCGTCTCGAGGAAGGCGGCCATCTGCTTGTTGACGGTCTTCTCGATGACTTTGGCTGGAAACGGGAGGAGCGAGATGGGGCTGTAATTCTTGAGTTCGGTAGGGTCCGCTGTGGGTTTCTTGAGTAGAGCGCTGAGTTCTGCGTGCTTCCAGCTCTCAGGGAAGGTGGCGGTGTCGAAGGATGTGTTGATGATGTCTCGCAGGTGGGGTGCGATGACAGCGTCGGCCTTGTTGAAGACGTGGTGAGGGCAGGGGTCGGTCGGTGATCCGGAGTGGATGGAGTTCATCGTGCGGATGGTGTCTTCGGTGCTGGTCGGGGTCCAGGCGTGGAGGGTGGTGGTGGGGGGTGGTTGGTTGTTGACGCTGTTGTGAATGTCCGCGATCTTGTTGTGGAAGTATGACGCGAGGGAGTTGCAGAGGTCTTGCGATGGGGTGATGTCGTTGTTTCCTGCGCTGGGGTTGGATAGCTCTTTAACGATGTTGAAGAGTTCCTTGCAGTTGTGTGCGTTGTTGTCCAGCCGGTCCTTGAATGCAGTTTTCTTGGCGGCGCGGATCAGCTGGTGGTGCTTCCGGGTGGCCAGCTTGAAGGTGGTCCTGTTGTCCGGTGTAGGTTCCCTCCTCCAGACTTTCTCGAGGGCTCGGCAGTTCTTCTTGGAGCTCTTGAGTTCGTCGGTGAACCACGGGGCTTTCTTGCTGCCGGGTCTGCTGGGCGGGGTCCTCAGCGGGGCGAGCTCGTCCGCGCAGATGCTGATCCACTTCGTGAGGTTGTCGGCGGCCTGGCTGGGGTTTGCTGAGCTGGCAGGAGGGTGCTGGCTCAGGGAGGTGGCGAGCTGGTCTGCTGTGATCTTGTTCCAGCTTCTGCGGGCGGCCTGTTGCTGGTGGTGGTGGGTCGTTGTTCTCTTGAAGGTGAAGTGGATGCAGCTGTGGTCCGTCCATTGAAGCTCTGTGGCGTGGCTGAAGTCGATGTCTGTGCAGGAAGAGAAGACTGCCTCGAGTGTGTGTCCGGCGAGGTGGGTGGGGGTGGACACCAGCTGCTTGAGTCCAAGATTGGCGAGGTTGTCGAGCAGGGTGCTGGTGTTGCGGTCGTTGTTGTTCTCCAGGTGGAAGTTGAGGTCCCCCAGGAGGATGTAGTCCGCGGAGGGGAGGGCATGCGGGCTGACGAAGTCGGCGATGTCCTCGCTGAATTGGGTGCGTGGTCCCGGAGGTCGGTAGATCAGGGTGCCTCTGAGGGTGGTGTTCGGGTCGGTGTGGATCTGGAAATGCAGGTGTTCGGCGGTGGTCAGGGTGTCGTCGGTGCTGGTCGTGAGACGGATGGTGTTCCTGTGGATGATGGCGATGCCTCCACCCCTCTGGTTGGCGGTGCGGTCCCTCCGGACGATCTTGTAGCCCTCTGGGATAGCGATGGCGATGTCGGGAGCTGAAGAGGCGTTCATCCAGGTCTCTGTGAGGAAAGCAACGTCCGGGGCTGTGGCGTCTAGGAGGTTCCAGAGTTCGATGGCGTGTCTGTGGACGGAGCGGGTGTTGAGCAGGATGCACTTGAGGTGGGTGCTGCTGGAGTTCGACTTGGCGGGTGCTGTTGCGAGACATAGAAACTAAGCCCAGTTTACAAGCTCTGGGAGTAGATGAATTGAAGGAGTGATATATCCTCTGTTATACTAAGACTATATATTTTATTTTGTTCTATCACTGATGTTGTTCATTACTTTGTTCTCTTCGACCTCTCGAGCTGTGCCTTGCATCACAGTGTTCTGAACTTGGGCTTACCTTTGTTCGCTCGGTCTCAGCAGTCCTGAGGTTCAGCTGTGTTGTATGTGGGCTTCTGCCATATCTCATATAAGGTCTACCTTGTCCTTCTGGGGCCCTCCATTCTTTGATTAGGCTGGAGTTTATGCTCCTAGTTCAGGGCTTCCACTCGGCTGTTCGTTGTCAACCCTAGTCGCAGTTCCACTCCCCAGCTGCTGTTCTTTAACCAGCATTCGCAGTGGGCGTGGAGTTCTGCAGCTTTCCTACAGCCATTGGACTGTGTGCCTTGGTAGAATGTCCTTAATTTTCCCATGAGAAAATTGACCTGGCGATGTGACGCCTCTTCCCACCAGGCAGAGACTCTTAAGCCTGCATCCAGATTATGGCAAGGACTCCTTACTTTGTTACGTCATGCCAGGCACTACAGACATTGATCAGTAGGCATGCATTCTGCACTTGGACTGGTCATTAAATGGCTGTTCTTGCAACATCATGCTTCATTATGTAATTACTATTTCATTAGGTCTATTGTCGCTGAAGACTTTGCTGTTTATTAATGCTCACTTTCAGGGTGGGATTGCATAGTTCAACATTTGAATGCATGTGAAGCCTAGTTTTTAAACTGCCCCTTTAAGTTCTGTGATTTTGTGTTGGAGGGCAGTTATGCCAGGTAAGCAACAATGCTGCTGCTGATTTTAGCATTACTTTTATTCAGTTTATAGACTTCATACTAATAACTAGTAGCATCACTCTCTGAGAGGATAGTTATGTATATAGTTGGGACTTGAAGGTAGCTTGAAAGTAGTAGTGGGGTGAAGTAGTGTGGCTCACTGGTTAGAGGCGGCAGACCCGAGAGCAGAGGACGGCCCGGGACCAGGGTTCGATTCCTGGCGCGGCAAGTTTCTGGACCAGGGTCAGCGGACTCGATAATTCTCTCGCCTCGGTGCCCACTCTGATCAGCGATCACACTCGGCAACTCTGGGCATTAGCTTGCCTCATCTTCACTAACGGCCCCACCAGACCGCCGGGGATGCCTGGTCTCACCCTGGAGATACCCATTAAGGGACCATCTCTCAGGGAAGCCAGGAAGGGTTTCGCAGCGGTCGAAGCACCTTGGGACCCTCCGGGTAAGTAGTGCGCTATATAAATGCCTATACATACTATACAAAGCATTGGAGTGCTAAAGAGGGGGCACAGCCCGCGGAAGATGCAATCACTGGGGGACAGTAAAAGGTTTCTTGAAGCCATGTGTTTTTAGCTTTTTCTGCATTGTAGGAGAGTTGATGCTAATCTGATATTGATAGAGATGTTGTTCCAGGTCCTTGGAAAATTAATGCAGAAGGCTTGCTTTCTGGTTTCCTCCTTCTTGCATGTTTTGTTTCCAGTTTGGTGATATCTAGGCTCCTGGTATGGCATTGTCCCCACGACGTGGCTAGTTTTGTTTCCCAGGTAAGGCAGGTTCTTAGTGATGAGTGTTTTATTCGTAATGCAGGTGTTCTTGAAGAGGATCCAGGCTGGAATGGGGAATCAGTGTAGGGCTTTTGACATAGGGGTGATGGTGTTGGTGTTTTAAGATTTCTTGATGAGCCATGCGGCTGTATGTAGGATACCTTTAAAGAGTGTTAGGGTGGTATCATTGAAACCACTGAGCACAGCATTGCCTCCTTCCGGACTGGAGAGGAATAGGGCTTGTTCCTTTGTTCTGAAGTTATCTTCTGAGAGCAATGGCTTCAATTTTTTTCATGAGGTGAGTTGGAAGCAAGATGTCTTGCTCTTCCTGGACATGTGCTGCTTGAATGAGAGATTTATGTCAAGTGTGAATGCACTGTACATGGTCTGTCATATAGTGCCTGAACATCCTCTGCACATATTCATGGTGTTGATCAGAGTTGGGTGGTCAACTGTTTCAAAGGCTGCCGAGGTAAAGGAAGACCTCCTGCTGTTGAGGAAGAGGACATTGGTAATTACTTTGAGTGTGGCTGTCTCAGTGCTTCAGCATGGTCTGAAGGCTGTTTGATAGTGCTGTAGAGGATTATCATTACTGATGTATTTCTACAGCAGGGTGAATACGAATGAATAGGGGGGAAGTTGATGAAGTTGGCAGTGCCCAGGGTTGGTTTCTTTAGAAGATAAAAGAATCTGACACGTTGTACACATAGGTGGGAATTTTTTTTAGCTTAGGAAAGAGTTAACAATATGAAGATGTGTGAGGGCCTCTCCTTGGAGTGATTTGATAATGTAAGAAAGAAGGGTGTCATCTTCATAGGAAGTTGCCATGAGAGAGTTCAGGATATTGGGGCGATGCATGCACGAAACTGGATTGAACAAGGTTCATTTGGTGGTGAGGCGATGGGAAATGGTTGGGCGTGAGTGGGCCATGAATGTGGTGTAATGTGCTTTGAATTGTTTTTGCTTTTGAGCCCCTCGTAGTATTTATGTATTTATCATATAGTGTGATGCTTTGATATATGCTGATAGAGCATCAGTAGCATATATGATATTTATTTAAAAGGGTGTACAGTACAGCTAGGCAAATGAGCAGAAGATATTCACATTTGTTTTTCACACCTTACATCACGATAAGTAGGGTCACACATTGGCGCAAGCTGGTGCTGTCTGTCACTTTCTCAAGAAAAGTACAACATACTAGACAGAAATTTACCAAACTGGCTGCAGACTAAGGGGTCGATTACGATGCCCTCCGGAAAGGCTCCGAACGGTGTTCAGATTCAGCGAATCAGCTGTTGAGTTCCTTTCCGAACGACCGATTACGATGAAAGGAAACCGTCTGGGCTGTCTGAATCGGTTCCGAGCGGAATTCGGGCAGACAGAGTTGTTCAGAGCTGAATCGTACAGCTCTAAGGACACAGTTTCTGAATGAGCGATCAGTGGCGGCTCGCAGAGGGAGTGCTGCGGGCGGAGTGGGGGAGGGTCAAGGTGGGGGGTAGTGGAGTCAGACATACGACGGGCAGGAGTAAAGTAAGTAAATAAATAAATAAAACAATTTACCTTGCACTCGCCGAATCACCAAGTTGCACCCTGCCCTACCCTGCCCCATCCCACCACCGCGCAGCAATCCCTCTGAGGGCCACCACTGTGAGCGATTACAATGACTGATTCGGTCGACGATCTGAATTAGTTTGTCTGAAACAAAATAGCTGTCGGAATCTGACTTTGGGGGACCGTAGCAGGCCCCTCTTCACCCATAGGCCCCCGATTGGTGCCCATGGGTGTACCCATGGAACCCCTCTTTACAACCATGCACAGTGTGGGAGGCACCATGGGTTCAAAAGGTATTGTCATTTACAATGCCAATTGCTCCAATTCTCACAAATACGAGACCTATTGCATTGCAAATGCGTGTTAGCAAAGCGCTCACTCCAAGTGCTTAGCTCTGAAAAGTGCACGGCAACCTGTCTTCCGCGGCTCCTCTCAGCATGACCAGTTAACATACCCACCTCTCTTCCCCCATCCAGCCAGAAATACAACACGCATATGCGCCGCCACGCCACCGCAAACCCGGAAAAAAGAATCTACAATGTGACCGCAAACTATAAAAGAAACACAATGATGTTCCTAAAATGCCCACAGAAACCAAGTGCCCCTTCTTGCCTCGCGCAGGAACAGGGCTATTCTTTAGAGTGGGGGGGTGTTGTTCGGGGATGAGGGGTGGTACAGTTTGTCCATGTACTAATGAGACCACATAACTATACCCTAACCCTGAACTCTGGGGAGGGGGAATAAATTCCTGTCATAATGAGAGCAGTCCTGATCTGTCTCCTGGGGACAGGTCTATTCCAAGTGAGGCACTATCTCTCCTGTGATTTCAGAGTGCGTACGCTTCCAAGCAGTGACGATACATATTGTATTGTGAATGCTTGTTTCAATGGGAGCCTGTGTTCTCCTTCGGAACACAGGCTCCCATTGAAGTCATTGCGAGTCTGACTGAGTTGGGAAGCATAATAATCGGTCGGACGTACTCACTGAAACTGAGAAGAGTTTCAGGACTACATCATAATCGACCCCTTAGAGACATCATAATGGTATGAATGAAAAGTAGGTGTGTAAAGAGGCCATACAAGAAACTTGTTTAATTCCCATTTTTTAGTGCAAATACAAATATGAGCTAGAGGCTAGGGCTGGATGGATTCTGATAGCGATTGATTTGATCAGTTATTTGTCTTAAAGATCATCATCTAAATGTTGTCATGTTTTCTCATATTTACATGTATTACATTTTTGCTTTACACCGTTGTTTTTATTTCCACAACAACGTTCATTTGTATACACGACACCAAAAATGGGCTTTTATATTTAATACTTTTTTTTATAAAAAGAACAGGGTTGACCCTGTGTCCCTCAGAACCTCGGTAATATGTAATTTAGAAAATATCGGTTCTGTCGGGTTCGAACAACAGTGATTTATCCAAACAGTTTTTTATACAATGCTCCTAATAGAACCAACAGAACACCTCTGAAATATTATGACATATCCTTATAATAAATAAAGAAGGAAAACCTAAATATTACCTTATAGTCTCTTTTTATCATTTTCTGAGTCAAAAAGTCATTTCTGTACATTATATACAATAACTGTCAAAATATCAAATATAGTGCAAAAACAAGTGACATTAGTGAATAAGCATGGGCGGAAAATCCGTTCCGCTCGTGGATTTTGCGGATTTTCGGTAAATTCGCAATCCGCGAACGCTCGCAAATTTACCGAAAATCCGCAAATTCGCACGCAGCAGATTTTTTTTTCTTGGTGATACAATTTTGCGGTGTGCGGTGTAAGTTCGCAATTGCGAACATGTAGGTGCGGCGGGCAGCAACAATCTCGCACTCGCGAAATTACAAAATTTGCAATTCTGCACAAGAAATCCACTAGCAAGCAGCATAGACCTTCTGAAAATGATGATTTTTATCAGAATAACTCCTCAGGTTGACATTTGCCTGCCCTTTTTTGGATTTGAGGACTTTTGACTTTCTTTGGATCACTTTTGGATTAGAAATAAACTTTCACAAGTAAGTTTGTTGGCATTACATTTGCTGTTCTGCAGAAAAACGAGTTTTGCTAAACTGAAAGCACTCAGCAGCAGGTGCAAAAGTTCAAATTCATCATTAGTAACCATTCCCTGTAGTGCTTCCTGACTGGGGCCCCTCCAGAGTTCAGTTGCTAGTTGCAACAATTGTATGACCCTGCTCTGACCCTCACAGCCCATAGAATAGCTACAATTAGGCCACAAAGGTCCTGGAAAAAAAATTGCACTGCAACAGAAAGCAAATTACAGATAAGGAAGCAGGTGCAGACTGGAATTTTAAAACAGTGACACATTAATAAATCAACCCCAAATTAATTCATGTCAGTTGAAGCAGGGCAGGTGTGCTTGCTTTTTTCCCCCATAATCTACAGTGATGATGATGAACCAGAGGGTGGCATTGATGTACCAGAGGGTGCCATGGGT
Organism: Lissotriton vulgaris; assembly: GCF_964263255.1. Lineage (NCBI taxonomy): Eukaryota > Metazoa > Chordata > Amphibia > Caudata > Salamandridae > Lissotriton > Lissotriton vulgaris. The sequence goes on from NC_141691.1 coordinate 1,736,866,664, forward strand.
GAAACAGAGGGTGGCAGTGTTGAAACAGAGGGTGCTGTGAACCTGTGATGATGAACAAGACGTAGAAACAACATAGTCGCGACCGTTGCGTGCCGACAAGTTAGTTCGCAATCGCGAACTGGTACAAAATCCTCGCGAACTGGCAGAAACCCTTGCGAACACAAAGAAAAATCTGCAAATTCGCGGATTTTGTGGATTGCAAGTTCGCAAATTCGCAAAATTCGCGAACGCCAGATTCGCAAAATTCGCCCATGCTTATTAGTGAATAGTGAACTTGTGATCAACAAAATATATCCAAATTTCATTTAGAAAAACTATACACGTATGTACAAGGTATTATTTCATGCGGCCATCAACTAATACAATCTGGGAACCCTATAATTTCTTTAAAGTTCGTTGGGGCTCCGAGTTTGTGTGGCCTGTGAATAGATGTCGACGTTTCGACTCTTAAAGCGCCAATGTTTTCAGTCACAGCGGGTCTTTATCAAGACAATAAAATGCGCTGCACGACAGTCCTGTCAACCAGGTGCATTAGTCACATGGAAGTACAAATTGTTCTTTAATCATAGAGAAAATCGCGGTACAAGATTTAAATGATCTGCTTCTTAGCTCTCGAAACGGGCTACTGAAAATCAGCTTGAAGCAATCAGCTGATTTTCAGTAGCCGGTTTCGAGAGCTAAGAAGCAGATCATTTACATCTTCTACCGCGATTTCTCCTCCCTTTGGCAGCAAGGCAACCACTGCAGGCCAATCCCCCAAGCGACACTTCAGCTTGGGAATAGTATTTCCTCAGTTTCTCCAGGTTCCTTCTCCTCAGCAGAGGTTTTGTCTTGTAAGTCAAAAAGTGATCTAATTTCATGGGCTCAGGCTCCCAATACTTATACCCCTAAATCCTTTGTTCTCTGAGGGGAGAGGGGCCTGTGCCCAGTTCAAGCCAGTTCTGAAGCACTCTGTTTACCAGACTTCTCCTTTCCTTTCACAGCACAGGGCCGTCACATCAGACGCCCCACAGGACGTGGAGCCAGCATTGTGGAAGGCAAATACAGTCCAGGAGCACTTTGTTGACAGTCTTCCTCCTCTTCTTTCAGTGTGCAGGGCAGAGACATCAGACATACCACAGGGGGTGGAGCCAGCATTGTAGAGGGAAGGCTCAGCCCTATTCAGGTCCCAGGTGCAACTCCTCCCTCCCATCTAGATGCAGATCTCCCTATTCACCACTGGGCAGCCCCAGCCTGTCTCCTGGAATTCCCCAGTCCTGTCACACACAGACCCAGACAAGGAATACACAACCTAGCAGACGCGGGCTCAAATGGTTAGGCAAGCAAATACCTACTTTCTAAAAGTGGTATTTGCAAACACAGAATATTAAAATGCACTTTACTAAAAGATGTATTTTAATATTCTGAGTCCAGGCATACTAAACTCGAATTTCTAGCATGTTCTCGGAGTCTGCTAGGATTATAAAGTGTAATAATTCTAACAGCCCATTCTGGCCTATGGAGAACAGGTAGCCTTGCAATAGTGAAAAAACGAAAACGGCTGTAATTCACTATTAGGACATGACACACACATCAGGGTTTGTCCTACTTTATACGTACAATGCACCCTACCCTTGGGCCTACCATTGGGGTGACTAATATGAAGAAAAGGTTTAGGGACTGGCAAGTGGGTTCACTTGCCCAGTCAGCATAACAGTACCAGACTGCACGCAGGCTCTGCAATGGCAGACCTTAGACACATTTTACAAGGCCGCTTCTGTGGGTGGCACAACCAGTGCTGCAAACTCACCAGCAGCATTTGAATTTACACGCCCTGGGCACACTTAGTGCACTGTACTAGGGTCTGAAAAGTAAACCAAACATCCAATCATGGAACCACTAATCAATACATCAATTTAAAGTAGGGAGCACTCGCACTGTGGCACTGGACAGATGTGGCACAGTGCCCAAAGCATCTAACACCAGCAAAAACACATGATTCAACAGCAAAAATGGAAGAGAGACCCACGCCATTGGTGCCAGGTCTAACAGTTTACATCAGATTAACATATTAAACATACCTAGCAGCCCTTTACAGAGTGGTATAACTATATGTCCAGTGCTTGTAAATAAATGCCTCAAGTGGGCCTGCAGCACGTATTGTCCAACCCAGTTACGTAAAGGATTATAACATGTTCCAGGCCTGCCATTGCAGCATGAATGCAGTTTTAAATTGACAATTCGAATTGTCAAGCCATACACGCCCCTTTTATTGCATATAGGTCACCCTAAAGTAAGCACTAGGTAGCGCATAGGGCAGGGTACATTGCAATTAATAGGTTGCACATTAACTTTTAAGTTTTACAAAACCTAGTAGTAAAAAACTCCTAAATTTGTATTTCACTACTGTGAGGCCTACCTATCCAATAGGATAACATTAGATTGCGTTTTTACATTTAAAAAGTGCTAACTTTTGATTGGTGACAGATAAGCATTTCATGTTTGGTATCAATGAAATTGTAATTAAAAATCCTCTTTAGTGGTAAAGTCGTATTTTAAATTACAATTGTGAAAATGACCCTTTCAGAAAGTTACAGGTAATGGTGCCAACAAGAGATATATTGAAAGATCTGTTTTAGTAAAGTTAGCAAATACTTGTTAGACGTCTATTTCATGACGTCCATAATCAATGATAGGCACAGTTGTCTATATAAATTCAAAGATAATAAGTAAATCAATATACCAGAGTGTATTCCTTAATTGAAATGTTTTGTATTCAGACAATGAAGCAGGAGTTCCAAAGAAAAGACGTACTTCAAAAGAATTGATAACATGACTAAAAGTTCTTAGCATTATGATTTTTCACAAGTCATCAAACACATCAAAGCCACTTTCCTACAAGCCAACAAAATGGAGACTGTCCCAAGCATAGGAACAATGTCTCCCAGGTCCAGTCTCAACACAGACTAAAAGGAAAATGGGTTAAAGCTTTAATGTTTCGGTCTCTGTTGGCTTGAGTCTACGAGACCATCATCAGGACAACATGTTTCTGAAAATCCAAGACACCTCGGCAAATAAAATGCTTCACCTGGAGAGAACGAATAAGAGGAACTCCACTGAATAATTTGTGAATAGACACAGAGCATTCCCAAAAGATGCACTAAGACAAAGCTGAGGCACAAAGAAAAATAATATTTAAAAAGTATTTGACAGCTGAATCTAGGAGCAAGAAAAACAAAATTGCATGGAAAATATCAAGGATTGTAGGTTGCAAAGTTCAAGCATAATGGGCACCAGTAAGACATGTTCAAGGTAAATTTACAGGAATCTGTCAACCGCAATCTGTGAACCAGATTATGAAGATTATGGCTGGAGCAATGACAGCACAGACAACATTGAACTGCAGAATATGAAAATGACTGGAGTCAAGCGAGGCTTAATGTTGAAAAAGACTATACCTAGTCATACAATACAAAATGAGAAAGGGGCCTCCTTTTAGTTACTGTCAAGCATGACTTAAGAAAGAAAGGAGGTAAGACAGTTAGCAAAGGAGTGTATGCCGGCAAAAAAGGAGACCTGAATCCAAAGACGTCGTTCGTTCACAGATTGCAATTAGTCAAAAATGCAAAGGGAGCGATCAGGTGGTGGCACTTAGCTATGAGATTAGAAGCCTTAGGTAATGGCGCTGTGAGCGGGGGCTTACTTGTTGCATTGAAAGACACGCTTGAATGAATCCATGTTATAATCTGAAAGAAATATTAAAACTAACTATAAGTACAGAAATGACAAAAGCAGCTCGGGAAAACGAACAAAATTGGATAGAACAGAGCACTTACTCTGAAGAGGCCGCAGTCACGATCTGCAGTCCCCTTATGCTTTCCACATAGTGCTGGAAGCTTTGCGGTACACCGAAAGTAACACCTAATGTAAAAAGATTTTATTTCCAGAGGGGCCTTGGATTTTCAGGAACATGTTGTCCAGATGATGGTCTCACACCAGCAGAGACTAAAATCCATTTTCCTTTTAGTCTGTGACCCAAACAAGGACAGCAAGAACATCAGAATCAGCTGAGTGTAGGAGGGGATTGTGCTCTCTTTAGTGTGCAGGATTGTAGGGTGTGGAAGTACTGTAAAGAGGGGCACAGAACATAAACACACTAGTCCTGCAGCTCTTCAAGGGATGTCACAGCTTTGCAGTGAATTCTTCCTGTGCCTGCACTGAGAAGGTCAGGACTCTAGCCAGGCTCAGCCCTGCTCCACCTCTGGGTGCTTTGCCTCCTATTTGGCTTCTCTTGTACCAGTCCAACAGAGATCATCAGGCAAAGGATCAGTATCTGGGGGTTAGTGGAAGTTCAGGGAACATTTAATGTATTGTGGTCCTTTATTGTGAAGGGCCTTATAGATATGAGTTAGCATCCTGAATTGACATCTCTTTTGGATGGGGAGCTTAGTGAAACTTCTTGATGTGAGAGGTGATTTGGGTTTGTTTGGGGAGGTCGAGGATGAGTCTCATCGGTGAGTTCTCTATGGTCTGGAGTCTCTTCAGGAGGTGCATGTGGATTCCTACATAGAGTGCGTTGCTGTAGTCCTTGCGACTAGTGACTAGGGCTTGAGTGGTGGTCTGTCTGGGATCGACAGGGAGCCATCTAGAGATTTTATGGAGCATGAGAAGAGTGAGGAAATAGGTGGAGGAGATTATGTTGCTCTGTTTTTTCATGGTGAGCTTGCTGTCCAGGATAATGCTAAGGTTGCAGGCATGGCCATTTGGGGTGGGTGGGGGTCCTAGTTCAGAAAGACACCAGTAGTTGTTCCATGAAGAGGTGTTGTGTTCAAAGATCAGCACTTCTGTTTTTTCAGTGTTAAGCAGTTGTCCTTCATACAGTCGGCAATGCTCGTCATGAACGTATATAAGTTGGCCATAGTGGTGGAGTAGGTTTTTGATATCAAGAGGATGATCTGGGTGTCATCAGCATATGATAAGATGTGCAGTCCATGAGTCCTGACAATGATGGCCAGAGGGGTCATGCAGGTGTTTAGGAGTGTGGGACTAAGAAACAAACCTTGAGGGATGTCATAGATGATGCTCTTTGGTTCTGAGGTGAAAGGTGGTAGGCGGATCCTCTGGGATCTTCCAGTGAAGGAGGAGAGTCATCTGAGAGCCTCCCCTTTGAATTCTGATGTGGTGAAGTCTCTTGTGGAAGATGTGGTAGGATACTGTGTTGAAAGCTGCTGCGAGGTCAAGTAAGATCAGGGCTGCTGTTTCTCTCCGAACAAGGATGGTTCTGATGTCATTGGTGGCGCTGATCAGGGTGGTTTTCGGTGCTGTGGTTGGTGTGGAATCCAGGTTAGGAGGTGTCCAGAAGATTATTGTTTTTTAGGTGTTCCGTGAGATGGCGGTTGATGGCCTTTTTGAGAACTTTGGGAGGGAAATGGAGCAGAGAGATGGAATGGTAGTTCCTAGTTCCTGAGTTTGCTGGGGTCGGCAGAGGATTTCTTGTCAAAGGGTTTGACTTCTGTGTGTTTCCATTGTTCGAGGAAGGTGGTTGTGGTGATGAATACATTCAAAATGGTGGTGAGTACGTTGCAAATCCTCTTGCTCCCGAGGTTGAAGATGTGGTGGGTACAGGGGATCGTCGGTGCTCCCGAGTGGATGGAGTTCATAATGGTTCAGATTGGATTGATTTTTTTATTGTTTGGCTACTCAAAACCATTACATTAAAAACAGAGTACAAAATTACAAAAAGATTAAAACAGCAAGTGAGTCATCTGGTAAGTCTGTATAGTGGGGTCCCTAGACACTGGTAAGCTCAAGAGAATAGTGTCTATGCAAAGGCAGCCCGCATGCGTCTGCAAAGTCTCTAATCATTTGTGCCCTGGGTAGCCATCAGCTTAGACCATGTCTGTTGGATAAACTTTCAAAAAAAGGCCATTTGCTTTACTATGGCCAATGTATATAGTTGATAGACCGCCTCCTTTGCGGTACGTGACCCCATATGTCATAGGATTGGCCTGAGATAGAGGCTCCTTGCTGCACGCAGGGCCGGGCAGCAAAGTAATAGAAGGGCCAGCGACTCTTGTTTATAATTGCAGAGCCTGCATTCCGGGGCTCCCAGTCCTGTCCGTTCTAGTGCATATAGTTTTTTAATGGGCAAAGGGTGTAGTCTGTAGGCTAAAATCTTGTGAAGGGCTGAGCGGCCCACAGCCTAGGTAAGATGGTGTTTGGGATTATGCACTATGTGCGGCAGGCATAGGGACTCATGGAAATCTCGTTTTGCCAATGACTCCAAATCCAGTTCCCGGGAACGGATACGAACTTGTTTTTTGATGGCGTTTTTAATTGCCGTATAATTAACTAGCTCGGGATTCCAATGATTGGTGGCGAGATTGAGGAGTTCCTTCACCGTGGTAAAGGTGGTTGACCAAGGGTTCCGTGAAAATATGTTTCAGAACTGCCTTCAGTGTCTTGTCTTGTGCCGCTGTTTTGAGATAGTAATATTTTGACAGGGCAGCCATCTCTTCCAGTTTTTGTTGGTTGAGCGAAAATTCTAGGCGGACAAGGGTGTTTCTGGTGCACTTCGGTAGTAAGAATAATTTCTTATACACTCTGCAGTTGATTTTCTCCAGTTCCTTGTTGAGTTGCCCGGGAACGCTTGTTGGGCATAATTGGGGGCCGGCATTAGTTTTGCCTTAAGTACTCTTTGGATGGCCATTGTCGATGGGCTGTGTAAGGTGGCTTGTAATTTGCAGAGCGCATAGGTGATTGTTTTCCCTCTGCTTTGGATTTTCTTTAAATGAGTACCAGAAAGCCCCGACTTGTGATAGCAGACACCCAAGTAAGTGTATTGCTGTGTGCTTTCCAAAGACAGGTGGCCAAGCCTCCATTTGGCTAGTTTTTTGTTTGGGTAACAACCAAAGATTACTGTCTTTGACTTGGAAGGGTTAGCTACCAGCCGGTTCTTGTCATTGTAACTTGCCAGGGCGATCAGCGCCTTTTGCAAGCCAGTCTTGGTGTGATCCAGGAGAACCAGATCGTCAGCGTATTGCATGAACTGGATTTTGGTTCCACCGATCCTTGGAGTGGCTAGGGCTGCCCCGGACAGGGCTATCTCCATGTCTGCTGTATATAGATTAAACAACATGGGTGCTAGAACGCTCCCCTGTTTTAGACCTCGATCCGTGTCAATCTTCTCAGATGCAAAGTCGCGCGAGAGTTTAATTCGGACCCACGTTTTTTGATACAACGACTGGATTGCTCTTAACAGGGTCGGGTTGATGTTCCATTGGGCCAGCTTTCTCTATAGGATAGCGCGGTCTACCCCATCGAACGCTGCAGAGTAGTCGATGAAGCAGGCGAATAAAGGGAGACTCTTGCGCAACCGTGCTTGGTGGGCCAGGTAAGAAAGAGCAGTGATGTTATCCACGGTTGAAGACCCAGGTCTGAATCCAGTTTGGCAGAAGGGCAGAAGACCTTCTTCACTTGCCCAGTCTGTGAGATCTGTCAAAATTGCACTGGCATAGGCTTTGCCCTCGATGTCCAGGAGGGCAATCATTCGATAGTTGGACGGGTCTGATTTAGGCCCTTTCTTATGGGTTGGGAGTAAGAGGGGGAATTGACCATAAGGGGCAGAGTAGACTCCCCCTGACCCCATAAGTTTGATGTAGGGGCTATACAAGGGCCCCGCGGGGCAAAAATACATTTTAATTGTTTTCCGATTTTAGCGGGGAGAGCGCCCGGTACGCGCACCAGGGGGCGGACCGGGGAGCGTACCATGAGGAAAAAAGAATGACAGAGTTCTTTCAAAATGAAGCCTTTTTTTTATAAATTGGAGGTAGTTGTAAAAAGAACTGTTTTTTTATTCTTTTTGTTGTTTTATATTTTTTTTATTGTTTTTTTGAACATTTTTTTCTTTATTTGGCTTTTTGGAACAGTTTTATATTTTTTTGTATTTTTTATGGGGAGAAACAAAAAAAAGGGAATTGAAAGTGGCTCAACTGGAGCACAAAAAAAACCAGGACAAATTATGGTTTCCTCGGGCATTTGTGGTGATCCATAGCAACAGTGATTAGTGTAATGCTTTTTTCACCATAACTAATGGTTTTGTTACAATAAATACAAACAATTTTGTATCCCCCAAACTTTGTTTGTATGTTGGGAATCACCTCACTTGCTTCTGGACCCGATGGAGTGGGTTCTTTAGTTGTAGAGGTTCTGGATGATGATTGGGGTAGGTTACTGCAGATTTCCCTCACCTCTGCTGCAGAATTATTAGGGTGTAAACGCTGCATGTGTCGTATCATAGTATGATTACCAAAGGAATATTTTTTAGCAGGGTTCCCCCTGGATAGCACAGCTTTACAGATGAGGCAAGTCACCTTTGCAGCGTTTACTTTTTTAAAACCCCTTGGGATTTTGAAAAAAACTCCCATATGAAGTGCTCTCTTGGTTTGTATGGGGGATTGTCTTCATGCAGAAACTGCCTTGTCCCTTCCTCATCTTCCTCCTCCTCCTCCTCCTCCTCTCCTTCTTGAACACCAATGTGATCTTCTGGTGGTCCTTGTGGTGGTGGGGGGGCAGATGCTCCAGCTGCTGATAGTACTGTAGCCATATCGGTAAGAAAAAAGCAGGTCTTCCTCACTCAAAGAATAAAGTGAGAATGAGAAAAAAAAAGGTGGGGGCTTTCATCATTTGGAAAACAAAACTGTTCTGAACCAATGAAAAGTGTTATTTTCAGGTCACATGACCCGACGCGCTTACGTTGCGCGCCCGGCGGCGCTTACGTAGCGCGTTTGTATGTGCACGGGTACTTCCGGGTGTGCTTACGCCGTGCGTATCACGCGGAAACGGCTATGCGAAACGTCACGATGATGTTTTCGTTCGCGGCATTAGCGCTAATGGGACGCTCCCCGGTACGCGCACCGGGGCGCGCCGTAGCAATGCGCTCACCGGTGAGCGCATCGGTACGCGCCCCGGGAGCGCTCCGGGGCAAACAAATAAAAAAAAACATTAAAAAAATAGTATTACATAATTATAAAATATAAAATTCATCATAAAAAATATTACATTTCATACCTATAGAGATTTGCTATTAAAAAACCTATGAAATTCAATGAAAAAAACATAGGTTTTACACCAGTTATAGTTAGGAATTAACATTTAAAAAACCTATGAAATTCACTGAAAAAACCATAGGTTTCACACCAGTTATAGTTAGGAATTAGCATTTTAAAAACCTATATAAATTCACTGAAAAAACCATAGGTTTCACACCAGTTATAGTTAGCTGGAAATTTTACTCGCATAAAACCATTGAAATTCCAACGTTATAGTTAGTTGGACTCACTATAACTTGCGCGCCTGCAATGCACTGCTGATGACGTCACATATTACATCACTCATGACATGGTCAGTGACATCACTCATGACACCATCCTTGTGACAGAGTGACAGACCTCCTTTCAGTGTAATTTAACCCTTGAAACACATATTCAAAAATAGAAACTAACATTTTCAAAAAAATGGAGATACACATACCAGTTACACCAACAAATTCAGTAATTCCACCATCTATATACACATCCACTCATTCAGCAGGAGTTCTATATAGTCACTCATACATATACTCACTCATCATATGTAGTGATACACATATACAATCTGTTACACACCGACAGTCTTCCAAAAGTTACTCCCACACATACTCACACATGCAAATAAACTATTGAACATCCATTTATTTGCATATACAGCTATACACACACTAGCACATTACTTCTAAGGAAACTTACACATACTTACTCTCTTAAACAATCACTTATAGAAACACATACTTATTTAAACAGGAACTCTTTCAATCTCTCACTCTCACATATACTTACTTATATACATCAATACTCACATATACTAGATTAAAACATATGTAGTTACTCATAAAGTCACTAGTGAGGCAGGCATTCACTCACAAACACACATATATACACACTCATCCACCCATACAGTCCTGCACATATGCTGTCTTCAAAACACATACAAACAGTGAGTCAGTCACCAACCCATGCAGCCCCTTATACACAAAGTGAAACACTGATACATATATTTAAATATTTAAAAATTACTCGCTAATATATGTATTCACTAAGATACACTTAATAACCCAGTTAACCAATCAATATTCTATTTAAAAAACATCCATTTACACACTTATTTAAACATTTATTCTTCCATCGACCTTTACAAATACATATATAAAACATATTTGTTTTTCAGAAAGACACACATTCACTGGATGGTGTCATCAGTGATGTCATGAGTGAAGTCACTGACAATGTCATGAGTGATGTAATATGTGACGTCATCAGCAGTGCATTGCAGGCGCGCAAGTTATAGTGAGTCCAACTAACTATAACGTTTGAATTTCAATGGTTTTATGCGAGTAAAATTTCCAGCTAACTATAACTGGTGTGAAACCTATGGTTTTTTCAGTGAATTTATATAGGTTTTTAAAATCCTAATTCCTAACTATAACTGGTTTTAAACCATTGTTTTTTTCAGTGAATATATATATATATATATATATATATATATATATATATATATATATATACACATTCATGCAGTAAGGATACAGCACCAGTGACTTTATTAGCCTTTGGGCGCTTTTGCATTCATGCAGTTATGATAAACGGTTGTATATAGCTATGAGACATGTGCAATAATTGTAAATAGAAACAATTTTTTACATGCAATATTTTATGCATTGTAAAATTATTAGACGGACCGAAATGTTAAAACAGAACAAACATGTTTTATAATTTGTATTGATTTCAGGCAAAATGTACTTTTTTACTGAATACAAATGTCCATTAGAGTCTGTTTTTTACTCCATTATGTTATTTGCACCTTTTCTATGCCTATGTTTTAAATAATCATGTGATGCACTTTAGGAGGTGTGGCCCATAGGAGGGGTCAGGGAAAATAAGCATTTAAAAATAACAGGCTGACTCATTTTATGGTGTGTGATCAAGAGTACAAGTTACTCGAAACGCGTCGCCAGGAAGGATTTCAATAAAAGCAACATCTTGCCTGAAGCCGTGGGGTCGGTCTCCTTCTTTCGCCACGCCATCGGTGTGGAGGTCTGGGGATTCTCATTGGAGTATATATATATATATATATATATATATATATATATATATATATATATATATATATATATATATATATATATATATATATATATATATATATTGTATGTATGTATATGTGTGTTACCTTTTTAGCTTTTTGTTGGGGGGCTAAAACGGCCTATCCGGATAACGCAGCTTGATCTTGAAAAGCTTGACTATACCTCATATTACAGCTTTAAACTAGAATAACCCCGCGTTATAGCATAACTTATTTCATATTTTGGAATCTGAAACTCATTTGCTTTATGGTTTGAATTAAAACATAATTCTGCTGTTATTGAGCGCTGTTTCTGAAAATGGAAGATTGTTTTGTCATGTGTTCTGCATTGCTCCAAAAACATCAGAAAATCTTTATATCTGACTTGCATCTCTGTTTGACTCCTCCCATTCACTATAATGCAAAACAACAGAAATGGTGCCACAAAAGCAGAAACGAAGGACAGGAGAGTTATCTGCATTTAATATTTAGCCAACATTGTCACTCTCTAGCATTTTGGATGATTTGGAATGTTTTTTTAAGCTTTAAATATGATTTCACGTAATACGCATACATATCACATGCATTTGTTGCAGAAACAAAAACAGAAAAGTAATGAAAGCAGATGTTTCACATTCAGCAAGAACTGGAGACAAACCCATGCTGAGCAGTTCGCGTTCCAACAAATGACCTTTTTGCACGTATTATTACTTGAAAGCAGAGCTTGTAAAAAACATTTATGCGAGTAGAAATTAATTAGTTCGTTAAATGTCTTCTTACAGGCCGCTGTAAGATTTTATATGCAGTCAAATAAAACAATATATAGGGATTAACGTGCGTCAGGACTGTATTATTTTAAGCGCTTCAATCAGAAAGTATGGCATATGGACTTAAACATCAAATGGCAACTGACCAAGCCTGGAACTGAACATTGAGGACAGACCCACAGCATTACCAAGCATAGACACACAAAGTAAGTGAATGAACGAACGAACGAGTGAATGAGTGAAGACATCTAGTTAGTGCCTTCTAACTGGAAAAGAAACAGATGTGCACTTGGAAAGTCACCAAGGTGTGCCTCCTCCACTGATGAAGCTGCCTACAGACATCAATGGTCAGAAAGTGACCCGAGTGATAACAGTAAAGCACAGCTTGGTGGATCCCCCAACAATAGCGTGGTGTTAAATCTTTAGGGTAAAAATCACTACTGACTTAAGGCACATATACACAAGAGTCCCTGCACCCTCCTTTCCATGATACCTGCCTGTCAATCAGAGACCCCTTCTTGACCAAGAAATATTACTTTACTTGAAGTTATGAAGAATTCCACTAAATAAAAATAGACAGTTGATCTGATTAGCTATTTAGGCTCTGCTGACAACCGTGGCCCATGTGGTTGGAAGAAACTAGTAGATAGCGTTAGCGGAGGAGCCGACACTTGCATAAAAAGCTTCTAACCACCCTGCATCTGCGCCTGGACTCTGGCATCTGTGAGTCTGTCCAACCATGTGAATGCACCCCAGTCTTGGAAAATTGGAAGTGAGCCCAAGGTGCTTATTCCAGCGGAACCAACGCATCCACTATCGAACCAATGCATTGCCACCGCTGCGTGGATCAGAACTGACGCATTGCCTATGCTATGTGGATCGGCACTGATGCATTGTTGCTGCTGTCTGGATAGGACCCAATGCATTGCCTTCAGAATCACAACTGTGCGCAAGGTCCCCGTATCTCCGTCGATGGCAGCCACAACCGCGAAGCTCCGCATCGCAGCTCATCTCTTATCGGAGCCGATACATCCCGCTGCTGCGCTGATCAGGACCAGTGCATCATTATCACTGTGCGGATAGACACTGATGCCTTGCCTCGACTGTACCACACATCCTAGACACCGACGCACCGGGGACTAAGGTACTTTTGTTCAGCAGGACTCACTGGGTCTCTGTATCTGGCCCGTGCTCCATCGCGGTCGGTCTGAACTTTTGACTTTGTCCTGGTCCGGCACGACCAGATATTCTGAATAGGGCTTTTTGCTTCGAGGTGCTAATTTTACCTAAAACTTTGAAATTCAATATATCAAAATCTAGTACTTCGATTTTTGTCCTTTTGGTGTTTTATTTATAATTAAATTAAGAGTAATTTTTCTACTCTGGTGTGGAGTCTTTTTGTGGGGTGTTTTTCAACTGTTGAAGTGTTGCCCAAATACTTTACACAGAGCAGTTAGGCCTGACTGATCTGTGCCAAGCTTCCAGAGGGTGCGCACAGGTTAATTTAGGATTTGCCTGATTCTTACCCTGTCTATGATTGTGGTTGCTGCTTGACTAGTGCTCACACCCCAAGTCAGCCTACAACCCAATTTCTAACACCAATCAATTCCTCCACTTCAGGATTTGAAGCTACTTATTCAGAACCGCCTACTAGGGTCAATTGCAATTAACAAACTTTGTATGTTAGGAACATGCCATCATCCACCAGAATATCTGGGTCATCCCAACACATCTGGCACAAATGCAAAACAATGTGGGACCATAACATCAATGTGTAAGTCCATATAGGCTCAGTTGTCCACTTGCCTTTCTTGTGATTGCATCTACCTGAGAAAGTGCTCCGCTATCCTGAACTAAATCAACACAAAACAATTGCAGAGGCACATATGAATGGCAATCTTGACTAAATGATCACTATTCTAGGGACGCTACCAAAAAAGACGAGTGGTCAGATGCAGTTCATCCAAACTATGTCAGCCAAGTTAAGCTGAAGAGATCTGGGGCCGTATTACATAAGGTGTCCAGGGGGCGCAACGGGCGTTTGTGCCAGATTGGCACGCCCGCGGGGCGCTTTGGTATTATAGAAGGGGGCGCAGATGCATGTGCGTCCTCTTCTATAATACCTATAGCGTTGGCGCACTTAAAGCGCCAGTGCTCTCAACAGAGGGTGTTCCCTCATTTGAATAGGGGCGTGCCCTGTGCAATGAGGGAATTCCTTTGATTGCGCCCGCGCCATAGTACAGACGCGGGCTTAGAATCAAAGAAGCCCTCAGGAGGTGCACTGATAGTGCACCATTTAAAAGGTGGCGCACTGTCAGTGTGCCCCCTGAGAGCAGCCCTCTGCAGGGGGTGAAGGAGGTCACATGGACTCACCAGACATCCCATAGCAGGCAGGTACAGTCACTGACTGCACCCGCCTGCAAGGGGATATCTAGTCCCCTTTGAAAGTGCAGGCACATGTGACCTGCACTGTGAAAACAAGGAGCAGCTTGCTGCTCTGTGTTTTCACATGTATGAGCTGCCCTGGGGGCAGCGCAAGTTCGCGGCTGCCCCCAGGGCAGCACATTCACCATATTGGGGCTCATCGGCATTGTTTGCGCTCGGCGCACCTTTTCAAAGGTGAGCTGGGTGCACACAATGCCTATACATAATATTGCCCCAAAAGCATGGCCGGACTGAGACCAGCAATCAGCCCTGGCAGGTTGCTTCTCCACCGGCCCTGGTAGTCCGGCCCTGCCCAAAAGCATTATGGCCGTAATGGAGTCCCTCAAATTGATATCTGTAGACAAGTGCATTATTTTCAAACTGGTCTGACAGTTATGCGTCTCCACAGCACTGTAACCAGTTATGTGTGAGATATGCATTCCAAAGACACTCCTGGGCAGCCAGTCACTTAGTTCAGAAAGCCAAATGCTCCTTACAATTCTAAAGACCAAGCCGCATTGGAATAGGGATAATACATTCACTGATATGGAACGCACTATAAGACGACATTAAATGAAAGACTACCTTTCTAGGATTTAAACAGGATTTGAAGAGCTTTCTTTTCAATCTCTGAATCGCAGCTATGAGCTGTATCCCCCAGCAATGTACACAGCAGCTAAATTTACAGACTGTGATTTTTTAAATAGTTTTAAAGAGCCAATTAAAGCTGTAGTACATCTGTAAAGAATACATAAATATAAACACAGTTTAGCATAATTTTCACAATCACTTTAAAGATGGAAATTACATTCAAGGGTATTTTGCTACACAGAAAACATTGTAATGCCACCTAAACATATTCAGATATAATCACAATAAAAACAGAACCAAAATTATAAATTTTAACACAAACATATGAAAAGGATTATAGGTGAGACCAATAGGTGCTCATGTTACAAACAATGCATAATGTTGAAATGAGTATGGTGATCAGTATCGCTGTGTGTTCTCAAAACCATTTGAGATCACTGAGCATTACGGTCCTCGGGCCAAATGTAATTCCTGCTGTACTGTTTTTTATCACTGCAAACTTTAAACGTTCCAACTCTATGAACATCACTGTTGTATAGTTTAATTTTAAAGAGTGACACAAGAGAGTCCTACACTTGGCTTTTGCAACCAAATGCAATTGTAGATCGTTGTTCTTAAAACTTGTGAATGTGGTCAGGGTTCAGGTAATTTAATCATAAAGCCCCTCTAGGAAATTCTCAATTTAATTCAGCCTTCTTTAGACGGGAGTTCTGAAATATTGTGATCTATTCTTTGGAGGTGTTTTGTTTTCCTTTATACCATGTCCCGAAAAATCCAGAGACTAATGCTGAATAAATTAAGCGCCTGTGTGTGTTCTTCGTCCTCCTCAACTACTCTCCGCTGTGAATGGGTAAATACAATATAACTTCAACTCACCCACTGCCTGTCTCGCATGGGATTATGGTTCATCAAGGTCTGATAAGAGGGTTGGCCATCTGCCAAATAAGTCGGGCAGAGTAGTTGAGCCAGGAGGTCCCAAACCCTATGTTCTAGAAGGGTGGTTCCTACAATGGTCATGAATTTCACTTAGCACTCTACGTAGAATTATTTAGACAAGGTGACAGAATTATATGACAGTGTTTACTTCATCATAATTTTTATTTTCATTTAATATAGTTCTTCATTTCTTTTTTTTTTAGAAAAAGTATAATTCATCATAAATACATTTCTCAAGTGAATATTTTTTGTTTTTAAGAACCAATACAATTTATAACACACCAATTATACAATATATATACAAAATTATAATGTACAATTAATTTTTAAGAAAACCACCTGATATCAAGCACTCTACTCAATTCACTAGCATACATACATACATACCACAATCAACCCACACAGCCAAAAGGAAAAAAAGGGAAGAAAAAACTGAGTGTTAATTGACAAGATCAAACAATGTCACTAATAGGGTCTCAAGATGGATTCGAGACCCCTGCACATGATCGGTCGACGCGCGTTTCGGTGTGTGAACCACCTTCCTCAGGACCTTTTTTCTCTTGTGATTCAAAGATATCAGGGGATAAAAAAACAAGGAGGTTTCTGTTTCTTTGGAACTCTTTTCCTACCAGATTAAAGATGATAGGACAGGATACGTGGCACCAGTTAGCAATGCAAGACAGGTTATAATTCCTTCAATCTGTTGACAGGTAATTTTCTGTTCTCACGTAGATCGGATTGGCTTTTAATGATAGATACTGCCCTCAGTGGACCGGCACAGGTAGCGTAACAGATAAAGTCTTCGAAGTCTCGACCACTTGCAGTCTAAGGAGGTCTAGAATCAGCTTTCGTCTTCCTTTACAATCGGCCGGTTGCCGATTGTAAAGGAAGACGAAAGCTGATTCTGCGATCTAAGACGTTTGGATGTATGCAGTACCATGAATGGCGCTATAATTTCAACTAAGGAAAGGATATACTTTTTGATACCGCTTCGGGAATAAAAGACCTCCTTAGACTGCAAGTGGTCGAGACTTCGAAGACTTTATCTGTTACGCTACCTGTGCCGGTCCACTGAGGGCAGTATCTATCATTAAAAGCCAATCCGATCTACGTGAGAACAGAAAATTACCTGTCAACAGATTGAAGGAATTATAACCTGTCTTGCATTGCTAACTGGTGCCACGTATCCTGTCCTATCATCTTTAATCTGGTAGGAAAAGAGTTCCAAAGAAACAGAAACCTCCTTGTTTTTTTATCCCCTGATATCTTTGAATCACAAGAGAAAAAAGGTCCTGAGGAAGGTGGTTCACCCACCGAAACGCGCGTCGACCGATCATGTGCAGGGGTCTCGAATCCATCTTGAGACCCTATTAGTGACATTGTTTGATCTTGTCAATTAACACTCAGTTTTTTCTTCCCTTTTTTTCCTTTTGGCTGTGTGGGTTGATTGTGGTATGTATGTATGTTTGCTAGTGAATTGAGTAGAGTGCTTGATATCAGGTGGTTTTCTTAAAAATTAATTGTACATTATAATTTTGTATCTATATATTATAATTGGTGTGTTATAAATTGTATTGGTTCTTAAAAACAAAAAATATTCACTTGAGAAATGTATTTATGATGAATTATACTTTTTCTAAAAAAAAGAGAAATGAAGAACTATATTAAATGAAAATAAAAATTATGATGAAGTAAACACTGTCATATAATTCTGTCACCTTGTCTAAATAATTCTACGTAGAGTGCTAAGTGAAATTCATGACCATTGTAGGAACCACCCTTCTAGAACGAATTCTTTCTTTCCCCTCGGTTC
Source organism: Lissotriton vulgaris (assembly GCF_964263255.1). Lineage (NCBI taxonomy): Eukaryota > Metazoa > Chordata > Amphibia > Caudata > Salamandridae > Lissotriton > Lissotriton vulgaris. The sequence goes on from NC_141691.1 coordinate 1,736,884,331, forward strand.
CTTGGTCATAACTTGTTCTTTGAGGGGGTCCCATCTTTCATGCGGTCCCAAACCCTATGTCAAGATATTCAGGTGGTTCGATGACATTGGTGAGTTTGTGGACCAGTTACTTAGTCAAAAGATTCGAATGATCATCGTGTGCAGTTGAATATGCCCATGGGTGGTGACAAAATTGTGTTTCTCTTAATGTTTACTTTAGTGGGTCGTGGACTAATGGCGAATCGGAGGAATTTTCCTGTTTGCGGTCTAAATTAGTGCAAACAGACCATGGTGGGAATATCCTGCGACTTTGATGCCGCTCTTGCAGAGGAGGTTTGGAAGGCCAGGAATTCCTGGTTTCCTTTTCCAAAGTAAAAACTTCCACGGTGTGGTAAGTGTGTCAAAGAGTTTCTGCAAATTACCAATTTAAAGACATTAATAATGTTAAATGGTGCAGTCTTTCCTGCTGTATCAGCTTGTTATACTTTCAATATGAGAAGGAGATAGGGCCACATGGACAACCAAAGCTTTTTGTGACTTCCTAATTGCGACTTTTTGTGCCTCGCAATTAATAGGTCACAAAATGTGATGTACTAATGTGCCTAAGACACATTTAGCGATTCCCAATTGGGTCGCAATTGACCTACCTCATCAATATTCATGATGTAGGTCACAATTTGTGACCTATTGGGAATTGATAAAAACACAGTCATGGTGGTGCCTGCTGGGGACAGCAGATGACCGTGTCTGTGTTTACTTTCGAATAAAGCAAATGTTCTTTCTTAAATCGTTTTTTTAAATGCAGCCCAATTTTCCTAAAGGAAAATTGGATGAGTTGCAAAAATAAAAATAAAATGTTTCTGTTTCATTTTTTTAAGAGCAGGCAGTGGTCCATGGGCCCACTGCCTGCTCTTAAAAAAACGTTTTTGCTGCCAATCACAAATGACCCCTTCCCATTTGCAACTGGCTTACCACCTACTTGAAGTAGGTGGTAGCCTGTGAATGTTTTGCAACCACATTCTGGTTACAAAACATCCGTACATCCCCCCTGTGACTCACTATTAGGAAGGGATGTCCTTGACATGCCCCTTCCTAATACTGACTCACAAACCCTATTTTGTGAGTCAGTAATAGGATTAATACATGCCAAAAGGCATTTTAACGGTCACGAACAGCCCATTCTCCATTAGTGACAGCTAAAACCGGTCGTACATGTGGCCCATAGTTAATAGTTTAACTCATCGCTTGCGTCACAATGTGGCTTTTTCCAGTAGACTTATAGGGTGAAAAACGGCAATGATTCCCTAATGAAATAATGAATAGGTTGTTATAGAACAATGGTTTGCCCAGTCCCTGACTTCCAGATCACTACATTCAGCAATACATAATAGGTCAATAAAATGTGTCTCTGTGGATTTAGAGAAATGCTATCCCTAGTTAATGAAGAGTACTTAATCAACTGGAAATGGTGTTGCCTTCATACACTTCAGTTTTATGATATGCTGAGATTATCTGGAAGTTATTAAAGTAATCAATCTGTGAGTTGAAATAGGTTTCAGTCATATAGTTAATACTTTTCTAACAGAAATAACGTTACTGACTGAAAATCTTTAAGGTAAAGAACAATGATGGAAGGGGCATATCAGAGACCTTGAAAGTGCTTGCTGGGGCTCAGTTGAGCAACAATAAACTGATAATGGACACAAAATGAGCACTCAGACAAGATTTGTTATGATCTAGTGCGCACAGATCCGTGTAGTGATTTAATATTTTTCTGGAGAATCAGGGGAGCCTTCCCGATAATGAAAATTGTTCCTAACTATAGTGAAGGAAACTTTTAATTCCATTAAGGACATGGAGCTAAGGATTATGCTGAACTCTCTTTGCTTTATTAGTATAGCAGCCTTTTAAAAATATTTGCTTTAAACTTTCTTTTTGAAAAGAAAAGCAAATAACCATCTTTAATCTTTCTTTTTGAACAGAAAAAGATGCATAACTAACATTCCCATAACTATCTAAGAGGACACTACCAAAACAACCAATCACAACAAAATAGTAGTCTACAACGGTGGCCAACACAGATCCTCCTCTGCCTGTAATAGTCCTTCCTCAGCTGTGATAACCCTATTTCATCACATGAGTCACATGTTAGTCTGTTACTCACTGGTCCAGCTTTGTGCTTTCTGCGCCTATGACCAAAATAGAGGAATCAGGCTGGATCTGCATATTCGTGTACAGACACAGCCTTTAAACTTTTTTGAAAAAAGGTATCACCAACTAATTCTTAAAAGCATACATTAACCCTGTACATCATCATCAGAAAAAATCTACGTACTTACACCCTAGGGTGGGTTCCAGGAAGAGAACACCTTCTCGCCGGGTGGCAGAATCCTTGCCTCCATGTCCTTAATAGACATGAAACTTTCCTACATGATAGTAAGGAACAATTTTCATTCTATGTCAGGACCGGATGCGAGGATTATGCTTGTTAAAAGCTTGCTCTCCACCAAATGACCCATATCCAGCACCGGCTTGAAGAACAATTTCTTAGAAGTAGAATCGGAGGACCAGTCCACAGCATTCATAATGTCCTCCAATCTCGCCCCCAGGGAAAAAGCCTTGGAGGCCATCCCCTCTGGCTGAGTCTGCCCCAAAGGTGGTCAGGTCAATGCCTGCTTCTTGCATAACTCACCGCACCTATTGCGCAATAGTGAAAGAGGACACTGGCATATGCAGTTTCCTCAGTGCATTCAAAAGTTGCCTCTCATCAGGGGGTCGTAGCTTCTCAGACATTTGCTCGTACGCCTTCAGACATTGAACCACACACAGTTTCAGGTAGTCCGGAAAAGCTGGGTATGTGATAGTCCTAGTAATGGATTTTAATTGTCCACAAATCGTGAATGACATTCCCGAAGGAGGAAAAAATCCTGCCTGTTGTATCAAGGGCTCAGACATTCAATACCTGTCTGCAAGAAACTAGGCATAGTAACATTGCTAACTTGGCAGAGAGCTCTTTATAAGATAAAACCCTGTTTGGTTGCCAAGATAAGAACAGGTTGAGAACCTGGTTGATGTCCCAAGGCGCAGAGTATCTCGGAGCAGGTGGGAGTGACAGTCTAATTCCTCTAAGGAGTACGCAGACAAAAGTATGCTCTCCCACCAGAGCCCCTTTCACTTGAGTGTGACCGGCAGAGATGGTGAAGCGTAAGGTGTAGATCAACCTATATGGTAAACCTTCAGTAGGTAGGGTAGCTAAAAAAATTCAATATCTGCACAACAGCAGTGACCACAGGATCTAAACCCATTTGCAGACACCAACGTATCCATCGGTTCAAAGCTGACTTGTACCGTTTGAGCGTGCTGTCTGTCCACGCCTTAGATAGGAGTTCTTCAACTTGGCACCAAAGGCCTGGGATCGACCATCGGCCGCAGTAATCCATCATACCATCAAGGGGAGGGAGCCCTCCATTACCAATTGGTGGGGAATCTGATATGGACTGAGAAGGATGTGAGTAAACTGGGGGAGTTGGATTGGAAAATCCCATGAAAGTTCCATTAGAACCAAAAATCATACTTGAGACCTTCAGATCGGAGGGACCATGACCACTTCTGCCCATTGTGCCAGATCTGGGCCAACACTCAAGTGATCATGGTGAAAGGAGAAAAGGCATATTCCTTCTCCACAGTCCAATCCTGTAGAAAAGCATCAGCTGTGGCTGCCTGTGGGGCCTGTCTCCAGCTGAAGAACCGGGGCAACTGAGGGTCTAGCGGGGATGCAAATAGGTCTACGATACGCCACTCCATTGTACGACACACCACTCCACTCTACGACACTCAGCTTTATGATATGCCACTCCACTCTACGCATTCCACTCTAGGACACTCTATGCCACTCCACTCTATGCCACTCCAATCTATAGCACTCTTTGCCCCTGCACTCTACACCACTCTACTATGCTGTACAACACTCTATGAAACGCCACTTCACTCCACTCTATGAAACCCCAATCCACTGCACTATATGCCACTCCACTCTACGACACAGCACTACACTCAATGGCACTCCATGCCACTCCATTGTATGGCACGACACGGAACAACACGCCACTCCACTCTGTGCCACACCACTCTACTCCATGACATGCCACTCCCTTCTAAACCACTCCACTCTATGCTAGTCCACTATACCCCAGTCAACTCTACGCCCCTACACTTTAATACACTGTCACGAAGCGCCTAATGGAGCCTTGCTGGGGTACGATGAAACTGACCTGTTCCCACCGTATGTATTTCCTCTCTCTCCACAGTACACGTCGGTCTTTGACGTACAGAAGGAACACTATCCCTTTAAGGATCTCGACAACCAGGATCCTGCCCCCGTCCACGAAATGTGGTCACAGGACCCATTGAACACCTCAGCAGTTGTGGAGCATTTGAAAAAGCCCCCGCCCCTACGGATCGAGGCTGCGGAGTTCGAGTCTGAAAGCGGAGCTGGGGAGGAGAACCGGCCGACAGACGCCAAGCTGAAGGAATGCCCGGATGGAGAAACGCGCCCACAGGACGAAGCCCAAGGATCCCTAAGGAAGAGGACGGATCCGATGTTCATCAGAGATAAGAAGGAGTCAAACCTTACTCTGCACCACGAGGAAGCCAGCCACGTTCCTGGAGGAGCGTGGCTCCACAAGGTACGTGTACGTATTGGGCTGCTTTCAGGAAAGGAAGCAAAATCAGAGTGGTGCCACAGGAGGAGAAGGGAGGGGAGTGAGAGGCTGGGGCTTGCACTGCACATTTCCAAGCGCGTTAGATAAAGCATAGTCAAATACACTGGTGACGGGTCGCTGGTGCTGACTCCCTCCACTTCTTTCCCCTTGTGCATGCAACTGAAAACCTCAGGACATCCCCACCTGAATTAAATATTTTTTTTGTTTGTTTTACTTCCCCTACTTTTGATGCTGAGGCAACGTGGAACCAGTCGTGAATCAGGAAAGGATCCCCCCGTACCCTCCCAGTCAAAGGCAAAGGGAAACCCAGGCCGAAGAAGATATTCAAAAAGGGCAACGTAACCAAGAAAGAAATCTTTAATTAAATAAAGACTCAGCATTCAGAACACTGTGTCCCTCCTGTTCTTACTATTGCGCCACATGCACTTTTTGACACACCACTTTAAAACATGCTACTGCACTCTACATTACGATACGCCACTCAACTGTACACCACTCCAGTCTAGAAAATTCTACTCTACTCTATGCCATGCCACTCACCTCCACTCTATCAGTGTCCACTCTACTCTATGACATACCACTCCACTCTATGACACACCACTGTGCTGTACTGAACGACCTGACATTCCACTCTACGACACTCCACTTTGCGACATACCACTCAATTGTGTGATATGCTTCTCCACTCTACAATATGCCACTCGCCCACAGTTAACTCTATGCCCCTACACTTTAACACATTCTATAACACGCCACTCTATACCATGCCACTGCACTCTACTCTATGCCCCACCTCTCTAGGCCACTCCACTCTACAACACTGTACTCTACTCTGCTCCTCCTCCCTGAGGCATGCCACTCCATTCCACTCTATGGCACGCCACTCCACTCTATGACACGCCGCTCCACTCCACGAGACTCCACAACACTGTACTCTATGAGATGCCACTCCATTGTACGACACACCACTCTACTGTACAACACACCCCCACTCTACAAAATGCCTCTCCACTCTATGCCACTCCACTCTACTCTACGACAGTGTAGTCCACTCTACACCACTTCACTTTTCAACACTCTACTCCAATCTATGCCACTGTACTCTACCCCTTCTCTACTACAATGTGCTCTTCTTTATAACATACCACTCCACACAACAACAAGCCACTCCAATCTATGACGTACCACTCTACTCTAAAATATGGCACTCTACTTTATGACAATCCATGCTACTCTTCTGTAGGACACACCACTCTATGACATGCCACTCTACTCGATGACACGCCACTCCACTTTGTCCCACTCCACACCACTCTAGTCTACATCACTCCATTGTACACCACCACATTGTATGACACTCCACTCTACACCTTTGCACTCAACTGTATGGCATGCCAAAACACTCTATGATACGCCACTCCACCTTATGAGACTGCACTTTACAACACTTCACTCCACTGTATAACACTTCACGCAAATCCATTTTGTGTCACGCCACTCCACTTTGTGATACACCACTCCACTTTGTGGCATACCACTTCACTGTATGATATGCAACTCCACTCTATGACACGCCATTCCATATAATGGCATGCCATTTCAATCTACGACACTTCACTTTACGCCCCTCCACTCTTAGACAGTCTATGACACACCACTCTATTACATTTCACTCCACTCTACGCCACTCCACGTAACCTTACAATATGCCACAACACTCTAGGTCACAACACTATGACAACTTACTTTATTGCATTACCCTTTACATCATTCCCCACTACGAAACTCTCCTCCATTACACTCTACGACACTCTACTGGATGACACTTCACTATATGATTTGAAATACATTTTTATAAAACAAAAGTTGAGGATAAATTATAGTTAGGATAACTTTATTAATTATTTGTAATCAAAACCAACTTAAACTACACAACCATTAGAAATTCTAAATCTGTAGTATAGCTCAAAGTTAGAAATGTATCCCATCCAAACCTTACTATTGCTCCTGCACCTCCGTACACAGTGAACTTGCTAGACAGACAGCTATAACTATAACATGCTCTGCTAACATGCACAGTGTTTTCATAAATGATGTTGTTTCAGATGTCATTAGTGTTGCTATGAATGTGGTATAAATGAATGAATATGAAAGGGTATTAGCTGTACAGGGAAGCAGCCATTACAACGCGGTTGCTTTACGGCATAACATTTAGCTTACATGTGTTACAACACATACATCATTACCATGCGTAGTCTTTACCATGCATGCCTTTACAGTGAATTACATTGTAAAGGTATTACTGGAAAATGTATATGTGTGGCAGCATATATGCTTAAAGGGCATGAAACAGGAAATCTTGCCTTGGAATGGAATTCAAATCCCACATTCACCTCTCTAATTGTGGTACCTCTCGGCGTCATTAGAGGAAACGCTTCCTCTTTACGACGTGGGACATGCGAAAGAGGAGCTGGAGAGGAGGTGAAATCATGGAGAGGGAAGGGGTGTTGGGCCTGGGGCGGAGGGGCTACCGATTTACAGATTTGAGCTGGAGAGGCATAGTTTTTAGAAGGCCTGAGGGTGTGGAGCAGGGGTCCGATTTTAGGGCATAGGACGGGGGGAGGTGTAGTTTTTAGAAGGGCTGGGGTATCGCAGAGGGGTCTACTTTTAGGGCTTAGGCCCTCAGCCACTGTCAACAATACCACAGCCTCCCAACATCTCTGTGACAACTTATTCAACTTCTTCCGCAGAAAAATCACAAACATCTACAGCAACTTTGCACACCAACCCAACCACAGATAACTCATCGATAACCTACCAACAACCAAAACAAGACGGCCACCTGATTGAATGGACAACCTTGACCAGAAACAACGGAACCATGCCCCCACCACATCTACAACGTGGGATCATCACCAATCAGCACCACTCTGACCCACATCACCAACACCTCCATCCCTTCCGCACTTTGCCAAATGAATGGAAACTTGCAGAAATCAACGTCCTCCTCAGGAAGCCCACTGTCAACCCAATTCAACTGAGCAAATACCGACCCATCTTCCTGCTCCCCTAACCAGACAAAGCAATTGAAAGGTAATCGAAAAGCAACTCACAGCCCCCCTCAAGCTTCACCATCTTCTAGACAGCACTCAACCAAGACTCAGAAAGAACCATAGCACTAAAACAGCACTCACCAACCCCATTTGAATCATCCTGGACAGAGAAGAAACAGCGACCCATTTCTGCTCAACCTATCCCTGGCCTTCAACACTGTCTCCCACAGCACCCTCATCAGAAGACTCCACAAGATTGGCATACAAGGATCCAATCTCAAATGGATCTGTTCCTTCCTCGTGAGAATAACCCAAAGGGTTAGGCCCCCATCCTTCATATCAGAGATAAGAAAGCAATATGGGGAGTCCCACAGGGATCATCCCTCAACCCCAGGCTTTTTAACATAGACATCATACCACTTGCCAACGTCATTTGATCACAAGACATCACCTTCATGTCCTAAACCATTGACACCCAACATTTACTCTCTCTGACGGAAAAGACAACCACCATCAGAACCAACTTCACCAACTGCAGGATCATGGTAGCACACTGGATGTGAACCAACTGGCTGCAGCTCAACTCCGCCAAGACGGATTTATTGGTCTTCGGCAACAAGACCTACCCCTGGGACTCCACTTTTTGGCTGTTGGAGCAAGGGTCAACATCCACACCCACAGACCATGCAAGTAACCTAAGGATTATCCTAGATGACAAGCTCAAGTCAAAGCAGTGTGCACCTCCTGCTTCAGCATCCTATACATGCTGCAAAATATCTTCACAAGGTTGCCTGAGAACAACAGACTGACTGTTATGCAAGCACTCATGACCAGCAGGCTGGACTAGGGCAACACTCTCTATGCCGGAATCTCCAAACAAGTCCTACACAGACTCTAGCCAATTCAGAACACCACTGCAAGACTCATACTCGACCTCCCCCAGCACACCGTACCTCAGAAAGCTTCACTGGCTCCCCATTCACAAGCGCAACCAATTTAAACTTCTCACACACACATATAAAGCCCTACACAACACAGGATGAGAATATCTGAACAGCTGCATACACTTTCACCAACCCACCAGTCACCTATGCTCTGCCTCACTCGTACACACTCCCCGCAATCGCAAAGCAAAACAAGAAGTCGCTCATTCTCCTACATTATATTGAAGTAATGGAACAGCCTCCCTCAACACATCAGAGCCTCCTCCTCACTTCTTGAGGTCCAAAAGAAACTAGAAGCTTAAAGAAGCTAAAGCTCTTTATATAAGCACCTTGGGGACACACACCTACACACCTACCAAAGCATCTAAATACCCTCTCAGGTGATTAGTGCACTATTAAGCATGGGCGGAAAATCCGTTACGCTCGCGGATTTTGGGATTTTCGGTAAATTCGCAATCCGCGAGATTCGCGAATTTCCCGCAAAATCCGCAAATTCGCACGCAGCAGATTTTTTTTCTTTGCGGTGTAAGTTCGCAATTGCGAACATGTAGGTGCGGCGGGCAGCAACAATCTCGCACTCGCGAAATTACAAAAATTGCATTTCCGCACAAGAAATCTACTAGCAAGCAGCATAGACCTTCTGAAAATGATTATTTTTATCAGAATAACTCCTCAGGTTGACATTTGCATGCACTTTTTTTAGATTTGAGGCCTTTTGATTTTCTTTGGATAACTTTTGGATTAGAAATCAACTTTCTCATATAAGCTTGGTGGGGCATTAAAGTTGCTGTAATGCTGCTCTGCAGAAAAACGAGTTTTGCAAAAGTGAAAGCAGGTTCAAAAGTTCAAACTCATCATTAGTAACCGTTCCCTGTAGTGCTTCCTGACAAGGGCCCCTCCAAAAGTTCAGTTGCTAGTTGCAACAATTGTTCAGTTGCTAGTTGCAACAATTGTATGACCCTGCTCTGACCCTCACAGCAGGCTCATAGAATAGCTACAAGTAGGCCACAAAGGTCCTGGAAAAAAAATTGCACTGCAACAGAAAGCAAATTACAGATAAGGAAGCAGGTGCCAGACTGGAATTTTAAAACAGTGACACATTAATAAATCAACCCCAAATTAATTCATGTCAGTTGAAGCAGGCAGGTGTGCTTGCTTTTTCCCCCCATAATCTACAGTGATGATGAACCAGAGGGTGGCATAAGGCATTGATGTACCAGAGGGTGGCATGGTTAAAACAGAGGGTGGCAGGGAACCTATGATGATGAACCAGACGTAGAAACAACATAATCGTGACCGTTGCGAGCCGACATGTAAGTTCGCGATTGCGAACTGTTACAAAACCCTCGCGAACTGTCAGAAATCCTTGCGAACTGGCAGAAATCCTTGCGAACACAAAAAAAAAATTCGCGAGAATTCGCGGATTTTGCGGATTGCGAGTTCGCAAATTCGCGAACGCCAGATTCGCAAAATTCGCCCATGCTTATGCACTATACACATCAACATAATGTAACGTAAAATAACATGAAACACCTCAGCAGCTTTTCTTTAGTACAAAGGATATGGTTGCTAAATGGATACAGACGAAAGTAGGAATATGGGACAAGATTTTACTGGAACAATTTATGGAGGCCTTGTCCATATCAATGCAAAAAAGGGTGAATCAACATCTTAACCCAAAGCTTTACACATTTGTGGGTTTGGCTATCTCTTTTCATTGGGTTCAAGTATTAAAACCCTCAGCGCATTATACCTTCTATTAAGCCAATTCTCCATCACTGGGGTATAGCTATTCCTTTTTTTCTACAGTTATTCTTCCCAGTACAAGAAGATCCAGTATGCTTAGAAGTTGCTCCTTTTTCATTAAAGCCTCTTGAACAAAATCAAACATAGTGAAACTTCAAGAAGGCAACTGGTCAGAAGAGAAAAAAGAAGTAGAAGGGAGATGCTTGTATGAAATTCTTCAGTATCTCAAATAGACTCATTTTAGGGAAGAATAAGAGTGGAGCCCACCCTACAGTATACCAGTACAGAAAATGACAAGCTTCCATTCCCATGAGGTACACATTTCCCAAAATAAAAAAGCTTTATATTTATATAGGGCATTGCACCAAAGACAGGACATAACCAGCTCTTGGTACCAAAATCACTCACTTCTCCAATGCCCAATCTGACATCAAGACTCTGGAATAGCACAATACATTTTAATACAATCATTCTTTGACATGAATTTATGCAGGAATCAGCCAATGTTGTCAACAATCTCTAATAAGTCAATTAAAGAATGGCGATTCTCCAACATGTTATTGACAGGAGAATCAAGACAATATTAAATACTAAGAGACTATCATTATGCTTCTCCTTCAATTATTGTATTCACCCGTCTGTAGCTTTTTAAGGAACATCAACACATTGGAACTTGAAATGAATACACAGTGGTAATAAAACACTGCAGTACTGTCAACACTTCTGCTGTTTCAGCTCTTTATCTTTTTCTTTGCTGCGAAGAACGAAAGCTCTCACCTGTAAACATAACTTACATTTAAAAAAAATCCTCTATTCTCTATAGCAAACCATAAAAAATCATGAATTAAAACTTATGCATACCTAATCTTAATATGTTTGAGACTATTGATAATGTAAACTAAAAGAGCAGCCAAAATATCCATTCTGAATTCAATTCCTCCCTGAAAGAAGCGTGAGGGAGTGTTTAATAAAATCCTAATTAAATCCTAGTGTTTAATAAAATCCTGGTTCTCCTGCTAATACAATCTAGGGGAATCACCATTATATGAAAAGACTAGAGGCTAGCATTATCCATGATCAAAGCAAAACTTGATACATGTTCTACAGGTTTAACTTAAAATCTATTAAAAACTACCGTATTCGACAAATTTGCTGGTTTAAAGATGTATCCAGCCGCAAACCATGCAGATAAGAGCAGTGGGGCCGGGTGGGGGGGATTTCGACGGACGATGACGGACGATGAAGAGGGAATATTAATTATTAATTTAATTTTCCCTTGTCAACATTTGTCGAAATCCCCCCCCCCGCCCCCCGACGCCAATTCGGCCCCACCACCCCATCGCTCTTACCTGCATGGGCCGTTGCTGGATGTATCTCAATTTTCCACCTCTCAAGCACCTTACTTGCCATGGCACCTTTCAGAGAATGAGTTTTCAATTCCCTGAAATCCACTTCAGCAACCTGCATTGCAGCCCCCGCCATCTAGCAATAGTTGCTGAAGAAATACATAATAGCTCAGCAATTGACTCACACCAATACCTTTGTTTTAAGTACCTGTTGCTCATATTGCTTCGAAAAACACACACCATACGATACTCATCAAAACCTGAATAAAAAGTAGATTGACATAATCTTAGTTATTTGCCATATTTCAAAATAAGCTCTATTAGTTTAGAAAATCTATTATCTAAATCCAGAACATTCCTAACCGAGACAAAGTATTAATTGGCAAATCCTCAAACAATTTAAAGATCAGTCTCACATCCCACAACCTATTATATCTAGATTGAGGTATTTTTTAGACTCCCTCTTTACATGACTCTGCATACCACTTTACTTCTATTAATAGAAACTCCTCCTGCCTGCCTGCAGCAATCACTGATGTATAACAATTAATGATCCTATAAGATAAACGTTTCTTAATGTGTCAAGAATTGACTACCATAATAGCATCATAGGCTTCCACAAGATCTAAATTCCTCTCTACGCAACAATAAACCCAGATATTCCATGCGCTCTTGGATTTCTTCCTGGTAACTGGTGCCCATGATTCATAGAGGAATTTCTCAACCTCACTTGAGTTCTGTCTAAATCTCTCTAACTCCCTAATCTTCTTTACACAGAAAGGTTGAGTACACTGACACCACCAATGGATTTTCCATCCCCCCACTACACCTGCTAAAAGTGCATTGCAGGCTTACATTTGAAATGGCATCTCGAGTGCCAACTCTAGAAGTGATGAAAACTATGCTTGACTTGGCCAGTCAAAATGGAGTTATCTGAAACACACAACAATATCGATTTACTTGAATCAACAACCTCTGAATCATGCACACAGGAGGGAAAGGGCATCCTTTCAGGCCCTTCCAAACTGGACTGAATGCATCAACTGCTATAGCATCCGTGCCTGTCTGCCTGTTGAAATACCTGTGCCATTGATGAGATAGTCAGGATGCAAAGAGATCCATCTCTAGTGGACCCCATTTTCCAGAAAACAATCCCTCGTTTCCAGTCGCTGTAATCCACTAGATAACAAGAATTCCAAAATGGCACTAGGCGCTCTAAACCTGGTAAATACTGTGATTTGAATTCAACCTTGTATGCCAGAAAATAATGCCTCATTTCCTTAGCCGCTTCTGAAACTCTTTTCAACCTGGTGCCACCCAGCCTGTTGATGTATACCACTGCAGACACATTGTCTATTCTCAACACAGCCAAACAATTCTGAACCTGCTCCTCAAAATCCGATTTGCAAAAAAATAAGCTGTCATCTCTAAAATATTTATGTGCTTCATCCTCTTCTTTTGAGTCTAATTCGGACTTGTGTCCTGCTGATGAAAATGTGTTCTTCATTCTGCCTTGCTTGCATCCGAATCTAAAAAATATAGATGTTGTGAATCAACAAGTTGGTTTCTCATTTCATACCTCTAGCGTCTCTAACCACCATGTAATTTCTTCCTTTGCTTGCTCTGACAACATTATCTTCTCTCCACACCATAACCCTCTTGCTAAACAATAAGCCACTAAAAGTTGCACATACACATATTAAAGGGGACCAGGAAATATAGACTGAGTTGAGGAAAATAATAAACCAATCATCCTTGCCAGGTCTTTTAGCGCTACTTCCTGTGATTTCAACATATAGAGTCATTTCCGTTTTATCCTTTTCTCTTTCCTTTTGGTTAACTTTCAATGTATATTATAAACAAAAAGGGAGAGTAAAGGGATTTTTATCCACCTCGGTGGACGGAAGAGTACTCCTGATCCCCTGGGTAGGTAACTATATAACAAAAAGGAGGAGTACCACCATAGATAAGGCTAAAAGGCGATATCGGTGGGATGAAATTCTAATGAGGAAAAAAGAAGAAGTCCTTCTTTGTTTTTAATAAACCCCTCACTCACCGACCTGGTCAGTGACATGCTTCATCATCGGGGCCACCTTGACAGCCGAATGCCGTCAAGGTGTGCCGCGACACCTGAGATACAGTGGAGCGGGTATGTGAGTGATGAATGCACAAAAAGAAGTAAGTGAGTTAAAAATTGTCCTGGTATGGCTTATATATGAAAAAAAAAATGTTATTCTAAGACTACTGGACAATAATAAAAAACAGTGTGTGTCGATACAGTAAAGGTTTTATTAATGACCAAATGTATCTGTAATATATGTGCAAGGTCTACATGTTTCAAACCGAGTGGAAAATGCCGGTTTTTCTTCAGGACCAAAAAAGGAGTTGGGTGGTCAGGGTACACTAACACCCTGCCATACCTGCAATCCTTTGTTCCCTGATAACAAAAGTAGTTATAGGGCAAGAAAAAGGTAACCCAGAAGTGGTTACATTAAAGGCAAAAAACTCCTAGTTAGGGGTTAATTGACTGCACGGGTTTAGAGGGAAGGGAGGCCACAGTTCAGGAAACATATTAGTTTCCGTGGTCAGATTTCAGCCGTGTACCTATTACGCCCCTCCATGCGCCTTTTAGCCTTATCTATGGTGGTACTCCTCCTTTTTGTTATATAGTTAACTTTCAATGTATCCACTTCTAATCCTTAAAATTCCAAAGTTTGGCAAGAAACCAAAACTGTTTTGTCCAAGTTAACTATGAAAATCAGAACTCTCCAGACTTTACCTTGTCAATAGAAAATGATCCTATATTTCCAACATGCTCTGACATATCAAAATAATATTGTCTAGATATATTATGAGGTGTATACCCCTCTCTCTGTCAGAAACCCACCAATGGCCTTAAGACCTTGGTAAAACACCACTATACAGAAGGCAGGCCAAAACAAAGACTGTGAAACTAAAAGAGTTACTCCTACATCAATATTGTAGAAGTATCTGACTCTCAATGGTAGTAATAGTGAAATATGCATTTTTTAGATCTAGCTTTACCAACCAATCTGTCCCTCTAATAAGTCTCTGAGAATATGAAATGCCTGTTTGTTACATAACTATTCAATTCTTTTAGAACAGTTTGCAATCTCTTGTCTTTATTGGCCAAAAACAGATTATTTACAAAACCTTTCTCTTACTCCCACACTCTCCCAACCACACCTTCCTTAAACATATTTCACTTTTCTGTTCACTAATTTCTTCAATTATTCCTGAAACTTAAATTCTTCTGGCCCCTTTACCTGCATAGGTTCTCTTTCGAATTCTACAGCATAACCCTGGACAGTAACTAATGTCCAGCTTATTCCTTAATCTTCATCCCACTTTTCCATTGGAAACCCAGAAATAGAACCCATACTCACCTTGAGTGGCACCTGCTTATGTGACTGTCTCTGGTCGATCTATTCCTGCCGCCTCTTCCTCTCTGGGGAAAGAAACCCTGTTGGATTCTGGTATCAACAATACCCAACTTTCCCATGATTATATTGGGAACTGAAATATCCTTGGCCAAGAGGCTGCCCCATCCTTTCGGCCGTGCCATATAAATGAATGCCAAAACCACAATGCAAAAAGCTTTGTGCTTCATCTAACACCGTGAAAGTTGACACATACTTTCCCAGGCTCTTCATCATTCCTTCTCCAAAGAGAAGTTCTTTAGCCTTCTCACTCGGCTTCTTACGAGCAAACATCCCCAATTTGGGATTCGTTTTCATTAAGAACGCTTTCTGTCTCTCAGCAATAAGACCAGCGTTACCGTTTCCCATAAACATATCCCTCTCGGGCGCCAACCTTCTACCACCAAAGCAAACTATGTGCCAGAGGGCCCAATGCATCTAAATGTTTGTCTTCATATTGTTTAAGTGAACGTTCTCATTCTTTCCTGGGATCTCTCTCAACTAAAATAATTAAGAAATGAGGTCTGGGTTCAAGTTATAAGCTACGCTCTCTATGTCGTTTACTACTGGACGAGAACACCATGCTTTCATAATTGCTATTTCTTCTGTCTCCAAATTCAATATTTAATATATTTCGCCAACTGTTCATGAGGCCACCAATCAGAATTATGGGGATGTCTTCTCTCTTTAGGCTCAAATAACTTTTGACATAAAGGATTCCTTAGAAAATTATCAGATTGAAGAACCTCATCCCCATTACTCCTAAATTAATTCCCTGAGCACATTTCATAATTCAAATCTAAAATGTACTCATTCATATCGTTATTCAGATCATCATTATAATAAGTCTGTGAGAAAATGTCATCTTGTGTGCCGCTCCTTTCTCTTCTGTGCCGCAATGTATACCTCCATTTTCTCTTACACACTATGTATTTTATAGATGCTTTATTTTTCTCACACATTTTCCACTAGAAATCTTTTGACCGCTCCACTCTTCTTTCAAAAGCAACCAGAATTCTGTGTTTACCTCACAACACCCTCCTTATTTAAAACACTCCTCAAAAATAATCTCTTTCTCAACCCAAAATAATGTAACACTTTCATCTCTTCAAGCCCCCAGTAGTAACGGTCTAGGTGATGCACATGCCTCATCAACCAAAGAAACAAATGATGGGTGCGTTATAAATGGGAACTTGCTCATAACCAACATGGTGCCAATAGCCTCATTCTTGTGCAATTACAGGTTGGATGTGTGAAGACGGGAACAGATGTTGTTTACTTCTGACACGTGACGCTGTCCCAAACCAAAATGACCTATTTATCTTCAGAGCCCCCTCAATGCCCTCGCCTACCCTCAGAGAGCCCATCATTGGCTGGTAGGCCACAACAATTGAGAATACTGGTTATTCAAAAAACAAATCGAAACATCTATAAACCCACTTCAGGTAAATCAAAACAATAAGGGCCTGTTTCGTAAAGATAACTTACACTTTTGAGTTAGTTTAAAGTTTGGAGTAAGTTTGCTACTTTCAGTATTCACAACCTCGGAGTATAGACTTACTAGTAAAGTTATGCGTTGCACCACTCTTGTGTTGGTAGATCTAGTCCCTCCCTAAATCCCTCTCTCACCCTCTCTATACCCCTCTTACTCCTTTCTAATCCTATCCCTTTAGAAGTAAATTAGCTTTTTTCCCCGCTTATTCCCATGTATCTCCAACATTTATTACTAAAACCTATAATTACGAGCACAGGGACTCCGCAGTCAGGGCCGAGAACTCCCACAAAACTTAGTAAAAAGCGCAGTTTGTGAATCCGGTACATAATCTTTAAAATGTTCAGTATGTAAAACAAAACCTCAAATCCAAATTTAAACACCATACTGAGATAACCACTTCCATTAAATTAACCCCTTGCGTGCTCGTGACGGAACCGTTCCATCACGAGCCTCGGGTGGGCTGTGCTGGTAACGGAACGGTTCCGTTACGGCCCGCTCGCCACGCCTGCGTGGCCGAATTCCGCGCCTGCGCTGAGCGTTCTATTGAGCGGGCGGGCCGTGACGGAACCGTGCCGTCACAAGCAAAGCCCACCCGAGTCTCGTGACGGAGCGGTTCCGTCACGAGTACGGGAGCGCCGCGCGGCCCCCCCACCCCCTTAGCACTACGGCGGAATAGCCACCGCAGCTAAGGGGTTAAATAAAAAATGCATACATAATAAAGCATGTCTATAAATTGGAGACATAACCTAAAAATAATCAATCTTAACGTAGCAAAGAAATTCTTAATCTTCCGCTATATTAATTATAAACCTGCAAATTACAAAGCATCCTTATTTCATCAGTGCTGCAAACAAGAGGAAGAGTTGGACCTGAAGGTATTGCAGAGTACCATTGTGAGCTCATTTCAAGTTCTAATGTTTAGAAGTTCTTTGAAAACCTGCAGCGTGGTTAATAAAAGATATGATGCGTAATGATAGCCTTCAGGCAGACGTGCGAAAAGAACAACTATAGTCCTTACCTTCTTTCATAATTCCATATCAGCACTAAGGTCTGGACACCATTGGACCTATAGATCGTTTAAGAAGCAGGCGAAAAATCTATTTTGGTTATAGCTGATTATGTCACATGGTTCCCTAAAGCCTTTCCTTTGTGAAGCAGTACTGCTGCACATCTACTGAATGCTCTCATTCTTGTTCTTTTTTTCCCTTATCCTAATCTTCATCAAACTCCTAATGGTTCAAGTTGCAAATTGCAGGCCACATTTAATACAAGAATTGTGTCAGCTTTGAAACGCAAACGTATTCCAAAAGTAGTTCATCCTCCTCAGACATGCTAGTAGTGAGAATCAATCAGGTAGTAAAATATATGTTGGAGAAAATTACAGACCCCGACAACAAGAAGAGGGATAAGGTTTATACACTGTTTTGTATTTGCTCTTCGTAATTGTACATAATTCCACCACTGAAATCAGCCCACTTGAAATGCTTTTTTTTGGCCAACATCCATGAAGTACATTAGGCATTCTTGTAAGAATGTGAAGTCTCTTCATTCATTATTTCTGTATGTGCTCTGATTAAAATACGAAATCTACAAGGAATTCTAACATTAGCAATGGAGAATCAAGAAAAAGCCCAAAGAGATCAAGAGAAACAATATAACCAGAGCATGTGAGTCAGGAAACCATAAGTAGGTGAGATGAAATTATTCCTTTCAAATTCAGAAAACAAATTCCTCACCCTAATGGACCATGCAAAATGTTCTGAGTTCAGTAACGTATCGAACTGAAAAATCTGATCGAAGACCAAACCTACAAACTTCCTACAAACATATTAAAAAATGGAGCGAACCTAGGGCACAGTGTTTTATTGATCTGTCTATCAGATAGCTAATTCCTAGGACCTAGGATTTCCAGGCAAAAAATATCAGATTAGCACCACATAACAGGATAGGGCTACCTGTTCAAATCGTATGGCCTATTGGGGGCATATGTCAAGGTTTGGCACAAAATACATTGCATTCTCTCATGCCCTCACGGGAGAACTGTAAGGAATTGGGTTACTGGCTGAGGAAGGTGAAACCCTACTCCAGCAGCCAACACAATCCTTGTCAGGGTGAAGTCACAAGCAAACCCCAAATTAACCTGTACTCTGGTAGCTTGGCAAAAAGCAATCAGGCTTAACTTAGGGGTAGTGTGTAAAGTATTTATGTAGTACTTCAAACGGTAATAAAGTGTGTGTAAACACAACCTAAGAGCAATCGAACACCAATTTAGATAAATAAGTAGCACTGGAGATATGCAATATGAAAGATTTAATTTAAAAAAGTGTTAGATGAAGAAAGCGACAATTGTAGTTATGTGCTCATGCCAGACCCGAACAAAACCACAAGTTCTGGCTGACCATAGCCGAATACAAGGACCAAGTTGTGCTCATGAATCCTGGTTTGTGGAGCGTTTCAAGATCCCATTCGAAGATGCATCATGCAGCAGTGGTTTTGAGGCAGGGGCGTAGCTAGAGCTTGTGGCGCCCGGGGCTATCCCTCAGATTGCCGCCCCTTGCATTCGTAGTCCTGTGTTTGTGTGCGGTAAAGTCTTGACTCAAATTTTGAATCCCCGACTACCTATGCGAGGAGCGCTGGACAAAGAGCTACATTCAAGCAGGAAACACCACACGGCTTGAGTACGCCATACGGCTTGAGTGCCCTCCATTTTGCCTGCCTGCATGAAGGGCACTCCATGCAGGCATGCACCTTTTTTCAATTACAAATGTACCATGACACCAGTCAACACAGAGGTGTTTACTTTTTGCTGCTGTGGGCCAATACCGCCTCATCTCATTCAGATCCGCTTTGTAATGTTAACAAATGCAACGAGGACCCGGCAGTGACTACGTTAAGTGAATCCGGGGGTGGCGACTTGCCTGGTGTTTTCTGGCAAGGAGCCACCCGTTATATGACTGTGATGTTGTCTGATTGGCGCTTGAGGCAGCATGTATAGATTTCCTTGCACCGCCTGGGTCAGCTAGAGTGGCGCACTTAACATGCGACTCTAGATGCTGCTTAATGCTGCAGATGAGGACGCGGTCTGGCTGTCAGGCAAAATTCTGAGTCTGCTGGATGACAGTAAGTAAACACAACTGAACTCACTTTCCGCCCTCGGTTTGTTAGCGCTTAGACATACTTTTGTTTGGTGTAGGAAAACACTACGCCGCTCATGGAATATATATTCTCAAATTACGAGCAGGAAAATTAGTCGCAACTACCCCCTGACTGTCCATTGTTTGCATTTGTTTTCGTTTGCTTCTGTGCTCTCAAACTAAGATATGACGTGCTGTTTTGCATCACACTAATCTGACTTTGTGTGGTTTCCTACAGTTTTGCACTATCAGCCTTTTATGCCCACTTTCATGAACTATTGATATTTCACTTTTATTAACTTCTAGCTCAAAACTCATTTTGAATGTGAAGAGTGATCATCTGCACAGCTGATTGCAGCCCCCACTTCCTTTCGTGCATGCGCCAGCGCTAATAAAGCCTGGCACAGAGAGTTGTGCATGAATCTTGGAAGTATCTCTCAGAAGCACAGGAAAGTGTCACAGGACCACGCACGGCAGCATCACCTACCCACTAAATGACGGTGCGCTCGTTGCTGCGCACAGATTGCAGGGCATCCACATCAGCGCCGTTATTTCCCAACAACAGAAGCTGTTGCTGTCCAGTCACACCCATAGGGGTCCAGACTCCAGGACCAGGCACTATAAGTAACTGCTCTTATTTCCTTCATGGGCTCAAGCTCTAGGTTGCTGTGTAGCCTTACACAGACTCTCTGAATAAACCTTTTCTGTAGAACGAAATAAACCTGAAAGAACTATCAGTGAAAACAGAAAACAATTATATTCCTAATGGTAACTAGTTTTACGGGTTGCATAGCCAATTTCTGATATTTGTGTTTCCCTCGTCTTCATTGCATGATTTTGCTGAAGAGAAAGCGTCACTCATTGTTGTGGAAATGTCGCTCATAATTACACTGAAATTATAAAAATGTCACATGTAGCAATCTGAAACCTTGGCACCTATGTATATATTTATACAAAAAACCTATGCACACAGGTGTGCTGTAAAATGTGACTCGAGTGAAAACAAGTCATAGTGTATGTACCTCCAGAGATACACAAGTAATGTCACAGGCCGGACGTTTAAAGCCCTGATATAATATAACACGCCTACATTGCAATAGCATCCTGTCTAGGCACTCACGCCTAACAAAGGGTTTTTCACCGTTTTTCCAGCAACAAATGGTTGCATATATGACTATTTTCAACCCATTCCCAGGACTCCTACCTACCAGCATTTCTCTGTATGCCTTTGAACTGCAGTCTTTCTGGAGCGAGTGACAGGCGCAGCGAGTTCAGCTTGAAAGTGGCACCTTCAAAGTGGCTTGCTGCGTGATGCGTCACTGTTGAAGTTTTTTTCAGGGCGAGGGCTGGCCAAACATTAAACCCAGGGCCGTCATTGGTAGCGCTTTCCGCGCTCTACAAGATTGACGGCCCTGGGACATCACGGGACCCACAAACGTTGTATGTTGAGCACCGCACCACGTCACTGCAGGCAGCCTGTACAAGCAGGTGCGTGCGCTGGCCTTGCTGGTGATACGATCTGAAAATGTGTAAAAATGCACGTTTGTTGCGGATGTTGTCCTTCCTACAAGTAGTCAGACGTGTGGTTTTTCTATTTTCTTTTTTTATGTGCTTATTAGGAGTTGACCGGATCATCGGGCGTCAGAAGTTTACGAGCCAGAGTCCTGTAAATGGACATTAACTATGCGGGCCTGGAAATAACTGGTGAAAATCCGCATGTCTGACCCGCAGCCCCAAA
This sequence comes from Lissotriton vulgaris, assembly GCF_964263255.1. Classification (NCBI taxonomy): domain Eukaryota; kingdom Metazoa; phylum Chordata; class Amphibia; order Caudata; family Salamandridae; genus Lissotriton; species Lissotriton vulgaris. The sequence goes on from NC_141691.1 coordinate 1,736,905,927, forward strand.
CCCAGCAGCCGCGGTTCCGGTAACACCCGAGGACTTAAAGTATTGGGGGGGGTCTGTATCCTGCCAGGGGCACTGGTCCGTCGTTCATAATGTGGACGTTATTGTCACGTGTTGTGACAATGTTAGGGACGGGTGACAGAACCGTCCTCCCGTTCCGGCGGCCTTTATAATTTATTTGGAGACACTGACTGACTGACTGACAGTAGAGTCAGTGTTCCCAAATAAATTATAACGGCCGCCGCCACGGGCCACAAGTGTCGGGGCCGGGCAGCTGCCGCCCACTAACGTGTGCCGCCTGGGGCAGACCGCCCCCCCCGCCCCCCCCTAGCTACGCGGCTGTTTTGAGGAGCTACAGGGTGACGATGTGGAGCCCTGCGTCGTCATCTAGAATTCCGTTGATGAGGGGCTTGCGATGCTAAGTTCTGCATCGAAGATTAGTTGTGTACCTACGATTCAGGAGAAGATGCAGAGTCCTGCGTAGTCATCGAGGATGCTGTTGACGAGTGGCTTGCCATGCAAAGGCCTTCATCAAGGATGCTTGGCGCAGTGGCTGTTCCAAGGAGACTGCGGGCTGCGATGTCCAGCATTGGGGATGCATTGCATCGCAGTGGTTCTGAAGTATAGCTGTGAGAAGAGGCAATGCGCCAATCTGCCCACAAGACCAAAGCCATACTGGCAGAGGACCTTCAGTCTCACTTCCATTCGTTCAGGGCTAGGGTGGCACCACTTGGGGGGTTAGGCCTCACAAGAGACAGAGTCAAGGTGCTGGGTTCAAGGTGGGTAGAACCTTTTCTGTCCCTACGGCTATGATTATGGCCAGCCAACTAACCCTTAGAATCACTCTGGTGGTCTTGGTTTCAAGATGCAGGTCCAGTCATTTCAGGCATCAGGGCAGCCCTTCTTGCACAGCAGCACAGCACAGATGTCCTTCTGAGTCTTTCACAGGTCAAGATGTGTACTGAAGAGTTGGGTGTGAAGGTTCATCATTTTTTTACCTTATGCCCTCTTTGAAGTTAGAGAAGGTTCTGGAGGTTTCCACCCATAGAAGTGCTTGTAATTTCCTGCCTCCCTGCCCTGGCTCCAGCTTGTCTGGGGTAACATAAGACAAGTGTCAAACCCTTTGTGAGTGTGCCTAGGCAGAGCCTTAGGATGTGCATGCATGGTAGGTGACAGCTCCTCCCCCTCATCAAGTCAGAGGTGGCAAATCCTGCGAACACCTATTCCCCTTCCACTGCCAGTTATACCGGTTCATGTGACCCAGAATACAGGCACCAAATGGTTAGGACAGGAAAATGCCAACTTTCTCAAAGTGACATTTTCTGAATTGTGACTTAAATTCAGACTTTGTCATTAAATAGGGTTTTAAATTACAATTCTTTAGACACCAATCTTAACATTCCTACTTGCTCCCAAATGAAAGTTACAACAAAGAACGACAGAAATGCCAATATTGATGAATATTCACAGGGAATTATTTGCAAGAAACCCCATTGAAATCAAACAACATTTTCTCAGATCCTCTTTTACCGTCTGAATTAATTCAAATTTTATTTATCAAATCACATTTTTTTGTGCATGACACAATTATTCAAAGCCACTAAACAAGAAAAGAGTGTCAAATGGTAGTATTTAACCACCGTCAGGAGCAGGTAAACGGCTTCACTTAAAGCGTTAAAGAAAGCCCTCACTCGCCACCTAGTGATGACATGCTTCATCATCGGGCCCCACAAAAGAGACCGAGTGTCTCTTTTGTGTGCTACAACGCCAGATCTACTGCGGAGCGGGTTAGTGAGTTCAGGCAGTGTTGTGCAAAGAAAACTAGTGAGTGGTGAATAGTTAAAATTAGTCAGTAGTGTATCAAAATTAGCTTTATTCTAATGATCACTAAGGACTTATTGATTAAAAATGATGTGTTGGAAATTCGTCCACGGTTAATTAAGTGGTAGTTTCCTAGTTATCAGTCGACATGTTTCAGCCACGAAACGGTATGAATTTACCTGGCATTCATCAGGACTCAGCGTGTACTAAACCCTGGTGGTATGGACTCTCTAAGGCCCACCCTTACCTAGGGACGTGAAAGTGAAAATTAACAAAAAGGTGTAAAGTGCAAAAAAATTAGGAGGAAATAATGTCTTCCTAATTACTCCTGGTTTAGGAGGATTCCGGACTTACGGTTTCTGCACTTTTTTGGTGTTAAAGATTCACACCATGGGTCACAGGAGGGGGGTGGGAACGTAATTGGCACACCGCCCTCGACGCTCGGCACCCGCTGTGTACCTGCATCTACCCTCAACTGGACCCCGAATTAGGAAGACATTATTTCCTCCTAATTTTTTTGCACTTTACACCTTTTTGTTAATGTATCTCGACCTCTTGCAGTATCATATTTCATTACTGCAAGACCTTCAAAAAGCTACTCAACTCCAGGATACTGGGGAACACAACGGGTAAATAATAATTTTTGTTTCCATAAGCTTTTCTGGTCATTGGGTTAGAACTTTCACCAACTTATACCCTACACCCTTTCTCTAACAGGCTATGCAGTACAGTCTGGTCTTGCAAGATGTAAGTCTCTTTTGCTATGCTGCGAATGGCTAAGATCATAGCTGTTTTCCAATAAGAGAGCATAATATCTTCACTCAGCACATTGGGTCAGCTAGCTCCTTGAAGCAATTACTTAAATGTAGCACTTCATAAAACGAGGTAGAGCACCATAACACCGCAAGAGCCCTGGCGCCTTTGTTCCACACACTCTTGTCTACAGATGATGAAGTGGTGACTAGATTGTGGTCAGTCTTTGATGCTAGGAAATGAATTGCCCAAACCTCCTTATGGAATAAAGGAGTGACGAATCAAGCAGCATTCTTGCATGCTTTCTTTAACCGCATGCGCGCTAGCTGGTTTTCCCGCTGCACGCTGAAATTTGAAAATCGCGGCTTTCGTGACAAAGCCAGCTCGTCATGCGCGCAGCGCAGGTAACGCCCATGAAGAGCTGGCTTTGTCATCCGCATCGAAGGGGTTAAGGATAGCAGACCAAACCTATGGTGTGCCATTGACAGTGAAGGAAAGGGACAGTTCAAAGTCTTAAGCACTCCTTTTTGTCACATTTGCTACAATGTCATCAAGCTGGCTTGCCTTCAGCTAGGGAAAAAAATAAACATTGCCCCAGAAACATTTGGGGTGATTTTTCTTCTGCCTCCTGAAACATTCATTTGAGAAACTCTAAGCAAGGCCATTGTCTAGCACAGAGTACCTGGATCCGTATTATATGCAGGGTGCATTGACCCATTTGAGCCACCGCACACATTTAACTAGGTGTGCTGGGTGCAAACATGGACCGTACATATTGTTACACGTAATGCACTGCCCTGCGGGCAGCACATCGGTGAATGGTAGACCAGCTCTTTGAAGAAGCCTATATGTCCTTTCTAGTACAGGCGGCATCCTGATTACTTTTCAAAGGGGCACAGAGATCCCCCTGCAGGTGGGTGCAGTGAGTGACGCATTTCGTCTTCATGGGGATGTCTCGAGGGGTCAAAGGGGATGCCCTTTGAAGTGGTTGCCCTCGGGGGCACAATGACAGCACCACCTGATGATTTCTCTGCTTCTCCCCTCATGCCAATGATACAGAGTGTGCGCAAAGCTTGAGTTTGTCTAAATAGCATAGGGTGAGACCCCCATGCTAATGAGGGAATGCTCCCTTAGAATTGCACCGCTGCCATATGTGAATATGGGTGATGTGCATTACAGAATGGCCTACACAAGGATCTGAGGCACCTTCTATAATACCACCGTGCCTCTAAAGTTTAGAAAATGGGGGCACACATCTCTTGCAACCCCAGGGCACTTTACGTAATATGGCTCCTGGTATCACAACTAAACTGTATCTAGCAGGAACATGTCCTCATACATCAGTGCAACAAAGGCTACTGTGCTTGCTCCAGTACCAAGTAGTTCAGAGCCCAATGACTGAGGCAAACAATATTTTCTGTTTCTACTGTATTGCAAGAACATGACATGGTATGGGAAACGAAGATGTGGAAATCGGCTCAGATCCTTTAAGGGGGAGCAAGTTTGGTATGAGATTAACCTATGTCCACATGATAAAATCTGGGTAGTCAGAAACAAAGGATGAGATGGATCCACTAACAAGATTGGGATTAAGCCTTGTGAGGCATGTATAGGTGCAAGATGTTGGCTCAATATTTAAGAAGTCCCTTCAATGCTCATAAAACCCACACTCGGGTGCCTAGCATCTATTTGCCATTCCTGAACTATCTTAGGTTATCTAGAAGGGCATGCTAGTTTAATTTGACTCCTTCAATTCATTACTTATTTATAAATGGCACCTCATAATTACTGTCCACAATTACTAACCAAAATTGTAACCGCATCGCTGCGGCGGCTTTTCCCGCTCTACGTTCCTACAAGCGGCCATCGCGGGGAGGCAAACGCAGAGATTGCCATGGGCAGCAAAAGGTCTAGCTAGGCCCCTGACGCAAGCTTCGCTTACAGACCCGGTTCTCCGAGAGGTCTAAGAATATTTAAAATATTAACACGGTGCCATTTTTCATACTGCACACTGTAACCAGTTTCTGGTGTAAGTCTGCTCATTCGAAGCTTTCCATTTATAAGAGTACAAGACCAGCTTGTTTACAAACTAATGAGTGAATTCATTGCATGTTCTCATACCGGATCATAGCTACGTTTTGTAGTTATGTGCAACCCATTAAAATCACCAATCTAAGGCTTATCCCACTGAGAGACAGTTTTTCAAATGTGTTTGGTGAGTGCTTCGTACATTTTATTTAGTCAGTATGTATACACAGCACAGCATGCCAGAGAACCATTTCCTTCAGATCTCATTTCATGGCTCCTCGCTGCAGCAAATATTTAACACTCCAAGACCTGAAAAGGAAGCATTGCCCACAAGAATAACAAGGCAGGAGAAGGGAAAATAAACACAGCGTGCAGGAAGGGTTCCTGATTGAAATACTGTCACTAAATGCAATTCCAAATTAGCAATAGCAAAACACACAGTGTCAGTAAAAAGATATAAGGATCTGAGGCTTAAATAATTCTCAGCTGCCTCGTCCTAAAGGACCTCAAAGGAATATTTGACAGGTGACGGGTTCTCATGTCTCAGTTCATCTTGCCTCTTGTGGTTTGACCTAAGAGGGCTATTTGACGTCTGAATAATTCTCAGTAGCATATCTTATCTTGTCCTTTTCCGTATCTGTGGTGAAATGTGTGGGCCCAGTCTTTCTCGATGACCTCAGCATCTCAGATTTGGATGGAACTGAGAGGGGCATTGCATTTGAGGAATGAATAATTATCAGGCTACTTTGCTTCCTACATTTGGGCAGACCGGCCTGCAGTGTCAAGCTTCGGGTATTTGAGACCAAAATAACACTTAATCGCCTCAGCATCTCACATATTAGTGACAGTGGTATTTGAGATGTTAGTGATTGACAGCTGCCTGGGCATCATGATGGACCTGACTACTATATCGCAAAGTCTGTGAATAAGACAGAGATATTCAGTGTCTGAGTTAATCCCAGTCACCTTTGCATCTCTTATCTGGGTGACCCACTGGGATTAAGTTCTCTTTGTAGACCATAAGAAGGAGTACTTGAGTAATTCTCCGCTACTTCAACATGCTAACCCTAGGTGGACCTGACTGTAGTTTATTACTACTCATACGTCCTGACACCGTGATTGGAGCCCTGGGCGATTCTCAGCCATCTTGGCATTTTACCTTTGGCTGTGAAATCTTACTTAACATGGGTGTTTGAGGCCTAATTAATTCTCAGTCGATTCTGTGTCTCAAATATGGGTTGAATTGGCAGTGCTGTCTTATCATTGTTGAACATGGTAGAGGTAACTAAAGCCCAAGTAATTCTAAGCCAACTAAAAATCTTACACTTGGGTAGCCCTGGAGATAGTATCTTATGCCTCGGTGATCCTAACAGGGTTATTTTAGACATGAATAATGTTCAGCTACTTCAAAGTCACACATATGCAACGACCTGACAGTTGTAGTTATGACATGAGAGATTCACAGCTGCTTCTGCATCCTCCTTCTTGGTGGTTGTTAGAAATGGTGTCTCTAGATGGAAGTGGTTTGCACCCTGTCCAAGTAGGAACCCTTCCTCTGTCAGGGTAAAGGAGGCACACATCTAAGATGACCCCTGCCCCCGCGGTGGCTTGGCATAAGTAGCCAAGCTTATTTCAGAGGCAATTAGTAAAGTATTTGTACACACAGTAACACAGTGAAAACACTACAAAAGGACTTCACACCAATTTAGAAAAATAACCAATATTAATCTAAATATAACAAGACCAAAATGACAAACATCCAACATACTCAAGTCAAGATATCTCTTTTAAAAGATTAAGCTAGTCTAGTCCATAGAAATCAATGGATGTGTTAATTTTAGAACAAAGATCCTTAAATGCAACAAAAATCTAAGACAATGCCATGTGCAGGGGAGGTGAGGAGCCGGAAAAGCAAATCGATGAATCCGTTATTTACTACACAGAGGAGGTGATGAGTCTGTTTCTTATTGCAAGACAGGGAAGGTGAATCATCGGTTCCTTACTGTCAGGGGAGGTGATACGTTGGTTCCTTACTGAAAGGGAAGCCTATTTCCTTACTGCAGTCTGGTGTCGATGAAGTGTCGGCGTTAAGGGGCGATTGGTCAAAAATTAAATGCGCTGCATCGATGCAGGTGCTGTGTTGATTTTACAGCCACATGACAGGAGCTGCAATGATTCTCCAGACGCAAGCAGGTGCAGCGTCGGAGTTGGAGAGGGTGCCACAGATGTCAGTTGCATGGTGTTCACAACTCACGCTGCAGCAATTTTACTGATGAGCTGCGATGGTGAGCCATGGTCGATGCTTCCAGCGAGAACCACTCTTCGGTGCAGGCAACAGTGATGCGTCATTCTTGTACAGTGATGCATCGAGAAAACAGGCGCTGAGAGTCAATGTGTGGATTTTCTCTCTAGATCACCATGTTGCACTTTCAAGGGCCCAGGAAATGGACCTGTCATCACTCAGTAAGTCAGGACTCTCAGACCGATAGCCCAGGCACTGGTAGGTGAAGTCTTGGATGGCCCTGACACTTCTTTACAGGGAAAGCCCTAATCAGGGGTAAGTGTCAACTCCTCCCACCACTCTAGCTCAGGAAGGCCCATCAGCCTAGTGATGAGCCATCAGGATTTGCAAGGCATACCTCAGCTCCCTTTGTGTGACTGTTTAGAGTTAATGCAGAAGAGCCCAACTGTCAGCCAACCCAGATGTGCATTCTACCAACAGGCATAGGCAAAGAATGGCTAAGCAAGAAAATGCCTACTTTATATAAGTGTGAGCAAAAAGGAAGGGACCTGGCCCTGAACAATTTATGTACGTTATTAAATTAACGTGAAGACCAAACACATTCCGGTCAGGTATTTTTATTTTACCTTATTATTCAAACTATTTTTATCTGATTTTCAAAAGTTATTCATTATGTGAAAAAGAACACGATGTAGTCATATCAGGTTTTCATACATCAGTACATTAGGTCATTACATTATTTACTATACATTTACAAAAAACATTCAACACTGCAACATCGCTATACATTTATGGACATCAACAAAAAGGCAACATCAATTTCTAGCCCCAATTTAAAGGGTATAATACATTTTATGGGCCAAGACACTCTTAAAGAAGTAAAAATGAGGTGTCTGAAACAAACAAGAGGAGCACTTAAATTTCTATCACAGGGGTAAATGGAATAACCCTCCGTCTAGAGTGAAATTAAGTTCACAATCCCTCAATGTTTTATATTTTGCCAACACGTTTCGAGTCCCGGGCAATAAGTACAGGGGCTCTAATCAGGGCTTCTGAATTTTATAGACAGTGGTAGTGTCTGGTAGAAGGTATTCTTTCTATCAGACTTTGGCTTCGATGCAAGGAGTTGGAAATACATTCTTTTGGGGTGCAAATTCAGTCCTATTTCTTGACCGTTTCTCTGTGCGCAGCCGGTTATTATACAATTATCGGATTGCTTTCCTCAGCTTCTGCTTTTATTTTAAATGAGTGCGTTGCGAGGCACGCAGTTGAATATTGCACAGATATTTTTGTTTGTGTCCGGAAACGCTTTACATCACGGCCATCGAATGGATTCTAGTAACTTCAGGTGTTAATTTAATAATGTACATAAATTGTTACGGTCCAGGTCACTCCCTTTTCGCTCACAATTGTATAGCCCTACCTGGTCCTTGTCCTTTTTGTGCCTAACTCCCATGTTGAATTACTTTATATACCGTAAGTGGTATTTTCAAACATGCAACTTAAACACCAACTTCACCAAAGTATGTATTTTTAAAGTGTGAGTTTAGAGACACCAAACTCCAGATCTCTACCTGCTCCCAATGGGAAATTACACTTAAAAGATACTTCAAGGCAATCCCATGTTACCCTATGGGGAGATAGTCCTTACAATAGTGAAAAATGAAATTAGCAGTATTTCAATATTAGGACATGTAAAACACACCAGTACATGTCCTACCTTTTAAATACACTGCACCCTGCCCAACTCTAAGGTAGGCCTTGAGCCTACCTTAGGGTTGACTTACATGTAGTACAAATTAATGTTAGGGTCTGGCAAGTGGGTGCACTTCCCAGGTCAAAATGGCAGTTTAAAACTGCACTCACAGACTCTGGAGTGGCAGGTCTGAGACATGTTTTCAGGGTTACTGATGTGGGTGGCACAACCAGTGCTGCAGGCCCAATAGTAGGATTTGATTTGCAGGCCCTGGGCACACATGGTGCACTGTACTGTGGAATCAGATATGCCAATCATGGATAAACCAATCACCAATACACTTTAGACAGAGAGCATTTGCACTTTAGCACTGATCAGTAGTGGTGAAGTGCCCAGAGTCCTAAAAGCAGCGACAACAAAATGGAGCACACAGTCAAAAAGCAGGAGGTCAGATACAAAAAGACAGGGGAAATCACTCCAAAAGATGTAAGGTCTAACAGTAATATTAATAGGTTATTATATCTTTGATGAAAATGAAATAAATATTTGATGTCTGACAAACTTTTCAACTGCCTCATCACTTCACTACTGGGTAGACCTGACAGTGTTATCTAGTCCCTGGTAAATGTGCCAGTATACAAAGCCTGAGTTATTTTATGCAACCTGACCATCTTACATTTATGTCTATAGATCCACGATGTGTAGGAAGGTTTTCAAATTGCAGTGCAGATAGATGCATCCTCTCCAACGTTAGGCAGAATGAAGGGCATGCAATCTGTTAGTTCAAGGGGCCCTTAGTGGGGATGTACTTCACACAATAGCCATCCAGGACAAGGTGGTTCCAATCACACATGCTCTTGAACTCATTATTATTATTATTATTGTATTCTTGTCTAGTGCATAGCTAAACATATGGTTTCCCTGCGCTTATTTGGACGACTAAACACCTAAGGAGTGATGCTAGAATTAGCCAGGTTTTAGGCCCAACGGCATAGCGATAAGAATGAAATAACCAGGTTTTTAGCTCCCTGCAGAAGGCCAGGATGGAGGAGCAGCAATGCAGAGATTCCGGGAGGGGGTTCCACAATCTGGAGACGAGTAAAGAGAAAGAGTAGTCGCCCATCCGGACTCGTGTAACTATGGCAACTGTGAAATGAGAACGATTGCTTGAGTGCAGGGTATGGGAAGGGCCTCATGGATAGATTTGAATCTAACAAAAAGCAAGGTTCTTCACCTTGTGAATGGGTACTTGCATTAAAACAAGGAAAGAAGGGTAAAGCCCCACGTCCGATGGCTTGCACCTTGAGGTTTATAAAGCTTTGGCAAATAGATTAATACCCATCTTTTCAGACCTTTTTAATGACCTTTTTATTAAAGGGGCTGAAATGCCAGCCTCATGGAATGATGCAATATATCCCTAATTTTGAAGCCTGGTAAATGTCCAAAAATTGTGATTCGTTTCGGCCAATATCTTTATTAAATTGCGATTACAATACCTTCACAGAGATATTGGCAGACAGGCTGAACGAACCCATGGCAGAGTTGATCCATACAGATCAAAAAGGTTTTATTTGTGGAAGGTACCTAAAGAAGTTAATTTATTCATTGATAGGCTTGATAGAGCTGGCTTCTACCTATGAGCTTCCACTTGCGGTAATAGATTTAAAAGCCACTAAAGCTTTTGACCGAGTTAACTGGGTCTTTTTACAGTCACTGGAAAAATCTGCAAATGTTGGCCGAAATTTTTGCAGAGTGTTGGAAGCCATTGGCTAGATTACTGATTATTGGTTCCCTGACAGACCCTGTTTTTATCAGTAGAGGCACGAGGCAGGGGTGTGCCTTATCACCACTCTTATTCAATTTATAAATTGAGCTTCTGGCTAGGAAAATCAGGGAAGACTCAGAGATTATACCTTTTCAAATTGAGGGCTGGAGCAAAAAATTGGGTCTTTATGTAAACGATATTCTTATTTATACAACCAACCTTCAAAATACTTTAGGGCGTATTACTGTATTACCAACAGATTTAGGGAAAGTATTGGGATACGACATAAATAGGAGCAAGACCGAAATTATGTCCTGGAATCTAGAAGCAGGGGAAATTGTTAAAAAGGAGGCAATTAGATATTTGGGAGACATGATTCCACAAGATATTTCTAAACTAACAAAAATTAATTGTGAAAAGGCAAAAAAAGAGATCAGTGGGTTCCTAAAAATCTGGGCACATCTTCAGCTTACTTTGATGACTCTCCCAAATTAACCTTTTTGTTTGATACCATCCCGCTCCCTTTTGAAAGTGAAGCACTCAAAAAGTTGCAAGGCCAAATAAGTAGTTTTAATTGGTCGAGCAGAGGTCCAAGAATAGCTCGGAAGAAATTGAGAAGGAGGGTGGAGAAAGGGGGCCTAGCATTGCCAGACTTGCTATTTTATTCATGGGCATTTTTATTAAAAAACGGGAAAATGTTGCTAAACACACCCATATCATCGGAAATTGGGAGATTGCTGGGTGTTATGTCAAGACAGCAGCCTGGAGGCAGCCATGGTTTTATGTTCAAATATGCTTACCCCAAATACTTTAAGAAAGTTAGGCTGAAGATTTTGAGAGGCCTAGTAGAGACCTGGTATAGGGTCAGAAAAGCTCTAAAGATACCATATTATAGCTCTATGGCGCCTATCTGAGACTCACCTGCATCACCGGGTTGGACAAAAGATGCTCTAGCTAGACCACTGAGAGAGGCAGGTCTAACTAGATGGAACCATATCATACTTGATGCTCAAATAATAAGCTGGGAAACATGTAATCAGCTGTTGAATCAGCAAGTATCCAGATTCAAGTATATCCAAATACAAAGTTGGTTCCAAGATCCAAGCTCAGTGATAGGAAATCCAAATGAACTGGAAGATAGGCTTAGGGACGAGTCAACTATCAAAAAAGAACTTGCGATAATCTACTGACAGATGGTTGAGACGGAGGATGGAGTTTTACATTGCCAACAGAATTATGGGGAAGATGCTTGCCGGAGTCTTCGAGGAAAATAAGTGGCAAGTATCAATGTCTATGTTATTTAAAATAGTCAAACCTGCGCACTTAGGAAGAAATCACCTCTTCTCTACCCACAGAGCCTATTGGACGCCTCAGAGGCTCTCAAGGTTCGGAAGAAGAGGTGACGTGGCGTGCCCTAAGTGCTGCAGTCTGAAGGAAGATGACGTGCATATGTTTGTGGAATGCCCTAAGATCCAGTCATTCTGGAAAGACGTGAGTAGGGCTCTATCCACGATCTTGGACAATGATATTAAGGTAAGCGTTTTGTCAGTCATTTTTGGCTGTGTAGACTCCTTCGAAGGAGCCACAGAGAATGAGGCTAAGTTGTGTTTTTATTCCATGCTGTTGGCACGTAGAGAAATTTGTAAGCAGTGGATATCCACATCTCCTCCCAGGTTTTGATTGGTTGTCCTCTATTAAATATGTGACCAGTTTGGATATGAAGGCTTTTAAGAAGCACAATTTTTGGTCTTCCGTATTGGAGTGGTGTGAGCAGTAAATGAATCTTGATATCCAATGATTATGCCCTCTCTGCCCCGTCTGGCTAACCTGGTTTCCCTCCCTATTTGCTTCCCAATTCTGTGCTTCAGCTCAAGGGGGAAGACAGTGGAGTGATAGCAAGGAGGTGGAGGTTGGAAGATTGCACTTCAGGCAAACCAGGGTGGTGAAGATTGGAAGCAGCGTTCTCCTCCTTCCCCTCCACCCTGCTTCCAGCACACATGCACAGAGGGGCTTGGTACCTCCATTCACGGGTGCAAATGGAATGGTGTTTTTAGAGGCAAATGAGGATAAAAAATTTTAAAAAAAGGTTCTTCACCTTGTGAGTGGGTACAGGAAGAGTCCCAAGAGAAAAAGGCCAGTGTAGGGGCCCCAAAGCTGGGTATTCCTGCCTAATACCATTACCTCAGTCTTACCACCATTCAGCTTTAGAGAGTTAGAATGCATCCAAGTGGAAACAAGACCGAGGTAAGATCTTCTGAGGAGGCCTCCTGCACAGACAATGAAGGGAAAATAATCTGCCTGTCGTCTGCGTATAAAAAGAGGGTGAGGCCACAACTTTCCACTAGGTCCATGAGAAGGACGTAAATGTTGAAAAACATAGGGCTGAAGGCAGACCCCTGTGGGACTCTGGAAGAGAGTGGGTATGTGCGAGATGCAACATTTGTAGAAAAGACCTGAAACGTGCAGTCCTTCTGGAAGGAGGATAACCAGATCTGTTCATTGCACTGGAACCCAAGATGAATCAATCTTTCGATAAAACATCCATTAGAGACAGTATCAAAAGCCGCACTAAGGTCTAGTAGGCTGAGCGCCGCTGTGCCGCCCATGTCCAGCAGCCGACTGAGTCTGAGATGCTCTGTAACTCTTAATAGAGTGGACTCAGTACTATGCTCATCTCAGAATCGAGACTAGGAATGGTGAAGGGCATTCTGGGTTTCCACAAACAAGGGGAGCTGGGTGTTTACATACTTCTCCAGTCTTTTGGAGAGAATGTGAAGCAGAGAGATAGGCCTGAAATTGGACCAGTTGGATGGAAGAGTTGAGTAGTTTAATCAGGGGAGACAAAAGATGGGAACTCAAGATGCTCAATATGGCCAGGAAGAGACGATCGAGAGGAGAACGTGGCTTAATGAATTGCAACAGATCCGTAAATTGCATTAGATCTAGGGGGCAGAGAGTGAAATTGAGCCAGCAACTGGCTGATGACCAGTGGAGTATTTCCTGTGACGGTGTTGAATTTGATGAAACTTCATTTTTTGGAGTTGTGAATATTCTGACGCACAGGGAACTTGAACCTGGCTCTACACAGAGATTCAATCAAAAGTTACTTGTTGGAAGATTTGGTGCAGACAGAAGGTAACACCTGCCCAATGTTCACACAGGTGACAGTGCTCTGGGGTTTGCCAAAGGCTCCATGCATTCCAGTCTGAAGTCTATCAGCACTAGCACAGGATGACATTTTGCTGATGTGGATGACATGGAACGGATGCTGGTGCCCTCTGATGTTGGAATCATCCTTTCCACAGCTCTTCACCAGGAACTTTTAGCAACAAATACGGGCAGCTTCCAGTGCTTCAGAGGACAGGTGTTCACATTCACCAGACAGCATTGGTGTCATAGTGGAAACTCGCCCGCCTTTGCCTTCTTTCTGCCCAAATCGAAAATCCTAATCTTGGAATCAAGAACACTCTTGCAGAAACAGGATTTGGGGTAGGGCTTGTTTTTGAAGTTTCTGTAACATCATGAGGCCTGGTGACCTATGGCAGCTGCTGCTGGCCACTTCGCCAAGAGGAGAGTATCTACATTTATGTAGACTTGATTGTGGTATTTCATACCTTGATACATCCAACAGTGGTTTTTGAGATTCAATTAGCACTGTAGCTTCGGTATCTCACATCTATGACGGCCTGACAGTGATATTTAACACCTTAACCACCGTACGATTTACCGCGGTGCGCTGAAGATTTTAAAAACCCACTTTACATGACGAGCTCAGCTCGTCATCAGCATACGAGCGCCGTAGCTGATGACGAGCTCAGCTCGTCATCAGCATCGAAGAGGTTAAGGCCTGAGAGATACACAGTCAAGTCAGTATCATGTTTTTTTTTTTTTTAGATTTTTATACAGCACAAACTAGACCCAAGAAATAGGGTATCAGAGCGCTTTACATGAGCGCCAGTTTCCTTCCTGTTGGACACATTCATGTTTTTGTTAGTCACTGAGAGATTAGGTGATTTGTCCAGAATGACAGGCTATTGAGCGTCATTGCCGATACTCGAACACGGTTCCCAAGCTTTGAAGACGTCTGCTCTTGCCGTAAGGCTACATCCTCTACCACTTCTTGGTGGTCTGGTTTTATAATGTATTTTAACTTAAGTTACTAGAAATAAATATTAGAGGCCTTACTAATTCTCTGCTTCCTCAGCATCTTTCATCTGTATAGATATGGCTGGGGTATCTTCTCTAGGTTCAACAGAACAGGGGTTTGTAAAGCCTTGAGTAATTCTCAGTTGCCTAAGCATCTAACATATAGGGTCTACCTAACAGTAGTACTTGAAACCTGACTAATTCTCACCGCTATCTTCTCGTTGAGCCTGGCAGCGATAATCAAAGCTTGAGTAATTCTCACCCACGTTATTCTCTTATATTTTTTAAAAAGGGTTGTGGTGTCTTACGTCTTGGTGAACTTAACAACGATTTTAAGGCTTGAAGAGTACTCAGCTCAATCAGCATGACACATCTGTATTCATCTGGCAGCGGTATTTGAGGCCTGAGTAAATCACAGCTACCTCATTATCATAAATCTAAGTCATCTTATTAGTATGTAGTATTCTAATTAAAAAAGAGCCTTTCAAGACCTCAGTAATTCTCAAGGGCACACCTGATGGCAGTTTGTGAAGACCGATTCAAGCGCTATCACCTCAACATCTTACGTATTGACTGATCTGTCTGTGGTATCTTAGTCCTCCTCCTTGACAACTATACAGAGATTCAAGGCTTGAGTAATTTTCATATTTATGTGTGGACCTGATAGTAAAATCTTGTTTTTGTTGACGCGGACAGAAGTATTTGAGGCTAGAATACTTCTTGACTGCCTTTCCCCCTCACCTCATGGTAAGTCGTGCTGGAGTTTTTGAGCCCTAAGTGTTTCTAGGGCACGTCAGTATCTCACATCTGTGTCAAACTGACTGTATTTGGTGACAACGTGATTCTCAGACGTCATATTCAGCAACGCACATCTCAGTTGACCTGACTGGGGTACCATCATCATGGCGAACAAAAACACAGGTATTTGAAGCCTGAGACATTCTTAGCTGCCTCAGCATCTTTCAATTGATGGATCTGACTGTTACATTTTGCTCCTCAGTGAATCCGACTGGACATTAAGGGATACAATTTCGTAGAAGTCACTGAGTGGTTGCTTGTAGTAGTGCTTTGTGTAACTGCACAGAAATACCTGGGCATGATTGAAATAAGCACAAGCTAAAACAATCTAGCACATGGCTTTAGCAATACATCTGCCACAAACTAAAGGGTATCTCTGATCCTCACGTGCCACACCCAGCTATATACACATAGGACATCCTCCATCCACGCGCGCAGACACTGGCTGGTATTCACTCACAGACAAGGCAATACCGCACCAGTGGCAGCAATCTGCTCCATAATCCCCGGATAACGAAAGAAGAAATGGGATCTAAATGAATATTTTTACCATCCACACTGTGATAACTTTAAGTCATATCATTGCCTTCTCAAAGTGTAGGCATGTTTTAAGTTAACATTACTGACACATGAAATCAAACCCAAGCAGTTCTTTCTATTAATGTCTTGAAACTATGCTAATTACAGGACAGCTAACCACCTCGCAGAACCTATCATTAACATGCAGTACCTTGGCGAAGCAGTTCTGAGGTTAAGAAAGACCCTGCCAACAAGATCGACAATAAACGTAGTTGTAAAATCCAAATGTAGGCTACATAGGTCCACCACAGCGAAAACAGAGTTCTAGTTAAAGGTCTAGAAAGACTGTGGACCTTTAATGGGCAGCTAGGCGTTCATTTATTAGGATCCTGTGCATGGAACACCAAGGCTACATTCCTGTGGTGCAGTCAGCTCCCATGCTCTACTTAAGATGCCAGGTCAGGCAGGCCTAAATAATGGAAATATTCAGAACTAACCGCTAAAAATAAAAGTATTACTAAAATAAACACAGCATGGTAATTACACAGTTAATGAAAAAGCCCAGGTCTTTAAAAGATGTTGAACTTGTTGTAAATCCTTTTACACTCTGTAGAGTTTCAACTTAATAGCATTTATAGATCCGGGAAAGTGTAAGCCCATTGTGGTTTCGTTCATCTGAAGAAAACAAAACCATAACATTCCGGAGAGGAATGGTTCACAGTAGGAAAACTTCAAAGAGCAGGAAGAATATTTGCATGCTTTTTGGCAGCCGAATACTTTAGGGATCTGCTCCCTTCAGCTGAAGAAAGTTTTTGTGGGCGCTATAACAAGTCAGCTCAATGTAGAACTTTATGGCCTTTAAAGAAACTTTCAGCTTCACACCAGAAATGCAATAATCCTTGAGGGATGTCAGCATCTATGGCTCTCACTGATCTTTGTCACTAACGGCCAGAGTTACAAAAGTCAAGAGTAGTGTAGAGAGCAGACCCACATGTATTATGCGGAGAGGACTATTAGTAGAACTGTGAAACAGTGTCACCCGTTAGAAGTCTCATTACCAAGCATGCCTGTTGAATGCTGCACACATCTCTAATAAAAGAGAGGGACCCCAACAGCCAAAGGGATGGAGTACCACAAAAGACTTTCGTCAAAAGAATAATCCCTTTGGGACACCTTAATGAAGGAACAAGTTTCTCAAAAACACATAAAGATAAACCAACAATACCCTGACACTATACAACTAAATTATGAGGAAATACTGCACAGTTTATTCATGTATAATACAATAATTTAAAAAAGAGGGGACAGACAGTCAAAATAAGGAAACAATAAAATTCCGATTTGTAAAAAAGAAGGTAGCATACAGAAAATCAATTCAGCGAAAGCGTCAGAATTATTCTCCAATTAATGTAGGACAAAATCCTCCTTTATTTCTTGTGACGCGTTTCGGCGGACCTTCTAATAAAGCCACCTTCATCAGGAATACATATAATGTCTTCCTAGTTAGTTCTCGTATTATTACAAAAGACACCACAGGGCAGATACCTCCTATGTCCTTGATAAAACTCTTGTGATTTTGTGGAAATTCTTCTTATTGCCAGCAATCTTTCTTGATAATCAGGGCTGCAGTATCAATGTACCCCAGGATCGATATCTCTGGTTCAAATGGGCTGATAGGAATACGAATAAACAATCAAAATGTTATAGCTCCTAGACACGCGGTAACCAAGCACTCTTCAGACCAAACTACCAAGCCAATTCTTATACTGGGAAGGAAACAAGCTTCCGGGGACCGGTTTCTGGCATTACAGCCGTCTTCGGCCCGGCTTGCTTGAATCCTGATGGTGCAATGAGCAAGGGACTCACATCTGAGTATACCCTTCCACGCTTGTGGTGGACAAAACGATTCAGAAAAGGGGGTGGTGATGGACAGAGTATCTGAATTAAACAGAACACTCATACCCAGTCAACAGATCAGGGCTTGATCCATCACCGTTTTTTAGCTCACTGCACCATCCCAGCTCAGAACCTGGCTACATGCAAATTAGTCTGTCCCTGGCCCAGTGCATCATGGGAACAGGGCAGACCTGAGCCTCCTTACTGTAGAGGCTAACCGAGCCATGAGTTCTCACTGTGAAAAGTCATCTTCAACCTAGTCAAGTAAAATGTAGGTGGATGCTGAAGATCAAGAGCCTGCATTTCAATTTACAGGCTGTGCCAGACACACAATCCACGGAGCAACTCCTTCCTGCCTGCTTGCACTCGCTGCTGAGCTCCCTTGGACCCTCGGCCTCCCACCGGCTGTGGGCAAAAAGCAGCAAGAAGCCCAACAAGTCTAACCAATCCTGCATAGTTTCAACACCATGCATTGAACTTCTTTACTTCTCTGTCTGTTTCTAACATTATTTTGAATATAGTCATAACTAATAAGGTATACGTGGCAAACAACGGATAGCCAGTGTTACTGGAATACATTAGGAGGGGTACTATGGTGAGCTGTGCATACAGGCTGGAGGGGCTCTCTCTCCCTGTAGGGGATTCAGTGTTAAGGATTTGATGGGGCTAAGTGTAGTAACTATGGGATGTTGAGTGTGTTTAGGACTTCTAAGGCTTCAGTGTGTATCGATCAAGGGATTACTGTAGAACAGACATATACAATGAAGTGTTTGATGTATGTTGTGTGGAGAAAGATATAATGTGAAGTGTGTCAGGTGTGAAATATATTGAGGTGGTGCTTGTGGGCAGCAAAGTTTGGATGGGTTAAGTCAAGTCATGTTGAAGGGCACCTTGTGGAGTGGGGGGTGGTGTAAAGGGGATACAAACTGTGCTACAGCGTAGGCTCCACACCTCTAAAGAGAGATGTAATGACATAGCATCTTTCTTACACAAAAATGTAACTGAGATATATGATCAATTCCCGAGCAATAGGGAATCCGGTCCAGATAAAGGAAATAAGGCATGAGTACCATTGTCTTTTCCAATATTGGTTCAATTCCTGAGACTTGAGGAAGAGAATGTCCTCAACTTAATTAAAGCGACTAAATCTGGCTCCCCTCTTGACCCAACACCCCCACATATCCTAGCTACAGCTACAGCTCTGGACATTATTCTGCCATATGTAACGGAATTGCTCAACTTGTCACTAGACACAACTCTGGTTCCCAAACCTTGGAAGCATGAGGTCATTAGACCCTTACAAAAAAAAGCTAATCTCGACCCAACAGTATTTAACAATCTTCGCCCTATTTCCCTCCTGCTGTTTCTAGGCAAACTCTTGGAGAAACATGTATATCACACATTAGTCCATTTTTGGGAGACTAATGACATTCTTAACCCCACTCAGAGCATTTTCGCTCATCCCACAGGACAGAGGCAGTATTTCTGATGCTTACAGAGGAACTGAAGGCGTTATGAGATGATGGCGGGTTATTATCTTATTATCTTATTAGATCTTAGTGCAGCTTTTGACACTGTGGCTCACGCCATCTTGAAAGACAGACTAAGGGAAGTAGGAATTCAGGGTAAAGCCATGGTTTGGCTCACCTTTTTTTAGAGAACAGATCTTTTCAAGTGATGGAAAGGGACTGTTTCTCAGATCATTTCCTAATCACGTGAGGTGTTCCCCAGGGCTCGTCTATTTAATATTTACATGTGACAGCTTGCCAATACAGTGCAGGAGTTTGACATTTCAGCGATGTCCTATGCAGATGGCACCTTCACTGTCTTGAGAAGGTGGCAAAATGGATGTCAAACAGCTGCTTGAAGCTAAACGGTGAAAAGACGGAGCTTATGATATTGGGAAACCTTGCCATTCACACACCCCTGATTCGATGGCCTAATGGTACTGGTGACCCACCTGTCCCCAAACCTGTCATAAGAAATCTGGGAATCTAGTTAGATGACACACTCACACTGGACTGCCAAACCAGGAAACTATCAGGAATTTCCTTCTCACTACTCAAAATGATCAGGAAGATTATTGATCTGATCCCAGTTCATTTGAAAAAAATGGTCATTCAGTCCCTTATAATCTCACGCCTGGAGTATGGTAACTCGCTCTATGTGGGCTTGCCAAAATATGTAACAAAGAGATTACAGGTGGTGCAAAATGCGACAGCCAGGCTTTTATTAAAAATCCCTAACCACGTATCAGTTAACAAATCGCTTAAACAGCTTCACTGGTTGCCAATCGAAGCTAGAATCGAGTTTAAATCCCTCTGTATTGCACATAGGGCCATTAATGAAAAAGGCCCACTAAAGCTTAGATAACTGATATCCAACTGCACCCCGACTAGACATCTAAGATCCTCCCAGCGGCAGCTCCTCAAGATAACCAGAGCCGAAAGGGCAAGATGGGGAGGTAGGTCATTTGCCCATCTGGTACCAAAGCTGTGGAACACCCCCCCACTTGACCTCAGATCATTATCGAGTGAACCTAAAGACTTGGCTCTTTCCCCATTAAGTTAACTCATGATTAGAACTTTTACAACAGCGCTCACCAGCGTGGGGAAGCCCTCGGGCAGCCATGCGCTTTACAAATCAAAATCATAAACATAGGCTGGGAAACATGCCCGAAGTGGGAGAGTGCAATGTTAATCCATCTAGACAGTGGAATAGAAATAGCTTCAATGTTAAGATGATGGCTCTTATTTGACACCTTGGGTTTGTGGTAGTGCAAATAGTTGGGCCATTTGCTGCCTTGAATAAGTCAATGGAGTAACAGCAAAAACAAACACACAGTTGCAGCGGACGACTAATACAATGGCTATAACTGTGCTTCCTTCACCCTACAATCAAACTGCAGGATGCCTGTCTGAAGCGATGTGAGATGGCTGCTGCATCAACAACACCTCTCTAGGCTGCCAGTAACCTGTAGTAAGCTAGTTTGCATGTTTTTATGTGAAATTAATAACACAGGGCAATCTCAAAATCATTAATTCCACTTTTATATTGTGAATAGCACAGAAAAGTGTTTTTCCGTCTATTGCCCTCAGCATTATACTGCTGATTCTGCTCAGTGGAACGTGGATATATTGCAATAATTTCTCATATATTGAGAGAGGCTTACCTACAAGGCAGGCCCAGACTGGCCGTAGCGGGCACCGGGCAATCCCCTGGTGCGCCACACAGGTGTGGGGGGCCAGTTTCGTTACAGGGCCGTTTTTGCAGCATAGCTGCAAAATCAGCCCTGTAACAAATTCTGCCGAAAACCGGCCCTGGCAAAGAGCTCGGCGGTAACCCCAACCCCCCTTGGGGAGGGGGGGTCGGCCAAGAACTTTGCCAGGGCCGGTTTTTGTTCTCAGTCCGGCCCTGCTACAAAGGTTTATCCCGCTTACCCTTTGACTTCTTTTTTACCCTTTTCCTTTGAACAGAATTTTGCATAAATGAGCAAACAAAACAATTGTACCACCTTTCTTCTTCCACGTTTTTCAGACGCCTAAATTGACCTTCTTCCTTTCTTTGATAACACTCCTTCCCATCTGAGATTAACGTGCATTTAAGCACCCACAAATAAGCAGACATTGTACAACGTGGGAATAACCCTGTGTTCTGATAGATCGGACCAGCTAAGAGTGAACACTGGCATTGATATGCTAACATGCATGACGATGTGCCAGTGTTTGCACTGCAAAAGAACAGCTGATGGAACAGAATGCTGAACAGATCAAACATTTACACCCAGTCAACTGCCTTGGGTTTAATCCATCGTTTTTTGCTCACCACGCCACCCCAGTTGAGACCCAGCCACATGCAAATCAGTCTTGACCCTGCGCCTCATCGGAACAGTCCAGCCTTAAGTGCCACACCAGGTCCTCCGTGGACCGAAAATAAGCATCCTAGGACTGGTTTTGTGGTATCACCCCCCCATCAGCCAGTTTAGCTTGAATCCAGTGGCGCAGTGAGCACGGGACTCACGTCTGGGCTTATCCTTTCCACTTAGGGTGACAAGTGCAAAAAGAACAGCTGATAGACGATGATGAAGCAACCTGGGACCAAAATAGGGTGATGTGGTTGGCAAAAAAACAATTGGTTGAATCCAGATCTGTTGGCTGGGGGTAAATGTTTGCATTGTTCAGCATTCCGTCCATCATCTGCTTTTCTTTGCTTTTGTTGCCCTTAGTGGGAAGGGTTTGCCCAGACGTGAGTCCCATGCTCACTGCGCTACTAGATTCAAGCTAGCCTGGCTGAAACCCCCAAACTGGTCGCAGAGAGCATCACCCTGTTTCCTCACTGGATATGGCAGTGCAAACTTGATCCGGAGTGATTGGCCACTGGATCTGAACTCAGGAGCTGGGAGTTAGGTTTCAACAAGCATCATTAACTGCGACACAGAGCATTATTATGCAAGAATTTGAGGAAATATTTTCTCTCTGGGTATATTTACATCAGCAGGCACCAAAGGCGCTGACTGGCCTGCCTATTACATGGGCTGATGGCATTTGATACAGCCTTATTTGTTTATGTATTTCTTTGACTTTCGAAATCAGCTGGATTATGTAATGTATCAAGTGTTGAGTCTGAGTTGAGTAATCCAGCTCACCATCTTCCCTAGATGAGCGCTCTAAGGGTTGCCACGCCTGCACCTGTCTTTGTGAAACTTGACACTCTCTGAAGTTTTGGGCTTTGTTTGGTCTCTTGTAAAGTGCTTCGGTAACTACAAGCACTAAAATAAATGAGCCATTCACGTCGTCTTGTTTAAACCTGCAATTTCCTAGTGCCTAATTGCCTGAATGTCAGCCAACTGCGGTGACGCGGTTCCAGTTTCGTTTTAATAATCTACTGCATGAACTTGCTGTCCATGAAACACATTTCAACCGCCCTCCTTCCAAACACGCGCCTCTTCCCTGTTGTGCCATTTTTGCTGTCGGCGAGGGCATGAAGTCAACGAAAGCAGGCCATAATTGTTGTTCAGCATTCCCTGTAAAGCCAAACTCACAATCACAACACTGGCTGTGAGGGCATTGAGCCTCCCCTCGCCCAGAAAGAAACCCCCACGCCTTTCAAAACAAATCATTACATCAGTCTACACCAGCACATCTCAGCATTCTCCCCACTTTACAGAGCAGTGTCACAAAAGATTGAAGAGGCCAGGCGCTGTCCTTTTGCAACACACCATTCTACAACTGGTCGTCTTATTCTGCAAAACAGTATGAATGTGGGTATTAGAATTTTTAAGAAAAGCTCTTGTACAAAAAAAAAAAATCAGCCACTTCTAGAAATTCCAGTAACAAGCGAACACGATTTGGACACTGAAGGTCAATTTTATGGAGTTCATAGCTTTTTAAAATGTTTTTCAACTCCACATAGTTAAACTCTGCTCAACAATCCACATAAATCCACTCCACACCATGCCACATAATTCCCCTCAACGCCACACAGTTTCATGCCACACAATTCAACTTCACACATTTCAATTCCATACAACATAATTCCACCCCACAACACAATTTGTCTACACACCACATACATCCACATCATGCGTCAAAGTCAACACCACACTCCATAATTCCACCCCACAACATGCCATTTCATAACACAACGTACCACTCCACATAATTACACTCCATGACACATACCACTCCACATAATTCTAGCACACTCAGAACCACATAACTACTATCCACATATTTCCACTGGACACCATGCCACATAATTCCACTACACATAACTCCACTCAACATCACACAATTCCACGCCACACAATTCCAAAACAAACAATTCCAATCCAACCCATATAGTTCCACTCCACTCCACATACGTCCACTCCACTTCATAACACATGGCTAAAAGACATTGTCATTGACCGCGTCAATAGATCTCGGATTGCTGAAATTTATTGGCTTTGCCAATGATTGTTATGATTTAGTTTTCTTAACAATGGCAGCTTCATATCCACGACTGGAGGGCTTGTGATGATAATAATGATAATCTTGACCAAGAGTGGGTGCTGGTTTCATGCAGCTACATTCCGATTCTTGTGAATTCGAATGTGGTGTCAAGGATGTAGGGCTGAAAGTCCCAAATGTCAAGAAAAAGTAGGTAATTTACCAACACCTGACAGGGGGCAATGTCAGATATCTGCTCCACTTTACCAGCGGGGAGTCCGCACTGAACATTTAGGACTGTGCCTGTACCTCTAGACTTAGAGACCTTACTTGGGGACCGTGGCTGCGAATTGGGGCAGTCAGACTCCACCCTTGGGGGCCGTGACTCTGCACTTGGGTGTGATGCTACAACTGGAGACTGGGACTCTAACCTTGGGGTCATTGCCTGTACACCAGAGGGCGGCGCCTCTACACTTGGGGGCCTGCTTTTTCAGTTGGGGACTGTGAGTCTACACTTCAGGACTGTGACCCTATACTTGGGCACTCCGACTCTACACCGGAAGACAACGCTTCTACAGTTAGGGGCTATGCCTGAGCATGTAAGGGTTTATTTGCCCCTTTGAGATTATAATTAAACATATGATAACTGTGACTCAAATATAGTAGGTGTACCCAAAAAGTAGCTGTACATGGGAGGAAATGGCTGCGCCGCTGGCATATCCTTGCTGCACCCTAGATCATAATCAAGTGGTAATGAAACTAGATTTGTCTGGTAATGTTTTTGTAATTTTACTAGTTTTGTACTTAACATAGAATCTAGGAAAACTCAGGGATGTCACTTCCTGTGATGTAACCAGTCTCAAAGAAAGCATGGTATCAATCCTTATGTTGAGTATGGGGGGTCAAAGGTCATCTGATGTCACTTCCTTTGGTGACGCGGTTGAATGGTCATCATGTCGCTTTTGGTACATTAAAAACTGAAAGGGATTTCGCTGTAAAGCCGTAACGAGTAAAGGGAATGTAACGTGCAGAGGGAGTGAGGGTATGAGTTTATTTGAAACGCTGCAGGGGCGTTTTACAAGAAAATAAAACAGAATTCTTTCGTAAAAAAAGCTATAAATATGGACAGAGAGAGACATAAGGAAACCATTCATTGCTTAGATAACCACGACTACAAAAATGTAATCTTCTCTTTAACAAACTGTCATGTTTTAATTCTGCAATGGGCGCGAGCAGCCTTCAATCCCAGCAACAAAGCGAAGAGTGACGTGGAGCGCGCCCTGGCAGCGCTACAAAGAGACGCCGGAATGGGCGCAGTCTAAACACACAGAGCTGTTTGGTTTCTGCTCCGGAACTGCCGAGGGCAGAAATAAACTATTCCAAACGTATTTCCTCGCTCTGAGGAACGCTAGCAACACAGACATGATTTGGTAATCTGCCGCTTTATACTTATATTATTCTTGTTATGGTTGTCCATTCTCATCAGGCCCCCTTGTCAACCACAAATGACGGCGCCATGCTTTGCAACATAAATCGACATTGCACAGCATTTCCGAGAGAGCAATGGCTGGGTCCAGCAGATCTCACTTACATCAGAACCAGGCCATTGGGACGGAGACAATGAAACAGCGCCTTTGGCTGAAAAGAGGGTTCCAGTGCCATTATACATGTATATTTTATTTATTTATTTTTAGTGTTTTATAGAGCGCGAACTTGACTCGTGAGGGTATCAGAGCGCTTTACAGGGTTTACAAAAATAAATTTACAGAATTGAAAAAAAAGGCTTAGAAATACAGAAGTATACAAAACGATTGGAGAGGGGTAGGGGTGCTGGACACATAGGGGAAAAAAGGGACACGTGTGTAGCTACAGTTACAGTTAATCAGTATAAAAACCCCACAGTTTCGTGGTGGAGTGAGTAGGTGGTCTGAGGACCAGGCGATAGTCTTAGATTAGACAGGCTCTCTGTGGTGGTTAATGGCAGAGATTAGGCGAGGAATTTTCCCATGAGGAAAGCTATGGACTCCTTTTTGAAGCGTGCCAGAGAAGGTATTCTTCTATTGGGGGTGGGAGAGAATTCAAAATTTTTGGTGCCGCCCTGGAGAAAGCCCGATTGTAGGTTTTTTCCCAAAAAACGGGCAGGTTGGAGCAAGAGGTCTCTGGAGGAATGGGAGTTCCTGCTTCCTTCAGATACCACTAGTTTCTGTGCGAGATAAGTTGGGGAGTTTGCATATAGAGCTCAGTGTAATGCATGCCAGTTTCAGCTGTATTCTGGCCTCTAAGGGGAGCCAGTTCAAAGCTTTCAGGTGTGGAGAGATGTTTTGGAATTTCCTAATGCCGGTAAGTAGTCTGGCGGCCCTTGGGAGGGCGTTCCCAAGTGGAGCATTGGGCATTAAAAGACCGTTGGAGGGGACGGGAGGGAGTGTTTTATATAGTTGCAGCTTATAATAGTACGAGTAGCTATAAGAGGTCTTATCAGAGTATTGTAGAACATTACTGTACTGCTGTAGTTCCTAACTTTTTGACTTCTGTAAACCCACACTTAGTAGTTACTTGGACCCAGGGGCCCTTATTGAATCATTATTGAAATCTGGGGACTCCCACTGAGTCATTACTGGAAGTAGGTGACCCCTTTCTAAGGAATTTCTAGGATTTAAAATGAAAAACAATTCACACAAAAAAGAAATAAGCAATCCTCACATACAAAAATAATCAAATATTTTTTTATTTCACAAATATAAAAAAATCGACATTTTTTAATTAAACAGGAAAGTCAGAGTGTTCTGAATTCAATTCAATCCACCCATACTATATTCTTTTGGATTATTTGATGCACTTGCACTGCTCCCACAACTTAATTTTTAACCTCAAATTTGAAATTGGTTCACATTTACAGGATGTTGTAAATTTTTCAGTTTTACATTTTGCTTCTTTATATACACTTTATTAACATAGTAATAATATTTAATGTTCTAAGCAGTCTTGGACCCCTGGGTAGGCACCCTGGCGGTCCAAGGGTCCTCATATTACAGATTAAAAACCACTAGTGTATTGGATTCCTTCACTCCTAAGGAACTGCTGGAGAGCATGCATGGAGGTCCTCGGGGCAGAAGAGATGGGTGTTCAGGTTAATCAAAGAATTGTATTTGGTAAAGGTAGGAAGCTCAGAAGGTCTACAAAATTCTTACTGTATTGTGAATGGACAGGCATGAAATCAGTTCTTTACTGAGCAAGAGAACATACAAGGCTGTTTTGTGTCTTGTAGGGTGGCTATCCCACACCTGGTCATTATGGACTGTCTCCAGTCCGGAACTTTTGACCTACAGTCCACACATTTCAGGTATGTTGGTTTATTTAGTTAAATGGAAGCAAAACAAGACTACAACACCCAGAATGCACTAGGAACTCACACAAAGGCTGAGGATTGGAAATTATAATTACGTGGAGTTAGGGGGTCAACGTAGTCAACCGTAATATTTGCTTATCCGTTGAATCATTGGATTTGAGAAAGGATCCAGAGAAGAAGCGGGAATGACTGAATTGAGGAAAGTGAGAGCTCTCCTCTATGGCAGCGTCTGGTATGATAAAATAATACTTTAGATAAGATCAGATGATACTGTCACGTTTAAATTGAATTCTTTTGCCTTCAAGGACTTACGTTTAGTATGGGAAGAAACATACAAAGATGAAGAATGGCAATAATGGTCTTCTATCGATTTACATCACTGGAAGCCAGGGCTTAATTTGAGCCTATAGCTTCCGGTGCTCGGCACCAGCACTTAATTGTCCACACCGGTGCTTGTGGCACAGTGCCACAAAGTGGCTCGCTGTCTGCGATGACTACAACAGTCAATTATTTATTCAGTATACATTAAAGATAACTATTACTTGCCGCCTGATCAATTCTTAAAGCTTTGGGGGCCTGGAATAGTCTGAATTGTCACACTTGTAAGAGTGTGATAGTTAGTTGTTGTTATTCTCACTGACAGCGCAGACAGGGGCCTCCTGATGAGAGCCCTGTCACTTGTTTTTTTAGAAATTAAGCGCTGTTGGAAGCAGATATTTAATATTCAAGTTATTAAACCTTTGGTACCAAGTGCAGCGAAGGAAGGACACTCTCTTCGTTACACTCCTATAGCTCCTTCTAAAAGATACTCAAAATGTATCTTTCCTCATGTGAACTTTGACGTTCTGTTTACGCTGAGAACAAGGTTTTCTTAGCACCTGGACACCAAGAAGTGGGTAACAATGCACTCTTTAGATATCAAATAATAACCAGTCCATCAGGAGGTGAACATTTACAACTGATATCAACCAAAATTTGTGACTGGGTGCAAACTAGCCTTTCTTTCCCAGCTTAGCCTCCTGAAATTACACACATTTTTGGATAAGTCCAAAGAAGTCTAGATGGGATAAACCTGGGTCAATGTGTGCAGCTAGATCAAACTTACTCAAAAGGTAGTCCTTCTAAGGTCACTAGTTTTAAAATGTTGTTTTTTTGTTTGACTGACGATCATATGTCTTATTTTGGAATTGTTTGTGGGAAGACGAAGAAGCCTAGGCTTCTTGAAAAACCTTAATAAATACTGATCAAAAAATTGGTGCTGGGCTGCTGAATAGTAAGGAGGATTTCTATAGCCAAGGTATTACGGAAAATATTCTTTTAATCACAACCCGGGAAATGTCCATGGTAGGGCCAGAGTTTGGACCCGACTCTGTTCACTCAAAGAGAGGTGAGCCACGGAATAACCCTATAGTGAATACGGTAAACCTATACGATTATCCCTCAAGATGACATTTTTAAGGGGTCACTTGAATTCATTAGCTGTAATAAAAAGACAAATTCAATTTGGTGTCTTCTGATCCCATTTCATATCTACCTTTGAGGTGCTTGCAACCATTGCGTGCTCATGCAAATGTTTCAGAAACTAATAGGAAATATACTGTGACAGAGAATGTTTCTCAGGGCATTCAAGCAAACATGAAAATATCAGATCTGCAAGTTTATTGGTATTGGAGATAGAAACGGGATTTAATAGGGTCTTGCAGATTAGAGCAAAGAACCGGCTTCGCACATTGATGCATTAAACGTTATATTTCACTTTTCACCCACTCTTACAGTTTTCACAAATGGCAAAACATTTTTTGTTTTCTGAAGCATCATTAAAATAGTACCATTTAAACCCCTGTACCGTGAGTCACGACGAGTATGCTGAAAAACATTAGAACAAACACGTAGCCTTGCAGCACACCACTTTTCACAATGTATTCTGAGAAGGGGAGCTCAACTCCTATCACTCAAGCATTTTAAAATACAGTAAATCCCCCAGCCTTGCACCCACATGTTGTTCCGTAATTAATAGTCGAAAGTACAAGAATAATTCGATATATTTGGCATTACTTTCTCTAGGTGAAGTTATGCTGCTTTTAATTGTGTACCAGTCAAATGAATTATGTTTGTAGCGTTTTGAGTGTGCCTATTAAATGCCCCACCGACATCATGGTTTACCATAATTGTTGTTTATGTATTTTATTCAATGAGCAATTACAACAGACTTATGCAGCCAAAGACATCTTAAAAAGGTTTTTCTGTCTCCACGTACTTTGAGGCATAGGGCTGAACCTGTATTTCTCCAATTCTCTGGAACCTATCAACCAACACCAGTTAGTTTTCATCGGGGTCTTTAGGTCCCAAAATATCTCTATCACCTGCACAGTCCTCCAGGGTTCCATGCTGTGCCCCTGTCAGGGGTTAGAAGGGTATGGAACACAAGATCACGCTACTGTACTCTCAGGGATGTTTATTTTGTTAAAGTCAATGCTTGAATCTGGGTTTTCAGGAATGCAGACTTCTTGGTCCTCCGTCTGGCTTCTTTTGGCGTCCCCGGGGTCTCTGAGCCTCGGAAAGGGAAAAGAAAACCGGGGTTTCAAACTGTCCTGGTCTCACTGTGCTACCGTCACCAAGGTGTGTGGGAAAACGAAATAAAAGGGGGATTTTCAGGGTTGCAGGGCTTTTTAATGGGTTTCACCTTCGAGTGTGCCCGACCTCCCTCCTCCCTCAGGTGCTCTACCTCCCCCCTCCCCACACGCCCCACCAGAATGCTCCTTGTAACGGTACTTGCCTCGGGCTACGGCCCGCCTCTCGGACCACAGCGTAGGGACCCGTGGCGTCTTCTCCCTCCTTCCGCCCACCGGGTATGGAATCAGTATACCGAACGCCTCGCTGCCTCTCCACGTTGTTCTCTCCGCTCTCTGCTCTGCGTTCCACCTCCACTCTCCTCACGCTCTCCACTCTTCGTCCTCCTCCTATCTCCTCACGCTCGCCACTCTTCGGTCCTCCTCCTCCTCCGATCTCCTCACGCTCTCCACTCTTTGGTCCTCCTCCTCCGGGTGCTCTGCTTTCTCCTCGCTGTCACCGCACACCGTCCGTTCTCCGCCTATGCCTCTTATCCCCGCCTTAGCTCCATTCACTTCCGCCTGATGACGAGACTCCTCCCCTTTCGGCCAGTCGAAGGCTAGAGCGCTGTTGCATGCTTCCGGGTTTGTTTTCGATGGCAACCAGGAAGTCCGGGTTCTTGCCGCTGCGGATGGGTTCTCCTGTTCCTCCTCCTCCCCACAGCCCCCATCATCATCATCCTAGGCACAGAACCACTTGCTGCTTTACTCACAGATAACAGAAAGCAAACACAATTAGATGATGGACCGAATGCTGAAACTTTTCAGACACTCACCCCCAGTCACAGATCTGGGTTGAATCCATAATCATTCTTTAGCTCACTTCGCCACCTCAGTTCAGACCCAGCCATATGCAAATCAGTCTTGACCCTCGTCCCACAAACTGCCAAGCCAGGTCTTCATTGGACCAGAAACAAGCATCCTGGGAATGATCTCGGGGTATCAGTCCTCATCAGCCAGGCTAGCTGGAATCTAGTGGCAAAGAAAGCAAGGGACCTACATCTTGGCATACTCTGCCAACTTAAGGCAAACAGAGCAAACACAAGGAATTGATGGATGGAGCGCTGAAACTTTTCAGACACTCAACCCCAGTCAAAGATCTGGGCTGAATCCATCATCATTCTTTAGCTCACTTCGCCACCCCAGTTCAGACTCAACCATATGCAAATCAGTCTTGACCCTCTTCCTCATGGGAACAGTCCAGCCCGAACTGCCAAGTCAAGTCATTCCAGGATTGGAAACAAGCATCCTGGGACCGGTTTACTGGTCAATAGGTTTCTGAAAAATGTCAAATGGATTTGCATGTATGTATGTTGTATTTTAATAGTGGAAACCTAGACAAAAGCAAAAACAACAGTTGATGGACAGAATGCAGAACAATGTCTTACATTCACCCCCAGTACAGAGATCTGGGCCTTTATCCATCTTTTTTTTGCACTTCACACCACCCCAGTTCAGACATGGCTATATGCAAATCAGCCTTAACACTGTGCCTCATGGGAACAGTCCAGCCCGAACTGCCAAGCCATGTCTTTCCTGGACCGGAATCAAGAATCCTAGGACCGGTTTCTGGCTATCAGCAGTCATCAGCCAGGATAGCTTAACTCCAGTGGTGTGGAAAGCATGGGACTCACGTCTGAGCATACCCATCCCACTCGGGTGACATATGCAAAAACAACAGTTGATGGACAGAATGCAGAACAATGTCATACATTCACCCCAGTACAGAGATCTGGGCCTAAATCCATCGTTTTATCCCATCCTGTGTCTTTGTTGCTAACTTAATGGGATTTCTATTAAGCTGCAGAGCAAACCTGTCTTCCAGT
The DNA here is from genome assembly GCF_964263255.1 of Lissotriton vulgaris. Lineage (NCBI taxonomy): Eukaryota > Metazoa > Chordata > Amphibia > Caudata > Salamandridae > Lissotriton > Lissotriton vulgaris. Next base: position 1,736,937,299 of record NC_141691.1, read on the forward strand.
GTACTCCCGGAGCTCGGAGTTGCTGACATGAATGGAGAGGTGTCTGTATTTTATTATGTTATGGACGATCGCTGCTAGCACAATGTTACCCAAAAGGCAGAGAACCACAGCCAATTCTCTCCCCCCGGAAACCTATAAGAAAATAACCACCAATGTAAGACATTGTTTACATTTTATACGTTACTTTTACTACAATGCATCCTGGTCCATTTCAGGCAGTGTCTGTTTTTTATTTTTAGTGTCTGCTAAGCATCACCACCCAAAAACTGGTGCTTGACATCTGTGTACCAATATTTTGAATCATTTATTTGCAGTGAAATCATTATATAACCTGTAAGGACTAATACAAATCTGGGATCCCCCGATAGGTACCTTAAGACAAAGTTAGAGCTCTGGATACAGCTATTCAGCAGTTAACTGTGTATATTTTCCGAGAATGTTGGCCTGTCCAATTTATTAAAGCTCACCTTCATTTACTGTTCATTACGATTCATGTACAGAATTACAAAAACGCATCGCAAATTCTACCTTCACATGTGTACAAGAACGTAAAAGCAAATAATTATGAAAGTGTGAAAAGCAAAATGCCTTATGCATCCCCTGGAGGGGGAGTGCGAAGAAGACAGAAGACTGGGTAGAAGCATTAAAAGATTTTTTTTCTACTCAAGCAGCAAAATTTAAAACATATTGATCGCAACGAATAAAATTAGAACTAGCATGATTTGATGCTTTTGCAGGTTACAGACGATGTTTGAAAAAATAATTAAAGTGTTATGGCAATGCAGCTACAAAACGTTTTAGAGTACAAAGCAAATTAGAACCAGTTTTCACAGGTATTTCATCTTCAATTCCTTCTGTGACAGTCACATTAACCTCACAACGCAACATTGGTGATGAGCTGGCGACTTCTCGCCGTCCCTGGGACTGTGTGGCTGGCAGCCGCATGCGGCATCTAGATGTCTGAGGTGCTCGTGCCACGTTCCCGGTGTGGCTATGAGCGGCCGGGCATACAGAGTGCTGACATCGGACGTCACCCAATGCAAATCACAGCTTGGGCGGAGCCTAGGGAATCCAGCCGGCTGTCTCGGCCGAAAAGTGTTCCCTGCTGCAGCAAGGGCCATATGTGCTATGTGAAGAACGGGTGGTGCAGCACTCTCTGCTGGCTGCCCAGAGAAACTGCTATTTTCCTGCTCTGGTGGGTGGCCAATTTTGATACAGCAGCATGGAAGGAGCACAAGTCTACTACAATAGACCTGGCATATGCGTATTTCCAATGGCCTGGATGCAGATTTTGTGCAGCCACAATATTATGGACAGAGTGTGAGGGCCTACAACCAAGGTCAGTGGGGAACTGCCAGTGGTGCCTGCAAATAATATTGATTGTGGTTGATGCAGCATGCTGGACACTTCTAAAATAAAAGAAGGATAGAAAATAGACACAAGACTCAAGTCCAAGTGGGTGGGAAGTCAAGACTCAACCTAGGTGATAACCCATTCAGATCCACATCATGGCAACCATTCCACCTGTTGAGCCATTGACAGTGGAAAGTGCCCCCGTCGGCGCAAGCCCCCTGGTGGAAGGAGTGAGTAGAAAGAGTACTACTTTTCTTTAAAGCCACCAAAGTAGATAATGCACAAAAGAGCACCATGATTTTTCATTTGAAGGGAAGAGACATTTACAAAATATCTAAGTCCATTATTGAAGCGGCTTCCAAGACACACTTCACCCTCATAGCAGCTCTCACTGTGCATTTCGAAACAATGGCAAACCAGAACTGCGAAAGGTTCGTATTTCATCAAGCAAGACAACAAGCTGAGGAATCCACTGATGCTTTCCATGTGCGGCCCAAGGAACTTGCCAGCACATGTGGGTTTAACAATGAAGATGAGGAAATAAAAGGCCAGATCATACAAGGTTGTGCCTCAGCAAAATTCTGCGAGCAGCTACTATAAGAATCAGGAAAATCCTTACCGGATATTTTAACATTGGGCAGGACCAAGGAACTGTCCCGAGCTTGAGATGCTCATATGGTCGCGTTCTTACAGACCCCGGTGAAGACTGAACCAGTCAATGCCATCACCTCAAATCCTACGGCTAAACAAGGTAGGAGTGACAGCACCGGAACACGAACCTGCGGATATTGCGAAGGAAGTAGCCATTTCCCTTCTGAATGCCGGGTGAGAGGAAAGAAGTGTGCTGGGTGAGGCATACTCAATCATTTCATGTGTGTCTGTGGCTCGGGGACAGCGTACCACCGTAAACACGCTTCTGGAAGTGAGGGGGAGGCAGATACATGGATGATGATGATGCTGAAGAACATACCGTTCATACTTTCACCATTGGCACAGCCGCTCAAACCTCCCGTCGGCTACCATAATGCCAGATACGGGTCAGCGATCAGTTCACCACTATCATAATAGACACTGGAGCAACAATTAACATCATCTCTGCGGAGGCCTATGGAACTCTGAAACCTGCTCCAAAACGGAATCCTGCGACAATCAAGGTGTTCGCATATGGTCAAGCCAAACAGCTTGTGATGTGAGGTAAATTTAAAAAGACAATCACTTATGGATCCAAGTCAGTGGAGTCTCAATTATATGTTGCTGAAGAAGGCTGTGGTATGCTCCTAGGCTTTAGGGTGGTTGAATACCTTGGCATTGTCACCTTTGCTTTTGGGATCCATCAGGAAGCTATCACACATCTTCTGGCAGAATTCCCTGCAGTCTTTGAAGGAAATGAGTGCCTGAAAGGCAAAGAGATCCATCTGCATACCGATCAGTTTGTGTAGCCCATAGCCCTACGTCATCGGTGCATTGTGTTCCATCTGCGGCCACTAGTGGAAAAACTATTGGCCAAGCTGGAGGCTGCCATCATTATCAAAAAAGTAACTAACCCACCTGTCAAGACGTGTCTAGCGACTATTCAATGTGGTGGAAAAAACCCTAAAATCACGTCAGGAGGTCTGACGCGATGTAGACACTCTCGTTTGAAAAGACGTCATGTGGTACCAGTGATCTTTCTTAAGCGGTGTTTGATTGAACTCCAAAATAGCAGTACACACATGGCAGAAGGATCAGGATGCGGCAGAGTTCAAGGTTGCCGGTCTAGTGTTTCTCAGCTCGCAACAGATGCTGCAGGTGAGGCGCGCATTCCGATAACGAAGTGCGCACTTCAACTGAAATCGTTCACGAAGCCAGAGTGAAGTTCCGGAGTTCCGAGTTTTCAGAGAAGCTTTCAATTTCTTCAACCGAAGGTATTTCAGCATTTGCATGTGCAACGTGGGACAAGGAAGTAAGAATCTTCAAGCTCCATTCTAGACTGTATTTGTATCGTATTTGACGCACCTGGACGTCTTCAATTCAAGTGGGTAACGAGTGACTGAACTTGTTCGCCAGAAACTGTTTTTTCTTTCTTTGTAGCTTACTCATAGTTAGGGTGTTTGAATCTCCTTGGAACTGCAGAATTTATGTTGGTGAACCACGGAACACTACGTTTATGGACTTACGTTACAGAGCATTCCTCAACTCTGTCAGGTATACCTTTTATAATAAGGGGCATTATAGAGTTATGTTAGATAATTCATGTAAAGTATTCTCAAGAGCTAATGATACTGTGTTTCACGTATGTCATAAGAAAAACCTGAGTTTTCAGTTGAACATTAGCGAGAGAGAAGCAATTGCCTAAGGTCCAGGGGTAAGCGTTATAATAGCATTGAGTATGACTTTGAATGTTAAATAGAATTGCATGAAAATTAATTAGGGTTTCCTTACAGGTGTTACCAGAAGACCCAGAGGACCATTACGACGAGTGTACACTATCACTTGAAGGCAGTCTCTCTTTTCTTTTGTTATTTTATCCACTTCCCCTTTCCCTTCTGTTTTAGTGGTTACCTGGACATTGTATTGTCGGGTGGCTCCTGAGGCAGAGGGGCGTTGGGACTAAGCGTCAACTCCTGTGGATTCATCAGGCCTTCCTGACAGATTGAAGTGCCAGTCATCCACCTGAGTCGACATGGCGGAGGGGTTAGATTTAAAGGCGTTGGCAGGAATCCTGGAGGGGTTGCAGAATCAGTTAACTCATTCAGTTGAGGAAAATAGAGCCTTAAGAGAGGAGGTTAAGCGTTCCCAACAGGAGACTCACCAAATTAAATTAAAAATGGAAGAGTTGTTGGCAGGCACTACCCCATTGCCAGGAATACATTCTAGTATGAGTTCAGCTTCAGAAGTAGCCACACAAATAGTTAATTCAGTAGCCCCTGTAGTGCCATTGGCAAACCCAGAGAGATTCAGTGGGGATCCACACAAGGCCCAGATATTTCTTACCCAATGCTCATTACATTTTTTATGTCGGGCAGTGGTGTTCAAAGAAGATCAAGTTAAGGTTGCTTTCATGCTGTCGTATTTGAGCGGTGATGCCGCTGCCTGGTCCATGCCTTTAGTCTCCCGCAATGACCCAGCTTTGTACAATTTTGATCTTTTCAAAAGAGAGTTTTTGAGAATCATTGACAGAAGAACTGCAAACCAAGCTATCGACAATGAACTTTTAGACCTCAAACAAGGGAACCGTGACTTGGTGGCTTATATTGCGCAGTTCAACAAACTGATTGTGGAGACAGATTGGCCAGAAGAAAAGCGCTCAGCAATTTTCTATCGGGGGCTTAAGGACAAGCCGAAAGACGCTCTGGCTCAGATACCGAAGCGGCCACAGGACATATCAGAATTGATTGACTTAGTCCTCCAACTTGACCACCGTCAATTCGAAAGAAGGTCCGAGAAAAAGAAGGATTTTAAACCCTACGTTCCTCGTTTAGACCGAATCAAGTCAGAGGGCAACAAGACGGAAGTCAACTCGAGTGAAGAACCTATGCAAATTGGTTCTATCAGGGGGCCCTTGTCTAGAGAAGAGAAGGAGAAGCGGCGTACAAATCAGTTGTGTTTGTATTGTGGAACCTCGGGGCATTTTGCGAAAGAATACCCAAAAAGACCAAAGACTAATCAAGGGGTAAAAGACAGATCCCATCAGTAGAAGGAGTTGCCCTGGTGGGATGTTGCAATGAGTCAACTCAGGACCCTCAGCAATTGATCAATACCTTACAATCGACAGCGCCACATCTTACTATCTCATTCTCTGTGAAATTCGGTTTACAAGAAATCCAGGGGGTCTCGGTCATGATCGACTCTGGGGCCAAAGGGAACTTTTGTGATTTGCGTTATGCACAGGAAATTGGAGTCAGAACCATCAAGAAGAGACATCCAGAAGTAGTAAAAGCTGTAGATGGCACTAATCTTACCTCCGGTCCCATCATTAACGAAACAGAAACTTTGGAATTGGTTGGGTTGCAGGGCCACCGTGAATTCATAAGGTTCAATCTTATAGACGCCCCACAATTCCAACTCATTTTAGGGTTACCATGGTTGTCTGAACACAATCCTTCTATTGATTGGGAACGAAGAACAGTGAAAATGAATTCCGAACATTGCCTGAAGAATTGCTTTTCGAGAATTAAGCCTAAAAGTGAAAAATCGCCAGCTTCTCAGCTCGCTCAACTTGGAAACAGTATTTGTGCCACCATAACTCAGGAAATTCCCCAGGAATATTGTGATCTTGCCAGTGTTTTTGACAAAAAAAATGCAGAGAGACTTCCACCTCATAGAGAATATGATTGTAAAATTGAACTTGAACCCGGGGCTGTGTTACCGTGTAGTCGCATTTATGCGTTAACAGAAGCCGAGAATGTATATCTGAAGGAATACTTGGACGAATATTTAAAGATTGGATTTATCCGGCCGGCCCAGTCCCCTGCGTCATCGCCTCTGTTTTTTCGTCCCAAAAAGGACGGAACTCTTCGAATCTGCATCAACTACAGAGCGCTGAATCAAGTTACCGTAAAAACAGGTACCCCCTTCCATTGATTACTCAGCTGTTGGATCAAGTTAAGGGGGCCAAAATATATACCAACCTTGATCTTAGGGGCGCGTATCGTTTGGTAAGAGTGGCCGAAGGCGACGAGTGGAAGACGGCCTTCCGGACCAAATACGGTCTGTTCGAGTATCAAGTGATGCCCTATGGATTGAGCAACGCTCCTGCAGCGTTCCAGCATTTTGTTAACGATGTCCTGAGGGAATTTTTGGATCGAGTTGCAGTAGTCTACATCGACGACATTTTGATTTTTTCAAACAGCGTCCAGGAGCATGTGCAGCATGTTCGTGCGGTGTTGCAGAAGTTGCTCGAGAATCACCTCTATGTTAAGCTTCAAAAATGCTCTTTTCATGCTGATCGAGTGGAATTCCTGGGCTTTGTGTTGTCAGCCGACGGAGTGGAAATGGATGATTCTAAAGTTCAAGTCATACAAGAATGGTCTTCTCCAAGATGTGTGAAGGAAATACAAAGCTTTATTGGGTTTGCTAATTTTTATCGCAGATTTATACCCAATTTTTCAGATAAGGTTTCACCTATCACCTGACTATTGAAGAAAGGGAAGAAATTTGAATGGTTGGAAGAGGCAGAAAAATTGTTTCAGACCCTAAAGAAGGCTTTTGTTACCGCTCCAATTTTGAAACACCCCGACTCAGAACAACCATTTTATGTGGAAACCGATGCGTCAGACTTCGCTACAGGAGGCATATTATCTCAGAGAGACAAATTAACTGGGCAACTCCACCCGGTAGCCTACCGATCAAGAAAATTATCTGAACCCGAATGCAATTATTCCATAGCTGACAAGGAGTTGTTAGCAGTGAAAGAAGCTTTCCAAGATTGGCGTCATTATCTGTTGGGGGCCAAACATTGTGTGACTGTATTCACAGATCACCGCAATTTACAGTTTTTGAAGTCTGCAAAAACCCTCACGCCACGACAATTGAGATGGTCACTGTATTTCTCGGAGTTCGACTTCGTGATCACCTACAAACCGGGGTCTCAAAATGGCAAGGCTGACGCCTTGTCAAGATTGAATTCTAACGAAGAAACTAAACCACCACGTCCAGAATTAATCATTCCGTTGGAAAAGGTAATAGGAGTTATCCAACTAGAAGAAATTACAGAGGAAATTTTGAAGAATCACTCCACGGAGCTCACCAATTGGGCTACGTCCGACGACAAGAAAACTCTGGTTAATGGCCTCCCCTTTTATGATGGCAAGCTGTATCTACCGTCCAAAGAATTGCAAGAAAAGGCCTTGAAAAGTTTTCATGATGATCGTCTTGCTGGTCATAAGGGAGTTAAAAAGACTCTGGAACTAATAAAACGGCATTTTTGGTGGCCAGGCATGGCGGCTCAAGTAGGACAGTATGTTTCAACCTGTGAAGTGTGTATTAAAGGGAAACCTAATCGAAGTGCTCCTCAGGGGTTATTACAGCCTTTGCCTAATGCTCCAGGCCCGTGGCATACTGTGTCATTAGATTTAATTGTAGATCTTCCACCTAGTTTGGGGCATACGGTCATCTTGGTGCTCGTTGATTCCTTTTCTAAGATGGGACACTTCATTCCCTTAAGGGCTGTTCCCACTGCTCCTCAGTTAGTTCAACTATTTAATCAAAATATAGTGCGGGCTCATGGAATTCCACAAATCCTTATATCAGATAGGGGTACTCAATTCATATCTAAATTTTGGAGAAAATTCATGCATAGCCTTGGAATTGACACACGATACTCGACCAGTTACCACCCAGAAACAGATGGTCAGACGGAGAGAGTCAACCAGGAGCTAGAACAGTATCTTCGACTCTTTTTGTTGGAACAGGAGGGTAATTGGTCCGAGTTGTTGAGGTCTGCGGAATTTGCTTATAACAATGCTGTGCATGACTCCACTGGGTATTCCCCATTCTATCTAAATTCAGGAAGATACCCGAGACTAGTTTTGGGCAAAATGGATGAAACAGTACCAGCAATTACTGAAGTCATGACCGATTTAAGAGTAGCTTATGATAAGGCCCAGAAGAACCTAACTAAGGCTAAGGAGTCGTACAAAAGACAAGCAGATAAAAAAAGAAGATCAGGGTCAAGTTTTGAGGTGGGTGATGAGGTATGGTTGTCTACTAAACATTTAAGATTAAAAGGCAACAGGAAGTTTCAACCCCGATTTATTGGTCCATTTAAGGTGTTAAAAGTCATAAACCCAGTGGTAGTCAAATTACAACTTCAAAAATCATTGAAAATACATCCAGCCTTTCATGTTTCCCTACTTAAAAAGAATCCAAAAAATGGTAGGCTTATGGTGGCTCCTTCCCCCATAGATGTAGAATCAGGAGAAGAGTTTGAGGTTAGCAGGATTCTAGACTCTAAAATTTCCAGAAGGAAGTTATATTATTTGGTTGAATGGAAAGGTTATGGACCAGAGGAGAGATCCTGGGAACCTTCTTCAAATGTACATGCTCCAAGATTAATTCAAACCTTCCACAGAATGTTCCCTACAAAGCCAAAACTGGGGGGCCCTATTTTGGAGGGAGGTGCTGTCAAGACTTGTCTAGCGACTATTCAATGTGGTGGAAAAAACCCTAAAATTACGTCAGGAGGTCTGACGCTATGTAGACACTCGCGTTTGAAAAGACGTCATGTGGTACCAGTGATCTTTCTTAAGCGGTGTTTGATTGAACTCCAAAATAGCAGTACACACGTGGCAGAAGGACCAGGTCGCGGCAGAGTTCAAGGTTGCCGGTCTAGTGTTTCTCAGCTCGCAACAGATGCTGCAGGTGAGGCGCGCGTTCCGATAACGAACTGCGCACTTCAACTGAAATCGTTCACGAAGCCAGAGTGAAGTTCCGGAGTTCCGAGTTTTCAGAGAAGCTTTCAATTTCTTCAACCGAAGGTATTTCAGCATACGCAACGTGGGACAAGGAAGTAAGAATCTTCAAGCTCCATTCTAGACTGTATTTGTATCGTATTTGACGCACCTGGACGTCTTCAATTCAAGTGGTTAACGAGTGACTGAACTTGTTCGCCAGAAACTGTTTTTTCTTTCTTTATAGCTTACTCATAGTTAGGGTGTTTGAATCTCCTTGGAACTGCAGAATTTATGTTGGTGAACCACGGAACACTACGTTTATGGACTTACGTTACAGAGCATTCCTCAACTCTGTCAGGTACACCTTTTATAATAAGGGGCATTATAGAGTTACGTTAGATAATTCATGTAAAGTATTCTCAAGAGCTAATGATACTGTGTTTCATGTAGGTCATAAGAAAAACCTGAGTTTTCAGTTGAACATTAGCGAGAGAGAAGCAATTGCCTAAGGTCCAGGGGTAAGCGTTATAATAGCATTGAGTATGACTTTGAATGTTAAATAGAATTGCATGAAAATTAATTAGGGTTTCCTTACAGGTGTTACCAGAAGACCCAGAGGACCATTACGACGAGTGTACACTATCACTCGAAGGCAGTCTCTCTTTTCTTTTGTTATTTTATCCACTTCCCCTTTCCCTTCTGTTTTAGTGGTTACCTGGACATTGTATTGTCGGGTGGCTCCTGAGGCTGAGGGGCGTTGGGACTAAGCGTTGACTCCTGTGGATTCATCAGGCCTTCCTGACACCACCCCATGGTTCTCGCCAATTGTGGTAACCCAGGCGGCCTGGTGAGGTGCGAATATGTGTGGAAAGGCGCATGCCCAATGTGGTGATAAAAAAGGAACAAGATATCAGACTAACAACTGATGACTTTATTTGAGAATTGAGTGGAGGCAGCTGGTTTCCAAAACTGGATCATCGTTTAGGATATCACCAGCGAGCCCGGGATGAGGACTCTCACTACATCATAACATTTTCAACTCATGTAGGCCTGAGGCATTACAAATGTTTATGTTTCGGCATCTCCAGCTGAGGTGTTTCAAAACACTATTCAGGAACTTCTGGTTGACCTCCCTGGTGATGTTAATGTAAGTGATGACATTTTAATTCACGCAAAGACGGTTCCCAGGCATAATGCAAGATTGAAGAAGGTACTCCAGAGGATTCAAGAGGCAGGTCTGACGCTTCACTGCAACAATTGCCAGTTGGTACAGCTGTAGTAACATTTCTTTGGATATGTGTTCTCATCTGCAGGAGTATGTGAAACAAACAAGGACCCCCTGATAAGGATCAATTTCCTGGGTCAGGGCAAACAATTTGTGTGAATAAAGCACCCAGGCAAATCTCTAATAATCACTAACACATGAATACTGGCATTTGCCAAACAAGAATAATAATGATCAACAATTGTTTTTACACATAGGTTACAGTTTAATTCCTTTTACACAACATACTAATTGATAAAAATTGATACATGATTATGAACAAATGATAAAATCTTTCAGCATTGTAGCATATGCATAATTTCATACATTCATCAATTAAAATATAAAAACTGAAAGATGGTTTCCTGTCTACGCGTTTCGACACAGGTGTGTCTTCCTCAGGACTGTACCATCGTACTTCTGCAAGAAATATTTTAAAAGATATTTTTACAAATGTATATTTACTGTGCAAAAACAGTTTGTATTTAGACTGCAATATCATGTGTTAGATACTCGTGGGTAACATAAACTGATGATACCGCTCACGAACATATACTTATGTCCAAAATTACAAACACCTTTTCTGATTCCTCAGATCCAGAATCAGATGGTGATTCCAACTATCAGGAAGAGGGCCCATATAATCCAAATAGTGGACGTAGAAATCAGCGCCAACCTTTTTTAGGATATTGCGGAGCGAAACGGGGGCGACAACGAGTTCGATTTCAGCCACAGTCGAGAGGCCATTACCAATCCCATCAATATCCCATAGAGCCTCAACAATACTTGGAGACCCGCAACAAGCAATATCAAAGGCAGTGGATTTAATACCCATCTTTAATCTTTCTAATCATGCCCTCACAAAATCTGATGTCTCTATTTTAACTAAAGGCTTATCGTTTGTACCCCATTCAAACATCAATCTATTTGAACTCCACCAGGACATACACTCCTTTTTTAGAAAGATTAGGCTACAGAAGTTCTTTATGAACAAAGATGATACAGAAACAGAGGTCAGTACGAATAATATTGTATCATTACCATCCACCTTTACCCCCACTTTGGACCAGCTGGGCCCTGAGATGGCTATTTTTGAAAAAGTAGTTATCAACAAACTGACATCAGCTCTTCAGTATGTACCTAAACCTATATACAATATCTCGAGAGAGGAACATGCAGCTCTACACAGTCTAAAGAACAACAAATCAGTGGTAATAAAGAGTAGTGATAAGGGAGGTGGCATCGTTTTGATTGATTCTGCCACGTATGAAAAAAACATGCTCACAATGCTTAATGACCCCATATTTTACAAAAAAGTCACCAAAAATCCCACAGAGAAAGTAATTAAGATAATTCAGTTTTTATATTTTAATTGATGAATGTATGAAATTATACATATGCTACAATGCTGAAACATTTTATCATTTGTTCATAATCATGTATCAATTTTTATCAATTAGTATGTTGTGTAAAAGGAATTAAACTGTAACCTATGTGTAAAAAGAATTGTTGATCATTATTATTATTGTTTGGCAAATGCCAGTATTCATGTGTTAGTGATTATTAGAGATTTGCCTGGGTGCTTTATTCACACAAACTCATCTGCAGGAGTGACTCTGGATCCTGACAAAGACCGAGATATTAAGGAGGCCCCTGCTACTGCCACTGTGACAGAAGTGCGCATTTGTTTAGGGATTGTCAATTATTGCGGCCGTTTAATTTGAGAACTCACAACTTTTATGAAGCCCCTACGTGACCTCAAAAAAATGTCTGTCCTCTGGTCTTGGGGCCCGGCACAAGAAGTTTCTTTTTAGGCCAATAAGGATACCCTCTTGTCTAAGACCCCATTGGCCTATTTTGACCCCTGGAAGAACACCACAATAGCGGTGGATGCCGGACCCAAATGTTTAAGGGCCGTAGTGATGCAGCCTTCTACTGAAGATGATGATTGGGTCCCAGTTGTGTTTGCAAGTTGATCTTTAACTGACACTGAACAGAGATATTCTCAAATTGAGAAGAAGCGATAGCCATCCACTGGGGATGTCTCTATTTTTACCTGTACGTGTGGAAGCTGGTAGGCCAATCCTCCCTCCCCAGTAGTAACCAAGTAAGGACCCCAACGTACCTGGATATGTGCCAGTCTTGACTTCGGGAGCTTACCAGATGGGAGACATACTTTTGTAATGATTGATGACTACTCCAAATATCTTGAGGTAAAGGTTGTATCATCTTTGAGTGCCTTCGAAGTGATACCCAAATTGGAGAAGGTAATGGCCACTTATGGCCTGAACAAAGAACGGCAAACAGACAATGGCCCTCCATTCCATGGGCAGGAAATGGCAGCCTATCCGATTTCCCTAGGTATCACTCACATGAATGTTACCACGCAATGGCCCCAGGCAAACGGGGAGGCCGAAAGATGTATGCGAACTTTGAATAAAGTCATTCGGATTGACTTTGCGAACCAACAACCTCTAGAACTTGCAATCTACTCTTTCCATCATGAATATCGTCAGATGCCTCATTCTACCACTGGCCAGGCCCCTAGGCACCTCTACATGGGCCGGGTCATTGTAGATTGCATTCTGCACCATACCCCGTAGTTGTCGGATCCCAATGACGACTGCTGAGTCCATGGGAGGCATCAGAAGGTTAATGATCAAGCAAGTCGTCTCCGACGAGCCAAGATGTCTGACTTACAGGTGGGTGACATGGTGATGGTACAGGATCGATGCTCTGGCAGCAAATTCTGATCGCAATTCAAGCAAGATCCCTGGACAATCATCCATCGGAAGGGCATCTGTATCACTGCGCGAAGGGGGATAGAAACAGTCACTCTGAATATTTCAGCTTTCAAGCGTTTTCGTCATGGACTGAGACAATCCCCAAGTGAAGAGGATGTAAGCCCGAAGACAATAGTGAAGTGGACTTTTCTGAAGGGGAGTTGCCGGAGCAAAGTGTTGATGTTCCGCGAGTTCCTAGTGGAACTGAGATCCCGGTGGGGAGCTCCCCTACCCAGTTCTCCAGTTTGTAGATCGGCCGCAATAACTGTACTCAATATGATTTATGAAGTAATCCAGTGCCGTCCACGAGACTGAGGGATCATCTGGTGTAAGCCCTATCCCTTATGTTTGGTATCAGGTATTATTTCGCTATTCATGTATGTGACCTTGACACCTGTTGATCGGTTTTCTGTGATTATATGTTCTGAGACTTACCAACTTGTGAATCAGTTGTGGCGTGTTTTTATGATACTTTCCGGATGTTGCAATTGCTTTCGATTGTAGTTTGGGGAGGAATGTAGTGTTGCGCCTGTGACGTAACAGGTGCATCGAGGATTTGTTGGTTGAGCCCCTACAACAGGGGTGTTATGTTTGTTGACCCCTGAGATTTTCTATGCTGATGGTTGGTTCCGCACCACGTGATGAATGATTAATAAATATGACCCCGGCCGGGTGTGAGGTCAGAGAACATACCTGGGCTGGGGCAGTGCACATCATCTCTTGTGTCTGTGCGAGTTAATGCTGCGCATTGGGGCCTTCAGTAGCGGCAACATGAAGCAATTATAATAATATACGTTCCCGTCTTACATTAACCTCACGATGAAACAGTGACTATGGAAGTCAGTGTGCAATACACGAGAATTACATCAAAAACAAAGTCTCAACTGGAGAATATTAGAATAGGACAGTTCAAAAACAATGAGATTATTCACAATTGAGGGGGGGAACAAAGGAAGAGAGACCACAGCATCAAGGTAGGGTGGAGCAAAACAAGCTATAATGTCCGTAAGTAGTTAGGAAGCACTACAGTTCATAAACTACGCCCGGTCTCACCTGGGTTAATGGGCACTACTCCTGTTAATTGTTACTTTTTTTGTACGAGAATTAGACACACATATGTCTTAAATGCATGCAAATGTTTCTTCTATTCAGAACATTTCTTTAAAAAACAGTTCTGCAATATCCTTTTGTTTGCTGTTAGCTCTAAGTACCATTAGGATTTCTTTTACAGTCATGAAAGAAATCTCAGTGCATCGCCAATGGCATCAGTCCCTGGAAGAGGTTTATACAGCAGGCGAATCACTGCAAAAGGATGTCCTAATTCACTGATCAACCTTAAGAAATTGAGCAGCTGTTATATGTTTGGCTGCACCTCTTACCCGCGTCCAATTGTAATTCAAAACGAAATGGCTTCAAGATTTTATATAATGAGAGCAGGTAGTTTACTAAGCCTGCCAACATCGATCAGGTGCCAACACCATGTTGTTTGCTACAAACAACAAGTCAAGATTTGTAACTAGGATTACGCAAACGCACTTCCTTTATCCGTTTACCGACTTATTAAACCCGTCAAGAAAGTTCTAGAAAATGTATGCTATTGTGGCTTGAGAGCCTGAAGTCCACAGACTGAATCCCGGGTTTTTTGCCACATTTCTTTATTCCATCTGATTTGAATGTCATCTTTGCAAACTATTTTCTCCGGTAGCTATAGCAACGTCTTCTCGGTGACAAACAGAGCTCAACATTCAGCAATACATAGAAAGCGATGGAGGTTTTTATTCCCCTTTCAAGTATAATTGAAAGAACACACATTTTCCTTTCAGATGTTTACAGTGTTGGTCTAACAAGGGTCGGGCGCTCCACACCGCACCGATACAAGATACTGCAACAGAGGTCAGAGTTCAATGTAGTTCATGCAGGAAGACATGCTGGGCGTTTATGTGAATATAATCTTCAAGTGTTGCGTTATTCAAAGCACCTCCACGTAAGCGTGAAGGCTGAAGTGCGGGAGTCATCAATGTTGGTTGTAGGAGTCACACAACACCGACCTGAACTCAATGGTAGGGAGACTGCTGAAATCAAGGACTCTCTGGGCCTAGTCTTGTGAATAGGCCACGGTCGCATAACAGCTTTCTTACTAAAGAACGCAATCGTTGAGTGCTATAGGAAGGGCGGCATTTATAGAGGTTCCCAGGCACGATACTATCAACTTCATGTTTCCCGAGGAATTAAACATTGGCAAAGCCAATAAATTTGACCTTTCGGCTTTGTCAATCGAAACCTAAGCGATAAGGACGTTGACGGTCCCAAATCAATCTTTAAAAAAAAACACACACTAGCTAAAAGCAAAATAATTTCACTCATAAGGCACACAGTACCATATTAGGCTCTACCACTTAAGGCAACTACTTTGTATGGGGATATACAGCATGTGAAAGGGAAGAATGCCATCACTCACAGTGAAGTTAGCCAATGGCTGAAGTGGGCTGACACATTGCTGTATGCTGTAGTGGGCAAAAGAAAAATTTGAGTGATTCAATAACAGGCCAACGGATATAGAGGGCGTGCAGAAAGTCCCAAGTGAGTATGTTATATTTAACAATGTATTAAAATCCAAAGGTCTTCACTAACAACAGGCCTTAAAACACAAACATTGGCAAAGCTAATAGGTCCCAGCATTTCGGGAGCTATTAGTGTAGTCAATGTGAATGTCTTTTGGTCATGTGTTGTAGAGTGGAGTGGATGTACGTGGTGTGGAGTTAAAATATGTGTAGAGTAAATATGTGGTATGATTCAGACAGAATTTATGTTGAGTGTAATTATGTTGCATGGTGTGGGTTTATGCGGAGTGGAATTGTGTGGTGTGGAGTGGCATGTAGTGGAGTTGAATGATGTGACATGATGTTGAATTATATTATGTGAAGTGCAACTATGTGGTGTGAAATTATGTGGGTTGTAGTAGAATTGTTTGTGGAATAGTGTGACGTGAAATTGTGTAGAGTTGAGTGGAGTTATGTGTAGTGTAATTATGGGGCATGGTATGCAGTGGAACTATGTGGATAGTAATTATGTAGTATTCAGTGTAGTGGAAATATGTGGAGTGGGATTGTGTCTCGTGGGGTGGCGTGTAGTGGAGTGGAATTATGTGATGTGGTGTTTAATTATGAGGCATAATGTGGAATTCTGTGGTGTGGATTGGATGTTTGTCATGTGTGGTGGAAGTATGTGTTGTGGAGTGGAATTATGTGGTTTGGTGCGGAAATATGTAGTGTGGAATCGAATTGTGTGGAGTTAAATTCTGTGTTGTGTAATTGTGTGGCATTCAGTCATGCATTAAACTGTGTTTCAAAACTGAGGTGCTGATCACAGCCTGCACATTTGGAGTCAAGCACCTCTGACTTTCGCCCTTCAAACCTATGCCATCAATACTCACTGCTTGAAGATACTTTCCCCCAAGTGACCACTCAATTTCTTCTCTCAGCCCATATCACGTGGCAAAACAAAGATCTGAAGCAAAAAAAAATGGAAGTGGATGATAACTACCTATGACAACTCTAGTTTCAGATCAAATGGGACTATATTATAGCTCAAATTCACCCAAGGAAAGCAACAGAAAGACTCAATGTCTTGAGGAAGAATGCTTCTTTAAGGATGAGAACCCTCACTCAGGGTGACAGGCTTCATCATGGGGTTTCCTCCTCTCAACAGGATCGTGAGGTACTTGCTGTGGGCTACAACTCCCCAAGAGGAAGGAGCAGAGGTGTTTTCAATTAGATGAGCAGATGTTTTTTAGAGTGAGGGACAGAGTGCAGAAAGAAAAACCAGGAATGAAACTACCTCCAGATGGGCTGAATTGGATTTATTCTGGTGCCCGAGATAGGGTTAGAAACAAGTGAGGACAGGGGGTTTGTAAACAAATGTACCCCCTTTATGTGGTCAACATGTTTCTGCCTACCATTGAACCCAAAAAGGGTTCCAAGGCATTCATCAGGACCCAAAAGAGAAGTCACTCTAATAAGAAATGTAAGCAAATTTACCGCCCTCGCCAAAGTTCAGCCTGGTGGGAACTGGATGCTCCAACAGAACACAGGGTCTACCAACGTTCCAAAAATGAGAGGCATAAAACACTTTCAAGCCTAAAAGGCCACCTTAAACGCAGAGCTGGAAAGTCACTGCGGAAAACATCTACAGCATTTATTTCTTTATTTATTTATTCAAGAGTTTTATATAGCGCTGGCTAGACCCGGAGGTATCAGAGAGCTTTACATGAGGTTCCACAAAAATTACATTACAAGATTACATCAGTTCCAATTAACATCAGATGCTAGACAAACAAATGCAAGAGCATAGAAGACGAGATGATTGAAGTGTATAGGGGAAGGGGGAAGGGTAAAGGAATAGTAGAGAGATATGGCAGAGATACGAAAGGAAAGTCTGTCCAAAGTCCGGCTGGGTAGGTGACGGTCGAGGGGAAGACCCAAAACCCATCTCCTCTATAGCTATCAGGTAGCTCCACCGGGCATTGGCCAAATAGCTCTTTCTGAAAGGGAAAAACAATTAAAGAAATATGGGGGGGAAAAGTAAATGGAGCGTAGAGGGGAGGGGGCATGGAAGGAGAGAAAGGGGGGGATGGGGAAGAGACAGCAGGGAGAGACGAAGTGAAGTCTGTCTAACAGCCGACTAAGTAGGTGACGACCAAGGAGGGTGTCCACGGCCCATCTCCCCTGTAGCTAAACCAGGTAGCTCTATCGGGCATTCAACAAATTAGTTCAGTATCAATACATTAAGAGAGGAGAGGCAAAATAGAGGGAGGATGCGGGACGAGACGACAGGAGAGACGATAGGAAGTCTGGCTGAAGACCGACTGGGTAGGTGACGTCCAAGGAGGGAATCGCCGACCTGTCTCCCCTATAGCTAAACCAGGTAGCTCCATCGGGCATCAGACAAAAAATCTAGATCTCAAATGACGAGGGAAAATTCACAGATAGACGGGGTGGGGACTAAGGGCCAGGACAGGTGAAGGCAGAGGTCAGCAGCAGGAAAGTGGAGAGGAGTAGAGCAAGGGGATAAACAGGGTGGGAGCTAGGGCCGGGACAGGTGAAGGCAGAGGTCAAAAGCAGGAAAGTGGAGAGGAGTAGAGCGAGGAGGGGTAGGGGGAGGGTAGTTCAGCAAGAAGTTCCCATGGATCTGGTGGGCTATAGTTGCCAGCGGAGCCAATGTGCGGGTATTCGGCTGGTTCTCCGGAGCAGTCTCAGGTACAGTCAGGTTCTGCGTGATTTTTGGTTTCCTCATTGTGGCGCCAGAGTAAAATGAGAACCCCCATGAATACAGGAGATTCAACAGTTCTAGGTCCCACATGGAGGTGGAGGAAAGCAGGGATCGTGCCGACGGCATAACACAGGCAGGTGTGCCCGCGTCTGATCTCCTCATCGGGACTTGCTGCTCGAGACAGCGTCATAGAGGCCCCAGTAACACAGCGGAAGCGGACGGAGGGATCAGAGAGAGTCAAGGGATGGGGGGGAAGGATAGGGGAAGCCGATGAAGCACCACCAACACTCGCTCCCCACTGCTCCCGCAGCTTCAATCCTGGAGTTTGCCTGCAGACCTCAGCAGACGCCTTCGATCCAATCGGGCCACCGCCATCAATAGGCCAGCTACACAGAAAATAGTGAGTGAGTTGAGCACAGAATCCTATCCATAGTGTGTAGTGTGAGAGTGAGAATAATTGAATAAAGCTCTAAATGTTTGCAGCAGAAGGTTAGCTAGTGTAAAGAAAACAGCATAGTATTGCACAAAAAAAAATTGAGAAATTGCAGAAAAGCAGAAAGCAACTGACCTGATAGCAAGGTTGCGAACAGGAAAGAGCAACTTTGCAGAGGAGATAGCTGAGGATGGGCAAGGGTGGGGAGTGTGAAGTCTTCCCTCTATTTTTGGAGAGGTGACACTCAACTCCCTTAGCCCCAGACTGCAAGACGTTGGTGGTATTATAATCTACTAAATGAAATGCATTATTATTATACAACTGCATTCTGAACTCACGTAATTTGAAAGTTCTTTCTTACGCAATAATGAAAAAAGAGTTTTGGTGAACTAAAATATTTGCCTAAGATGAACACAATTTAAGTGAGTAAGCTGTGATTTAGCCATGTTTTCTGATTTCACTCTGTACAAATCTACCACTAAATGGGTACCTATTTGTATTTCCTTACCCTAGTTATTTTTTTTACATTGTTGTGCTGCAGATTTTATGTAGTCTGAACTTGATCGGAAGATATTGAAGGTGCTTTAAATGAGCACTGGTTACTTGAGATACAGACTCACTTGTTTTTGTGTGTTTTTTTTTAGCACGAGGAGATTAAACGATCTGTCCAGAATCGCAATGATGTTAAGCCGACGCTGAGACTTGATCCTGGTTCCCCAGTTCCAATGTTCGCAGCTGTGGACATAACGCCACATACTGCTTAGTGAAGTGGGAGCATTAAATATAGTTCTGCTCAACACTGCCTCTGCGCTAAGCTCCTAGCCCAAGCTAAACGATGACATTTGTTCCAAGATTGAATAGAGACTATGCTGTTCATTGGAGGGATACAACAGTGTTTTTAACTTCAGTGTGAAAGACTTGGAGATGCAGGCACCATTTAAAAAAGCGCTTCTGCAATTGTCACTTTGAATTTTCTGTTTTGAATACTGCTTATTTTTTGTCAAATGTGTATGCGTTAAAATACTTTTGTAGTTGGGGGGCTGAAGTGAGGAGCATCTCTTCGTGAATTGTAAGCCCTCTCGCTGGAAGTCTCTGGGCACTTTCCTGTGTAAAGCCACTTTATATAGAATAACTCGAAATGCACCATTAATCTACAGTAAAATAGTATTGTGATTGACTCCTTTAGTTCTTTCTTCAATCAGAAAGTCATTGTTGCAGTCTCAGATTAAAGCACTGGCATAACAGGGCAGCGGAGCAAGCAACAATGAACACAGAACGGGGATTCAAACAACAAGATGCAGGTGGGCAAGTAACACAAAATGGGAGAAAGGGTGGTCAAGCAACAAACTATGTTGGACAGTGGACATGAAAAATAAGCAAGGATGGGGGAACATTTGAAACCGGACCAAGCTAACACTGGGAAGGCGTCAACGATGTAGAAATAACAAAAAGCTTTTTTGAAAACTGTAAGGGGTGAGGAGATGTGCGAGATGCATTTCAAGATGGGCGCCTAGTCCGGAGCTCCGTGCCACTATGGGGATTACCGCAATGTTTTTCGCCGTCCCAGCTCACATTTCTTCCTGAAACTGATTCTTTTATTCATCGGAATATGCACTGAGTGAATAAATATATTGGTATGGATTTTTATCCTCCTCTGCTGTGAGAAATTTAGAGATTAATTATTTCTCACATACTGCCACCATTTTATTTTTTCTTCCTGCAACTATAATGGGGTTTCTCTCATCAGAGATATTCTTTTGAAAGTGGCTTTCTGCATGTTTTAGAACCCTTTTTTTTCTGGCTCTAATTTGCAACAGCTGGTTCGTGCAAAATTAGACTTCAACAAATTATCCACTGATAAAGCTTCATCTATTCTTCTTTATAGTAGTGCCCGGTATTATGGCGGACAAAATAAAGCTGGCAAACTTTTGGCCAATTACCTCAAAGCTGGTAAAGAAGGTGTGTTAATAGATTCCATTCAAACTCCTGAGGGAAAACATCTTTTTAAAGAACAGGATATCTTAGATGAATTTGTGACTGTTTATAAATCCTTGTATATACCGGAATCCCCTGCTTCTGCCTCTTTGATTGATGCTTATCTTACCCAAGTTCCTCCTCCTATCTGTGGAGATCTTGATTGTAATGCTCTTGAGTCAGATATTTCAAATATAGAAATTTTTAAATCTCTAAATTCACTTAAAAAACAGAAAACTTCAGGGTCAGATGAATTAACATTACAATGTTATTTACACATCTCAAGTGTACTACATCCTAAACTTTTACATCTTTTCCATTATTTTTGTAACACTGGTAAGGCAGAGGGTACTTTTTTAGAAGCTACAATCCAAAGCTTTGTATGAGGCAGAGGGTACTTTTTTAGAAGCTACAATCCAAAGCTTTGTATGAATTATCGTCCTATATCCCTTGTAAACATGGATTATATAATTTGCACTAAACTACTTGCTCTACGTCTTGAACCCCTTTTGCCTGTCCTAATTGGTCCAGAACAATGCGGCTAAGTTAAAAGCAGATTAACTTCTGATAATTTTCGAATGTTTTTTAATGTCCTGAATAAAGCCTCCACTGTTTCTTATTCCCTATGTGCAGTATATGTTGATGCGGAGAAGGCTTTTGATAGAGTCGATTGGTCTTTCTTATTTAAAACCCTAAATTGGCATAGCTTTGTCCCAAATGTTTTTCTCTTATTTCTCTGCTTTATTCATCCCCTAGTGCCTCCTTTTTAATCAATGGTCTTATTTCTCAATTTTTTCCATTTCAATAGGGGGTTCGTCAGGGTTGTCCTCTTTCTCCTCTCTTATTTGTTTTATCTATTGAACCTTTTTTATCTCATATTCTTTAGAACTCTTCTATCTCTGGCTTTATTATGGAGAGTCTCATTTAAAATGATCTGCCTATGCAGATGATATTTTGTTTTTTTATATCTCATCCTGAGACTTCTATTTCCTCTCTATTACAAGAATTTTCTGATTTTTCTTTGACTTCTGGTTATAAAATAAATCCAGATAAAACAGAAATGTTGCCCATCACCAAATTCTGTCTTAAACACCATTTTGACTTGTCTGGTTTTTGTTAGAATTATTATAAAATTAAATACTTAGGCATCTGGTTTCATAATTCCATTTTAAACTTGGTTTAACTCAACATGAAGGAGGTCCTTCAACGTATGTCTAAACTTCTTGCCTCTTTTTCTTTCATGGTGAGGTCATCTAGATTTGATAAAGATGATGATTACTCCTATGTTTCTATACAGTCTTTCCATGATACCAATCCATATTTCTTTTATATATTTTAAAAGATTTGATTCCCTTCTCTCTAAGTTCTTATGGCACGATAAAAAACCTCTCTCCTTGCTCCCATTTCTAATAAGGAGATTCTCTCCTTTACTGCAAAGATAAACATCACGTCTCTTCAGCTATTTCGTCAAACGTGTTCTTTATTAAGGCCTCATTGTTAACCAAACATTTCTAGTAGAGAAGCCTTCCTCCAATCTTTTCTTTGGTATAACCATTTTATTACTATTAAAAAATAGACCTTTACATTGGAAGTTTTGGAGACTTCGAGGTGTCATTTGGGTATGTGATATGTTTAATGGCATGATCCATTGTTCTTTTCCTCATTTTCAAGCTACTTTTAATTGTTCACATTCTTTCTGGCAAACGTTCTCAACTCTTATGGAGATAATTCTGGATGTCTTTTACTCTTTCCCCTATGATGCTCCCCCACCTACAACTGACCCTCTTTTAAGAATTTTGCAATTATTTCCAAAGGCCTCCATTATATATAAATTCCTTTCCACTCCAGATCCTGTTTGCTCTTAAACAAAACTAGAACTTGATTGGGAAGTGGATTTGGGTTGTGTATGGAACATTGAATTCTGAAAAAAAATCTGTCCAAGATCATTAACACTTTTTAGATCTGCTTCTACAACTCAATCTATGTTCTTTCTTCATCATAGATTGTATTTCACTCCCCTATCAATAGCCAAGTTTTCACACACTAAAGGTGATTCTAGCTGGTCCTGTAAATTCCCTTCAGCTGATTAGTGACATCTTTTATTTTCCTGTCCCAATGTAACTTTCTTTTGGTTAGATGTATGGCCTCTTATATCCAAAATCTTTAACATACACATAACACTGGCTAATGATATAATTTTTTCAGGTAGTTTATCAAATTCAATACACTTACCATCGCATGAGAACAGCCTATTTGATCTTATGTTAGCTTTAGCTTTTCAACAAATTACATCTAACTGGAAATGTTCAACTAAACTCTCAGTCAAGTCATGGTGGAATAATGTTTGTTCTAATAATTGACTAGATACTGCTTTTGCCTCCTCCTAAAATCCAACTGTTAATAGAGAATTGTATTGGTTACCATTAATTAACCATTTGAACTAGGTTGCAAAAAAAAAGTTGTTCTTTTAAAAGTTCTGAAAATGTTAAACCTCCATACATTGTTCTTTCTCTACCTATTTTACTATAGATTCTATCATTTTATTATGATACTGCTTTTTGATATTTTAATCTTGTCCTCATTTATCTGTATTATGCAATATTACTTGATCTTCAGTTCCTGAATTATATTATACTCTTTATTTCTTACCTCCCTCTAAAATTGTAAAAAGCTTTCTACTCTGTTTAATTTTGCCTTTCATATCTATTGTTACTTCTTTTATAATAATCCGTATGGCTCTCTTTTGTAGTTCACTTTGATTAAATGAAGCTTTTCAAACATAAAAAAGAAAACTTTAAGGGATGTCGCTTGTTTGATTGGAAAATTGCTCTGCATCTGTGATGCTGGCCCAGGTGATAGCGGCCAGCTGTATAATTTGCTGCGCTGGCCCGGGTGATTCTGGCCATCCATTTAATTTGCTGCCCCAGAGGCCGTCAAGTCTCATATATGAACAGTTGAAGGCAGACATATATGAAAACCACAATAGTGTCTGGTGTGCAAAGACAAGAAGTTGCGTCAGAGTGACTGAAAACACAAGCACTTGTGTGGCGTGCTGAAAAAAAAAGAAAAAAGCAGCTCCTAAAGCGGGAGCAATGAATGGACACAAGAGCTTGGTCTATGCTCTTTGGGAGGGCTAAACACAAGAAGAGGCATGATGCATGCATGCCATGAACTAATGGGAACAAAGGATATGAGAGCGATGATGGAGCGAACGAATGGTAAGCATACGGGCAGGCTTAAGCCCACTGATTGTAAATAACATGTCTCTTTGAGACAGCGCACTTGGTGTCTGACCGAGACTTAAATAGGAGGCACTCATCAGGCAAAACAGATAGCAGGCCTGTTTAACACACGTCTTAAAGAAGTGTCTTGTCGACTGACAGGCAGTACAACAGCAGGCATCAACAAAGAGAATAGGCTTCAGGTTTGTATAGTGCATGCACATACAGCTACTCAGACAATAAACTACATTATACATATGCAAATTGTGAGACAGTGCATGCACCTACAAATATCTGTATCTACAGAGACATATCAGCACACTGAATACCAGATGAACAGGCTCTCTCACACTGACCTACAAGCACACAAGTGCACAGGGCGCCTGGCATGGAACCACCAATGCACATAGACCAACATATTTTATGCTGCATTGGTTGCATGTATATGACTTTATGCTGCCTGTTGCCTCAATCCACTAAAGACAAGTGAGAGGAAAGGAGAAGGGAAAGAAGGAATGAGTATATGCTTGAAAGGAAATGAGAAAGGAGTCTTGTGAAAATAATGATCTTTCTAAAATTAAATAGTAGTAGTCAGCCAGCCTTGGCTTCAATCACTGATAAGCAGGAGAGGAAAGAAGGGACATTTGCCTGGATAGATAAAGATAGACGAACAAGGATGTAAAATTCGAGGGAAGGAAGGAAACTGTGATGAATCTTAGTATAACTGAGAGCTAGCCAGGAAACATGCTATATTGTTAAAAAGGTGACGAAAGAAGCCAGACGAACCACAAAGCCATGCAAACAAGCCAACACAGAAGTTGGCAAACACTGACAACATCCATAAAGATATACCTACTCTCTGATGCAGCTAGACGGCATTTAAGCAGGCTCACACAGGAAGAGAAATGAATAGAAAGTTATGTGTTTTTTACTTAAAAGAGCATGTATGCAGATCTTCTTTGTGCTAGCCAAGAATAAATATACTAACCAAGAGTACAATGCTAACAACATCAAAGGAAAAAATACTTGTTTTTGTCATAATATTGCCAAATTTAATGCATTTTTGTAGTGGAGGAGGTTACTTTCAGTTCACGAGGAGGAAGTTAGAGAGTTTGACAGCTTGCAACAGCTGAAAAAACTCTGTCTCCATATGTGACAGTACATGATCTAGGGAGAGCGAGATTGTGAATGATCCCAGAGTGAGCACAGTGTGATAAAAGGAAAATGTGTCAGTTAACATAGTTAGACTGCTGTGATACCTTTGTGAACAGCTATTAACACTTGAATAATTTTGGGTTGCCAATCAATCATGTGACTTCAGTATAGGAATAATATGTGCCTGGCATGGGGCATTACTCATAATCCAGGCTCCAATGTTCTGCACCAATTGTAGATATTTTAGATGTTTTTCAGGTAAGTCCTGATATATGTAGTTGGCATGATCTAATCTTGACTGGATACAGACATTTATCATAGGGATGTGTAAGCATTTTTCAATATCTGGAAGAATGCCTTTTATAATGATGGATGGTAAAAACCAGTAGTGGCCGCCTTTGGAACCTCGGGACCAGGGTTAGCTCGTAGTCAAGTAAAAACTCCAAGAATGTGAACTTCCTCGTATAGGTGATGAGTTGGAACCCTGGTCTGTGGCCAGGCTGTGAGAGACGAGTCACTAGATAGGGCTGTAGTCAGGAGCATTTCAGTCTTTGAGGGGCTGAAGTCTAGAACACTGACCCATATCCATAAGCAGCGCATGAAGAGGAACTCTGTCTTTAAATCTGTGGATTGAGGACTAGGATTACTTCCCAAACAGTGGGGAACTGCAACACTGAATAAAGTATCTTCAGAGTACATGTAGAAGTATGCACTAATCTGTTACCGTAAAGCAGCTAAAGATCTCATGTACAGATTAATTCAAAAGGCAGACAGGGTGGATCCTTGTGGGAACCCATCGCTCAAACTCTTACTGTTTGAAACAAAAGGTAGCATTGCATCCCTAGGCAGGTAAAAAGGATGCAATTAATTTAAAAGCAGTGCCTGAAAAACTGAGGCTGGTGAAAGTTTGTAGAGGAATGCCATGGTCAATGCTGTTGAAAGCAGGTGAATGAATTAATCATTTGTAGAGCGCACAACTGTCTAACAGACGTCCTGGCACTACATATAATGCAGATAGAGGATGGGGGAAAAACAGCGTTAACTACCATGACTGGTACAACGAGGCCTTAAGTTGTTTTTTAAAGATCTATTCATTGGGGAACATGAACGTTTTAAGTGGAAGGGTGTTCCAGAGCCAAGGAGCCAAGAAGGACAAATAATAGCTTCCCAGACAATCCTGTGGTACCACTGGGATTGATAATAATGACTGACTAGAGGATCTAAAAGATCTTATAGGATTATATGCTCGAATTCCATCCCTCAAGTAGAGTGGGCCTCTGTTGTGAACTTCTCTGAAAGTAATAAGAAGACATTTAAAATGAATTCATAGTTGTTCTAGAAGCCAGTGTAAATGTCTCAGGTGGTTCGAGATAGATTCCTATCTGGGAATTTGTGAACTAACCTTAAAAATTGATGATAAGTTTAATAGGATAAGTGCTCCAAAACCACAGCCAGCAACAAGGCTTCACCATTTTTGTCCTCTTTCCAGGATGGACACCCACCTGAGACACATCTATTTTTTTTCAACAAATATTTATTGTCATTAACATACATCGGGACTTAGTTGTGCCCAAGCATACATATAATCAACATCAGAGGGCGAGCCATTACAATTATAAAGGCTTAGTCATGACACAGTATGATAAAGAATATATCAAAACAAGTAATCATGAATAAATGACATACAAGAGTGCATAATAATTGTCCTCAGCCAATATAGTTTGCACGTGCATCTATCTGTAAATGACAGGTAAGGCCCCACGTGGAGCTATCAAGTAGAACACTCAAACACACTCCAACTCCCCCCATGCAGTGTCTCTCCCCCCTAGCACAGTGAGCCAGTGAAATTGGACATGGCTGAGGCAACTCTCCCTGTGTATTACGTGCTAGCTGTCCTCCCCCGTAGGTCCGTGTAAGCAAGGCAATCAGCAAGGGCGACAGTGAGTGACAAGTCGTGTTGTCTAAGAACCCAATTAAGGTGCCCAGTCCCAACAAGCTAAAGCTGCCCGACAGTGGGCCTCCTAGGCAGTGATAACCTCATCCCCCTCTGTCTCACCCCACTGTAGATCTGCCAGTATGGTGCCCCGTGCTCGTGCAAACTCCATGGGCCTCCTGCACTGGCATGCCTCCCGGAGTAATGCAGTTCCCTCCAATGTAGCCTAGCGTATTAAATCCACCTTCCATCTCTCAATCCACGGTTCCTCAGTATATTTCCAGAGCATCGTAATCCTGCACTTGGCAAGTACCAGGCCCAGGTCAATGAACCGAGTAGTGACTTTGTGCTTAGCAAGTTGAGGATACAGGCCCAATAGGCAGAACCAGGGAGAGGGGATTAAGGGCCTATCCACAATCTCTGCTAAGAGAAGCACTACCTCAAACCAATAAGAGGCTAAACGAGGGCAGCTCCAAAGCATGTGGAGGAGATCTCCATTACTATCATGGCAGCATTGGCAATCCAGCGGGGTCAGTGGGAAATAGAGGCTGAGTTTTAGAGATGTGAGCAGTGGTGGCTGGTAGGGAACGGTGGCAGAGGGGCAGGGTGGAGGGCATTAGAAAAAAACGAAGGAAAAAAATGAAGACTTACCTGCAGGCCGTCAGTACCCAGGTACCTTCTCTCCTCTGCCCTCCCTGTCTACCAGGCTCCTGGCAGCATCCAGGCTCCCAGACTCCCCTAGCCAATGACGATGCTGCTGTCACCAGCATCACAACAGTGTCGTAATTGGTCTGAACGGCCTAGTTCGGCGCTCAGACAGGGAGTGGGAGCCTGCACATGTTCTCCACCCAGGCTGTGCAATACAGTGGGGTGGAGAACATGCTAGGTGCGCATAATGGTTTGGCAGGCCACACGGTCATGCTCATTTATGGTGCTCCAACCCAGGACCGGCTTTGGAGCTGGTGGCGACTAGTGCAACAATATTTGTTGCCACCACCAGTGACCCCTCTGTCTTGGATTCCCTCACTACCACACCTTAACAGTGACCCTCAAGTCTTCATAACCACTCTCTCTCAGATGCATTTAATTAGTTTTATAGCGCCACTCATACAGTGGCAGCTGGTAGGAGATGGTGGTGGGGGAAGGTGGGGTGGGGTTTGGAAATAAAGAAAAGAAAAGAAAACGTACCTGCTGGTCGCCGTAACCAGTCACCGCCTCTCCTCACAGGAACAGGAAGTGCCCAGGCTTCCATACTCCCCTGACAAATCAGGACTCTGCTGATGATGCGGTTCGGTGCTCAGAGAGAGAAAGGGTGTGTGGGCATGTTCTCTCCCCTTTGCTGTAATACAGCCAGGGTGGGGACCATGCAAAGTGCGCTTGACTGTTTGGCTGGCCCGAGGCCGCCGGCCAGACAGTCATGTGCACTTTAGGTGCAGCAGCAGCCACTCCTCCTCCCCGACGTCACAAGACCCTAGCTTCGCCCACTCCGCCTTAACCTGGCGGCAACCAGAATGCAAACAAAATAATAATAACTTCCATTATTATGGTTTTATTTTTTCTATGGCACTTCTGTAAAGCAGTGGGGCCCTGCTCCTCCGCCTTGGCAGAGGAGCCGCCACTGCACTCATGCCAGAGAAGGGTGTCAGAGCACTTTACAGCACACACACATTGCAAAGAGACAATCAATCATAGGTGTGTAAATCAGTTTAAAGGAAATGTTACATCAGACAAATTTTGTGTTATTATGATTTTATTTTTTATTTGCTGGGTGTGAGGTATGCCTGATGTAATATATAAAAATGTACAAGCCTGAAACTGACATTTTGAGAGATTTTGGGGGCCATCACCCATATCGTAGTGCAGTCCACATCTGTCATAGGAGAACCCAGGTCCTCCTGAGACACAGCTAGGATGCCATCTGTCTAACCATTTCTTAGCTGAACAACAACCAGTTTTCTAATATAATCTGGGAGATAATTTCTGTCAAGCTGTAAAGCTAATATACAAGGAACCTGTAGCAAGAGTCCTTGTGAACGGTAAATTATCCTCACCGTTAAAAATCCTTAGAGGTACAAGACAGGGCTGCCCCCTCTTCTCCCTTCTGTTTAATTTTTACATGGAGCCCTTTGCCGTTAGAATAATACACTCAGCCGACATTCCACCTTTATGGCAGGGAAATTGGGTTAAGAAAGTTGCATTATATGCAGACGACCTCATGATATATTCATCCAATTTGGACGCTGTACTACCAATAATTTTACGTATTGCGACAGAATTTGGAGAAGTGTCGGGGTACTTAGTAAATGAGCTCAAAGACTGAAGCAATGATATGGAATGCTAGTTTCCAATCCAGGGAGGACCTGGGCTGGCAGTTCGGTCTGGACTGTTCCCATAAGGCACAGGGTCAAGACTAATTTGCATATGGCTGGGTCCAAACTGGGGTGGCGTAGTGGGCAAAAGAACGATGGATTTACCCCAGGTCTTTTGATTAGGTCAGAATGTTTGCATTGTCAATCAATCAATCATATCATTTGTAAAGCGCACTACTCACCCTTGAGGGTCTCAAGGCGCTGTGGTGGGGAATGCTGCTACTGCTCGAAAAGCCAGGTCTTGAGGAGTTTTCTGAAGGTCAGCAGGTCTTGGGTCTGCCGTAGGTGGATGGGGAGGGTGTTCCAGGTCTTTGCGGCGAGGTGGGAGAACGATCTGCCGCCTGAGGTCGCTCTTCGGAACCGGGGGACTGTAGCGAGGGCGAGGTCGGCGGAGCAGAGCTGGCGGGTGGGGGTGTAGAAGTTGAGTCGTCTGTTGAGGTACGTTGGTCCGGTGTTGTGGAGTGCCTTGTGTGCGTGGGTGAGGAACTTGAAGGTTATCCTCTTGTTGACCGGGAGCCAGTGCAGGTCTCTCAGGTCGGGTGTGATGTGGCTGCGGCGAGGGATGTCGAGGATCAGGCGTGCAGAGGCGTTCTGGATGAGTTGGAGCCGTCTCATGAGTTTGGCCGAAGCTCCTGCGTAGAGGGCGTTTCCATAGTCCAACCTACTGCTGACAAGGGCCTGGGTGACTGTTCTTCTCGTTTCAGTGGGGATCCACTTGTAGATCCTACGGAGCATGCAGAGGGTGTTGAAGCAGGAGGAGGAGACGGCCTTGACTTGTTTAGTCATGGAGAGGGTGGAGTCGAGGATGACCCCTAGGTTGCGTGCGTGGTCGGTGGGTGTTGGAGCGGTTCCCAATGCCGTCGGCCACCAGGAGTCGTCCCAGGCCGAAGGGTTGGATCCGAGGATGAGGACCTCCGTCTTGTCCGAGTTCAGCTTCAGTCGGCTGTTCCTCATCCATTGTCAGCATTACCTCCATCGTTTGCTTCATGTAACAATGGCACCAACTAAGCAGCAACCCATTAATTAAAAAGGAGATGCGATATCTTGGTTTCAGAATAATCCAAGATATCAACGTAATTGCTGAAACAAATTTAAGAAGGGTGTTTAAAGAGATCGCCCATTTAATGAAGAGCTGGGTACTCCCGTTAACGATCCTAGGGAGAGTTAGCTTGGTCAAGATGAGCATCCTGCCAAAGATTACTTTCATAGTTAATTCATTACCACTACACTTCGACAATGCCACTATATACCGCATACTGCAAGCAACAAATTTATTTATTTGGGCTAATAAAGGGATTAGGATCCCTTGGAAGAAGCTACGAAAAGAAGGGAGAAGGGAGGTATATCTTTGCCAGACATACAATATTATGCGTGGGCTTTCCAATTAAAACATTCCAGAATGCTCATAAAGATTCCTGATGGATCCATAATAGGTTTATTGTACTCAGCAATGTTGAAAGAGTGTAAAATTAATTCAGATGTTTTCCTCTTTAAATTTGGAGATCCCAAATAAATAAAAAAAGGTAAATTGAAGGTGCTACAGTCGATGGCAATAATGTGGTATCACATCAGATGCCTTTCAAAATTAGATTATTACTCCCATTTTGCCCCAATGTGGAATTCCTCAGGAACCCCAGAGTATCTCAATGACAAATTGACGTTACCAATCAGAGATGCCGACCTAAAGATCTGGGGGATTTGAATACAGAAGGAAACCTAGTACCCTCATACGATTTAAACGGACTGATGAAGGGTACCCTTTCAAAGTTTAAATATCTACAACTAAAAAGTTGGGTGCAAAGCAGGGAATCGACATTGGGTACTGCAAAATATTTTAGAAGATCAATTGGTAACTAAACTACCAGGAAACAAAGAAGTAGCCCTCTGGTACTGGCATCTTCAGGACCCCATGGATGGAGAATTCACTCTGGCGGAGGAGCTGTGGGTAAATTTCTTGCCAAGGGAGCAGTTGCAGAATATTTGGCAAGTATCTATCCGTACACTTTACATCACAGTCAAACCTGCTTTTTTAAGAAGAAACCTCCTTTTTTCACTTCATATGGCATATATATCACTGAAAACTATCTAAGATGGGGAAAGGAAGCCAAACCAGCTGTGATAAATGTGGTTTGGAAAAGGCGACGGAGATCCATATGTTCCTTCAATGCCCCACAATCAGCGAGTTCTGGAAGAAAGTACAAACAACGTCAGGTATTTTGGGTCAGCAAATAAAGGTAAGCCTTTCATTGGTTATCTTTGGGGTGGTTGACGAACTTGTAGGTAACATCAGAGATTTGTTGTTTTATGCAATGCTACTGGCCAGAAGGGAAGAATGTTGTAAATGGGTGAGCAGTATATCTCCACAGCACTCAGAATGGTTGGAACCCCTCATATATATGTCCAAGATGGATCTATCAGAGAAAAAGTCTAAGAAGAAAGATTTCTGGACCCCCTATTAGTATGGATGGAGAGCCCAGAAGGGTTGCGCTAACATTTTTTAAGGTAAATTGCTCATACAAGTTTATAAGCATGTCCAATGATTACACCGGCTAATATTCCTGGACTGCTACAGGGCCTCTACATACTTCGAAAATCTAAGAAGTATTGGTGTTATACCAAGTGAGAGAGACCGAGGCAGAAAGGTTGGTGCCTATTGTAGTATGCCTGTTAGTGGTTGGTAGCTCTCTCGATAATAAGGGCATACACAATTGACATGTTCTTTTTTCTGAGATGAATGAGGAAAAGAAAAAAAAACAGTTTTCTAGCAATTTACCTAGGAAGGATTGTAATGAAATTGGATGAAACTTGCATGCATCCTTCAGGCTAAGAGAGGTTGTTTTTAATAGCAGCTTCACTACTGCTGATTTCATTCCTTGGGGATAAATCCCTGTGTTAGTGAGTTGTTATAGATACAGGGAATAAGGGATGAACAAAAGGTAGGATGCATTACGAATTGATGCAGGCTAATTTCCATTAAATATTTAACCCCTTTGCCAACAAAATCAAATCCAAGGTATAGGAATGAGTGGCATCAATGCTTAGTCTCTTATATCTCTCCTTGAGAAAGTCACTTCTTTTTTTTAAAACACTCTTTAATTTAAGTTTTCATTTAATATAAAAAAATACATTCACCTATCAATATGAGGCTGCAGAATAATGTTATGTTATGTTATATGATCTTCTATAGCGCACAGCTGCCCCAGCAAAGGGGCGTCCCGGCGCTTTCTAGAAAGGAAAGAGAGTACGCCACAGCAGATGGAACAGTGGTAATCACATAACGTAACCGTCTAGCAGAAGAGATGGGTTTTTATGGCCTTTCCGAATAACAAGAGATCAGTTATTCCACGAATCCTGAGGGGTAGGGCATTCCAAAGCTTAGCTGCACGGTACCGGAAGGAGCGACCTCCCATCCAGGCTTGCTTAACACGGGGGACCTCTGCCAGATTCTGGCCCTCCGAGCTGAGAGTACTCGAGGCATGTATGCGGTCAAGAGTGGGCATAACATGGGTGGGGGAGGCGGTTTTCAGAATTCTGAATGCGAGGCATAGGGTCTTGAAATGAATCCTCTTCTCCACCGAGAGCCAAGGGAGTTTGGTGAGCGTACTTGCCACCGAGTGATGAAGGGGGACACCTGTCAAGGTTCTCGCTGCTGCATTCTGAACTCGTTGCAGCCTTACTTTCTCCGCCTGGTTAACCCCTAAGAGTATGGAGTTCGCATAATCCAGCCGCGAAAGGATGGCAGACTGTACCACGAGCTGGCGCGTCTGGGGATCAAAAAACTTTAGGATCGGCTTAAGGTTCCGGAGGATCCCAAAGCACGAGGCAGCAACCTTTTTTGTGGCACATCATGAATCTACCCAAACAACACATCCATTATCGCGTATTTTCAAATGTTTCTTTCAGGCCTCTAAGCATCCCTCTTTTGTAAGGAGAGCAGTTCTGGTGGCAAACAAGTTAAAGCTCAATTGATATTTTTCCCCCACCCAATACCTAACTGTTGAGTAAAAAAAAAAAAAAAGCAGAAGTGGGAGGGAGGAGGGGAAGGTGCACTGCTTGAGTACATATGGGGGGGGCATAGATATCAGAAATATTCAAGAGGACCTTCTCTAGTGGAGGTCCCATGTGCCAATTTCCCTTATGTAATCATTCAGTACAGAGACTGTCTGTTGCCAACTCCAGATATAAGATCAGTGGTTATTTCCCATTGCTTCCCTTGTGGGTCAGTCATAAAGTTAGAGGAATCTTAGACTGGTAGCTGTAAAGCAAAGGAGCTTTAGTTTTGATATGTAATCAATATGAGATCCCCAGGAGGTAGTTAATTTCTTCTCAGTGTATGAGATTCTGTGCAAGGTTTGTTCCATTGCTAACGTGTGCCAGAACCTATGAAACCACAGTATGATGGCAGGTTCTTCAAGTGTGACCAGATGTCCCAATGTGGTGCTGTACGTGCTAAGTAGTGGAAAATCTTCAAAATTTCACATAGCTGGTTCCCTGCATTGGATTATTGTCATTTTGATGTCATTTTAAAGATAAACATTATTTCCTATTTTTATAAATTAGTGTGGGCTTTTATTGTGTGCTGTATCCTAATTATTTACGGAATTTGTGTATTTTAATGCTTTACATGCCTGTCCTCTTAAGTTAACCCTGCCTGCTCACAGTCAAGCTACCAAGGAGTGAGCATAGGAATAATTTACTGGGACCTAGTCTGTGTTAGTGGCTTTCTCGCCAGTGGTGGGTGCATATTTACCACTTCTAACAACCGAATTTCCAACAGAGACAATTTCTATGCAGATGTTTTTAAGGAAGTGTTCCATGTTTTCTCGAAATATGGAAGGCAAAGTGGCTCCTCCAATGTCCTATGGCGGTTCATTCTGTATTCCTGCTCCCCCTAAGCATGGGCAGATCAGCCCTGGATTTCTGCTACAGAACTCTCCTTCTGAGCCTTAACTTTCACGATGGTGCAGAATGACTTGTGGCAGGCTTGGATGCCCCACATAGTTCTGTAAAGTGTCTGATTTTGATTATTGGTTAGTGACTATTCAGGGTGGGCGCTTACCTCCACACTCCAGACAGTGAGGGATTGAAGCAAGCTAACCCCCAATATACGAGGTGCAATTCAGACACACCTGGCAATATGGACCCAAGTGGTAGAGAGGCAGTCTAGCCGTGGTGGGA
The DNA here is from genome assembly GCF_964263255.1 of Lissotriton vulgaris. NCBI lineage: Eukaryota > Metazoa > Chordata > Amphibia > Caudata > Salamandridae > Lissotriton > Lissotriton vulgaris. The sequence continues at coordinate 1,736,971,603 of NC_141691.1, forward strand.
ACTCTTCTTGGTGCAGTCTATGAGTCACCTTATGTGCAAGATTCCATATAGATATTCCCCCTCAAGAAGGTGGTTTCTGTTGCAGTTCTGTCCGGGGGAGGGTCCTCTTATTGCAGAGTGGTTGGTGAAAAATAGGGCAGATGCAAAAGGCAAAATGTTCTGCCTTCAGGGAGGATTGGTGCGTGATACGGGAATTGATGTGAGAGTCAACTGCAGCACTTTGCAGAGATCAGGGGCAATAGACAGCTGCCACTGTTAATTCAAGCTCTTGGGACTCCTGCTTTTACAGGCAGCCATCCCTCAGGAAGGGGACCCTGTTTCGGTGCTCTAGATCAAGAATGGCTGGGCTGAGTAGCTAGCTTGTGTTGTGACTGTGGTGGTTTTTGTTGCCCTGGGAGTGGGATTAAGTGAACGAGGCACAGTGTCACTGCTGTTGTTGATAGTAACTGCATCGCCTGCAGTTCCCGGGTCCATTTCTTCCAACATGTTGGGTGCAGTCTTGAGTCCGAAAAAAAGAGCCGGCTCCCCTTGATCTGAAGCGTGTTCTGAAAACAGGGTCTGTCCCTGTCGCCAGTCCCCCACAGCTCACAGCCCTAATGGGAAGGTGTGCATCACATAGGACCTTGGGAAGGGATGCTTTTCAAGTCATTCAGGCCATGTTGGAGAGGAGCAGAGAGCAGCTGCATCCTACTACATGCTCAGTCTGGCCACGCCCCTGGCAAGTCATTTCTAATGGGTATGGAACACTTCAATCTTCATGCCCATCCACATATTGCTTCCTATCAATAATCATATCTGTCAATAACAAATTAGCTTTCACTGCATGCCCATATCAGTTCATTGGCTTCTTTCATAGAACAATACATCTGTAGACGCAGTGCAATTCCATACCTTTATGTTTTAATACTAACATATGGCACACATAGATTTGCTTCATTATTTCACTTACACCAAGTACCACCTATACAGTCCTGGATTTTCTTTTTCATTAATATTTGCTATCAGATACATTGGTTCAATTAAATCAGAGGAAGACCATGACTTATAGAACATACTCATTTGTTAAATGAATGCCCACGATGCCAGCGTAGTTGGAGCAAGTAACTTGTTTTGGAAGTCCAATTGGAATAAAGTAAGACTTCATGCATTCTTTTGGCAATTATTACTGCGCTAACAATACATTTGATGTTTATAATGTTTTATCTTAATTTATCTTCTGTCAAAAACATTAAATGCATTTCATCAATTGGCAACACGAGAGAAATAAAACAAATTATTTTTGATTTGATTACTGTGTTCCTGTTGTCAGCATTTGTAATTGTTTTATTTCTGACACAATTAGTTCCAAGCAATGTATCATTATAATGGAGTGTGGGATGTAACACACAAATTTCAAGCTTAGAAACAAAGTCTGCTATAAAAAGAGGCTGTTATCAGAAGCCTGTGAGCTCTAAAATGAATCAAATAGGTTTCACAAAAAGTGCCTTTGCTGAAAGTACTCTCTGCACAAGCTGCAGTTTATTTTTACCAGCATCAGTGGTCCATGAATAAAAATAATAGATTAGCATGTAAAGAGCTAAACTCAATTCCTGAGATCTAATGCATGAATACCTTTTCCTCTCAACCGATTGCAAAACCAGGCATTAGGTATACCAAGTCCATATTTTATATTATATGCAATAAGTTGTCATGAATGTATCAAGCACCATTGGGAAAACATAAAAAATGACAAACTGCACAGTCAAATTGTACTAAATTATATTGTAGTTAACAAAAACACATATGAGAAGGTCTCTGTAGGCGCTATTTCTCAGATAATCTGCATGATAGCCATAGCACCCATCGTGGGGTCGGGACCATGTTGTCCTCAAGACTAGATGAGGCAACGGGTTCCTAAAGATAAGTTTCAAAACAGCATTTCAAAAACAGTCAATAACTAAGGATTGTCTCAAAAAGGAAGTTTGAAATCAGCAATTTCGGAAATCCATGAAGGTGTATTAAAATAGTGAAGTGCAATGCTCAAAGCAAAATTATAGTTAGGTTCAAAACGTTTGTCATGAGGCTCAGATATCAATTGCCATGAATGCTCTAAGCATTTTAAATTGATACAGCAGCGAGCAAAATCTGAACAATCGTTTAATTCCAGAATGTGTAACAAATCAGTAGAAAGCAAGACAGCATCCCTAATAAAGACCAACAAAGTCTTACTCACCCCAATTTGAGGTACTTTTATTATAATTAGTAAGTAATGGAAATCACACAGTCAGCATGGGGTGAGCAAATGTAAAAGACTGAATCAGAACACAGCATTAGAAAACGCCATACAACACAACCATCCTAGCAGTATCCCATGGATGAATAATTATGAACGGCTTATGACCTTATGTCATTGGAGGTTTCAGAACAAATCTGGTCATATAAACAATGGAATGATTCATGGCTGATTGGCTTAAAGTGAGCATGCAGGAAGAGCCTTGAAAAGTATCTTAAGACTTATTTCAGAGTTCTTCGTGAACAACATATCATTACAAAACAAATGTGTACATTTTGCTTTGTGTAGTATCGATGAGAAGTATAAATACACAATAAATATTATGAATCAGCAGCCATACTAATTCAAGATGGAGTTGAGGCCTAATTTAGCATAAGGCAGGAAAACACAGTTCTGGACATCACAACATTGGTTCAACTACAATAGATTCCTGTTAATATGGAAATATAATTTACATTTAAAAAGTGCTCTAACAGATCTCTGATTATTACAATTATGGCCAAAATCCCACTATTACAATCATAATGCAGCCTGCATCACTTTCTCTCTTATGAGTGCTTATTTTTGCAACATCTTGATGTCATCACAGGCCCGTGCTCTGATGTCTTCCATCTAGTAAAGGTAACAATTCCTCTTATTTGTTGACACCCTCATCTTAGACATACAATTGAATCCAAGTATACTGAAGCTTGCTTCAAACACTTAAGCAAAATAATTAAACCACTTGTACTAATTAACACAATAATTAATGGAATTAGACTAGAACGCAGCACACTGCTTCCTATGATATCAAATCACTCACCAACCTTCCCCAATCCCTTTTCAGTTTCACCAACACAGGATCTAACTGATTCCCATTTCCCTAAAGTGCTTTTGCCTCATGAGAGTTTTTAGTCATGTTTGTAATATAAAAATTAATAAGATTACTGTTATCAGGTATGAAGGTTCAGCACTGTTGCACATTCAACATATGGCATACTTCATCCTCCTTTGCTAGAAGATCTAAAGCAAGGAGATTTTGCCTGCTCATAGCACACATGGCCATGAATTCCTTATTAATTTAGTTAATGTTCCAGCAATGTTAGAAGCTAAGCGAACTACAAGCATAGACAATATCCTAATTTTAACATTATTCAATGCCACACCAATAGATGGAATCATAGCACTAAGCACATCTAATACAAATTGTTCAAATCCACACTTCACTCTTTTCAGTCCAACAGCAGCGCACATTTTATTCACATGGTAAACTCATGGCAATACCAGAGCAAGATAGCAGTTTCCTACCTAGTTAAGTGGGAGGTTAACATTAACAGGCTTACCATAAATGTAATAACATCCTCAAAATGTTAGGTCTTCACCAAAAACAAGTTCATCATCAATGACATAACTCCTTTCACACTCACTCTCCCCAACTAATTCTATTGAATTAGTAATTTGAGATTTCTGTTGCACCATACACATCACTATTTTTACAAGCTTCATTCTCAATCTCAGATGCACATTCAAATATCAAATGTAGCTTCTACTTGTATCCTAATCTCACTTGCATCCAATTTCTCAGAATTGTCACCCCTCTTTCATTATGCTACTCAATAAAATCACATTCTTTTTCACTCAAACTTCACACAAACTAATGTTTAGTTTTGTTAGTATTCATCTGTTGTTGTGTAAGGGGAGCTTAGTGACTGAGAAGGAAACATCAATCACATGGGGACCAGTCCAACTAACCAACCAGACCCTGACAACATCTACGGAGAGTACACAGCAACCAACCACTAGTGGTAATGTGGCTTTTTTGTCCCACACACAAAACCAAGGATTACAACCTACGGGTCAACCAACAGTCACAACAGCAAGCGGAAAACCAGGTGAGGAAATGGCCGGAAAATCCCTAAGGAGCGGGAGGACAGTAGTCTGATCATCAATATCTCCTCAACTACCCTTACACAACAACAGATAAGAGTGTTAAATAAGGGATTATCTTTTGTCCCAACAGTTAGAGCAAGTGAAATGGAATTGGAAGGAGCTTACCGGTTCATGAGAACGCTCAGATTAAGACACTTTTTCAGCAACATAGCACAACCTACAGATACAACCCAAACTGAATACAATACACGCTTTAAACCCAAGAGTACTTACCAACCGCCAGTGTCGCATAAAATGCTTGATACATTCGAAACAATGGTGAAAAAAAGGACATACAAGGCTTGGATTACAGGTTAATAAAACACAGTAATCTCACAAGATCTGAACAACAAACATTACACAATTTAGCAAAGAATCGGACAATACAGATTCAACCAGCTAACAAAGGAGGAGCAATGGTAGTAATGGATATGGATTTTTATATCTCAAAAGTAGAGGAGCATGTCTCTGACACTAATACATATCAACTTTTGGATAGGGATCCTACAGGATTATTACAGCTAATGCTTAAAGATTTGTTGCAAAAAGCTATTGAACATGAATGGATTGACGATAAAATCAGAGGTTTTTTGACTACTAACCACCCACGTTGTCCTAGACTATATATGCTCCCAAAGGTGCACAAACATCTAACAAATCCACCTTGCAGACCTATCGTCTCGGGGTGTGGGTCTATTTTTGATCCTCTCGGAAGATACCTGGATTTTTTTCTGCAGAAGTTTGTACAAAGATGGAGATCTTACACGACTCGGACCCCCACAGAGAGCAGAACCCTTATCTACAAACTAGGTAGACTCTCATTATGTTTGGCCATATCACGATGACCAAGGGACTGTGAAACCTTAGATCGTCCCATTAGGTTATCTTTGTGAAGCCTAAAAGAGAATTACAACCGCAACCTTCTGCAACATAACCTGTCAGAAGTGGAGAATTCGTGATATTTATATTTATACATGGTAACTTCCTTTCAACAGATGCTATTGATTGTTCGAGCTTTATGTTAAAACTCGCTAGCTAACCCATATTCCTTGGTTTTTCTTTCTTGTCCTATGGTGCAGGCAATTGTGGCCTGATTGCATATAATACTTATGGTCTACAACACAACCATTTTTCCTTGGTCTCCTATGGTCAGGGGGACAACAAAAGATCGCATTTATTCTGAACAGAAACAGAAATATACTACTACCAGCAGCATTGTATAAGGCGACTACAGAAGCCCACGCTCCAATTAGGAAACGTGAAGTGATCCCTATAAAGGATCGTCAATATTATCCCAGGGGCGATTTTTACATACCCTCTGGTTCTGGCAGACAAAATATATGTCTTGATAAAGGTGATCATAATAAGGAGTTATCACCGAAACGCGTCGACGCAACCTAAAGCGTATAATTCAAGTCTCCAACACCATAATAGATATGCTGATTTGGTAGTGATACTACTCTGGTGATATTAGAGCGGAGAAAGAATATACAAACCTGTATCCAACAAATATATGTTGTAACTGTTCTGTCTGCTTGTAATTGTGCAGGTCGCAATTATATGTATTGTTTCAATTTTATCTTGTTTTAGTTCAGGGATTTAGTTTAGTTATCCCTATTGATTGTTTTTTAATATATTCTAATAAATGAATTTTTAACTTTTCCATATTTTGTTGTATGTATTTGTTAAGTCATAAGGTCCATTATTTGATACCTGTCTTTATCTGTGCCTTAAGGGAACCCTTTCTCTTACCTAGATCTTACATAAGAGACACAAGTGATTTTTTAACTAAAATCTCAGAAATCAATGGTGAAGTAGAAGAAAGTTGGATTCTTTGCACAATTGATGTAGTATCCTTGCATACTTCAATACCACACTCTGCTGGGCTAGACTCAGTGGAATGGGCACTTTTGCAAATGGAGGACCTAACTACAGATAAAGTGCTTCTTGTGCAGTTGTTGAAATTCTGTTTACACAACAGTTACTTCGAATGGAATCAATGTTTTTATGCCCAAATGACTGGAACTTCTATGGGCTTTGCAGGGGCCCCTGCATACGCGAACATTTTCATGGCGCAATTTGAGGCGGAACATTTGATTGAAACTACAAAGTGGTCACAAGTCAAAATGTATTGTTGTTTCATAAACAACATTTTTCTTATCTGGCAAGGCACTGAGGAATCACTACTGGACACCATACAACATCTCAATCAGGTGAACCCAAGGATTCAATTTACAAACAAAATTGATCGTAATATGATGGATTTCTTAGATGTGAGGATACACAAACACCCCACGGGTTTCAATACAGAACTATATACTAAATCTACAGATCGAAATAGTGCACTGCACTACACCAGTTTCCACCCAAGGCGATTAGTGGAGAATTTACCTCTCTCCCAATTTATTCGCATTAAAAGGATTTGTTCACAAATAACAACATGTGATGCTAACATTGAAAGGTTCGTCCAAAGATACCAAGATCGTGGATATCCCGTGCAAGTAATGGAACAAAGCAGAGAGCGAGTCTCACAAATGAGTAGACAAACATTGTTTCAACCGAGACTTGTAACTAACCAGGACAGATTGGTATTTGTGTCAAAGTTCACCACAGTATCTACAAAAATAAAACGGATTATCAAATCAGAGATGGGAACTTTTGTCTACAGAGAAAGACTTTAATGGAATATTCGCACAACAACCTATGCATGCGTACAAGAGAGGACCTAACATCAGACAAATATTGAAACGTACTACTATGGATGACCATAATATCGACTATAAGGGTACCGTAGGTTGTCAGAATTGCACAAATTGCAATAACATAATCATTGGCAATACTTTTTCACATCCAACAACCAGTAAAACCATAAAACTGAGGCACACCAGTGATTGCAACGCTCAAAATGTGATATATGGGATCAAGTGCCCATGTGGCAAAATGTACGTTGGCAAAATTGAGCGGAAGATTAAAACGAGATTAACCGAGCACAAAAGCAGAATACGAAACCAGCATTTGTCATCACCACTTGCCACCCATTGGAAGGAAGCAAATCATAAGATTTCCCAACTACGGTTCTTCATTATAGAAAAAGTGACAATTCAACCTGGCACTGATAATAGACAGAGACTCCTACAACGAGAATTGTATTGGATCAAACAACTACAGACAATGCAGCCTACGGGGTTAAATGATAGATATGATTTATCGTGTTATCTTTAGAATCAATGAGGTCGACTGTTTTAGCGTTCCAGTGTTCAGAACAATCAATCTACCCTACCATTTCCGGAATAGCACTCTGATTATGTCCAGTCAATAAATGAAATAGATAGTCTAGCGCTTAGTATAACATACAATATGCAAACTACCACCATTAGAACAGTATATGATGTTGTGATTTTCTCTGATATGTACATCTTATTTACATGATTACGCATGGTGAACTTAGCATGATAACACTTATGCTTAATTATCAATGTCAAGGTTCCTTGTGGTTTAACATACAAATGCATACTACCACTATTAGAACAGTATATGATGTTGTGATTTTCTCTGAAATGGACATTTCATTTACATGATTACGCATGGTGTACTTAGCTTGATAACGTTTATGCTTAATTAGCAATGTCAAGGCTCCTTGTGGTTTAGTTATCATTTAGTCACATCAATACTCATTCATATACCCGCTGATATCGGGAACCTTATCTCGCAGCCGGTTATTATATACACAAAACCATGGGTTTCATGTCTTTACGACTAACATACATACCGTTCCGCTTTATACAATCGCAAGACCCGAGAAAATCAGCAATATCGTTCCGCTTTACACAATCGCAAGACCCGAGAAAATGAGCAATATTAAACATAGAATATCAATGAGTTAGCCATAGCACAATGTTTTATCATTAATCACTTCAAAAGATTTTGTAAACAGTAGGGAACCGCATTCGGCGCCTCATAACATCTTTTCGGCTGAGTGTTTTTTGATGTAATGGATAAACATTTTTACTTTAAGCTTTGGAAACTCGATTTTGTAAGAGCATTGCACTCTAACAAATGGCGCGTTGCAACGTTTGCTGTTTCAGTGAGTTGTGATTTGAGTCCGTCTTTAGTGTCAGCGGATGGTGCGTATCCCGATACGTTAAACAACAGCAAGACGCGGTTAGTTCACTAACTATACTGGCAGAACACGGTTCGAGCACTCGGTTTAGAACATCGACGGCATTCATTACAGGTATCTTTCCTTATAGCATATATCTTGTCAGAAGATAGAATCCTCAATAACATCAGTTTGTCCTTTAAAACAAACCTGTTTATTTATTTTTTAGGGAGAGAACAATTATTCTTAAGGTATGTTTTTTTGACCCATTGGTCATGATATACATCTGCTTGAGATTCCACATAAGCATCTAAACGTCCCATTATGCGTTTATAGGTCGTCATAACCAGTCCAGTTAAGGTAGGACATTTTATTTATCGAACATAAGTTGTACTCAGTGATATAAACGAATGATCATAACTAACAGTCGGGTTGTAACAACTCTTTCCTATAGAACACCAAGTCCCAGAAAGCATTGGGTAAGCTAGCAGTATTTTGGTTTTGATTACGTAGATCTGAGATTGTACGTTCCGATATCTCTAACACTAGGTATTGCGGTCTTTTACTTTCAGCTGACTGAGCACACAAACAATATTGAGAGGTATGAAATGAAATTACCTTAATATACATACTCCCATGACACACGTCAATTAGAATACACTCACACATTATGTTGTTTTTATTTTCATTGCAGATCATCCCCTGATGAAGGCACTACTTGGTGCCGAAATGCATTGGGCAGGAATGAAAAATAGTAAAATGTTATGAATTACGATTGGTTATAAAATGTCAATACAGAATATATTGTATAATTGTAAATATTGTGACAAACTGTTAATCACAATTGTATCAAGATTATGGAATGCATGGTTTTGTGATTGATTTAAAGAGAATCAGATTATGACATTAAATAACTGATTGATTAGAGTATACTGATCTGATATTGCATAATCATTTAAGGTGTAGGACTACACCAGGTGAACTGTGCGCAACTAGATGAGATTCTATCCCATCATAACTAGTTTTTCAACCACAGGCGTGACATACCTGATTAGTTGCAGCACCGCTTGATTAGATTGAAAAGTTTGTTTAGTTAGGAGCGCTCCTCACACACCCCCTGAACTGTCAGATTCACACAATGACATACTTCACCACATCAGCCAGGCCTTTGCAGTAATCTACCACAATGCCATCACTTATCCCTACACAGGCAGCAAAGAAGATGCATGTGACTCTCATAGACGTCATGCAGAGAGGGGCCAGTCTTTCTATTTGGAGTGATTCTAATGCTCAATAGCACAAGTGGAAGTGCATCAGTCCACTTCAGATTTGTGAAAGCACAAACTTTTGCCAGCTTAGATTTCATGGCCCCATTCATTTTCTCAATCAGACCCAATGCTTTTGGTCTATAACTGCAGGGGAACTTTTGCTAAGTTTGTAGTGCTGTACACAGTACCTTTAGAATCTCATTCTTAAAATGAGTCCCTCCGTCTGTCTGAATAGAAATAGACATACCAAATCTAGGGATCAACTCCCTTAGTAGTAGCTTTTGCCATAGACATGTTGTCACATCTCCTAATTGGGTAGGTCTCCTCCCAAAACAAGAAAACTATCACTAAAACGTACCTAAGACCATTGTAAACAGGCATTTTGATCTAATCAGTCACTGATCTTGTGAATGATCTCTCAGACTATCCTATGTGATGCATGGCAACAGATGTTCATTTGCCCTGATTGATCTTCTAACAAGTAATATATTTTGGCCTTGATCTTCAGCTACGGGATGGAAATGTATGTCAACCATGACATCCATCCCTATGTGAGTCTGACCAAGGATTAACCTGGCCATAGCTGGCAGCATTGTATCAGGAAGTACACATACATTTTCAGAAGTTACTCACACACCATTGTAGTAATAGTTTTAATCAGCCGTTTTCCACATTTTCCTTTCATCCTCTGATGCCTCGTCCTGAAGAACTTGTAGCTCACTGAGTAATACTTGTACTGGGTTCAACAAAAAGAAATGTATGTTGCCAGTTTTAGCAATTTCAGTTGCTAGTTGACATCATTCTTGCTCCTTAGATTTTAGCACAATACCTGTCCCCCTCATTACATAGTGAATGCCCATGGTGACCATGTCATCAACAGATTTATGAGTGATACATTTTACAACTGAAATCTTTTAGGTTGCTGTAGTACCACTCCAAAACCATAATGACTGTCTGTGTATAATGTCACACTTAGTTCATTAGTCAGACAGCATGCTCCTGTCAAGGCAATATGGTCTGCTTATTTTCAATGAAGTTATACAACACAAGTATGATGCGTCAAGAATCTCAGAAAAAGAACAGACTGCATAAGCTGTGTTCACTCTTCAGTGATGGTCTCTCTGGAAACTGACATCCAAAAAGAGATTTAGATCAGACACTTCAATTGAAGTGTCTTTTTTGTCTAGCCTTGGTTTGGTACACAATTCTGTTACATCAATGCAGACATGATTGTTTGAAATTGCCAGAAGCGTTGCAGTATGACTAAAAGTATTACACCTTCTGATTGAAATGTTACCAGCTGACAATATTGTTTGTTCATATTTTGTCTGGCAGCTAGGAAAACACAGATCTGTACATCACAACATTATTATTTCATGTACAATACATTCATTTTAATACGCAGATATGATTTAAATCAGAAAATAGCTCCAACACTTCTTACCTAATGCCCCACATGGGAATGAATTATAATCTGATCGAAATGTGCATAATAAGGAATCTCTTTGTGCCAAGCGGAAAAGAGTTTATATAGTGAAGAGCTGTTTTGAAAAGGGGTCTAAATAATGTCTGGATTGAGAATTACATCAGCCTTCAAGAAGAAACTGTGCTAGTGAGACAAGCAGTATTGCTGGTACTGTAGTGCCAGAAGACTACTGAAATATTAGTGCTTTATGTTCTCATCGCAAGGTGCAGCACCTCTTCAAGTAACTATTTATCAACAGCTTTATTCAACTGATGTCACCACCTACAGGGACCACACCAATGCAATGGAATTTCCCAAGGCAGATATAAAGATTAAGGTGTTGGAACAGCTGTAAAGATGTACAGAATGATGAGGGAAAAGCCAGTAAATTTGGGTGGATGTCCAAGTCCAAAGATAGAGAGAGGAAGGGACAGTAGCACACAGACACATAGAGGTCTGTAGTGTATTGCTTTCTTGTTTACTGATGTACTGATGTCATTATGAAAATGTATTGGGGATAATTACATTCCTTATTTACTGATGTCATGGTGAGAATGTATTCATTTGATTGTTGGGAGCCTTCAGCAGTCTGGAGTTCGATGGGCTATGTCAGTTGCTGATCGGACTTCGGACTGGTGAGGCGCTCCTTCTGTGGTTGTTACCGATGGATTAACCTTACCAGTTTAACTGTTCACGTCTCTCCTGGATTCTTTATGACTATATGGTCTTCTACATATTGGCGACGATCGGGATTTGTTTCAACCACCGACCCACGCATCAGATGGGATTTTAACTCTGCCACGTAACGGAAAAGACTTTTACTCTTTTCTTTTCTTCAAATTTCTGTAAGTACTGTGGCGAGTTCGTTTTCCTGGGAATGGATACTTGAGAAGTTAAAGTTAAGGATCAACTCTGAGCTATTTATTTGAGTTTCACATATGGAAATTTTGCTTTGACTTTGCGTTTTGGGTATATATTATTTTAAACCCTTGCAAGTTCATGCGGTGTGGTGCGGAAGACTTTCTGTGACTTTTGTAGTCTTGGTCAGCGCAATACTCTTCTTCAACTCAGCGCAACACTCTACTTTAAGTCAGCGCGATACACTATATCCTTGTGTCCTTAACGGAAACTGGCACGCACCTGCATTTTGTAAGCAAACATCTTCAGAACGATTCTTTGGAACTTTCTTGTCGACATTACTTGTGTTCTCTGTGGGACTGTGACGTCTTGCAATGCATTGTGGGAGTAGCTGCGTGTGACGTCTGACGTTTCACGTTTCACGGCGGCCATCTTTGTAAAACTCGGAAGCCTCCCGAACGCTTGGAGTTCTCTGTATTTGGTTTTCTTCGCGTTTCATCAGGTATTTGTTGGATCTACGGAACTCCTACAAGACTCCTACAAGTTATTTATGCTTACTAAAGCATCGTAACGGATTATTTAAACTTTGTTTTATGAAAATCCTGTCACTTCTCTACGGTCACACTTAGTGGTTAACACAGACCACGGAAATCTTCATTTCTTCGTGTGAATCTACGGAATACTTCAGAACCTCCAGCCCTTTGTGCGATAACAACACCGGTGATTCGCACACCTTTTCTCTGGAATTGTATTTATTCTGTATTTATTTATTTATTTATTTTTCGTTTTGTGGTATCATTTTCAAGTGTTTAGTGACAAACCTGATTTTCTCACATTTTGTTTAAGAAATGTCTTCTGCAAAAGAGGTCACTCAACCCCCTCCTTTTTTAGATAAACCTGGTAAGCCCATATTATTATGGTCAGAATGGTTTGCTCTGTTTGAGAACCATATTGTAGCCATTGATGCTACCGATTATGCTCCTCCTCGCAAATTTGCATTATTATTTGGCAGTTTAGGTTTGGCTGCCCAACGCATCTTTAATAGTCTTGAACCTATTCCTCCTCCTTCTGGCCAGTCTGGCGATAGACAGTGGAATGTGTATGTGGAAGCTATTGCGAGACTTAAGAAACAATTTGAGGAATCGCCCAACATGTTGGAGAGGCACAAATTTTATAAGAGAAAACAAAAAGATGACGAGAAAATTGATGAATATATTTCTGCTTTGACGGTCTTAGCTATCACCTGTGATTTTGGTCTCTACTTGACAACTATATTCGGGATCAATTTGTTTTTATTTGTGCTTCTCCTAAAGTTAAAGAAAGGATTCTGAGCTGTAAGAATCCCTCTTTATCTGAGGTTATAGATCTGAGTCTTAGCATTGAAAGATCTATAATTTCTACAAAAGCAATGATGGTTGATTTCTCTCCTAAAGTGAATTTGGTTTCAGATGAATTGGAGGAGGAGGGTCTTTATGCTGTTGGAGGGAAAGAAAAATGGGTCAACAGACCAAGTCAAAACCAATCTAAACAGGGTTTCTGTTTCAGATATGGATCTACTTTTCACATGGGCAATTTCAAAGGATGCCCGGCTGTTAATAAACACTGCACAGGTTGTAAGAAAATTGGCCATTTTCAGAAAGTATGTAGGTTTCAGAAGAAGCCTCTTAAGGTTAACTGTGTGGATGTGGAAGATTGTTCTGAGTATTTTGACAATCTCTTACTGATGGTGGAAACAGAGGACAGTCTAACTTTTATCAGGGGCCCCTTATGTGATGCCTCTATTGATGATATTAAGGTTCAGGTTATGGCTGACTCGGGTTCGCCTATCACTATCCTACGTGATACTGCCTTCTACGAAAAGTGGGGGAGAAATATGAATTTGACGCAATCAGATGTAAATCCGAAAGCTTTCGGAGAGAAAGATATAGATATGTTGGGGTTTCTCTTGGGGAATCTGCAGGTTCTTGGAAGATCTATTGTTACAAAGATCTATGTGGCTATTAAAGGGAAAGATATTGTGGGATGGAAGGACTTGGCCAAGATGGGTTTGTATTTAGTTCCTGGTGATAAAAATCCCATTAAAGTTTGTGAATTCCCTATTTGTTTTGTTGAGGGGGCAAAGATAGAACGCTCTGATCTGCTTGATGAATTAAAAAAAAAATGTCAGTGATAAGATTGGTTTAGTCAAGGGCACCGAGCACAAAATTAGGCTAATTTCTGGGGCAACTCCAGTTTCCCATAAGGTGCGTCCAGTTCCTTTGAGTGTCAGAGCTGAACTAAAGAAAATGTTAGAAGATGTATGCAAAGATGGAATTATTGAGCCTTCTGAATCCTCCCAATGGGTCGCTCCCATCGTCGTTGCCCGAAAAAAGAACAATGAGATTAGGCTATGTGCGGACCTCAGAGGTCTTAATAAAAATATAAAAGTAGACTGTCACCCACTACCTAAAATACATGAATTATTGGCGAATTTAGGTGGGGCTAAATGGTTCTCACTGTTGGACTTGAAATCAGCCTACCACCAGGTGCCTTTGGCTAGGGAGTCTCAGGAACTGACTACCTTTGTCACTCCATTCGGTGCCTTTAAATTTTTGAGGCTTCCGTTTGGGTTGGCATCGGCGGCCAGCGTCTTTCAAAGGCTAATGGACTCCTTATTCAAAGACCTGGTGGGGGTGCAAGCTTATTTGGATGACATTTTGATTTTTGCCCAGACAATGGACGAACACAATGTTTTGCTGAGGAAGGTTCTTTCAATTCTGGGGACAAGAGGGATGACCGTGAGGGAGGGCAAATGTAAATTTGGAGTGCCTGAATTGGAGTATTTGGGTCATACAGTTTCGGAATCCGGTATTAGACCAAAATTTTCTGTGGTTAGGGCCTTGAAAGAAGCAAAACCACCAGGGGACAAGGATGCTCTTCGCTCATTTTTAGGTCTGGCCGAATATTATGCTAGATTTGTTGTTAATTATGCTCAAGCTGTGGAACCTCTGAGGTTGTTAGTCAAGAAAGGTCAGAAATGTGTCTGGTCTAAGGAGTTGGATGAATCTTTTATTAAGGTCAAGGAATTGATTGTTTTGGCGCAAGCGCTTCAGGCGTTTAGGGATGATTGCACATGTATGATCTCTGTGGATGCGAGCATGAAAGGCTTGGGGGCGGTTTTAAGTCAACAAGTGGACGGTAAAGAGCAAACGGTGGCTTTTGCTTCTAGGTCATTGAAGGAGTTTGAGAAACACTATAGTACGATTGAAAAGGAGGCTCTGGCCTGTGTGTGGGCGGCTCAAAAGTTCAAAATGTACATCTGGGGAAGAACATTCATTATGCTTTCGGATCATAAACCTCTCTCTTTTATTTTTTCCAAGGTTATTGGATCAAATAGTATGTCCCTTAGGTTGACCAGGCTTGTCTCCAAACTTCAGGAATTTAATTTTAAGGCATATTGCGGGTGGCAAGAACTTCAGGGCAGATTGTTTCTCTAGAATGTTGATGGACAAAGATGATGAGGAGGATTTGGTTGAAGAGGACATGGAGTGTGTGTCTGTGGTGGACGCCATTGAGGAATGGGACTCTGTTTTTTCGGAAGTTGAGTGGAAAAATGCTTGTTTGAAAGATTTAGTTTTATCTCAAGCTTTAGAATTTTCTTCTGGGGTATGGCCTGATTCATGAAATTTATCGGGTGACCTTAAGTGTTTCTCGCAGATCGCAGAGGAACTTTCTGTGAAAGATGGTATTTTGCTGAGGGGTGATAGATTTGTCCCTCCTAGTAGTTTGAGAAATGGGATTGTGAAATTTGCTCACGTTGGTCATTTAGGAGTGACAAAGACTAGTATGAGAATTAAGTCACATTACTGGTGGCCTGGCATTGATGCTCAGGTAAGGGCTTTGGTTAATAACTGTCAAGAGTGTTTACTTTCAGATAAGCATTGGAAAACGCATGATGCCCCTCTACTGCCTACTCAGTTTCCTGCGAGTGCTTGGGAGAAAGTATGTCTGGATTTCTCTGGCCCTTATAATGTTCTTCCGGAGGGGAGGAGGTTTCTAATTTTAGCCATTGATTACTTTTCAAAATGGATGTATTATAGATTTGTTGAGACTCCGAATTCTGATAATACCATTTCATTGTTGGAAAGGGTATTTTTGCTGGAAGGGGCACCTCAGGTTTTGGTGACTGATAATGGTACACACTTTGTGTCGGACAAAATGCGCAAGTTTTTGGAGGTGCATGATATTAAACAGTTGAAAGTGGCGCTTTATTCTCCTTCTTCAAATGGCTTGGTGGAGCGTGTAAACAAGGTTTTGAAGGAAGGTATTCAGACTGCGATAGCTTCTGGTTTGGATGTAGGGAAATTTTTGGAGAAAAAGGTTTGGAATTATAATATTTCGCCTCACTGTACGACCCAGGTGTCTCCATTTGAATTGTTAAGGGGAAGGAAAGTTCATTCTCCTTTGTTTCCTTCTTGGCTGCATAACAAGAGTCCTGGTCTTGCCAATGTGACTCAGGGTAATCTTGATTCGACTGTTAAGCGTAAACAGGATGTGGTGAAGGCTAATTTTGATAAGGTCAAGAATGTGAAAGATTTGCAGTTTGTAGTTGGTGACTGGGTTATGATCAAGAAACCTTTCAAGGTGTCTAAAGGTAATTCAGTTTTTACAAGTCCTGTTCAGGTTGCTAAAGTTGGTAAGAATGCTGTGTTTTTGGGAGAGAAAGGTTGGTGGAATGTTAGGCAGGTGGTAAGGTTGTCTGTGGATCAAGCTGCTCTTATCAGAGAGAAGAAAAGTCTGCTTTTGCAGGATGGGTGTGATTGGATGCATTGGTTGCAACAGGATGGTGGAACTAATTCGACTGCTTCCTTTTCTCTTCCATCAGGCAGTTCTGAGACGGTTTCCATTCATTCTTGTAGTCGGAGTGGTCGTATCAGAAAAATTCCCTCTAGATACAATGAGTTTCTTTCTTTTTTTTTTTTGTGGTTTTTTTTTGGTTTTCGTGCAAAAGGGGGAAGGTATTGTAGTGTATTGCTTTCTTGTTTACTGATGTACTGATGTCATTATGAGAATGTATTGGGGATAATTACATTCCTTATTTACTGATGTCATGTTAAGAATGTATTGGTGAGAATGTATTCATTTGATTGTTGGGAGCCTTCAGCAGTCTGGAGTTCGATGGGCTATGTTAGTTGCTGATCGGACTTCGGACTGGTGAGGGGCTCCTTCTGTGGTTGTTACCGATGGATTAAACTTACCAGTTTAACCTGTTCACGTCTCTCTTGGATTCTTTATGACTATATGGTCTTCTACAAGGTAAAACATTTTTATCACCCCTGGAACCCCAACCTTTACCCAGGGAAATAAAATGTCTCCCTGGGTAAAGCCTTTAGCTCACTGTAAATCAGCTAGGGGACCTTCAAATTTATAAAGAGCTCAAAGTATGTTAAAAGATGCCAAATAAGAGATAATGACACTGTAGTTTAGAAAAAATACAAAATCATTTATTAGTTATACATAATAATAAGTCTAAAAAATCAGATCATAATCAATATATAGGGGAATTGTGACTTCAGTCATTCATCATGCATTCATGCTTCTAAATTGATTTTATGATATATGATTCATTGATCAGCTATATGCATTGTAATGATAAAATATCATCTGAACAGAATTTTTCGGGAAGTTCCAAGCCACATAAATCACATTTAAATGTCTACTTTAGGATCAAGAATGAAAGTTATTTTAATGTTCAATTCACCCTTCCCTTGTAACATGTACTGTAGCCCATCACATGGAATAACCTGTTGTGTGTTGATTTAGACACTGTATATACGTTTCCCTTATATAGGCACAATTCGCATTGCCCATATTTAGGCATAGAAATCCTACCCTTATTTAGGCATTATCCACGCTAGCCAAATACAGGCATGGCCACCTACATCCGTCCATCCACGTCACAACGAGTTCTTGGAAAACCAGACTCCTAATCCTTTAGGACCTCCCCTTGCTTGGATTATTGATTTCTCCAAGAACTCATTTATTATGCATGAACATCTATTCCTTAGGGTTCATTCATGACGGTCATCTGCCCGACTTTTACGTCAAAACTGGCATTCTTAAACACCTTCAAGGTATAAATATACCTTCACTTGCCACGGCAAACCATGGTTCGGCTGAATACTTGCACGACACAGCTCGCCAAGGCAAGTTCGGAAGAAAGTCGAGTCCCTGCCTGACGCACTGACCAGACGCTGTCTTCCTCCACGCAGAGAATCCAGCTCCAGTGTTTCTGACTCCCCTTGCAGGTTGTTAGACATCAAGATGCGGAAAGAGATTCCAACCTCTCTCATTCTAAGGTATGGAGCGGACTAGAACCTAGAGGGACTTTTGGCAAATCTTGGCAACACCAATCCAAACAGTAGCTAAACTAGACTATAGGAAAACAGCACCTACTTCTTACCCCATACTACACTTAGGTTAGGTACACTGGAGTAGAACTAGGTAGAAGCACCAGATGAGTATTCACATTTTAGCCTGTGTTATTTATGTATGTATTTTTATGAAAATATTTCATAGCTACACACCATGCTATTGCAGTATTATTTTAGCTTACTGCTAACGCTGTACGTATTATACTTCGCATTCTGTCTTATGATTGTAGCAGTTCATATCTCTTGCACAAGCAATAAGACTGTTCAATAAACCCTTTTTATTGAAACACCCGTCTATCTATTTCTGTGTAAACTCTGCAGTAACGAAGCATGCACGATTGACTGAGTGAAACTGTTATCTATTGTTTCCACGATTCTGAGACTGTTCCGATTCTAAGGGAAATAAAGTTGGCATGTTTATGCGGTTGTCAGAAACGAATCCCTTCTTGTTTACTCAAGAAGTTTCTAGTGACCTCTGAGTTAGCTGGCACACACAAGATATTTTGTTTAATGTACTCAATAGAGATATACTGACCTCAGTATTTTGTCAAAACTATGGTGTATATTAATCCAAAGCGCAGAGCCCATCAGGGATATAGGAACTACACTACATGGCGCCCAACAGTTTTGTGAGGCAATAATTTAATGCTAGATACTTAAGTAAAGTAGTAGTTGTGCTTTTCTCAGAGACCCCTACCCATATAACTCCATAAGACGTCTGGAGTGGGTAGGGATAATATCCGCCTTAGCTGAGTAGGACGAAAATCCTATGTATTCGCTTTTTGGTTTGTTCAACGTTGAAGCATACAGTGTTCCAAAATATTGTGCACCTTATCTTTGTACCCTTGAAACTTGCTCTGCAATTTTTATTAAACAATGATCGAAAATGGCAATAACACCAGAACCGGTGGATCTGTACCCAACGATGTCGCAGCAACTTTTGATTATACAGGTTTTAATGAAACCGATGAGAATGCTATAATCATTCCTCCAAACTTAAAGAGAGCCATCACTCCAAAACGTATAAAATATGGCCTAACACCAAGAGGTGGTAGAGCAGTTTTTGTGATAGAGGCACAAGAATCTCACCAGACAGAAGTATTCTACTCATGGATAGTAATCCCTGAACCACATTCAGTAACTAAAATGTTTCATTTTTACAAAGAAGATGATCCACCTGAGGAATATATACCGTTCGAGGATATTGAAATTTCGCTCACATACCAGGAGCATGATCTCTGGTTTAAAGGCACCCTAAAACATCATAATCCCATTACCAGGCTTGGTCCACTAAGAAGACCAGGAGCAACATGGCCAGTTTTAGCTGGTTATACACCTCATCCTGAAATCGAAGGCAGGACAGACGTGGAATTACTCATTCAACTCAAAGAGTTAATCAAAATCTAGAGACAATTGGTCCAATATGTCATGCAGACTTTCACAGTCCAACCACTGATCGTTATTCCAAAACAAACCTCTCACCAGGGGAACACTAAAAATCACTCCACAAACTTTACACGTAGTTATAGGTAAATTGCACACAAAACGTGAACCAATTCCATTCTGGATAGCTCAAAAAATTACTCAAATCGAAGCAGTATTACCTTTACCAATGGGGATCACACCACATCTGGAAGATTGCACCTCTTGGGATACAGTCTTTGCTGCTATCTATACTAAAACAAATGGTGTTCCGTCAATGGCGGTAATACCTGATGTCCTAAAACAAATTCAAAATGAATACGGGGCAGAGCCTGCTCTGAATTTAGGTATGAAATTTCTGAAAATTTTTGACCAGGTCTCAACAATAATATTATCTAATATTAAAGGAGAGGCAGCATCAGTGACGATCCGCCAGAAATTAAGGGAACTTAATGCAACAGAAGAACAACAAACACTAGCCAGAATAATTGAAAAATCCTATGAAGATTTAGGCAGAGATATTTTGGGTGGGAAACCAGTTAAACCACAACTGTCTGGAGGTCCTGAGAAGGACTCTATTAAACACAATCCTACCTCTTCTAAAAAGAAGAGGGAAAATAACAAACAACATTCAAAAGAGAAACGTTCTCAATCCCGAGGTAGGTCTCCTCAAAAGGAGCCCTCTGAAAGGAGGTATAACCTCAGGAATAGGGATAATTTGAGAAAACCTGATAGGTATCAAGATACTGATACATGCTCCTCTTGTACCTTTCAGATATCGCCACAGACATCTGAAAGAAGAGAACGGTCAGATAAAAAAGAAGAACGCATAAAGTCCAAAGGTGGTCAAAACATTCAGAAAAACAAACCAAAACCTCAATTCTCCAAGAAGAAGGTAGCTGGTCTGAAGATCAGACATGCCAAGAATATTGAGAACACAACTCAAGAGTGAAGAATGGGCTCAGACAATGCAGGACAGTAAAGCAGACGTGACAATAGCTCGCCAGACCCTGAAGCGACTTCTGGAGACCGTAGACTTGAATAAAGACATTCAAGTTAAGACTGCAGCCACCAGGGTTAGTTCTCCACATAGGTTATATGAAATAACACTCCGGATGGAGAGAGACATACCAAGAAAAGTGAAAGCACTCTTTTGGGAGCGACTTTCAAAGGGTTATGATATACTTCTAGCAGAACAAGACTGGCCACCAGAATTTGTCAGGGAGTGCCCACATGGCGAAGACATCATTATGCCAGCCTTCTCAAACCATATTCCAGTACATTCAAAATATACTTATGCCAGGAAATGGGCATTTGCCCAAGCCTCAGCATTATATAAAAATCATGTAAGATGGCATGAGGACTCACCTCACCACAAGATCCATTTAAAAAATTAACCAACTGCACAAAGGCAGTTTGCAATTAAGCAAGAAACTATCTTAGATCAACTTGAATACCAAGGGGTGATTGAAACATGCACCTCGTCAATGAACAATCCTTTGTTTCCTGTTTCCAAAGCAGAAAATACATATCGTCTAGTTTTGAATTACAAACACCTAAACTCTTGTTGTAAAACATTTGCAGTGCAAAATGCACATAGTAAAGCATTAATGAATAACATTGTGCGTAAAAAATATAAAACCAAATTAAATATTTCTAACGGTTTCTTTTGTCAAAACATTGCACCTGAAAGTAGGTATTTGACAGCATTCTCAATAATGGGGACCAGGTGTCAATTTTGTCGACTCACACTGGGATTCAAGAACAGCCCGGGGTTATTCTCAGCAAGGTTAACAGAGTTACTACAAATTTATGATGACAAGGCATTTTCATATGTCGATGATATCTATCTTACAGACGATGACCTGGAAAGGCACTGGAATAGGGTGAACACCATTATACTGGGCTTCACCTCTGAGGGTTATAAATTCAATTTTGAAAAATCAAGAATTACCCATCTCAACGTCCTTTTTCTAGGATATGAACTATCAAGTGAAGGCAAAAGCCTCGCAGCCAACTTTTTAGAAAAGTGTGCACTGCTCTAACCTCCAAAAACAAATGAAAAACTTACAGTCAATTCTAGGTTTACTGAATTTTGGAAGAACATACATTCATAATTACCCAGAAAGAGTAAAACCTCTCTACGAATTAATCAAACCTGATTTTAAAATCGCAAATAAGACACAAGAACCCACAGAAATTTTGTGTTCACTTCAAGCTGACATGTTAGCAACAAAACACTTACAAACACGGGTAAACATATGCAACTTAGTGATCCAAATCATTCCGGGAAAATGCGGATTCACCTACTTAACTTTTAGCGAAGATGAAAAAGAACCAATTGCATACAAATCACATTTCTACACGCAAGCAGAAATGAAATTTACATCAACAGAACAAATTCTGACAGCAGTTCAAACCGTTGAGGCAAAAGAAAGAGCCCTAGAGCAGGAAAAACGCATTATGGTAGTGACCCCCGTACCAGCCTTAGAGGCAGTTACAAAAGTGAGAATTCTGAATGCAAAACCTTTACATCCAAGATGGATACAATGGGTTAATTCTCTTGCTGCAACTGATGTTGAATATGTTTTTGATCCTTATTTGAAAACACAAGCATTCCTGCAATACGAACACGAATGTCCTCTGCCTACTGAAACTCTCCCTCTTGACTAGTATGAATTTATAATTTATACTGACGGATGTGCACAACCCGCTATGGGGGGTAAGCAAGATTAAAGTGCAGCATGTGCAATCGTTAAAGTTCGTATGCGTGATGGAAAATTCAGACTAATGGCCACAAAAACGCAATCTCTAGGAGATTGTACAACTCAGCGAGCTGAACTTCAAGCATTTAAAATGGTACTTGAAAATACAGATTACAAATTCCCCCCACTTATAGTGTGCGATTCTTTTTACTATGTTCAATCCTACAATGAATATTTACAGAATTAGCTTCAAATGGTTTCAAAGATGCAAAAGGTGGCACAATAAAGCATAAAATGCTTTGGGAACAAGTACTTTAGTTGCGAAACAAACTACAAAACACTCATGTGATACACACGCTGAGTCATCAGCGTGATGGCGTTCACGTTGTAGGGATTTTATTGGCTGATGAAGCTGCGAATGAGGCTGTGCAAATGGCTTCCGTAGCTGCAATCACTCATTCGAAAACAAAAATAGACAGTGAAATAATAATGGCTGTCAATGCTTCAAGCAAAGGCAGCGGTGCAGTTTTACCTAAAAAGTTTCCACTCAAATACAATTGATGCAAACAATGTTCTGTTTGATTGAATTCCAGGAGTGGGGGATAGGGTAATACCAAACATGGAACATAAATTAGGACTAATCCTAGCAGCACATGAAAGGATCACCTCTGCTCATGCAGGTGTTTCCGCCACAGTATCGTTATTAAAACAGAGATTCTGGTGGCCAGGCATTAGGAAATAGACCAGAAACTATGTTTTGGACTGTGAAATATGCCAAAAGATGAAAGTCTCCACTGTGAAACGTCCTGCGCAGACGCCCCTGTTAATCTCAGATAAACCCCTAGCTTGTGTTTACCTGGTCCACTGCGGTCCCTTACAAAGGGCTGGGAACTATAAATTTATAATGGTCGCAGTGGATTCATATTCAAGGTTCCTATGGATGTGGCCTCAGCGCTCGGCTGACACTTGAACTGTTATAAAAGATTTTCATGTCTTTATCGGCACCTACGCAATTGGCACACTACACTCTGACCAGGTCCCTGCGTTAGCTCTCGGCCTTACAAGAAAGCCATGGCCAGTTTGGGCGTAGCATTGCAGTCTTCTTCTCCATTCCATCCTGAGGGAAACTCTGTTGTGGAAAGAAAAAACCGGGACATAAAGCAGTCTATATCAGCTAGGGTATTAGGTTCGGGTGACGGGTGGGTCAAACATCTTTATGGGGTCCAACGAGCAATAAACTATTTGCCAAGAAGTTCGCTAGGGGGTGTCACTCCGCATGAGGTCCTATTTGGGACTAGAATATTGATACCGGACCTTGACATGAAAGGCACAGTGGTGGAAAATAAGCAATTTGATATCAAAGATCGTTTGCCAGTTTTACAGGACTTAAATGAACTTAGATAGAAA
Source organism: Lissotriton vulgaris (assembly GCF_964263255.1). Taxonomy (NCBI): domain Eukaryota; kingdom Metazoa; phylum Chordata; class Amphibia; order Caudata; family Salamandridae; genus Lissotriton; species Lissotriton vulgaris. The sequence continues at coordinate 1,736,995,420 of NC_141691.1, forward strand.
CAAAGTAAGGTGTTCCTGAAGCCAACCACCACTAGGGAAAAACCAGCTGTCCCAGCAAGGTCTGCCTGGATCTCAAAGCTTGGTGATCTAGTCAGAAAAAAGATCGCGGACAAGAAGGAATTTGGGACTTCTTACAGACAACCAGTACCTGTCCTAGCAATCCACGGATCAAGAACAGTACTTTTGCCGCCCATTGCTGGTAAAAAGGAGAAAAGATTTGTGTCCCTCGATCTGATCAAACCACACTATGTAGCTGATACTAAGCAGTTGGCCAAGTTGACTCCGGCAATGTAGCATACGCACTCCTCTAGCTACAATCCAAGAGGTTCAAACTGAGAGACTCATCACCTTTGAAGATTCTACAGGTAGAAATGAAGGACTAAGCAAGAAAGCTATGGAACTTGTTCCTCTTGAGACCCAAATAACAGTTTGTTATGATACGCCTGTCTACAACGAAGTAACAAGTGATCAACTGGTTCTAGCGATTTCGAAGAATCCTGATGCAATTCCAACCATTGACTGAACTGCCTCTGGCTATTTCATTAACTTTGATATGTTTTCTGAGGAACCCAGCGAATCTGAAACAGTGCCAGCACACAGAACGTTCAAAGAACAAGCAACTGACTTTTTTAATTGCCTGAAAAAGACTTATCTGGTTTCACCCTGGATTGAACTATGGATTGCTTTGGGAATATTTTTCTTTCTACTTTGGTTAGCTCTGGTAATAACTCTGGGCATGCTGATAAATGGAAGATATATTCAAATGGACAAAGCAAGTCAAAGAGTGAACTTACTTCTCCAGCCACACAAATCATCCCATTGTGAAGCAAGAGACTTGTCAGCAGTGAACATCACAGCCTTCCTATACCAGATGGTATAGTTTGAAACAGAACTGAAAATGACATTTTTGGCATGTTGGAACTCTTGAAGATTCCACACTTGTTGAAGATTTCATTAAGTGACTTTCTTACCTCTAGTACCTTTTCTGATGATTGGGACTTTGAGACTGTTAATAACATGATGCCTGATCTAGAAATGTCTGCAGTAGTCACAAATCATGATTATTTAGAGGGTTCATCAGACTATGAACAAATGAATTGTTATAACCATTATGGTCATAATTTCTTGCATAAGACTGCATCACCTAGAAATGTATTTATGTATAACCAATGGGAACATTGTCCTACACCTCCAAAAGGTAGCTCAAAAACTTTTGCAATGACGTTTCCATATTTTTCAGGGTTCAATTTGTCAAATCCAGAAACGTTTTACTTTAAGAATATGAACAAGACGGGAACGAAAAATATGTTAACTAATACCAAACAGATTTATTCTGCAGCCTTTATTGCCCAACTGTCTGGACAGGGTTTCGACTTTTGGAAGGACAACATTGTGACAAAATCTGCCGGGGGTGCAAAAAATTGGCAAGTGCAGGGGGTAGAAGCTTTGATTAAAGCCTGTATCATCCCTGAGCAAATTATGTTTTTGAATGACACTGTAAAACAAACATCTTGCCTTGGGTTAGCCAAGATCAAAGACATGAATACTCTGTCCATACTAAGCATGGGCGAATTTTGCGAATCTCGCGTTCGCGAATTTTGCGGATTTGCGAACTCGCAATCCGCAAAATCCGCGAATTCTCGCGAATTTGCGGATTTTTTTTGTGTGTGTTCGTGTCAAGAATTCCTGTCATGCGAGGGGAGGAAAACGGTAACCAGCGAAAACGGACTACATCTCCCAGGATGCTTAGCGGTTGAGAGGTTATGTAAACAGGAGAGCTGTTACATAACTCAAGGAAAACACGCCCTTATGTAAACAGGAGAGCTGTTACATAACTCAAGGAAAACACGCCCTTATGTAAACAGGAGAGCTGTTACATAACTCAAGGAAAACACGCCCTTATGTAAACAAGAGAGCTGTTACATAACTCAAGGAAAACACGCCCTTATGTAAACAGGAGAGCTGTTACATAACTCAAGGAAAACACACCCTATAAAGGGAGGAACCGAGAGGTACAACGCTGTCGGATATTGTGTTTACACCGACGTACCTGCTTCGTGAAGAGCAGTGTTCCGGAGTGGTGCTCCAGTAAGGCAAGAACGGAGGTAGGTCGAGTCGTTACTCCCTGGGCCGTGTCTTGCCCCATCGTCACCTGTGAAGGACCCGGAAGCTCTACCGGTCAACCATTGAGCTTCGCTTTTTGACTCGGCTGAGTCAAAGCGCAGTGGCGCTTTTGCTGGTTGGAGTCGTAACTCCCAGCCCGACCAGAGATACAGGGACTGCCAGCTGTGACGCACACCAGGAGGTGTTTGCCGCGTTACAGACTCGGAAGTCCACAGGATCGATAGAGCGGCTGCTCTCGGTTCAGTCTTCTTGCTTTTGATTGGGGTATCAGTGACGCATCACCAGGAGGTGATTCCGCGTCCCGGTGCAGTCTGAGGAAGAGGTTGAGCGGCTGCTCCCTTCAGGTAGAGACCCCGGCTGGGTGTTTCCCTGACTCCTTGATTCTCCCCAACACTCTTCGTGCCCCTCACAGCCTACCGATTGGCATTGTCGGCCATTTCATTTCTGCCCTCTGTTGGCATACGCCGGGATCGGCGTATATGCAGAGGACGGTTAGGACCATCCGTGCTGTGGGCTGGTAACGTACTTAGCCTGGAGGATTCCAGTGACTATAACTTTTGTTTACTCTTTGTATTATTTTTGCCTTCATTAAAATAACTAACCCTTCACAAGTGGTTGCGTCCTCATTATCGTGTCTGTTAAACGATCCTGAGACGTTCAGGGCGTTACAAAATATCCGACCCTAATAACACTAACTGTCTCCCGGTCGATAACAGACATGGCAACACTTGATGATGTGCTGGCTGCTTTAGCGACCGTGCAAGTTGAATTGGCTGCCTCTAGGCAAGAAACAGCCGATGTAAAAGCCAGACTGGATGCTATCCAATTGGACCCGCTCACGCCCAGCACCTCCCTCACGAACCAGACCCCAGCGGTAGTAGTGGAAATGCCGGTAGCCATCCCCTTGGCAACACCAGAGAGGTACAGTGGGGATCCTAACACAGTGCAGGTATTCTTCACACAAGTGGCGCTACATTTATCATGCAAACCAAAGGCGTTCCCCACGAGTCAGGCTCGTGTGGCTTTCCTTATTTCCTATTTGGCTGGAAACGCAGCACAATGGGCCGTACCTCTGGTGAGCAGGGACGACCCCATCTTATGTGATTGGGGTGCTTTTCGCGAGGAATTCCTGAAGGTATTCGACAGAAGGGCTGACTCGTACACGGCGGACCGTGAAATGCTTGAGTTGAGACAGGGATCCAACGACCTGGTGCAGTATCTCAACGCATTCCGAAGGCTGGTTGCGGAAACCAAGTGGCCTGTTGCTAAACAGACGGCGCTCTTCCATCAAGAGCTGTGCGATGAGCTCAAGGACGCCGTGGCTCATATTGACCCTCAACCCAAGACATGTGAGGGCCTTATCAACCTGGTATTACGGCTGGAACATAGGCTAAGTGAAAGAAAGGGGGATCATGGGAGAAAAGGAAAATCCCTTCCATCCTATGTGACGGTGGGAAGTCCTGAAACTTCCACCGCATCCAAGGGAGAACCCATGGACATCGGCGCAATACGAGCGAGCCTCACAGCCACGGAGAAAGAGTCACGCCGTAAACAAGGATTGTGCCTATATTGTGGCAAAAAAGGCCACTACGTACGTGAATGCCCTGCCAAACCGAAGACGTCACGTTATCGGGCCAACCGGTCGGTAACAGCCGTGGTGGACATACCAGCGGAAAACTAGAGGACTCCCAGACCAAAGAAGGGGCATCTCGGAGTCACTCATCCATCCCTTCACTTTCCAACTCGGTCACTAAGGGACAACGACACCTGTTTCTCACGGTGCACGTGGGAGTGCATGACCAGTGGATACCCGTTGTGGCCATGGTGGATTCAGGGGCCACTGACATGTTTATGGACAACAACGAGGCATGCAGGCTAGGGCTAGTGCTTCTTCCCAAAGCTGTACCCGAAGACGTCTATGCTGTAGACGGAAGGCGATTGGTGACGGGGCCCATCGGGCAGCACACGGGGGTCCTTCTGATGAGATATGGGAGGAACCATTTGGAACAAATCGATTTTAACATCATCCGAGCGCCCCAATATGGCGTCATATTGGGATTGCCGTGGCTACAGAAACACAACCCCTCTGTGGATTGGCCAACACATCGCATCGAAATGACGTCACCGTATTGCACCCTGCATTGTGGAATACGAACGGAATCCCTTGACGCAGATGAGAGCGGGAGTCAGAAGGTGGCTACAGCGGCAGAAAAAGATGTGGCTCTCCCCCAGGCTTATCACAGTTTTGAGGATGTATTTGATGAGGTGAAGGCGGAAGTGCTACCACCACATAGACAGTTTGACTGCCAGATCGACCTGGTGCCAGGGGCCAGCGTTCCCAGCGGCAGGCTGTATGCCCTGACGGAGCCTGAAAACGTGCATCTCCGGGGGTACCTGGATAAACTCCTCAAGCTAGGATTCATCCGCCCGTCCAAGTCGCCGGCCGCCTCGCCACTCTTCTTCATCCCGAAGGCTAATGGGGAGCTGAGAGCCTGTGTGGACTTTAGGGCATTGAATGCGATAACCATAAAAAATCGGTACCCCTTGCCTCTCATCAGTGTACTTCTGGAACAGGTCAAGAAAGCTCGTATCTACACCAAGTTGGATTTGAAAGGGGCATACCATCTGGTACGCATGAGAGACGGAGACGAGTGGAAGACCGCCTTTAAGACCAGGTTCGGCCTTTTTGAGTACCTCGTCATGCCGTTCGGTCTGTGCAACGCCCCGGCAGCCTTTCAGTACTTTCTGAATGAGGTATTCAGAGAGGAGTTGGATATCTACGTGGTCATATATATCGACGACATCCTCATCTATTCGTCCAGTGTGGAGGAGCACGTACACCACGTCAAAGCTGTGCTCCAAAAGCTGAGGGAAAACATGCTGTTTTGTAAACTCAGCAAGTGTGACTTCCACGTCACATCCGTGGAATTCCTCGGAGTGATGCTGAGTCCAGAGGGACAGGAGATGGCAGAACGAAAGATCAAGGCGGTGAAAGAATGGCCGGTGCCCCAAAGCGTGAAGGACGTCCAAAGTTTCATTGGCTTCGCCAACTTTTACAGGCGGTTTATAGATGGATTTTCAGGATTGGTGGCCCCAATCACACAGCTACTGAGGAAGTCCAAGGAGTTTGTCTGGTCCCCTGAAGCGAACACAGCCTTTGAGGCCCTGAAAAGCGCCTTTTGTAAGGCGCCGGTGTTGGCTCACCCAGATCCGGATCTCCCCTACGTGGTGGAAGCGGACGCATCGGATGTGGCGCTGGGGGCTATCTTGTCCCAACGCAACCACGACACAGGGGTGCTTCATCCCGTTGCGTACATGTCCCGCAAACTCAACGACGCCGAACGCAACTACCATATTGCGGAGAAGGAGCTTCTCGCAATCAAGGACGCCTTCACCGAATGGAGGCATTGGTTGATGGGGGCAAGGCATGTGGTATCGGTGTACACGGACCATCGGAACCTACAGTTCATGACGGCCACAAGACACCTTTCTCCCAGGCAGCTGCGGTGGATGATCTTCTTTGCGGGGTTCAACTTCCGCAGCACATATCGGCCGGGGACGGAAAACCGGAAGGCGGACGCCCTGTCCCGTCAATCTGCAGTTAAGGAACCATTGCCTGCGACCGAGCATTCCATCATTTCCCCGAGGATGGTATTGGGGGTTATCCAACCGGATACTTTCCTGAGGGGAATAAAGAGAGGGATCAGGTCATTCGCATGGCGGAGGTGGCTCCTCAGTCACAGAGAATGGCAGCTGAAGGACGGGATACCCCTGAAGGGCAGGTGCCTATTGATACCCACGCCTAGGCTAAGGAAACAAGCATTCATCTGGTGCCATGACTCTCCATGCGCAGGTCATTTGGGCTTTGAAAAAACGGTGGCTAGCATGGGACGGCATTTCTGGTGGCCAACCATGAGAGTGGATGTCAGGAGGTGGGGACAGGAGTGTCCTACGTGTGCTACCATGAAGGCCGACCATGGCCGAACCCAAGGGCTCTTACATCCACTTCCAACCCCGGATAGACCATGGGATAGCATATCACTGGACTTCGTGGTGGGCCTACCAGTAGACCAGGGGATGACGGCAATACTGGTGGTGGTGGATTACTTGACGAAAATGGGGCACTTCATCCCCTGCAAGAGAGTCCCTACGGCCAGGGAATTGGCGTCACTACTCCTAAAGAATGTGGTACGACTGCATGGATTACCTGGGGTGATCGTGTCGGACCGGGGGTCGCAGTTTACTGCGCAATTCTGGAAGACTTGGTGCACTGCGCTGCATGTTAAGACCGCCCTGTCCACCAGCTACCACCCTCAAACGGACGGCCAAACCGAGCGCCTGAACCAAACGCTCAAACAGTATCTGGGATGTTTTGTGGACCAGGGCAGGGAAGAATGGGTTGACTTGCTATGGGTTGCAGAGATAGCCTACAACAACGCCACTCACAGCTCCACACAGTCATCTCCGTTCTATAGCAACTATGGCCAACATCCCAGGTTCTTGCCATTTCTACATCCGTTCAGAGAGGACAGGATTCCCGCCACAGCGGACAGGGTGGCACACATAAAAGACACGTTGATGCGCTCAAGGGCTGTCCTAATAGAGGCCAAGAGAAGATACAAGGCTGCGGCAGACAGGAAGAGAAGGCCCGGGCCACTGTACCGCACTGGAGACTACGTCTGGATATCCACAAGAAACATGAGGTTTCGAAAGAACAGTGTGTTCCATCCCAAGTACATGGGCCCCTATCGAATTACCAAGTGTATGGGTACCGTGAACGTGAAGGTGTGCTTGCCCCAGTCATTGCGGATACACCCTGTCTTTCATGTATCATTGCTCAAACCAGCACCCTCCAAGCCGTCTGGGACACCTAGACCGGTATGCGTGGAGTCGAAGGTGGAGTATGAAGTGTCGGGCATACGGGCGTCCAAATGGCGCAGGGGGAAGCTGTGGTACCTGGTTGCGTGGCAAGGCTATGGCCCGGAGGAGCAATCATGGGAACCGGCTGAAGGGGTTCATGCTCCGCGCTTGGTCTCCTTGTTCCATCGGCGTTTTCCTGCCAGCGCTGGCCCCGTGGGGAGCCGCTGAGAGGGAGGATGTACTGTCAAGAATTCCTGTCATGCGAGGGGAGGAAAACGGTAACCAGCGAAAACGGACTACATCTCCCAGGATGCTTAGCGGTTGAGAGGTTATGTAAACAGGAGAGCTGTTACATAACTCAAGGAAAACACGCCCTTATGTAAACAGGAGAGCTGTTACATAACTTAAGGAAAACACGCCCTTATGTAAACAGGAGAGCTGTTACATAACTCAAGGAAAACACGCCCTTATGTAAACAAGAGAGCTGTTACATAACTCAAGGAAAACACGCCCTTATGTAAACAGGAGAGCTGTTACATAACTCAAGGAAAACACGCCCTATAAAGGGAGGAACCGAGAGGTACAACGCTGTCAGATATTGTGTTTACACCGACGTACCTGCTTCGTGAAGAGCAGTGTTCCGGAGTGGTGCTCCAGTAAGGCAAGAACGGAGGTAGGTCGAGTCGTTACTCCCTGGGCCGTGTCTTGCCCCATCGTCACCTGTGAAGGACCCGGAAGCTCTACCGGTCAACCATTGAGCTTCGCTTTTTGACTCGGCTGAGTCAAAGCGCAGTGGCGCTTTTGCTGGTTGGGGTCGTAACTCCCAGCCCGACCAGAGATACAGGGACTGCCAGCTGTGACGCACACCAGGAGGTGTTTGCCGCGTTACAGACTCGGAAGTCCACAGGATCGATCGAGCGGCTGCTCTCGGTTCAGTCTTCTTGCTTTTGATTGGGGTATCGGTGACGCATCACCAGGAGGTGACTCCGCTTCCCGGTGCAGTCTGAGGAAGAGGTTGAGCGGCTGCTCCCTTCAGGTAGAGACCCCGGCTGGGTGTTTCCCTGACTCCTCGATTCTCCCCAACACTCTTCGTGCCCCTCACAGCCTACCGATTGGCATTGGCATTGGCCATTTCATTTCTGCCCTCTGTTGGCATACGCCGGGATCGGCGTATATGCAGAGGACGGTTAGGACCATCCATGCTGTGGGCTGGTAACCTACTTAGCCTGGAGGATTCCAGTGACTATAACTTTTGTTTACTCTTTGTATTATTTTTGCCTTCATTAAAATAACTAACCCTTCACAAGTGGTTGCGTCCTCATTATCGTGTCTGTTAAATGATCCTGAGACGTTCAGGGCGTTACAGTTCGCGCGGGTTTCTGCCAGTTCGCGAGGGTTTTGTACAATTTCGCAAACGCGAACTTACCTGTCGGGTCGCAAGTTTTGCGAACTTGTTGTTTCTACGTGTCCAGCCTGTTTGGGACACTCTTCTTCATCACTGCCACTCTCTGTCACCACTGCCACTCTCTGACTACTCATGCCACCCTCTGGCCACCCATGCCACCCTCTGTTTCATCAGAGCACCCTCTGGTTGTCCAGTGTACATTATTGTGGCAAAGCAAAGCACACCTTCCCTGCCTCAAGTGACCTGAATTAATTTGGGGCTGATTAATGTGTCACAGAATATTTTTTTAGCTGGCACCTGCTTCCTTAGTGCTTCCTGATTAGTGATCTTTTGCACTTGCTAAGTGCTTTCATTGTTGCAAAATTAGTTACAACACCTGCCCTGCCACAACTGACAATAATGAATTAGGGGCTGATTAATGTGTCACTGGATTTGAACTTCCAGCCTGGCTCCTGCTTGTCTGCCTTAGCTGTAATTCAGGACCTTTGTGTAACTATTCTGAGGGTCAGAGCAGGGTCACATAATAGTTGCAAGTAGGCAACTGAACTCTGGAGGGGCCCCTCAGGAAGCACTACAGGAAATGGCTACTAATGATGAGCTTGAACTTTTGAACCTGGTAAGTAGTTTCAGTTTTGCTAAGATCGTATTTCTGCAATTTAGCGCTTATTCGCGGAGCGCAAAGTTGAACTGGGAAGCCGCGAACTCACGCGAACAGTGCGAGCAAGCCATAAAATCCGCTGCTCACTGATTTGCGGATTTTGCGGTAAATTCGCGAATCTCGCGGATTGCGAATTTACCGAAAATCCGCAAAATCCGCGAGCGTAACGGATTTTCCGCCCATGCTTAGTCCATACCTGCACCTGCAAGAAAAAGCACTACCCAGGGGGAGGTCGACATACATACTATTTTGCATCACAACAGCTCAGATCAGATTGGAACAAATGGTTGCTCTGGCCCACAGACACAAACAACTGTCAAAATCGATTCTTGAACAAAACACAGGATTTCACTATCAATAGGCTAGACCCAAGATATCTTCAAAGACAGCATCCGGGGGTAGTAACAACATACAGTGTAGGGAAACTTTGCCTTGGTTGGCTACAGAAAGCTACACTAGAGGATGTAAAACAACACGTATCTTTACTTAAAGAAGGCACAGACCTTAGGGAATTCTTGTAAGGTCCAAGAAGATCCCGTAAAAAATGTTTCATATATGCTGGTATCTATGCTGCTTATAATGAAATATGGAAGGTTACCCAAGCAGAAACTGAAAAAAGAATACGAGAAATTGATTGCATTAATTTAGAGAAATCTCTTGCTGCAGTAGACAATGGGTTAACAACTCTGTCGTCCAGGATATATTCCTTGGACAGCATTGTATCTTCTGCCATAGACATTATGGAACAAGTCTTGGTAATGTTGCAACATGGTCAGTCTCAATTACATTCTATCATGCTATTAGGCTGGACGCTACAAAACCTGCATGCAGGCTATGTGCCTTGGCGTTTAATCAACACTACGTCACTGTTTTCAGAACTCAATCTCACTGATAAGCAGATCAAACTGGCACAAAGCGGAGCAGGCTATATGGTGCTAAGCATTGAAAAACTGGAAAAATTACCATTTACAGTGGCCGAAAAAACAGCTACTGAGTGGATCATACATGGTAAAATTAATCTGCCTGTCACAACTTTCCATTTTCAGTATTGCCTAAAAAATATACCAGCAGGCTAGTATGAAAAGTTGGGTAAAGAATACATCAAGACATCAATTTATTTACCTTACACGCACAGATATTGGAGTGGGGGGCATGAGGTGTTTCTTAGCGGTACAAACTGTAAAAACGCACTAAGCTGTTCTCTCCTATGTCAGGGTATTAATTTACACGGAGCCTGTAATGGTTCCACTACAAACTTATCCTGCCACATGCAAGGCTCACCAGCTGCAGCGATTAATCCAATTTTTGGCCAACTTTCCAATGGAAGTTACATTATGTTGAATGATCACAGCTGCTGTGGCATGTTGCCAGGTATTCCATATCTAATAAAGGTTACATCCATGGTCACTTGCTGTATGCAAGTCTTGTTCCCTCAGATCAAGACAGCCAGGGAGTCGCCTTTATGGCCTTCACTGAACATCTCTTCTATACAAATTGATACTCTAAGCAGAATGAAAGCCATTCTTTTACAACAAACAGTGCCTCTGACCTCGGCCAAAGAAAATTATGATCTACAAGTCGCAAGGACTTTAGCCGACATACAAGCCCTATACATTTCTCAGAAATGTTGGAACGTATCTTAAACATGTCTGATACGAGCGGTATTGTACATGTATTTAAGAACGTGTGTTCGGGACTGTTAGCACCTTTTCAGGCAGTCCTTGGAATAATTCCCAACTTCTTGCAATCTGTGTTTGGTGGACTGCGACTACTTTTAGCACTCGTTGCAAGGATCCTATTTTTTCCTACTGCTACGATATGGCAAGCCAAATCACCAGCGTCACTCCAAGCACCATAGAGAGAGCTCTAATGGAGATGAAGTGTCATGAGCGTCTCATCCAAATCTTAGGTTTACCTCGTCTACGAGAATTAAATACCACATGGTTTCTGTCATTAAGACCAATCTGGCAAGATTGCAGCTAACCTGTTCTACGCTGCCTGCTTTGCGGTGAAGAATGCGTGCTATACATCTGTCTAACACTCCCATCAGTCATGCCTACGGATATCGATACTGTGCTGTACCCGGTAATGGACCATGCTCTGTGTTGTCCCCAGCAGCTACCAATCCTGATGACGGCATTCATTGAGATCTCATAGACGCAAATTGCTACTGCTGAGTATGAGAGGAAACAACAGGCACATAGGTAACATCTGACACGAACATTGCTGATGCAACCAATGCTGAAGGCGATGCTTCTCATCTATGTGCGGTTGGTCTTCTAAACGAGGTAATCCAACCTTCACTTACAACGGTAGACAACTTTTTGTCTACAGGATTAGAAAATTTCATGTTTTCTCCATCCCCATAAACTGACTTTTGATTCAGCACACAGTGTACCAGGAAGACTCTGAATTTGGCCTTCATTTTTCAAAACAAAGACTAACTTTGGAAATTTTTCCTATGATTAATTTTTTCTTCAAAATTAGTATTTTTCATTTTTGGCACAGAAATCTGCTTATAGTAGACAACAGAATTCTTTGAAACACTTTCAGAGACAATATGTCACCTTGTCAATAACAATTGTTTTATGTAACTTGACATGAAATGGTTTCGACCTTTTTCTTCTGTATTTACGAGCCGTTTCATCATGTGTATATAAATGTATGTTCATTCATTTAGCATTCACTGTAAATATATGCTTGGAATGATAAATTGCTTTAATATGTACAGCACCATTGCATTTTTATGCATAGCAACAGTTTTAATGCATTTTTACAATGTATTTTAGACATGTTTTTAGCACTTCATGTGTAGCTATATTTTAGATATGTTTAGCATGTTTAGAATTTAGTAATGCCGTTCATACGAAAGCGGAGTGGGTGTTGTGTGTCGATTTAGAAACCGTATATAGGTTTCCCTATTTATGACCTTATACAGGCACAAGTCGCATTGTCCATATTTAAGCATAGAAATCCTACCCTTATTTAGGCATTATCCACGCTAACCAATTACAGGAACGACCTACATCCATCCATCCACGTCACAAGTTCTTGGAAAACCAGACTCTTAGTCTTAAGCCTTTAGGACTTCCCCTTGCTTGGATTATTGAGTTCTCCAAGAACTCATTTATTATGCATGAACATCTATTCCTTAGGGGTTCATTTATGACGTTCATCTGCCCGACTTTTACGTCAATACTGGCATTGCTAAACACCTTCAAGGTATAAATATACCTTTACTTGCCACGGCAAACCACAGTATGGCTGCATACTTGCACAACACAGCTCGCCACTGCAAGTTCAGAAGGAAGTCGAGTCCCCGCCTGACGTACTGACCAGACGCTGTCATCCTCCTCGCAGAGAATCCAGCTCCAGTGTTTCTGACTCCCCTTGCGGGTTGTTAGACCCGGAAAGAGATTCCAACCTGGAGTGGACTATAACCTAGAAGGAATTTTGGCAAATCTCGGCAACACCAATCCAAACTATAGCTAAACTAGACTATAGAAAAACAGCACCTACTTGTTACCTGCTACTACACTTAGGTTAGGTACACTGGAGTAGAACTAGCTAGAAGCACCAGATGAGTATTCACATTTTAGCCTGCGTTATTTATGTATGTATTTTTATGAATATATGTCATAGCGACAAACCATACTATTGCAGTATTATTTTATCTTACTGCTAACGCTGTACATATTATACTTCGGATTCTGTCTTACGATTGTAGGAGTTCAGATCTCTTGCACGAGAAATACGATTTTCAATAAACCCTTTGTATTGAAACGCCAATCTATCTATTTCTGTGTAAACTCTGTAGAAACGAAGCATGCACAATTGACTGACTGAAATTGGTATCTAGTGTTTCCACGATTCTGAGACTGTTCCGATTCTAAGGGAAACAAAGATGTCATGTTTATGCGGTTGTCAGAAACTAATCCCTTCTTGTTTATTCGAGAAGTTTCTATTGACCTTCAAGTTAGCTGGCACACACAAGTAATTGAGTTTAATGTACTCGATAGAGACATACTGACCTCAGTCCTATGTCAAAACTATACTTTATATTATTCCAATGCGCAGAGCCTATCAGGGATATAGGAACTACAATACAAACCCACATCTGGATGATCTGCAATCCGAACTCCATTAAGCAGCAGTACATATACCATTGAAAAGCGGAAGAAGGCCCAAAATTAGAAGCCAGTACCCTACGAAAACTGATGAGTATCTCAGCTTCTGGGTACCTCCCTTGGCAAAGACAGCAGCACTAGAAGTCTGGGTCCATGAGTTTCTACTGAAAAAGGTAAGAGGAGATGCATCTTCTCTCTGGGAAACAGACCAAAGGGGATGTTTACAGACTAACCATGAGGATGAGTTCAGTAGACAATTGGGCAAACAATCCCTTTGAACGCCAACTAAATAAACCACTCAAGAATGGATTGCTACTATTTTTTAGACCAAAGTCAAAGTCAAGCTAAAGCTTGTAGTTGTAAGTGAGACTGTGCACTTACCTGCACATCTATCAGTGCATTTCCCAGGTTTTTCCCTTACTCTGTCAACAGATCTGTTTTTGGGATGGGAGAACTACCACATATTTAGTTAACTCATGGGTAAATTTACCATCACAACACATTCACACGTCCATTCAGTATTGTAAGGAACACAGAGTTGTTGGCAATTGGGAGTACTTTGTTTATGGCAATATTCTCAGTTTCTGTACTGTTATAAACCCATTCAGTATAGTGGAAGACAGTGTTACCAAGTGTAAAAATGACAAAATAGTGAAATAATACCATCACACAAGCTGGCACATTACGCAGTATAATTTGCTATTTCTTGCTTCATTATTCATCAACCCTGCCACATAATTTAGCCCTTCCCTGCCCCATAATTCTAGTGGCCCTGGATATAGCTTAGTTTCAGTGGCACAGTGAACACAGGACCCACATCTGGGCATACCAATCACACTTAGGGCATCAAAAATAACTTAATGGATGGAATGGTTGAATTAATTTCAGCCCCTGGCAATCGCTCGGGCCGCAACCCAGTCCATCATTTTTCACCCACCATGTCACGTCAATTTGGACCCAGACATATCCAAATCAATCTTGACCCTGCTCCATTGTGAGCAGTCCAGCACAAACTGCCAGGCCAGGTCTTCCCTGAATCGGAACACAAGCAACCCAGGACCGGTTTTGCCCTTATTACAGCTCATCAGCCAAGCATAGCTCCGTTCCACAGACAAAGTGAGCACGGGATCCAAGACTGTTCATACCTGTAACATTGAGTCCATCAAAAACAAGGTGATTGGGGGTGTGGCCAAGGCGATTACCCCATTGCATGCTCCTCATTTGAGTACAGTACCAGCAACATTTTTGAAGTATAATCCTTGGGTAGGGGTGGTAAATGATTGAGAGATACCCAATATTGTCAGTGCTCATGCCGTAGATGCTGCTGCAAATATTCTACGGTGCCCAGTGAGCAGGGAATCTTTTTAAACAAGACCAACTCATTGAAGGGCCTACTACACCTAAGATGCCCGCTGTACCAGTCAATGGAGTTCATTGATGAGCTGAACGCTGCCGGCACACACTACTTGAGAGAAGGTAAGGATTTTGGCAGGTGGGGGACTGGATCTGCATCTGGGAGCTTGCATGAAGAACCGGATGGGGTGACAAAAAATCATCGACTTAACAAAGGCACTCTTGTCCTCGACCCTGGTCTTTAGACCCCTTAGCTGTGACCATTGGATGCCCTGCTCTTCCATAAGTCCATCGGAGCCTGGAAAATCAGAGAGCAAGACTTCTACCATGACACCACCTGGAGTTTTGCAGTCTGTAGCTGACTGCAGAGCTGCATAGCCGAAGTAAGGTGAGGTGCTCAACGTAACAAGCCCAAAGTTTTACCTCTCGGATTATGACTGCTGGCAGGAGTCAGAGTAGCTGTTCTTGCGCCGCCGGTGACTGCCATTCTTCCCCTGAGCCTCTGGGAACCCACAGACTGTATGCTTGGAGCCGATTGCTTTATCTACTTTGGGCACTGCCATACACTGTTTTTTACTCAAGATCACTACTGAGTTGTACCCTCCTGTCCTCTCCTACCAAACACGGCACCCACTAAACCCAAGGCGCAAAAGACATCTAATATAAAGTATGCCCTGTTAGCCCAGTCTTCTTCATCCCAACACAGTGTGGACTTTGAATCACCGCTATAAGTGGATATGGAGGTCCCATCACCAAACATGACTTTAACGACTTCATGCTTGAAATCTGCAAGGACATGACATCACTTAGATAGGACATGGCAAAATTGATAGCCGATTTAGATCGACATCTACAAAAACTGGTTGGATGCTTGGACCAACTTGAGGGAACAACTATGGAAAATGGCCAGGAACAGGACACACTTTTTGAAAGGTTGGTGGCCCTTGGGTAAACCCAACAGACTCTTATTCAGAAGGTCAACGATGGAGAAAACCATAACCAATGCAACAATTTCCGCATCAGGGGAACTAGCTCAACTATTTCAGATTCTGAGCTCCTGGCATAGGGTCAGTAACATTTCCACAACCTCCTTTTGGCTGCTGATGATTTGTATTTACTATTGGATCTCACTCATAGAGTGTAATGAGACTTTCAACACAAGTGTAACCTCACTCCAGATGTCCTGACTAGGATTCTCTTTTACAAACAGAAAGAAGATATCTTTGAAGCTTTCTGCAAACAAGTCACCATTAAGCATAATGGCGATGATATCCAGATTTATCAGGACATTTCAGCATATACTTTGGCAAAGTGGAAAGAATTCAAATGGGTGACAGACTTTCTATGTGAAAATAACATTCCCGACTGATGGGGGTTTCTGCTATGCATGTTTATTGCAGTTAAGGGCATGCACTGAATTGCATATACTCTGGGGGAAGCTGAGAATGTTCTTTAACTCCAGACTGACTCAGAACCATTCTCTCCATTGCCCATTACCCTAAATTGAGGAAAACCTAAGTATTGGAGAAATCGCCAAACTCTGAAGCACAGGCGAACAACACGTAAACTGATCAATCAGGGTGGTGGCCTCCAAACGGGAGAGCTGACAAATGATGATTAAACTCCTCTACTGATCCCGATCATGGTCTGGCTGTCACCCATGGTACACCAATGAGACCTATCCACCTCAAATGTAAGCAATTTACATGTCCTGGGTTGAGGATCAATATGTGAGCTGCGCTCTTACCTGGATCTATGCAAGACTCTTTTTGTTGTTCTCTCTATGACCATTCTTCTTTATTCATATTTTTAATTGGTACCTTGCACTGTAAAATGCAGTTTCAGCTTATATTGAATTTGCGACACCTGCATTCCATGTTCCTGTTCCTAGTTCAAGACAACCCAATATGTTCCCTCTTAATTTTTCATATTATGGTGGGACTTATGCACTTCTATTTCTCTGTCCCAAGTCATTTAATGGAGCTTTGTTTGGCTATAACTTGCACCCTCCTTAGACAGTATGGCTAACTTTAAATACTTGACTTAGAAATGTGCAGTGTTTGAATTCTCTCTATCAAAATGGCTCTAAATTAAAGTCATGGTGATGGCTTTCCTCAAGGAGACTCACCTCTTTGTGGAGGACGAGACACACTTTCTCTCCCTAACATAACTCTTACAGAATCACTCCACAAGCAAAACAGAGAAAAAGGAGTTTCATCAAGGACTTCGTTTCAAGGAAGATTCCATATTCTGGGATGACTGTTCATTGTGAGGGGGAGACTGGAGGGAAACAAGGTTGTGTGTAAATGTATATGGGCCACCAAAACATAAGACAAACTTGTATATCACACTATTTGAGCATTTGGTGGATCTAATATCTGAGCAACTGCTGTTAAGTGGTGAGTTCAATATACAGTTGGACCAATCTCACTCTCTGGGAGACCCATATGGTACCAAAGAAGAATTTGAATGAGAAATGGAGAACTTGGGGTTAAAAGTGCATGAAGCAGAGGAAGAAATAAAAGCGAAAAAACAAATACATATTTATAGAGATTTCAAAGATTACCAAATGGGACAGATCCTAACCTTTGGGAAGAAATATGACCAAATTTGCAGGAATCAAGAGAAACAAAGGCCGGAGCAAGTGCTAGTGGAGCCACAAGTAATATGAATATATTGTTTTATACCACTGTGAGTACATCAGCAACAGAAGAGGGAGGCAATGCCAGTGAAACTGACGCCTTGCAAGTTTGGCAAGATCCAACACTAAGGGAGTATAAACCCAATTTTTTAAGGAATTTCAGCTACCATCCTGAGAAAGATCAGAGGCACAGTCCTCCAGAGGAGCACCAAGAAAATGTAGTTGGGGAGGAAAAGGAGAAAAAAACAGAGGCAGAAGAACAATAAAAGACAACAACGACTTAATGGGAATCAGAATAAGGGGCCAAACAACAAAGAAATAATGGATGTGGAGAGGAATGTTGTGAATCTTTGAAATATTGCTCTCAGTAAGGCACACATTTAGGTTCTATCACTGGGTTTAACTTTTTGTCCAACTACGAGTCTACACTATACACAAAGCCATATAGATGTGTTTCACTCATGAGAAAATGTAAGTTAAAACGATGGTTTGACATAAAGCAACAGAATCAACACACAATACCCAGTTCCAAACCATCAAACTAGCGCATCAGTGATATAGGCCTTTTACACACCATGTGTGAAAAACATGAGGGGTAAGACACAATCCAATACTCAACTTGGTTAACTTTGACACTTAGAGGTAACCTGTAACCCTGCAACTATGAGGCCATCCAGGAACTCAAAGAAAAAGAGGATATTGTGATAAAACAATCAGACAAGAGGGGGTAATACTGAGGTGGTTCCCCAGACAAGTATCTGAAGGAGGGTTATAGACAGCTAAACAATATGTCTAGCTACAGACCATCCAACAAAGTAGAAACTTTGAAAGCTAATCAGCTCTACTTTGACCATCTAAGGAACTGGAGGAAACAGAGCTTATTGGAGTGGGATGAATATCAGTTCATAGAGTGTGACTTTCCTAAATGTCCTGCTCTATACTTCCTGCCAAAACTCCACAAGAATCCCACAATCCAACCGGGCAGACCCATTGTATCCTCAATTGGCTATCTACTAGATATGTTGATTATTTCTTAAGACCTTTTGTGGTGAACTTATCCTCATACATTGGAGATCCAGGGGACTTCTTGTACATCACAGACGATATTGCCTGGGAGAAAGATCTTATGTGTCTTGATGTAAATAGTTTGTACACATGCATACCTCATGATCTAGGCTTAGAAGCGTGCAGGTATTTTTTTAAAGAAAGCTCCTTATCTTAACTCCTACATACAGAACATCATCATCCCCAATAATCCCATAAAGAAGCAACAACCACTGACAAGGTGTACCAGCCACCAGGTAGCCTGAACCTAAAATGGTGTCGGGTAGCCTAAATTGCCCCCCTAAATAGATGTTGGGCTATCTTTGGACTAGTATATAGCCCAACACAAAATGGCAGTTGTTGGACTGCACCACCCTCCTAATCTGCCTTGGTGGGGGCAGGCGTGGTAGGCTTCCCCCTGGTCAGCTGACTCCCAAACCCACCTTATCTTGCCTCAAAAAATATGTATTTGATAAACATGACATTGAATGTATATTAAATATCTTGCCTAAAATGTCTAAGGAACATTAAAATGATAAATCCCATGGTGATATCAATTAAGAAAGACATGCTTAGATGTTCTTCTTATATATGTCTTCCATGTCGCAGGCCCTCATTAAGAGTTACATTATTTCACCTGGAGCGATAACACACACTCTTCAGGCCTGCGATGATAAGGTCCTCATACTCTGGGTCTGATAATTCTAGGTCTGTGGACACCAGGCCTGTCAATACTGCTGCATTGGCAGGGGCAGTTAGCAGTATCAAGGTCCAGACCATGCACGACCCCTGCAGGAGTACAGGGGGCGCAAACAATGCACCCCATACGGGCACAGGGCTGCTCTGCACTCTTGAACACCCAACCGCCCCCCAACCACTTCCAGTGGCCCTAACACAGACACTTCCTGTCTGCTCAGAGCAGTCTGAAGATGTCAGTGGCTTTTCCCATAGAATTGGCGAAAAGTGCCTGGAAAAGTACCCAGTATTAAAAGGTCCGAGCAATTACTCTCCATTCCAGGCGAAATACTCGCAATTGCCAGAATTTGGTGTAGGGACACCAGCTGGAATCACAGATTCAGTACCCACTCCCCGGTATACCCGCACTAAATTTCTAAATACGCATGAGTAGGGTCTTAACCCTTTGCGTACTGGTGACGGAACCACTCCGTCACCAGCCACGGACGTGCTGTGCTAATGATGAAGTGGTTACATCACGGACGCCACGCCTGCGCTGAGCGTTCTATTGAGCGGGCGGGGACGTGACGGAACCACTCCATCAGAAGCACAGCGCGCCCGTGGCTCGTGATGGAGTGGTTCCCTCACCAGCATGGCGGCACCGCGCAGCCCCCTTCACCCCCAAGGCTGCGGCGGAATTACCGCTGCGGCCAAGGGGTTAAAGCTATAGGGGATACAGTGTGGTCTTCAATCGTATATAAGAAGCTCTTTTTTCAAACCCATATGTAGTGAAAAACTAGACTGGGTAGTACTAAAATCATACTATATAAATAGTAGCGAAATCCATTTGGTGTTTAAATATGCTAAGGTATTAAATGTTAAAAAAGAACATAAACAACACTAGACTGCAAGAGCCGTTTGAGAATATTCCAGAATATATAGGCAAGTCCAAGAGGCACATATTTTATCCAACTTTTCCTTTAATTGCAACTCCATGTAACGGTAATTATACAGAAACAGTTCAGTGATATAAACAACATTAATCACTCTCAAAAGAATCTCTTTTCTCTCTTCCAGAGAGATAAGTGTTTTCCATGTTTCCTTGTTTTTTTTATTCATCTTTTCATCTTGGCACCGTGCATGAAAGCTCTACTAGATTTCTAATTTCTGTTCATTATCACCGACCTGCCTCCTCTTCTGAAACCATGCCGACCCGCAAACCAAGCTTTAGCTTGTTGACAGCCACAGCCTTGTGCCACGCATGTCACCCAGCTTGCATCTTGTCTCACAACGCAGAGAGCATGGCATCCTCTTGTTTGGTGCAGCTTGGACACATCACTGCTTTCGCTGCGAGACTTATATGCAAGTGCTGCAACCTCACGACTGTGAGAACCCAGCAGAGCACCGTGCGGGACAGTAGTGGCCCTTAACCCCCTGGCCTCAACTGACTTGCTCATTACACTACATTATGGGTACTCACAAACATTTTCCCGGGGGCCGCAAAGTTTGGTCTATGGTGTGACCGAGGCCGCACTGATGCCAGCGGGGTTGTAAAATGGTTGTAGGGGAAGCAGAGCATGTATATCTAGTGGCTGTCTTTAAAAGGGAAGGTGTTCCAGGGGCGTAACTTAGGCCCCTGCGGTGCCGGGGACCCGAGCTGCAGCGCCCCCTCAGCACAGTACTCACGCCTAATAGCTCAAGAATAAATCTGGAGCGGGGGCCATTCCTCTGTCTACCTTGCAGGGGGGCTCTGTCAACTTTTGTTACGCCACTGAGGTGTTCCTAAAGTTAAGTGCCTATCTACTTGCTTTCCCTAACTGCAGTTAACCTTTAATAAGTGATTGCTGTATACTTAACATTTTTTTCTGTGTTAGTCCTGAGTTGAGTAAACAGTAGCCCAGTGCTGCTGCTGCCCAGGGGGTCGCATATAAAGGTCAGAAGGGCCGCAAGTGACCCCCGGACTGTACTTTGAGTATCACTGCAATACATCATCGCCTTTGGGTGTTGCGGCCATCTTAGGTGACATGATCTACTAGATTTCTAATTTCTGTTCATTATCACCGACCTGCCTCCTCTTCTGAAACCATGCCGACCCCGCAAACCAAGCTTTAGCTTGTTGACAGCCACAGCCTTGTGCCACGCATGTCACCCAGCTTGCATCTTGTCTCACAACGCAGAGAGCATGGCATCCTCATGTTTAGTGCAGCTTGGACACATCACTGCTTTCTCTGAGAGACTTATATGCAAGTGCTACAATCTCACGACTGTGAGAACCCAGAAGAGCACCGTGCGGGACAATAGTGGCCCTTAACCCCCTGGCCTCAACCTTGACTTGCTCATTCCACTACATTATGGGTACTCACAAACATTTTCCCGGGGGCCGCAAAGTTTGGTCTATGGTGTGACCGAGGGCCGCACTGATGCCAGCGTGGGGTGTAAAATGGGTGTAGGGGAAGCAGAGTATGTATAACTAATGGGTGTCTTTAAAAAGGAAGGTGTTCCAGGGGCATAACTTAGGCCCCAGCGGTGCGGGGGCCCAAGCTGCAGTGCCCCCCTCAGCACAGTACTCATGCCTAATAGCTCGAGATTAAATCTGGAGCGGGGGCCATTCCCCTGTCTACCTTGCAGGGGGGCTCTGTCAACTTTTGTTATGCCACTGAGGTGTTCCTAAAGTTAAGGGCCTAGCTACTTGCTTTCCATAATTGCAATTAACCTTTAATAAGTGATTGCTGTATACTTAACATTTTTTTCTGTGTTAATGCTGAGTTGAGTAAACAGTAGCCCAGTGCTGCTGCTGCCCAGGGGGTCGCATGTAAAAGTAAGGAGGGCCGCAAGTGGCCCCTGGGCTGTACTTTGAGTATCACTGCACTACATCTTCGCCTTTGGGTGTTGCGGCCATCTTAGGTGACATGATCTACTTGCTAACCAATCATCAAACTATCTGCTAGCACACAAGCCTACCCACAATCTCCAACATCTCTCTCTCTCTACCCCCGGAGTGGCCACACACTGTAGTAGAGGAATAGCCTCTGCTTCTCTAAATTACCCTCGAGGTTGTTCCCTCCTGAAACCGGTTTCAAGAAGTAGAAAAAAAGACGAGTGAGATAATAAGACCCAGTGGAGGTCAGAGGAGTTCACGTATACCTTCCATATATAAATATTCTGCTCAGTGTGTTTTCAGTATGCATTTTTATATTCATGCATTACATTCAGAGGAGTCTAATAATGGGATTTTGCAGATATATATTGTGCTGTACGCATATATATGAAATATATATATATATATATATATGTATATATATATATATATATATATATATATATATATATATATAATTCATTTACCCTTGTACCCAGCTTATTGCGTTGGGTGTATACTAAACATTAATCAAGCCCTTAGGCCTTTTTACTTATATTCGACTAAACATTTGCAGTTGGTGCTCAAGCTTTTTTCACATCCCACTTATCTCTCTTTGAAGTTTTCTAAAACTCAGGGTCCTAAAGCTAATGGCAGATTAATGAAAAACCCAAAGTCTCTCTGTAGTTTCACTTGGAACCTATGTCTGTCACCTTAAGTCTTCCCTAATGAATCCATTAGTTGATCACCTATCCCTGGGGGAGTAACCCCCTTCTAAGTTCCATCCAGGGCTGAAACTCCCATCCCAGGCTATCAAAAAAGGGATGTGAGAAATCTGTCATTAATGCATCAGGAAGTGCAAACACCTCAAGGCACTTGTTCCCAAATGAAAAGTCTCCTTTACTGCTTGACAAATCCGCTTTTTTGACCCTAAGAATACTTGTTTTAGGCCCAACCTTCTGAAGCTTTCTTTCTCCAGTTACGAAGGAGGATGAGGTTACGTTCAAGAGGACTACTCTACTCTCCAGGTAGGCCTACTACAGAGCAGACCCTGACAGTGACTTGGGCACCTTCAAATCTGGCACAACCTCCTCCACAGGTCACTCACCTTCAAAATTGCACTTGCCAGGGTCATAAGGGAAATCAATTTGATCCTTGTAAGCCATAAACTGTACGTACTTTGGAAAAAATGTTGGGATGCAATCTCTTCAATTTATGTGCTGTGAATACAAAAGACTACATGGAGGACATATGTAGACTATGCACATAGAAGAACTATAGGGTGATATATTAGCAAAAGTACATAGGATTTTGGATCTGACACATAAAATATATAGTCAAGCCATTGTCCTAATTGTCCTAATCTCAGTGGCCCCATTCTTACAGTACTATAGCCCTATAGCCCGCCTTAGAGGGCTATATCGGCTATTAAAGGCCCTCTCCAGCGGTTTTCAATGGAGCTCCCAACATTCCAATGTTCTAATATGGTTTAAATGGCCCTCACTGCTAAAAAAACAAATATTGACATGAAACTACACAGCACTCGATAGAAGACGTGAATGTTAGCTGCAATATAAAAAGTTACTTTGACTGCTAAAAGAAGGGGGCAGACTTCATACAAAAGTGAGAAACTACATAGGCCCTCAATTCAAGTAATGCAGTAATTCCCTATTTTGATCGCCTGATACCGCGGTTCCTGGGTATGGTATTACCACATTTTTCTCAGTTGTTCCTAGAGGAATGGGACATTATCAGCTGCTGTTTCTGCACCAATTTCCATAGTTGGCATACAACTTGCAAATCACCACCCCTCTCCCTGCCTTGTGGGTTAACACCCAGTAAAACACACAAGACGGTAGTTGGTCTTCATTGTGTAGTCTTTATTAACTTAAGATACCGCCAATTTCAGCATTAGCTCACTAACTGTTAATCTCTTGACCAACTTTATTATTGATTTATTTATTACACCACAACACGCAAAGAAAATATCAGGATTATACACTATACAGCGACCCTCCGATATAGTTCTTCCGATGGCAAGAGGACAAAGAGGGCGTCTCCACTTGCACCTGGGCTTTTAAAATCCCCGCCAGACTGGGGTTACTTGTGCCCCCTGCGTGACGCTCTTCCGGAGGTCCCTGAGACGCCCTCTTCCGGGTCGCTTGACCCGGAAGAGCTCCTGAAGACGTTCCTGCCCCTTGATGCCACTAAAGGCACCACACCCCCTAGGTGGGTGGTGCCCGTCAGATCTAATAATAATAATAATAATAATACGGAGTTTTATAGAGCGCGATCAGCTACCTCACGAGGAGGTGTCCCGGTGCTGTAAGAACAAGATGATTATGACCGTAGAAGCTGGAGAGGGTGACATCTAGCGAGGCTGGGCAAACAGCCAGGTTTTCAGCAAACGCTTAAAGCAGACTTCAGATGGGGCCTGTTGAAGAGCAGGAGGCAGCAAGTTCCATAGTGTCGCCACATTGGCCGAGAAAGTTCGTCCACCCAGCCGGGCTCTTTTTGCTCTAGGGACTGCAATTCAAACACGGTTGTTGGATCTGAGGGAGCGGGCTTGAGTGTACCTTGGTAGTCGGGCTTTCAGGTAATTTGGGCAGTTACCGTATATAGATCTGAAGGCCAGTGTGAGTGCTTTAAATTTTATTCTGCTTGCAACTGGTAACCAATGAAGGGAGAGGAGATGTGGAGAGACTGAGTGCTTGAAAGGAATCCTCATTAAAAGTCTCGCAGCCGCATTTTGGACCAGTTGCAGTTGCTGTATAAGGTACTTTGGTAAGCCCATATACAGACCGTTAGCGTAATCCAGCCTAGATGTAACTGTGGCGTGGATTACAGTTTTTCGGCAGCTAGCTGGTAAAAGTCGAAGGATCTTCCGAAGATTCCTCAACTTACTCATACAGCAGCCAGCAACTTGCTGGATGTGGGATACAAAAGACAGCTTGTCATCCCACCTTACCCCTAGATTTCTTGCTGAATGGCTAGGCGAGGGGGCTTGTCCCATTTCTGCCGGCCACCACAGATCAGATGGTGGAGGGGGACCTTTGCCGAAGAAGATCACCTCTGTCTTACTGGCATTAAGTTTTAGTTTATTAGTGTTCATCCAGCAGGCCACGTCTTGTAGGCACCCCTTAAAACTCAGAAAGGATGCCTCTGACACTTAGTAATATGGGAACACTAATTGGGTGTCATCGGCGTATGAGATTGCCATGATCCCCCAATTGGCAATCAGCGTGAAGAGTGGAGTCAGGTAAATATTAAATAAGAGTGGGCTCAGGGCCGAGCCCTGTGGGACGCCACAGCTCAGGGCTTTAGGTGTAGAGGAGACGTCCCCTAGTGCCACCTTCTGAGTTCTTTGGGTCAGATACGACTGTAACCACTCCAATGCCTGGTCCTGGATACCTATCTCCGCCAGTCGTGACAGCAGTATAGCGTGGTCGACAGTATCAAAGGCGGCCGACAGATCCAGGACCACCAGCATCGCTGAGTCTCCTGAATCCATCGACCACCTCACTGACTCTGCCACCTCAATTAATGCTGTTTCAGTTCTAAATCCAGGTCTAAAGCCTGATTGCGTCTCGTGTAATATTTTGTTATGTTCAATAAATTGATTTAATTACCGCTGGATAACTTTCTCAAGCATTTTGCCTGGTGCTGCCAGGAGAGAGATCGGATGGAGATTATTGAGGTCCTTGGGGTCCCCATTGGGTTTTTTCTTTAAGGGGAGGAGAGTGGCATGTTTCCAAATATTCGGGAACACCCCCGATGAAATGGACAAATTCCATATATGCTGAATAGTGGGGGCCACAAAGTCAGCTATGCGACTCCAAAGTTTAGGAGGGCACGGGTCATCCGGCGAGCCCAACTTGCACCGACTTAGTTCTAGCTTGACCATGTTCAGGTCTATTAGAAAATTTTGTGTCAAGATAGCACGGTCCGATATTTTACCTGCTAGATCGGATTTTACCGTGATCTTCTCTGGCCCAAAAGACTCATAGACTTTTTTTATTTTAGAGTAAAAAAAAGTCAGAGATGCTGTTGCAAAACGAGATCGACGGGGGGACTTCCCTCTCGACGCACACAGGTTTGAAGAAAGACTGAACTATTTTAAAGGTTTCTTTACTTGAATGTTCAGCTTGATGAATCGAGTTCGCATAGAACAGTTTTTTTGCTTTCCTAATGGCTTTATGCAATTTTTTCGATGCTTCCTTATAGCGAGCCTTCTCTACAGGTTCATAATGTAGCCTCCAAAGTCGCTCCAGCCTTTTGCAGTCCGATTTTTGCAATCTGAGCTCCTGAGAAAACCAAGGAGCAGATGGGGAGTCTCGTTTAGATATTGCGGCAGTTGCCGGGGCAATAGATGTTATCATGTTCCCGATCCAGTCATTAAGTAGCTGGGCGTCTGTGTCAGCATTGGAAGTAAGGGTCGGAGGGTTCTCAGCAAGAGCCGGTCCCATAATGGCGGGGACCAGCTTGCTCCATTGTCTCTTCATGAAAGAGCGCTTACTTGACACAGGTTTGTCAGCCGTTACTTTAAGTTGAAATGGTATCAGAAAATGGTCTGACCATATCAGAGGTAACGGTGTGTCTGCCATCACATTAATGATGTTGGAAAATATTAGGTCGAGCATGTGGCCCGCTCTATGTGTGGGGCCCTTGTTAATGAGTCTAAGGTTAGCTGAATTCAGTGTAGACCTCAGTAAATCTGCTGAGGAACAATCTACCCTGTCCATGTGAATATTAAAATCCCCGACAACAAGAAGCTGAGGGTGAAGGAGGGAACTCTGGATGATGATATCCATCAGAGTGGTCAGGATGGGCTCTTCCCCCCCCCCGGAGGTCGGTAAATCACTAATCCCGCTAGGGATAGCTGAGATCCCACCTGAAAACAAAAGTGTAGTCCCTCTAGACCCTGAATGGACGTGGGGGCAGAGGAGGTGAGTGTGAGCTGTTCTTTGAATATGACAGCCACTCCACCTCCTTTTTTATCACCTAGCCGGTTGTAGAAACATATTTTATACCCAGGGGGGATAGCCAGTGCAATGGCGGTCATGTTATCATCGTTGAGCCAAGTTTCTGTTAGAAACAACACATCCCACTGGTGCCCTTCCAAAAGCAGCCAGATGTCGTCTGCATGTTTTGCGAGGGATCTACAATTCAATAGTCCCGCTCTAAGGTCTTTACTGATCGGAGGCTTGGGTTTAATGGACCCTTCCGCCCTCCTACCGACCGGAGTACCTAATAGTAACCCGCAGGTCTTACAGACATAGGGGAGAGTGGAGGACCCAAGGTCGGTGCTGTGAGCACAGGTGTCAGCCGCGGTATTTAGAGACCATAAGATTTCACGCGACCAGACGATTTTATCTTTATGTGCAATCTCACTGCCAGCATGCCCGGCCCCGGTCACAGTCTGGTCGCGGACGGGCGCAGACGGGCTTGCCTTAGGCGCGCCTTCGGCGCACAAACGTCGCACCCGCTGCGCTCGTCCGCTGCGCTTCCTAAACATGCACATATTATATAGGGAGAGGGGGGCGAGGCCTAAGTGTTTGTGGGCGTGGCCTCAGTGTCCAGAGGATGGCGGCGACACAGTCAACTTAGCCGCGGCAGCGTTTTCACCTGCACCGCGCTAGTGCCCAGGGGAGAGTGTAAGTACTTCTAGTTAAAAACACAGCAAATACAATCACAAGTTTTAAAAGTGCAGCGTAGCTTCTCTCCCGGCTTCCGCCTCAGGAGGTCAAGTGTTCTGGGGGCGGGCTAGCCAATCAACGCGTTTAAATACCCAGGTGGAGAGGGGGCGTGGCCTAAGTGTTTGTGGGCGTGGCCTCAGTGTCCCGAGGATGGCGGCGACACAGTCAACTTAGCAGCGGCAGCGTTTTCACCTAGGGCCAGATGTACAAATAAATGTGCTTGAAAATACTGGTTGCAAATTTCAACAGGTATTTTTGCAAACAGCAAAGAATATTAAGAACCAATGTATGTACAAACAGGTTATTATTTAAACTTCCGATTCACAGTGGGTTGCATTCTGACATACCTCATGAATATTAACGAAGCAGTTCACAAATTGTGACTCACTACGATTTGAAGCAATCACAGGGATGGTGGTCTGCTGGGGTAAGCAGACTATGCCTATGATTGATTTTAGATAAAGCATTATTTAATGCAGTGTGTTTTCGTTAAAGGAGATGGGACTACTATTTTTTTTTAAAGAATGTTTTTTTTTTAAGTTTAAAAGTAGGCAGTGATCTTTTAGACCTCTGTTTACTCCTAAATTATGTTTTTTACTTTCAGAAGTGGAAAAGGGACCCCTTTTGCGAATGCATTCCCACCTCCTCTAATGTGTAGTTAAATTTTCTATGTTTTCTGTCTCGATTTTGGTCACAAAACAGTAATACATAAGATACCAAAGCAGTATTTGGAAGGGATATCAACAGCACAGCCCTTTCAGATATGAAACTTGTAGCCATTTGAATCCCATTAGTAGTCAGAAAAACTTTCCAGATTGTAGCTGTTTTAATGCGTCATTGGATAACCATAAAGCTCTGATAATAAAGCAGGGTGAAAATCTGTACATTTCAGAATCCTGATTCGGCCAGTGACTCATAGTAACTCATTGGAAATACATATAACTTTCGGGAATAAAAACGAGTTAAACTGCCCTCAGCTGTAACTACCATATTGTCAGGTTAAACTGTTCTGATTTGAAAGGACATTCTGTCTGTGGCCTGCGTCTGCAAATATTGGAATAGGACTGCCGGGAAATGTGCTGCTGGCAGACACGCGCACAAACACTGTCGGCCATGTTTCCTTCAGTGAAACGTCTTAACTACCTAGAGGATAAAACATCGGGAAAACACATTAACTGCTTCACACTCTACTGTCAGAAATACACCTCAACATCATTATCCCCGGTTTCGTTTCCGAACACCTCCGTTAGACTTCAGGAAAGAAGGAAGGGCTAATGAGTCCGATAATGTTCTTTTTAAATAAAAATTAGGCTACGCCTTCTCTACAATCACCAAATCACCTCATACTTGTTCCCGCACTTTTTAACACCTCGGCGTTTATTTTTAAGACCGTTTCACAAAAAAAAAATGTATAATAAACTGCTAACGGAGACAGGGCCCTAACACTTTTATATAGGAGAATGTTATGAAATATAGTATGGAGTTTCACATTTAGTACATGGCTCTTTCCATATGATTCTGTTTACTGTAATATATACATTTACAATTGCCGAATGTAGGACTATTTATTTTCATAATTAAGGTAGTTAAGTGTTATGTTTAATGACTATTTACCTTCAACATAAGAGCATGCACTTTTTTTATTTATAGGACGTGCAAAGCGTGATGCTGATATGATGCTGTAGTTTTACAAGTTTTACGTTAAAACGTATATAAAGGTTAAAACAATTCAGTTTTCCCGCTTTATTTGAGGTCCAATAAGAATGCAGACGAAGAAGAATGAAGCACCACATTGGAGTAAAAACAGTCAAACACTTATCAAACAAGCTTCTGTTTTTGATACACCTGTCATATGGATTCTGAGAAATCAACGCAACCATTTCACGTGCGTGCGGGGTGAAGATGAGCGAGCAAGTTGAAACGCTTTACTTTCTTAAGAATGCCCTGCTGTAGGAGCCTTCAACCACAAAACTGCACGATGAAAC
Organism: Lissotriton vulgaris; assembly: GCF_964263255.1. Classification (NCBI taxonomy): domain Eukaryota; kingdom Metazoa; phylum Chordata; class Amphibia; order Caudata; family Salamandridae; genus Lissotriton; species Lissotriton vulgaris. The sequence goes on from NC_141691.1 coordinate 1,737,024,845, forward strand.
TGCATTTTGACACAGATGTATGCATCTCGGGGTCTCTTGTGTGAAGGCGCGTTTTTTGGAGGAAAGAGATGGCCACTGTTGTGAGGTTAGCACACCAGTAGTTGGGAGTGGGAGGAGCTAGGGGGCCAGAGGAAGAGGAGGAGTGGACACAGGAAAGAGTTAGTTAGTGTAGGGACAGGGTATGGAGAAGACATGTTAAATAAAGTTCCAGTCATGAGGCAACATAAGTGTGGGTATTTATTGTAGCTGGACGCTACAACTGGCGACGAGGGTGGGATCTCGTTAATTGCAGCCCACGAGACCACCTAGAGACACCCTGTCCCCTGCAGCGTCGAGAGACGAGCTCCGCTGCCTGAAGAAGCTGAGGCCGGCCGAGGAGGGTCAAGAACGAGTGACCGCGGCCCCAAAGACGCTAGAAACCCCGAGTATACCGTGACCTGGGAGCGCGGGGACGCTCGGTCGAAGAACCACCTCAGCGCGATTCCCGCCGGGGGTGTGTCACCCAGCCGATGCAAAACAGGAGTCGGGAGCCCACTCCGACCCTGTCCAGTGCCCCACAGCAAGTCAAGAGGTGCCCTGGTGAAAGGGGCGCTGCCCCGAAGAAATTGCTGCCTAGCGCGATTAAGCGCGCCAAAACCGGAGCCTGCACCGGTAAAAGTGCCGACCTCACGCCTGATGCGTGGGTTTTGGCACGTGATAGGCCGAGAAACGCGGAAAAGTGCTGGGCAAGGCGGGAGCCCACCCCAACCCTACCTGGTCGCTGTGGTGGACAAGGAAGAGTGATTCCTGGAGCGCGCTGTCCTGCAACTGCCGGCCGGTGAGTCTGGAGTGCCTGAATGCAGCGAGAGAGAAACCTCGTGTGACTACATTGGCGGCGGCCATCTTAGAGTCAGGCGCTCGTCAGGACATACCCCTTGGTTATCACAGAGCGGCCATTTTGAAGTCAGGCATCGTGAAAGAAACAAGCATTGGCGGCGGAAAGAAACAAGCATTGGCAAATAAAACAAGCATTGGTCAAGAAAACAAGCATTGGCGACTGAAAGAAACAAGCATTGGCAAATATAACAAGCATTGGCGACTGAAAGAAACAAGCATTGGCGAACAAACAAGCATTGGCGACAGAAACAAACAAGCATTGGCAAGGAAACAAGCATTGGCGAAGTCAAGTGAGATTGCTGCACAATGACCGACGAAGAGAATGCTCAGCCTCCATCAAGTGGGTCGCTTCTACGGGCACCCGCACCTCTCAAGGTGACAACGGGAGGGAGCATGGGTCCCAAATGGCAAGAGTGGCTGGAAGAATTTGAAGACTACACTGCAGGCTCGGATATCGTAGACGAAAAAAAGAAGTTGATTGTTCTGCGCAACCTGGCGGGGCGAGAGATAGTCAAAATACTCAAAGACCTTCCTGCTACCGACGTGGATACTTATGTTAAAGCATGTGAGGTTTTGAATAAAAAGTTTCTTCACAAGCGAAATGTAGACTATGAGCGCCACTCATTCCACTCTGCTCGGCAAGGGAAGGATGAGCCCATGAGTGCCTTCATGATGCGTCTGCGGAGGCTAGCCAAATACTGTGAATTTGATACTTTCTCTACCGATGACGCCATCAAATCTCAAATAATAGATGGATGTTATTCGGATCAACTCAGGAGGCGCCTGCTGAGAAAAGCACATGGACTGGATGAAATAGAGGAAATGACACGAGCTTATGATCAGGCGGAGAAGTATGCAGCCGTCATGCAAACGGAACACAAAGGGAGTCATGAACAGGTGCGACGTGTGCACGCCAAAAGTGACAGTCGGAGAAGCTCAAGTGACAAGCAATGGAGATCGCACACGTCGTCCCGTCAAGAGCAATCAAGATATCAACGACGAGAACCATGGAAGAAGGAGAAAAGATCGGAAAGAGTGAGAAAATGCTACCGATGTGGGTATGATTACCCTCATGTGGACAGCTGTCCGGCCATGGGCCAGAGATGTCGGAAGTGTGGTCGAACTAACCACTTCGAAGCAATGTGCGGGGAGTACAATAAAGAAAAACGAAATGGTCCCACAGGGACAACTCGGTCTGACACACGAAGCAGAGCCCCAAGAATGTCTCGGTCCGACACTCGAAGGCACCACGCGCGAGCTGTCCAGGATCAGACGGAACAGTCCTCTGGATCATCCCATTCTAGCAGAGAGTCACGTCGGTTCAGGTGGGAGCGAAGGTCACCGTCCAGAGAATCCAGACCATCGTCCCGAGACTCGGCATACACCATTGAATATCTAAACTTAGCAGCAGATCCAGACCAGCTCAAGAGATACCCTCGGCTGGATATCAAAGTTGGAAATCACGACACAAAGTTTGTGCTAGACTCTGGTGCATCCCTAAACTACATTCCAGTTACCGAATACGAAAGAATGAGTCAACGACCTCCTCTGACATTTGCACCGGTGAGGGTTTTCACGTGGATGGCCAAGAAGCCACTCCCCTGCCTGGGGAAGTTCTCGACGACCCTGACACACGACAACACAACCATATCAGCGGTCATCCATGTCATCAAGGGCCCCGAAGCAGACTGTCTTCTGAGCCTACCAACCGCTGAACGGCTTCACCTGGTCGAAATCCTTTTCAAGGTCAGCGACCACCAAGATGTGACTCGCCAGTTTCCCGGATTGTTTCAGGGATTGGGCAAATTGAGAGACTGTCAGGTGCGATTACATATCAATGAACAAGTCAGGCCTGTCGCCCAACACCCTCGACGGGTACCATTCCATCTACAGACTGCTGTTGAGGAAGAACTCCAAGACTTGTTAGCTGCGGACATCATCGAGCGCACGGACGGCCCGACTCCATGGGTATCACCAGTCGTTATCGTCCCAAAGAAGGGCACGGCCAACAAAGTCAGACTCTGTGTGGACATGCGCCTGCCCAACACTGCAATAGAAAGAGAACGACACCCGGGGCCACATTTGAGCGACATGATTGCAGCGCTTAATGGAGCCACTGTGTTTTCAAAATTAGATTTGAATAAAGGGTACCATCAATTGGAACTAGAAGTGGGGTCCAGATACATCACCACTTTTGCAACCCACCTGGGGTTGTTCAGATATAAAAGACTAAGCTTCGGAGTCTCCTCAGCGGCCGAAATATTTCAAGAAACAATTCGGCAAGTCATTCAAAACATTCCTAACACGCTCAACTATAGCGATGACATCCTCGTCTATGGTTCTGACGTTCAAGAACACGACATCGCACTTAATCGTGTCTGCCATGCCCTACTGGCAGCAAACCTGACTCTAAACAAAGAAAAATGCGAATTTCACCAGACCACGCTGAAATTCTTTGGTCATATCTTCTCTGGAGCCGGCATGAAACCTGACCCTGACAAAATTGTGACCTTAAACAACACCAAGAGTCCCCAAGATGTCAGCGAACTCAGGTCGTTCCTGGGAATGGCCAGCTATTGTGCTCGTTATATTAGGGACTACGCCACGATCAGCCATCCCCTCCGCATGCTGACCAAACAGGGTCAGCCATTTGAATGGACTCCCCAGTGTGAGCAGGCATTCAAAGAAATCAAGAAAGCGGTGGAATCAGCGGACCATCTGTCATATTTCAACCCAAAGCGAAAGACTGAAATAACTGTGGATGCCAGCCCTGTGGGGCTTGGAGCGATCCTGGCACAGTACGAGAATGATTCGGATCAACGCCGCATCATTGCCTACGCAAGTCGCAGTCTGACTGACCCAGAACGGGCATACTCCCAGCCCGAAAAGGAGAGCCTAGCTGTAGTGTGGGCATGCGAACATTTTCATGTCTTCATTTATGGCAAACATTTCACTTTGATTACAGACCATCAGGCTCTCATCACTATCTATGGAAATCCAAGATCTAAGATGCCCCCGAGGATTGAAAGGTGGGGCCTACGATTACAGGAATATACGTTCACCATAATTCACAAACCAGGGAAGTCTGAAAATCCAGCGGACTACATGTCCCGGCACCCCCTTCCATCGTCAGCTTCCAAGTCCTCCATCGCAGAAGAATACATTCACTTTGTAACAGATCAAGCTCTACCACCAGCCATACCCATGGAGACCATTCGAGAAAGTACAGCACAGGACGCCATCATGCAGAAAGTCATCCACAGAGTCCGCAACAATCGATGGAGATACGATTCTCAGGATGATACTGCAGACCCCTCGACCCAGCGTGAAATGCAAGCCTTCCGGCACGTGAGTGGTGAGCTGTCGGTCACAACTGATGACATACTGTTGCGAGATCAGAGGATTGTAATTCCCACCAAACTGAGACAAGGAGTGATTGCTCTGGCACATAAAGGGCATCGGGGAATCGTGTCAACCAAAAGAGCACTAAGGGAACGAGTGTGGTTTCCATTCCTCGATCACCTGGTCGAAGCCACTCTGAAGGATTGTCATCTCTGTCAACTCACTAGCAAGAGCGATCCTCCGGCACCATTACAGATGACCACCCTACCCAGTGGTGTGTGGCAAGAAATCGCCATAGACTTTTATGGACCCCTGTCATCGGGCAAATATGTACTGGCCATCATCGATGAGTATTCCAGATACCCCATTGCCTACTTTGTGCCGTCCACTAACACTGCCAGTACTCTCAAAGTACTCGATGAGGTCTTTGCAACGTGGGGGGTTCCCAAAATCGTTAAATCAGACAATGGGCCTCCGTTCAACGTAAATGACTTTGCAGCTTTTGCGAAACACCTAGACTTTCACCATCGCAGGATCACACCCCTCTGGCCACAGGCAAATGGGACAATTGAGAGATTCATGGCCACACTCAAAAAGACCTTCCAACATGCTACCACGGAAGGGAGGGACCTGCAAACAGCCCTCAATGAAGTACTTCGAGCCTATCGCACAACTCCTCACGCAACGACTGGCCAATGCCCGGCGACTCTTATGCTGGGACGTCCCATGAGGAATCGCATTCCAACGTGGGATGGAGCCTTGGAAGCATCATTATCTGCGAATGATCTGCGTGAAATAAGAGCCACTGATGAACGCAACAAAGGAAAAATGAAAGCTTATGCAGACCACCGGAGAAGAGCGAGGTCATTATCATTACATGAAGGGGACCATGTTATCGTCAAGCAAGAGACGCAGAAAAAGATCGACTGTCCCTTCAAAGACGAACCATTGGTGGTCACAAGAAGAAAAGGAACTATGGTAACCGCGGAGTCCGAGCAGCGGCGAGTCACAAGAAACATCTCGCACTTTAAGAAATTGCCACCAGACACCTCAAGAACCATGACGAGTGAAATGGACAATCCCAGAGTGGAAGAACTGCACTCAAATGATCATGAGAACATTGCTCCGATCACTGAGACACTGAGCACCAATAGTCCGAGAGCTAAGTCGCCACGACCTCATCCTGACGTTCGTCCACCCAAGAGACTGATCGAGGAGATGGACTGAGAAGTCAGTATGTCTCATTTGTTTTGTCACAAAGGGGGGAGATGTTGTGAGGTAAGCACACCAGTAGTTGGGAGTGGGAGGAGCTAGGGGGCCAGAGGAAGAGGAGGAGTGGACACAGGAAAGAGTTAGTTAGTGTAGGGACAGGGTATGGAGAAGACATGTTAAATAAAGTTCCAGTTATGAGGCAACATAAGTGTGGGTATTTATTGTAGCTGGACGCTACAGCCACCATCCCTTCCACTTCTCCGCAATGCACGCTTTATAGAAATGACCCTCTGCACGCAATTCAGATGACCCTACACAAGAAACCTCCAGGTATGTGCGTTTCACGGGGGCTTAGTGTTCTCTATGAAGCACAAGTGCATGTGGTTTCTTGAATTTGGGTCAATCGTTCGATATTTAATTGGACTGTGGGTGCTGTATTTTCCAATTCCATAAGCCAAGTCAGTTCACATCCAGCGGCAGCTGGCACAGGTAAATGCGGTGAGGCGGGGTAGGGGCAGGATGGGGGTGGGAAAGTCTACAGTCGACAGAATAGGTATATTTAAATAAATAAATAATACCTAGTTTCAGGGCTTTAAGTGGGATGAAAAAACTGGTGGGTCTCTCAAAGGGGCGTGGCCAATGTAGTTAAAGGTGTGGCCTAAAACACAAGCTAAATATCTGTGCTTAGGAAAATGTGCCACCCGACTTGTATTTTGCTGTTTCTGTCGTTGCATCCAGATATATGATACAACAAGTAACATCATACCTACAACAAGTCACAACTGTTGGCTTTCTCAATGGTTGTTAGTTGCATAAGATAAATAAGCAGCAACTACAGCTTGTATATAATATTGAAAAAGCTTCCACTTAAAGCCCTGGTGACACCACAACAATGTTGCTGCTCATGAGTTTCAAAAAGAGAAGAGAAATCCAGAGAGAAAATTGCTCTCTTTAAAGTATTTCCCTTCCCCTACAACGCTCACCTGGCATGACGCCATGCCGTAACTTCTCCACTAGTATGCTGTGTGCGCACGCGCACATCGATGTGGCTATCACTGCAGTCCGGAAAAAAATGGACTGCCTGTGCCAGGGCACAAAACAGAGCCTGATAGAGACCCGTTTTGAGGCCTCCTTTAAAAAACTGCCGGTGCTCAGACCCGTAGAGATCGACCCACTTAAAGCCCTGCCTATTCTGTTGTCTGTTGGCTTCTCCCCTGCCGCGCACTGCCCCGCCGCGCTTACCTGAGCCGGCCGCCGCTGTTCACATCTTTACAGGACCATTTTCAACACAAGCCAATTTGGAACACAGAAATGTGCAACATTCATGGTTTGGCCTAGATTTCGTGACTTCAAAGTTGGTCACCTAATGAACATATATATACATATCTATACTACTATTATAAAGGAAGAACTTTGAACCTTTAAGGCGGGTAAACTCGGGAACCACAGCGCCAATCCAAACACCCGATACATCGTTGGAATTGGCAGGGTCTGTAGATGGACCTAGGCTATATAAAATAAAAAAAATATGTTATTTAAAATATTTACCTAAAAAAAAAAGTAGTCCCTTGGAAGTAGCGCCGGCCGGCCGCGACATGCGTGCTGACATCAGGAGCCAGGGAGGAGTGGCGGACATCAGCGCGGGGAGGAGCGGCAGACAGGCGGAGATGAGCGGCGGACAGGTGGCGAGGAGCGGCGGACAGGCGGGGAGGAGCGGTGAGCGGCGGCTGAGGTAGGTGAAATACAAAAGGCGGGGAGGAGCGGTTAGCGTACGTGAAATACAGGTGGGGAGGAGCGGTGAGCGTAGGTGAAATACAGGCGGGGAGGAGCGGTGAGCGTAGGTGAAATACAGGCGGGGAGGCGGGGAGGAGCGGTCAGCGTACGTGAAATACAGGTGGGGAGGAGCGGTGAGCGTAGGTGAAATACAGGCGGGGAGGAGCGGTGAGCGTAGGTGAAATACAGGCGGGGAGGAGCGGTCAGCGTAGGTGAAATACAGGCAGGGAGGAGCGGTGAGCGTAGGTGAAATACAGGCAGGCAGGAGCGGTGAGAGTAGGTGAAATACAGGTGAGGAGGAGCGGTCGGCGTAGGTGAAATACAGGTGGGGAGGAGCGGTGAGCGTAGGTGAAATATAGGCGGGAGTAGAGGTCAGCATTAAATGAAGCAAAAGAGGTAGCAAACCGTGCATTACAAAAGTGAGAATCGTGAGCCAACAAAATACAAGAGCTAGAAAATGGTGCATTACATGAGGAAAAAGTGACACGTGCAGGTTACAAAAGCGTACAAACGAAACATAGAGGTATAATACTGCAATATATGAAGGAAGGCTCCGGGGGACCCACGGACATTACAAATGTGAGTGCATTACAAAAGTGAGAATCGTACAAAAGTTAGAATCGTGAGCAAACAACATACAAGAGATAACAAACGGTGCATTACATGAGGAAAAAGTGGCGGGGTGGAGCGGTGAGCGTAAGTGAAATACAGACGGGGAGGAGCAGTGAGCATTAAATGAAGCAAAAGAGGTAGCAAACCGTGCATTACAAAAGTGAGTGCATTACAAAAGTGAGAATCGTGAGCCAACAAAATACAACAGCTAGCAAACAGTGCATTACATGAGCAAAATGTGACGTGTGCAGGTTACAAAATCGTACAAAGGAAACATAGAGGTATAATACTGCAATATATAAAGGAAGGATCCAGGGGACCCAAGGACAACGCCCGGGCGGGGGTCCTGAAGCATGATTGCTACCGGACAAGGTCGGGACGGGCTGCTAGTATTATATATAATGGTTTTTTAAAACTTTTCTACACATTATGAAATATTTCTGACACTTTTTTATACACTTGTTTGTTCATAGTGTGCTGAAATGTATTTATAAGTATTTATTTGCGGAGTTTGCACAGTTAATTGTATTTAAATTACTGTTTGTACATTGAATTTAGCCCACTTGGGCTTTATTTTCCCAGAATTTGCTGTAACATGGATGGTTAAGACTTAACAATTGTTTAAGGATAACAATATTTAAATGGGTTCCCTTTCAATTGATTTTCGGTCTGTTACCAAATCCTGTAGCTGAGCAAAGAGTATGATTAGTGAATGACCGGTTCGAAATGATTAGGCATGTAAATAGAAAGAATGTTTTTGTAAAATTAATATTTCTATATTTTACAAAATATTTATGAATTGACTAATTTTTAAACACAATTTTTAAACATGCTTTTACATCTTATACGGTTTTGACAATCATGCACTTTAGAGCGGGTCATTATAGTATTTTACATGTATAATGAAATGTGTTCTGTACTGCATATTTAACTGGGAAAGATTGTTTTAACCGCAAGTAGGCAGATAATGGTCTGTCCTCTATGTTCATGGTTACCTTTCGGCATGCTGGCACTTTAAAAAGGTCACCTTACCTTCTCAGCGTTTGTCATGTGATCAAGGCCCTTCGCGGGCTGAAACGTGTCATGGTTGACTTGGTGTTTGGGCTCCAATAAATAATATTTGCACCAGTCTTGGGTTTGTCTCGTCTCTGCAGTATTGTATCTTTGAAGATGTTGTATGCCCTATATATATATATATATATATATATATATATATATATATATATATATATATATATATATATATATATATATATATATATATATATATATATATATATATATATTCACAGAAAAAACCATAGGTTATAGACCATATATAGTTAGGAATTTGCATTTACAAAACCTTGAAAATTCACTGAAAAAAACATAGGTTATAGACCATATATAGTTAGGGATTAGCATTTAAAAAACCTTATTTTATTTGCACAAAACCATTGAAATTCCATATATAGTTAGTTGCACTAACTATATATCGCGGACCCGCAATCCACTGCTAATGATGTCACATATTACATCATTCATGACATGGTCAGTGACATCACTGATGACATCACTGATGACATCTCAAATGACATCACTGATGACATCACTGATGACATCTCAAATGACATCACTGATGACATCACTGACATCTCATTTGACATTACTGATTACATCACTGATGATATCATTTATGTGATAATACATCTTCAGACTCTAATATAACCTTTGATACACTCAGTGTAAACAGGCACTCACAGACTGTCACACATCCATGGAGTTACTCACACACCTATTCAGTCATGCAAAGAATCAATCACATCTCCATTTCCTTAACTATACAGTTATACACACCTTACTTATTCAAACATATACTAACACATATTTACTCTCTTATACAATCCTTGATACAAGTTCACAATGATTCATACAGCCACTCTCACATTCACTGACTCTTATGTTCAGTTATTTATATATGTCAACTCTCACATGGAGTGTGCTTTACATATGTACTTACTTTGACATGTAGAACTGAGATATCCATTCACTCACCAATATACTCATGCACACAGTCAACTGTCCATACAGCTGTTTCTACATGCACTTTTGAACCCATACACCTAGGGAATCAACCGCTCACACATCTATGCACAGAGTTATACACCTCCCAGCCACCCACACACACACTCAGTCTCCCATACAAATACTTGGGCAACCATTCAATAACCCATATAGTTACTGATATAGCTACTGATTTAAACATGCAGCAGTTTACAGAAGAACATAAATATTGATTGCCAAATTAAGACACTTTAATCACTAACCCATGCACTCAGTGAGACACATTTAATCATTCTCTCATACAGTCAGTCATGCACCTACTAAATCCTTCATCCAGACACTTATACATCCACTCATTCTTCAATATGTAAGACATATTTTAACTTTACAGAAACATACAGTCACTGGGTGTTGTCATCAGTGATGTCATCAGTGATGTCATTTGAGATGTCATCAGTGATGTCATCAGTGATGTCACTGACCATGTCATGAATGATGTAATATGTGACATCATTAGCAGTGGATTGCGGGTCCGCGATATATAGTTAGTGCAACTAACTATATATGGAATTTCAATGGTTTTGTGCAAATAAAATAAGGTTTTTTAAATGCTAATCCCTAACTATATATGGTCTATAACCTATGTTTTTTTCAGTGAATTTTCAAGGTTTTGTAAATGCAAATTCCTAACTATATATGGTCTATAACCTATGGTTTTTTCTGTGAATTTCATTGGTTTTTTAAAAGCTAATATCTATAGCTGTAAAATATATTCTTTATTAAGTGACGTATCACGTAGCCCGTGAGACGCCTCATGATGCATCGCATAACCGTGACGTATCGTCTCTGCAGCGCAAACCAAACCCAAAACGTAAGCGCGCCAGAACACGCTTAAAGATATATATATATTTTTTAACCTTAATTAGACAAAATCCACACGTGCACATATCACAAACGTTCAAAAAACACAATATGTCGGACTCCCGTTACGCTGCCGGTTAGCTGCCCGGTTAACGTACCAGGAAGCACCTTTACCGCGAAAATCGCAAATTTTTTTTTTTCACCCCCCAGGGAACTTTAATAGCCCCCTCATCAATCCTAGGGGTTCAGGAGGGGTCTGCCTTACCCCTTTCATTCATTTACACCTTTTTTTTTTCCACCTCTTGTCTCTCGATCCCACAGAGAGACAAGATGGCGGCCGCTCCAGACTGTTTACAATGATAACAGCCAATCAGCTTCTCCTCAGACTCCCGTTACACTGCCGATTAGCTTCCCGGTAGCTGCCCGGTTAGCTGCCCAGTTCGCGTACCAAGGTGCGTCTCTACGGCGAAAAAATCGGATTTTTTTGTTTGTTTTTTTTTGGCCCCACGTGGTTTTATAATATCCCCCTCATAAATCCTAGGGGGTCAGAAGGGGTCTACCTTGCCCTCTTTCCTTCATTTCCCCCTTTGTTTTGGCCTCCTCTTGTCTCTCGATCCTACCGAGAGACACGATGGCGGCCGCTCCGGACTGTTTACAATATTGACAGCCAATCAGCTACTCCTCAGACTCCCGTTACACTGACGGTTAGCTTCCCGGTTAGCTGCCCGGTTAGCTGCCCGGTTCGCGAACCAAGACGCGTCTCTACGGCGAAAAAATCGGATTTTTTTTTTTTTTTTTTTGGGCCCGGCGTGGCTCTATAATATCCCCCTCATCAATCCCAGGGGGTCAGGAGGGGTCTACCTTGCCCCCTTTCCTTCATTTCCCCCTTTGTTTTGGCCTCCTCTTGTCTCTCGATCCTACCGAGAGACAAGATGGCGGCCGCACCGGACTGTTTAGAATGTTGACAGACACCGGAGAGCCAATCAGCTTCGCTTTGCAAAGTTCCGATACGCGAAAAGTTCGCTAACCGGATCGCTGCCCGGAGCGCTGTTACAGATATATATCTTGATTTAAACGTTAATTTCTCAAAATCCACTGAAGCACATATATTGAGACCTAGCAAAGGCACATCGGGCTAACAGTCCCTACAATTTTGCCAAGTTTCGTGAAAATCCATTCAGCCGTTCGGGCTAAAAGTGAGTCCAACCGCCCTATGGAAATTAACATGGGAAAAACGCGTTTTGGGACCCCCCTTTTTTCACGGCCCCCCCTTGACGAACCCCCCCCAAATTTTCAGGAGCTGCTCAGAAACAAAATGTGCCATTTTCCTGAAAATTTCAGCCGATTCCGTCCACAAACGCCAAAGTTATTAGACATAGAATTTTCAAAAGTCCCATAGGAAAAAAATCCTAACTATATATACCTACTGGCTATCGCCAGTAGGTAATATATATATATATATATATATATATATATATATATATATATATATATATATATATATATATAGATAGATAGATAGATAGATAGATAGATAGAGAAATATACAAAGTTATAGTTAGGACCAAGTTTCCATAGGACAAGCGTTTTTGACTTGCCCATATCTTTGGCGCTGTTTGACGAATCTTCACAAACTTTTCTCAAAAAAGCACGCTGGTGATTCTAGTTGTGCACGGAACGTTTAAGGGTAATCTGTTGAACAGGGGCCGAGAAAAAGGGTGGGGTAAAAAAAGTGTGTTTCCCATGTTAATTCCCATAGAGTCTTCAGACATGCCTGCAGCCCCAACCGCTAGAAGGAATTACACCAAATTTGTCAGAACAGTAGATTTTGTTCCAGAGAATATGCTTATTGTCATTTGGTGTTAATACATTCAGTAGTTTAGGCAATATTAACCCCTTCGCTGCTGATGACGAGCTGAGCTCGTCATCAGCCACGGTGGTCGTGTGCGGATGACGAGCTGAGCTCGTCATGTAACGCTGCTTTTAGAAAAAAGCTGCACAGCGGAAAAATAACCGCCGCAGCGATGCGGTTAAAGGAAACCCACATTTTAGACAAGACCAGAGGCTCATATTATGCTGTCCTTCCTTATTGTTTATTAAATAGAAGCCATGTAAAAAAAAACATTACCCAGAAAACCTGGATAAATAACTACCAATAATGCCATCACAATAGAAGCACCAGTAGCATGTTGAATAACCTTCATAATTACCTTGACAGACAGCACGAATTCCTATTTTCTAGCTACTTGGAGTCAAGATAAGTTTTATTTTCACGTTGGGCACTGTGTATTTTATCATCTTTATTGAATTGCTGGATTTCGTGTGTATTTTGCCCCTTTTCCATTAATATAAGTGTGGTTTTCTCACAGTTTGCCTCTCGCTCGCTTAGCCCCTCGGCGTGCTTATTTTTTCCTCGATCTTGCTGTTTCCCTTGCTGGCGTTGGAGCTTCAACTGCCTCTCCTCACTCGTGTCTGAGCTCCAACAGCCTTCTTACATGCATCATATTGCTTCCTCGCAGTGCTCCCAGGCTCTTTTTTTTTCTTCTCTTTGCTGGTGCCGATAGCAGTAACGTCCCTGTAGCCTGGCTCCTACTTTAAACCCTCCTCTCTGCATAGGAATCGTTCTTTTTTAACACCCTGTTAATTTTTAAAACCAGTCCCCTTTGGCTCTTTTTGATAGTAACACTTTGTTTATCAAGCATCAATATTCTTTTATTTCCTGGGTGTTTTTTGGTAATTTCTCAATTTTTCACGATATTTATCATTAATATTCCCTCATTATGTCTGAAGAAGAAGACTCTCAGATGCTCAAGGCTAATTTGAAATCCTTTATTAAGGATACTGTCCAGAAGACTGCAGCAGTCTCTATGCTGGACTTTTCAAAACATTTAGAGTCTTCCTTCTCTAAAAATGCTCTCTTCTGAATGTCCCTCTTAGAAGGGTAAGAAATGTATGAGCACCTGTGGTGTTGCTAGTAAAGGCGTTTTTTAAAATTCTGGTTCTCCCGCTAGGGAGGTTTCTGTTGCAGATCTCCCCTCCTCCCCTCTTCAAGTTACCCATCTTAAAGACACAGATGATGATGATGTCGTGAAGGACACTAATTATTATCGGCCTCCAGAGAAAAGGCAAAACATTTATTTCTCCTTCTGATGGCGGGGTTCTTCACCCTGTGTCTAATGATTTGGTGGACCATCTTGGGGAAACCCTGTTTGACCCCTTCCTAATTCATCACTCCAATTCTACTAAGTGGCATCCGTCTGAGCATGTGGCTGAATAGGTGTCTCATTATCTTTGCCACGCTCTAGATAAATCTTTCTGTAATAAACTAAAGTCTGAAGGTCCACGTCTCTCTCTTCTCAGCAACATCCCTTCCACTCCCGTCATTGATCCCAACACGTTGATGTTCTTTACCAAAAATGGGATAGACACAAAGAAAGAGGTGAACAGAGCCTGGTCCAACTGTCAGGACCGTATTTTAGATTTGGTTGGTCCCCTGACCAGAAGATTGGATTTGGCTGAGGAGGCTAAGATGGATGGGACTAATGTGGATACAGACACCTTATCTAACTGGGCCGAATGAGCTATTTGTATTTTGGGCAATGCCAATGCCCATATTGCTCAGGAAAGAAGGAAGAGCCTGCTTCTTAAAATTGATCCGAAACTTGGTAGCCTGGCCAATAAAGAGGGAGGTGCTTTGGCTAATGGACTTTTTTTTAGACTCCTTCATCAAGGAACTTGGGAAGTATGTCGCCACCTTTTCCACTATGGACGAAGCACAGTTTTCCCTCAAGACGATATTTTCCCCTTGGGTTTTTGCCAGGGCAGGCAAAGGTAGGAGTCATTTGCCGGCCAATATGCAGCTAGAGGTCAATCCCTCAACAGAGGCTCCTTCGATGAGCAATCTCAGGTTGACATCTACTCTGGTTACAAAGCCCTGTTCTATACCCAACGTGCTAGACCATTCCATTCCAGGGGCTACAGGAACAAAGGAGAAAAATTTTCTGGTAAGACTTACCAATTCTGGCCTATCTCGTGTAGGGGGTAGATTAGCTCTGTGTCTAAAATACATGGTTTTCTCTCACTAGAGATTCCTGGGTAGTTCAAACCATTCAAGGTGATCAGATATAACTCTATCAACCTCCTCTACAGTCACAAATTCGTTGTCCTCTTCCTTCTTTCCTCAGTTGGAGACCGGATCCCCTGGCTCTTGCCACAGACGCCTTCCTTCAATCCTGGCCCCAATCTCTTCTCGATGCTTTTTTATTCCCTTTCTCTTCATAGCACCAGTTCTAGCTTAGGCAGGCAGGCAGTTCTTTTCTCCAGTTCTAATAACCCTCTTTTGGCAAGCTCAACCCCGGTATCCAACTCTGTTAGAGCTCTCCTCAGATCTCCCAGTTTGGTTTCCTCACTTGCCTGACCTTTTGCTAAACCCTCAGTGTTTTCGACACAACTTGATTCTAGAGGGCTTCCTATTTCTCATCACTTGGAGAATTTCAGGTCATCCTGGAGAACCCCAGGATTTCGCAAGAGGCTATCTTCCTCATTTAGCAATCTTGACCCTTGGTACATCCACACTCTACAAATCAGCCTGGTTGGCCTGGTCAAGCTGGTGTGTGGACAGGCGTTCAGATCCCGTTTTAGCAGATGTTACTCTGAATCTCATCATTCTAACCTCTCTGGCTTGTCAAGGTAAAGCTTAACACACCATCAATAATTATAGATCTGCCATTTCTGTGGAACACATTTGAGTGAACGAAAGACCAGTTGGTGAACATCCATTGATTTGTCGTCTTTTTAAGGGAGTATGTTATATTAATCCTCCAGTACCAAAATATAATATATTGTGGGATGTTAATTTGCTATTAAGCTTGTTTCTCTCATGGCAAGATAATGTGCACCTTTCCGTAAAGCATTTATCTGCGAAATTGACGTTATATTTGTGCTTAATTTTTCTTGTAATGTATATCCGATGTTATGGTTTTGGATGTGTCCTCCTCCGATTATTCTCCCTTAGGTGTTTATTTTCAGGTTGACAAGTACTAAGACTAATTTATCTACTAGTAATGATCCCTTTTTCCTTTTTGTCTAAAATCGTATGTTTCAAGAACTACAGATTTGAGATCTCCCTATAATTTTCAGTTGCTGATTTCCTCCCAGAAAACTTTTTCTTACCCTATTTTTTCACGCTGGGTTAAATAGATCATGTCCATGGCCGGTATTGATGTTGATTCTTTTGATGCCCAATCAGCTAGAGGGATCATGGCCTCTAAGGCTTCTTAGGCATGTGCTAACTTGCATTACATTTTCAAGTCTGCAGATTGTCAAACCTGAATAATTTCAGAAATTTCTTTTGCAATCCTATTACGCATTGTAAGAAATAGGGTCTCTAGTTGGCAATGGTTTGCACCTTTGTCCAAGTAGGGACCCTTCTTCCTAGTGCACAATACCCTCACAAGAATAGATTACTTCCTAGGCTCACTGGGTAGTCTCCAACAGATCGACAACATGGAAATTAGACCAAGGGGCATCTCAGACCATTCCCCTATATTGCTCAGATATGCCTGCCATCAGCAGAAATGGCGCAGAATATACCCAATTCGCCCTGGCTATCTTCAAATCCGGTAGATCAGGCGAGAACTCCACAAAACAACTAAGCATTATTTTCAGGACAATGTAGGGTCGGTTACTTCTTCGGTCACTCTCTGGGAAGCATTTAAGACAGTTCTTAGGGGGGAGGCCATAGCTTACATCACAGCTCACAAACGTGAAGGACAGTTGGAATTACAGACACTAGAGGATTCATTAACGACTGCAGAGTCACAACGTAATATAGACCCAACCCACAAAACCACACACCATTTACACCTTACACAACAGCGTCACAAGGCACACCTGACAGAACTAACTAGACAGCAACTGGCACACACGCGCCACAAAATATACGATATCAGCGACAAACAAGGGAAATTACTGTCATGGCTAGATAAAAAGGAAAAAATGATAGGTGGCAAATTGACACGGGGAGGAGCGACCCTCGACTGACCCACACAGTATAGTGCAAAAACTGGCGCACCACTTCCAGGCTGTATACTCATCAGACTCTACAATGGATGTCGATGGGGCACTGATCTACATTAAAGACCTTACCATGCCTGCATTGACACCCGAAGAAGCGCAGGACTTGGCGGCTGACCTCATGGCAGAGGAGGGAAAGGCAGCCATTAGGGCACTCCATTCGGGTAAAGGGATGGGTCCCAATGGTATCCCTATCGAATTTTACAAAAAGATGACTGATTCCATAACGCCACACCTACTGCAGATGTTCACTGAGAGTCTACAGGCAGGAGAACTCCCACCGGACCAACGCACGGCCACCATAGTGACTATCTTAAAACCTGGAAAGCCTGCGGACAGCTGTACCTCGTATAGGCCTATTTCTCTTATAAATGCAGAGGCCAAAATCCTTGCAAAAGTGCTAGCACTCAGGCTCACACCACACTTGACGAAGCTTATACACCCGGACCAGTCGAGCTTTATGCCTGGCAGAAACACAGCGCTCAACCTGAGGAGGCTGCACGGGGGCTTGCACGCTTTGCCTACGTACAGGAGCCAGCGGTGGTGCTGTCTCTGGATGCACATATGGCGTTCAACATGATACATTGGCCCTTTCTCTTCGCAGTACTACGCCATTTAGGATTCGGTCCGAAGTTTTGTTCTTGGGTTCAGCTGCTCTACACCAAACCACTAGTGCATGTTGCTGCTAATGGTCACATCTCTGAGGACTTCCCCCTGGGGAGGGGTACGCGTCAGGGTTGTCCTTTGTCATCACTGTTATTTGCGCTAGTGCTGGAACCACTGGCAGTGTGGATACGATGGGTTCCAATGATAAGAGGCCTTAGGTGGACCGATACGTGGGAGGATCGTATTTCCCTATACGCCAATGATATCTTGCTATACTTAACCCAACCCAGACGCTCTATAATTAGTCTATTAGATATATGTACGGCTTATGGTCGAGCATCTGGATACACCCTTAACTGGTCCGAGTCCATTTTGTACGTGCTACACGGCCCACCACAACGTCTCCCCGAGAATTGCCCAGCTACAATAGCAGATAATGCGTTTAAATATCTAGGAGTCCACATTACGAAAGACCCAGAGGAATTCTATACTAGGAATCTGCAACCTCCACTAGAGCGTCTCAAACGAGACATACATCACTGGGAAACACTGCCGCTGACCTTGCTGGGAAGGGCAGCTCTTTTTAAAATGATGGCCCTACCGCGGTTCCTATAACTTCTAGAAAATACACCATATTTTGTGACACCCTCTTACTTCAAAGCTATCGCAGCGCAGGTCTCCAGTCTGCTGTGGGGCAATAAGCCAGCACATATTGCACAGACCAAACTAGTGCGTGGTTGGTGTGACGGTGGGATAGCGCTTCCGGATGTGAAACTTTATTATTGGGCGGCACAACTAAAAGTGGTTAGTCAATGGGTACATCTCCCACAGTCTGACCTGGCATTACAGGCAGATAGGGCACAGTTGAGTGTGAGGGACATGTTCTACCATTTACGATAAAAAATTGGCGCAGACAAAGTTTAGACCACTGCGACATACCCTGGGATTGTGGCATGCAGCTCAAACGAGATTAGGATGGCAGGGAGTGATAACCCGACTTACTCCGTTTTGGGGCACGAAACGGTTAGGAAGCCTCAGACACAGTAAAGGGTGTGACCTTTGGAATGACATTGGGATATCGACGGTCAGAGATATGTGGCAGAAGGGGGAAGTGGTTTCCTTTGAAAGCTTACAACAGCAGTATGAACTGGCCCCTTCAGAACTGTTCAGATACACACAGATACGACACGCTCTGTTGCGGGCATTAGCAACCGGCTCAGAGGTCCCAGAGGCATCCCAATGGAAGATAGATTGTTGACAGACTATATGCCAAAGAAGGCAACCTCTCTAACCTACCGTAAACTAGTAAATAACCTCCCTGAACCAACAGGACCACTGAGGGATAAATGGGTACACGATTTTGCGGACATCGATGACTCGGAGTGGCAGGAAGCATTGGCGTCCCTGAGAGAGGTGGGTATCCCTTCACGACTTCGACTGGTGCAATTACGTATTGTACACCGCTCATACTACACCAGACACACCCTACATGCAATAGGAAAGATTGCACATCCCTACTTCCTGAGAGGTTGTGTGGAAGAGGGGACCTTTTACCATACTATATAGGATTGTCCCAGGATAGTGGAATATTGGACGCAGGTGCGAAGAACAATTTCACAGGTGGAAGAGGTATCACTGCTATCTGAGCCCAGGCGCTGCCTCTTAAACATATGGGAGCCTAATGACCTCACACATTTGGGACAAAGCTGGGTTACCTTGTACATGATGGTGGCAAAAAGAAATATAGCGCAGAAATGGGGTTCGGCGGAGGTGCCTACCTTAACACAATGGAACAAAGATATGGACGCAGCCATGATAGCTGAGAGGGCAGTATACAGTAACAGAGGGTGTCCAAAAAAGAGGGAAAAAATTAACCCTGGGCATAGTGCTACGCTCCGCCCACGGAGTGTACGTAGTGTTGCCTACTTCGCACTTTGCAAAGTAGGCGTAGTAGGCAACACTACGCAAGCTCCGTGGACGGAGCGAAATTGCCGGCCACCCGCCTCCCTCCCGCCCTCTTCAACATGGTTCTATTAATGTAAAATACATTTTAAAGCACATTAAAAGCACTTACCATCTATGCAGCGTCCCGGGGCTCAATCTTCAGAAGACGCGGCGAGTTCTTCTAGCCAAATGCGCATGTTCTGGGCGCCTGCGCATTTGGCTAGAAGAACTTGCTGCGTCGTCTGAAGATGGAGCCCCGGGACGGTGCATAGATGGTAAGTGCTTTAAATGTACTTTAAAATGTATTTTACATTACTAGAAACATGTAGAAGAGGGCGGGAGGGAAGCGGGCGGAGCGTAGTGGGGCTACACGAAGTGTGTGGGTGGGCGTAGCGCCCTCCTCACTTCACGAAGCTTTGCGTAGCCCCACTACGCTCACTACGCCCACCCTTAGAAAAAATATGGGGTGCATGGAATACATACAGAGGGGAAATTTGTGCTCCTCCATCAGATCATGAAGACAGTGACTCTGACTTGGAGGGGGACTGATGCCTCAGGATGGCAAAACGGAAGTTGGGTATCCGGCATTATGAAAATAGGAAAATTGTACATTTGTGACTGTGAAATATTTACTGCTGATTTTAAGTGCGGAATATTGAGATGTGAGGCGTGTTTATGCTCCAGATTGTTTTCTTGCGTTTGCAAAGCAAGAACTAATAAAAAATTGTTTAAAGAAAAAAAAGAATGGATCAGACAAATTATGTTAAACCACAAGTTCTCTTACATTTGGCTTTAAGGCAAAATATTGTAATGTCAGTTCAAATAATCTGGCATGTGATTTTACAAAGAGCTTGCCACGTTTTGAATATTAGAGCTTTTGTAAGTAGACAATGGTTTGTTGTTTTGTCCAATATTTTCGAAATTTCTGAAAGAGTCTCTCACTCATTCCAACAAAGATATTTGCAAGGTAGTAGACATTGGGCTTAATATGAGCTATCAGATGACAGCGAGTTTACGTTAACTTGGTAGTACATTCGACTTTGTCGCAAATTGTAGTTCCATAGAGAGAAATGCGTCCCAATACGGACAGAAATGCATTACATTTCAGTCCCAATAATTTAGGGATGAAAACACGTTTGTTTATATACTGTGACATAATTTAAACACCATTACCGTTCTCTGCGTTTTTATGGAACTCGAATAAACATTTTCTTAGCTTGACCTTTCAACACGCCCTGATTTTTATTCACCTATGAATTATTTCAAACATAGGGATGCCAGATGTAAATTCTTTGTATAAGGAAAGGGAATTAAATAACCTTTGTAATAAAGATAATTTTGCTTTGACACCCAAAGGCATTTATTTACCAAACGTCCAAAGATTTATGACCATTCTCGGAGAAAATGATGCCGCTTCACAGGCCTGGCATATTACTTAGTGTTAAAAAAAACCAGACATGATAAGAAGGCTTTAATGTGTCTGTGATAAACGTCGCCATCCCCCACCCACTCCTCCCCCCACTTGAGAAGAAACCGCCACTGCTGTTTGCACGTATTAAATATTGGTTACTTGCACTTGAGTACAGCTAGAGTTTCTTTGCCATGCAGACTACAAGTGACAGGATAAAGAACCATTTCGAAACATCATTATTTAAAAAAAAAAATGACTTCCTGAAAATGTAGTGTTCTTTCAAGTAGATCTGGCATCGGTGAACGCGCTAGAAAACAAGAAGGTCTGTAGTGGGCTTGAAAGTCATGGTTGATTAATAATGCAGACAAACCAGAAAAAGCGTTTTAGAAGGGCGGACAAGATGTATGTTTTACTACAAACAAAAACCATCGATTGTCCTATATGAAGGCTGTCTAAACATTGGCATAGGTAATTGTTAGAACTGGGGGTCTCTAGTTGGCTGAGGCAGTTGCCTTAGTCCAAATCGGGACCCTTGCGCCTAGCCAGTGAAAGGAGGGATACCCTCTTTGATAACCCCTGCTCACCCTCTAGTAGCTTGGCACGAGCAGCCAGGCTTATCTTCAAGGCAATGTGTAAAGTATTTGCAACCACAATCCCAGGGACACATTGATAACACCACAAATGGACACCACACTGATGTATGAAAATAGCGGTATCTTTATCAAGAAGAAAAATACGGTAAGATCAAACGATAAAAATCCACCATATGCGTATTCGTAATATTTCACATTGCCGGTTATTAGGCCAACAAACACTTGTAGGTTCTTGCGGTATTATTGACCAGTACACGATGCTCAAATGCAGTCCTAATGCAATTCTATGCAGTTCGTACTGTAGTTCGTATTGTCAGACCAATGCAGTTCGTAATGCAAGAATAATGCAATCCTCAATGCAAGTAACCCCGCAGTTCGTAATGGAAGAATAATGCAACCCTCAGTGCAAGTAATCAGGCAGTTCATAATGCAAGAATAATGCAATCCTCAATGCACTTAATCAGGCAGTTCCTAATGCAAAAATAATACACTTGAATGCCCCAACCACAGACAACAGTCCTGAACTGCAGAGGGCGGCCCCGGTGCTGCCGGGCAGGTCCGCGCCGCTCGAGGACTCAGTGCGTCTAACGTGATGCAGCAGGAGAGAGATGGGAGCACGCCTGTACTCCTCCTTGTTCTCCCGACTGGAATCCAACCCCTACCTGGGGAATGCACTGCCTCGCTCTCTCTCTCCCCACTCGTCGGATGTCCTGCTGGGCGCTCCTGATGACGACGCAGTTCCGATGCAAGGCAACGCTGAAGCCAGATAGGTTACGGCGCTGCCTTCTCCCTTGCAGCCAATCTTGGGCAGATTCCTCTTGCAAACAACAATCACAATTACCTCACGACTTCCTTAGAGTTACGAAATCCTTCAGCATGTTGCGGCTCGAGACGGCAATGGCGATCTTGATCCGCAGCCTCCGTTACTATGACTGACAACTCGGGCCTCAAACAACGACACAGCAGCGTGGACGATGATTCATGCTGCGGGGGCACTGCAGTAACAGGGCGCTTTCCAACCAGCACCACTGACCCTACGCAATCCCAGGCTGCACACACACGTGCACAAAACGTCGCTGAGACTCGGTTGGGTTTTCAGGCCACGCAGTCCCGGGGCAATGTTTACGAAGTTCTCAGGCTCGCAAAAAGCATATGCACACAGCGCAGCTGAGACACACTTGGAAACTTTAATGTTCTTGAGTTTCCACAACAGGGAGCCAGCTCTCCTCGGGCCCTTGGGGACAAGTTACTTCAGGACACAGCACACAACAAAGTCCTTTCAAGCAGGGGGACACAGCACACAGCAAAGTCCTTTAGCCTCTCCTTAGGTAAATCAGCAAACTGCAGGCCAGCCCCAGAACACACAGCAAGTGTCAGTCCTTCTCTTCAGTCTCTTCAGCTGTTCTTCCTTGGCAGAGGTTCCTCTTGACCACAAAGTAGTTTCAATCCTTTCAGCCTTGATCAGTCCAACGTTCAGGGGTTTCAGTTCTCATAGTTATACCCCTAACTGTCTTTGAAGTCTTTGTGTTCAGGGGCCACTGACCCCTGCCCAAACCAGACCTGGGTGTCTCCCTGCCAGTGACACCTTCTTCCTTTGATAATGGGGGTTTGGATCCTCAATCACTCAGCAGGAGGTGGAGCCATTCTTTTATGGCAGCAGCCCAGGCCTCTTCACATCCAGGGGGCTACTCCTACCCCCTACACTCCAGATGCAGGTCAGCCTGTTGCTGTCTCACCTACCCTCACCTGGGTCAAGACATTTCCCAGATCCTATCACATTCAAATCCAGGCAGTCAATCCACAACCAGGCAGAGACACACAGAATTGTTAGAACAAAAAAACAGCCACTTCTAAAAGCGTGGTTTCTAAACACACAAAACCCCCCCTTTACAAAAAGAGGTGTTATTAAATTGTGAGCTCATGCACACTAAACTTCACCTTTCCATCTTAAGCCTTTGAGAAGATAGGCTGGAAGCATATTACACAGCCTTCCCCATTCTGTCCTATTGGCAAGATGGCCTTGCAACAGTGAAAAACAAAATGGAGAGTATTTCACTGTTAGGACATGGTATACACCTCAGTACATGTCCTACCTTTCACAGACACAGCACCCTGTCCAGGGGGGTACCTTGGGCCTACTATAGGGGTGTATGATGTACATGGAAAGGGAAGGGTAAGGCCTGGCAAGTGGGTGCACTTGTCAGGACAACATGGCAGTTAGCAAACTGCGCACAGGCACTACAGTGGCAGGCCTGAGTTCTCTCGTTAGGGCTACTTGCGTGTGTGGCACAATTAGTGCTGCAGGCCCACTAGTAGCGTTTGCATTACCAGCCCTGGCACACATTGTGCACTTTACTAGGGACTTTACTAGTAAGGCAAACATAGCAATCATGGACAACCAATTACCATAACACTTTATACAGGGAGCACTTGCACTTTGACACTGATTAGCAGTGGCAAAGCGCCCAAAGCATCTAAGTCAGCAACATAATGTCAGAAAAAGGTCTAGGAAGAAGGCAAAAAGTTTAAAAGAAACTTTAGCAAGAAAGGGCCAGGTCCAAAAGTAATAAAGAGCAAGACAATCTGCTTTTTACAAATAAAATTGTGGTGGCTGGTTTCACTGAACACCAGTGAATTAATGACTGCACAGCTGGCCTCTGCCAGACTTGATGAGGCAGTATCTACCCGGACTTAAAAAAAAGATATGCATTGGCAAAGCCAATAGGTCTCGTCTTTTGAACCTCTCTGCTTTGCCAATGGTTTTAGGTATGGCTGTGCCACATGGCTAGAAATGTTACGGGTCCAAGTTGGATCAGTAAAAAAAATGTTTTAAACGTGAAAGATTTTTTTTAAGCAGGTTGGAGGAAGCAAGATGGGGCAGCGGAACTAACACTAGAGGCTGCATGGGATGTAAATGTAAATGTAAATGTATAGGCATTTATATAGCGCACTACTTAACCGTAGGGTCCCAAGGCGCTTCGACCGCTGCGAAACCCTTCCTGGCTTCCCTGAGAGATGGTCCCTTAATGGGTATCTCCAGGGTGAGACCAGGCATCCCCGGCGGTCTGGTGGGGCCGTTAGTGAAGATGAGGCAAGCTAATGCCCAGAGTTGCCGAGTGTGATCGCTGATCAGAGTGGGCACCGAGGCGAGAGAATTATCGAGTCCGCTGACCCTGGTCCAGAAACCTGCCGCGCCGGGAATCGAACCCTGGTCCCAGGCCGTCCTCTGCTCTCGGGTCTGCCGCCTCTAACCAGTGAGCCACACTACTTCACTAGGGATAGAAGGAACACTGTGGATGAGGGGTGGAAGAAACACACGGACATGGGTGGAGAGAGCAATCAAAATGGGGGATGTGCAGGTAAGATGAAGCAAGACAGTGCCTAGGTGGCAGATCACAGGGGTGAAAGATAGCAACGTAGAGTTAGTGAGGAGAAAGTGCAGCGGCAAGAAGGCAATGCAAGGGGAAATACCGAGAAGCACACACGTGAGAGAGAGGAACATGGAGCACATACATTTCAGTGGAGGGAGGCATACTCCTAGGAAGGTTCACTTCAACCAGAAAGCAAAGAACATACAAAAAAGCAACATCTGAAAACGAGGAAAAAAATTCTGTGCAAAAGGACAAGATAGCCAAATGTTGTCACAAGTGAAAATTACCAGAACTACCAGATGAGACTTGCAGAGGAGGACTGACACATTCGCAGGTGGGCACAAAGGACGTTACACATTTTAGTCACATACCGTATTGTCAGTTGCTGCTTATATGTCGAATGAAAAGTCCATGGAATGAGAATTCCATGGAATGGGGATTTCCAAGCCACAAGCCCACATTGAGGGTTAAAATTCTAAGTACTCATATCTGTGGAGCAGTGCACTTGTTTTCCAGTATGCTCGATGGGGTCATTTATCACAATAATATTGTGTGTGTCTCATAGCACATCTGAGATGTTAGGACCAACTTCCTGCATAATTGAGGCACTCTGTTCATCTTGTTCCACGTACATCCTTTGGCGACATCAAGAACTGCCCTTGTATAGACACACACACTCCTGCAGTGGAGCTGCAGGAGAAGTAAGGTTGCTCTTGTTCATCCATGACTACTTTACCAAGACTCCAAATTGACATGCTATACACATCGAATGGCAGCCACCAGGAGTTCTCAGTTTGCTACTGATGCATTTTCCACAACCCTTGTCCTCTCACATTTTCAGTCACAGTGTGGGCACAGTAGAACCAGAGAGTTGCCTGGCTTTATTAACTGGATGTATTTGAAAGTGCCTGGCTCACTTGCAACATTCATCTAAACCAAGTACTGTACAGCATTTGTTCATGTTACTTCATATCAAGTGCATGTCTTCCTTATATCCCTGGTGCATAGTCACAGTGCCTACAATATTTTTCATTGTTCCCGATGAGGAGTTACACTTCACCATAGGCACTGAATTAAGGTTTCTATCGCCATAGGCAAGAAATTAAGCACCCCTCATACCACTTCAGACAAATAAAGGAAACACACCACAAGGCCAGAAGAAGAACATTGACTAAGGAGATTGGGAGGGCAGTGCCAACAGAAGGGGTGATCAGGGCTTCATGCTTGATGGCCACATTAAAAATGGGGCCCATATAATCGCAGCAGTTTCATTGGCCACATAGTGTTGCGGTCAGTCATTGAATATAGTGGAGGCACTACTGACTTATTTGTGCATGGTAGAGATCCAAGTATTCAAGGAAAACACAATTTTGCATGTGGGGTGGAGGCACATTGAAGAAATGGATATGGTTTGTGATTGAGCCACACACGTGGCCACAATGGACGGAGATGTATGTGCTCTCTGAGAATCGGTGCTAAGTGCCATGAGATGTCTTGACTACATATAGTGAGAACACAAGCAATTGTAAACATGCCATTCTGTAGAACTTCTACAGCTTTATGTGACTCCAGTTTGCAAGCTTTTGCAATTATTCATCTTTTAGTTTGCAGCATCATGCGTCTTTCACTCTATGTTCCAGAGAGATTGATCAGATTGTGAGTTGTCCTTTGACCATCATATCAGCTCTTCTCTGCTCCTCTGATGAATATGCTGGCTTCAGAAAACAAGCAAAGTGAGGTTGCGGTAGTGCCCAGGATCCATAGGCGAAGGTGTGGGCATGGCTGTACACCCAGTGGCTGTAGATAGTTTACTTTCAAAATTCAATGCACATCCGTAGTTTATTCCAGTTACTAAAAGAGATATTTTGGAATGTGGTCCATAATGCAGATTAAGAGAAAACTTCTGACCAGATTTCTTGATTTAAATGTTTTATTTGCATTCTACCAATGCTGATTTTTGTGTCAAAATCATAAAAAAGTTTCAGAACGGCAGTTAGGTGTTCCCCTAAAACACCACCTTAATTTGTAGCCACAAATTTCAAATACCCCCACATTTAATGAACATTAAAACATTTTCAACTTTACATTTTGCCTCTTTATTCATACTCTTAATTAATCTGTAAATATTATCACATTTTCTAAGCACTTGTGGACCCCTTGAATAAGCACCGGGGACCCCAGGGTTCCCCATCCACAGGTTAAGAACCACTAGTATCGAAGGTGCAGTAGAAACAATACAATTGACAGGAGTACGAAATTGCAGTTCTGTTTCGCTTGATGTTTGCAACATTGCCTGAGGTGAAACAGGATGCAAGAATCAACTAGCAAAAATGCGATTTAATTAGAAGGTGAAGAGCTTTATGTCCTGGCAATGATAATGATGCTAATAATATAATTTATTAAGAGAAATAACATACAAAAGGGCACTTATTTCATTAAAAAAATTAATTATACTTGGTGCTCTTTAAACAAGCATTGGTATAGCCAATAGGTCTCGCTTTTGGGACCTTATAAGTGTTTAGCCATGCAATACTTGATGTTGTTGCATCAAGGATATTGTGCTGGATAAGTAAACACTTATAAGATCCCAAAGGCGAGACCTATTGGCTATGCCAATGCTTGTTTTCCTTGCATTCTCAGGCTTGTAATCCTTGATTTATTTTGGAATTAACAGGACAACTGGTACCAGGATGGCCTGAAAGAACTTCTCACGTACAGAACTAGGACATTTGAGCCCTCAGTTGTGATCAGGGGATAGTGTGTGTGTCTGGGTGGGTGAGCGTGTGTGTTTGTGTTTGCTGGTAGTGTATGTCAATCTGCTGGTACGTGTGTATGTTTGTTCCTGTGTGCGCGTGTGTGTGCTGGTACATGTCTGTGCTGGTACGTGTGTGTGTCTGCTGGTACGTGAGTATGTGTGTATGTGTGTGTTTGTGTGTGTGTGTGCAGGTACGTGTGTGTGTGTGTGTGTGTGCTGGTACGTGTGTGTATCAGCTGGTATGTGTGTGTGCTGGTATGTGTGTCTTGCTGGTACGTGTCTGAGTATGTTTGCTGGTACCCGTGTTTGAGCGTCTGTGTGGGTGTGTGTGTGTGTGTCTGCCGGTACGTGTATATGTATGTGTGTGTGTGTGTGTGTGGGTGTGTGTGTGTGTGTGTGTGTGTGTGTGTGTGCTGGTACGTGTGTGTGTCTGCTGGGACGTGTGTGAGTATGTCTGCTGGTACCTGTATATGAGTGTCTGTGTGGGTGTGTGTGTTTGTCTGCTGGTACGTATGTGTGTCTCTGTGGTACATGTGTAAGTGTGGGCATGTGTTAGTATGTGAGTGTGTGTGTCTGCTGCTACATGTGTATATGTGGGTGTGTGCGTGTGTTGGTATGTGTGTGTGTGTGCTAGTACGTGTGTGAGTATGTCTGCTGGTACGTGTGTGAGTATGTCGGCTGGTACGTGTGTCTGTGTGGGTGTGTGTGTCTATGTTGGTGCATGTGTGTGAAAGAGAGATATCCAACACTTTTTTTCCGGCGCTCTCCCCCACTTCTATACTCTAAACCGGGCCGTTTGTCGCTATTTATGAATCTGTACAAAAGTTGGCAGATGTTTGCTCCATTCAGCTCCATTTCTTGTTTTTACATGTTTTGCAGAATTTTCACATGTGGGGAAGGAATTATTTTGGGCAATCGGAAAATAGTATTTACTATATTAAGTAACCCTGGGCGTAGTTTGCGTAGTAGCGCTGCACGTAGTATACTTTGAACTACACGTAGTACACTAGTACTGCATAGCCTAGCTGATGGCACTGTGTACTTGTCTGCACTGTGCAATAATTGAAAATGGCATCTTGCACAGTGCCAGTTATAATAAAATAAGTATCTCTATCTTTATAAGCTAAAGAGCATATAGTACTTTCACAAAAGTGAAACTGAAAAATTAGCAAGCAGTGAGAGAGGCGATGATTTTGGGATCCTCCCTAACCTAGGGAGAGAACCAAGGAGATGCCTTGAAAACAAAAGGCACATCTTGTTAAACGATTCGGTGGTGGTCCTATCCTCTTAGGACCACCAAGCATAGTTATTGGCAAAAAAACAATCCCAACCAAAGGTCCTGCAAAGCATTATGGGATGAGATTAGCAGTGGGCAGTGAATATTATAGTATCCAATATCAAAATAATTCTACAAAGAGCTGCAGTTCAACTAGTCGTTACTAGATGTCCCTCACGAGTCAAATGTAAAAGCTTGATGAAAGGGTTTCAATGCTTTTGCATTTGACTTGTGAGGGACATCTAGTAATGACTAGTTGAACTGCAGCTCTTTGTAGAATTATTTTGATATTGGATACTATAATATTCACTGCCCACTGCTAATCTCTTGATCTTGATGTGTTGTCCAATACAGACTGGCAGCCGACACGTGTTTCGTCATAAAGACTTTTTCAAGGCTGAAATAGATATTAGGAATCAGCAATGTAGTGCTCAGAACATCAGCAGAAAGTGCCTCACAGCAAATGAGCCTCCAAAATGTCCATGGGTGTCTATTACACTGTTTACGTCAACTTACTCAGAGAGACTTTAAAAGAGGACAGGATTATCAAGGCCCTGAGGTGCGTTAGTTACTTTCTACAAAAATGGTATCAACACACACACCAAGAATTGAGAACAAATGTGGAGAGAATAAACTACATGCAATGTAACTTCAACTTTACAGAAATAAAAATGATTTTCATTTGCATTTCATGCTTTTGGACTACTGGTATGTGCTTCGGTATTTATCTCTGATGTACACAATCACTGTTCTCAGCAACATAATAAAATAGTTGCATTCAAATTTATGATAGAACAGGGTTAAATATTCAACCGTCATGTGAGACAATTTTGGACAAAATATAAGGCTTTTTATTTTACAACATTTGCAATTTCGTTATATTCCCTGGAACTACTTTTTGAAATATACATATAACCAAGAATAAGGACCAACCTTGAAGTAACAATTTCTTGTGTTTAACCTTACCAAAATATTCAGAACCTAAGGGGTTGCAACTTGCCTGTTTTAATCCATTATCAGTGCGATTTTCCCTTATAAGACAAATACTCATAAATCGAGTCAACTTCAAAAAATTTCTTGAAAAAGTCTTTGTTCACAACAATCTTTAAATTGCAGAAATCTAGTGTAGGAGTTTCATATTTTGTAAAAGTTCCAAGCATACCCTTTTTAAAGTCATTGAACACTCATTAGTTTCACACTGAAATGCCACTGAAATACCAGTGATACTATGGCAGTACTTGTTACAAAGTTTCAGACAAATACTGAAGACTCCTAAGGTCAAGTTCTAACCTCATACCTTTGATGTTAGTAGATTTTGGAATGAACAAAGACTTCTTCTAAGATTTTCCTTCGAGTTTTTTTCTAAAATCGTATCCAACAAAAGACCATTACTACCATTTATGACAACAGAGGCAACCCTTTTATTTTAAACTTTTATTCTGGGTTTCACAGTGTGTCAGGAGGAAACGCTTACCACACATAGCACGGGTGGCATCAGACTGTGATACTTCAAATCCACTTGTTAAGAATCCATCGCAGAGTTGGAAAGGCTGGCAGTGTCACACTCAGAGTGTCAAAAGCTGTCTGCTGTGAGGCTTAGCATGTGTAGAGAACTCACTACAGCGTTCTGATGATGAACTACATTTCCCAGTAGTCCTTGAACTGTTAAGTGGCCATCTTGAATTGTCAGTTATAACTTCCATTGTGTTTCACAACATCTTATCTAGGCTTTCATGATATAATATTGCTGGATCCAGGTCCTTGCCATGTAGATTCAGGATTACATTTGCTACCTTTGGAGTTTGTTGGAGAACATTTGGGAATACAGGGAAGTATTCTGAGATATTTCCATGACAATAAGCCTTAAATGCTTTTGAACATTTAATTTGTTACTTTTAAGACAGCGCGAAAATGTGCATTTAATTTGATTTGGAACCTGTGACAGAACAGGGTGAAGTAATTTGATGGGCAATGTTACAAATGATATGCAATAATGATTTTGGGTAAGGCAGTAAAAGTTCTTAGTAAGGAACATATATAAATTGCTGAAACTGGGGCCACAAAATATTATTACCGGCAAATTAAGTTTCCAGTGCCACAAAATGCCAAGGAATTAAGTTAATTTGCAACAAAGAATAAAAAAAATTACTTATTTTAGTTTCAAGAACAAGCAGCTTTATATCAAAACACAGAGAGTTGATTGCTTAAAGACATAGCTAAAGTATAGCCCAACCGTTTTACTGATATATTTACGATACTAGGCTATCTATTATTGATTTTAGATACCCACTGCGACTGGCAGATATCAGTGCCCGGCAGAAGGGTCAAGTTAGAGCGGTGGAGTCCGGTGTCTCTGTTTTCTTTCGTATGCCATTCTCCTTTCCCTATTTCTACTACTGCTCTCATATTGTTGTTGTATGTAGCCATTGGTGGAGGCAGTGAAAGATAGAAGACTGCATTGTTCCATGTGGATCCAGATGGCAAGGTTAGGGTTTTCTGACAGCGGTGCACTCTATGGAAATAGATGAACCTCCTTAACCTATCAACAGTGTGCATAAAGCCTCTGCATGACCTCCTAACGTGATATCCAGTAAATATTGCTGTTAAATAGTGCAGATAACTACTTGTATTCAAATACCATCTCTGTCTTATTTTACCCTACTATTCTATTGAAAGACTAAAATCTGCATTTTTAAAGAAGGTGCATAATCTTGCAATACATCTGTAGTTCATTCAACTGTCTTTGCAGAACTATTGCAGTCCAATCCACTAGCATCAGAATGTTGGCATATAATAATATGTGTAGACAGAGCTACATTGTCTTGGAGTAAAGGCCCTGACTACAGGCAGGTTAGCCAGACAAAGTATAAATAATAGAGGAGGAAGTGTGCATGCTGGCATTCGGCGGTTACATGTCACATCTTTCAAAGTCAATAATCCATCTGCATGAAGCAAGTCTTTGACCATCAAGAAAGTTTAACATCTCTACCAATTGTAGAAGCGGTTACAGTATGTCAATTGCCTCACACCTGCTCCTAAAGCAACACTAGTGTAACCTGTTGAAGGCAGTGCAGAAGTCAACAAAACAGGTGTACAAATTAGCCATAAATGCTGATATCCCGGCTATCCTACACAGTCCCAAGACCTGATCTGCTTTAATAAGGCCAAGACTAAACACTGATTGTTCAATTAGGATTAAACGCAACTCCTGAGCTTTTTTCTCCAGAAACTCTAACAGGGTTTCAGCAAATACTTTTGAGAGGCATTCAAGTTTACAAGAGCAATCTATTGCACTCTGCGTCTGCTCTGTCACTTTTTTAATATAGTGGTTTAAAATAAAGCCCCAACCAGGATTTTCTATGGTGTTCCATTAGTGCAACACTGGTAATTAAATGCCTGCCTAAATTTCCAGGTCCTGTTTGGTCACTATTTCAGTAGCCCACGAGGGTCTGTGGCCGTGCACCCCTTAAGACTCTTTATGTGGCCAGTCACATTAATGGCAGATATTTTAGCAGTTATTGGATTCTAGCTTTCAAGATTCCTAATTATAGTTCTCAGAATTCTCAATGCTGAGTGTTGATCACTCAGAAGCCCGATCCATGTTTGATCTTGTATTACTGGATACAAAGAATGCCTATCAGCAATCTCACTACAAACAGTTTCTACTAAGGGCAATATTAGTTTGGAATTACCAGTTACTATAGCAGATTCCATCAACTCCTACGGCATTAAAATCTCTTTCTTCTTTTTATGTCAAATAAAGCCTTAATACGAGCCCTAGATTGACTCCACGTACAAATATCACTACTCCTTACCAGTTGGTTGAAATCTTTCCGTAACACTTTTCATAGCAAAGCACCCTCAAAGCCAACCCACCTATTAAAGAGTTCTCATCTCTCTGGCCACTATCATGGTTCACATCAGCCCACCTTGCAACCACATCACCTTTAAATGTATCATTTTTTTGTAATGAATTTTCACCTGCTTTTGTTTTATTGCTCATTTCTTCCTAACCATAAGTATTTTGTGGGATTATGACTTCCCAACCAGTGTAAACGCAAAACATAATGAAGTTTTCTAAAGCCAAACAATCAAATACAAAATAAACTTTTGGGCTTTTTGTGACGCCCTCAAGTAAGTCTTAAATGCTGAAACGTTAGTCTAAAACCACCTTTTTAAAGTAACAAAGCAAGCAGTCATCAACCAATGACCCAGAACTTGCAGTTGCCAACATTATTTCTTCATGGAATCAAGAGCATCTGGAATATTCGTTCCATTCTTTGAAATTGCAAAAACTCATCAGCTAATGAGTTATAGTCACTGTCCAACAATATAACAGACTCACGGAAATTGTAGAGACATCTCCTTAATATTTTACCTAAGCAAATTCAATTGTTTTATCAACTCATTACTTGGAGTGGCCGATAAATTCTGCTCCGCCAGCAGAGTTCGTGGATTTTTTACCACTCTATGTTACGCTTATAGTGCGGAGTTTTGGCCAAACTCCACCCGCCACAGAGTGGCAGAATGTTTTCTCACACGCGGCTCACCAACAGTAAGTTGGCGCGTGAGAATTGGCCTTAGCGCCATTTTCATGTGATAGGTGAGCACCCTGCGAGATTTTCTCAATGCAGGCAGTCCCAACTGTTCGCAATGAGAAAGCTGCCATTCGAGTAAAAAATTGCTAGTGCAAAGAAGTTGTACCATCTTCGCGGCATGTGGTTCAGTTCACACTGATTTTGTCGTGTAGAACAAGCCCAAGTTTCTAAAAATCAGCATGTGCAGCTTGATGTGCTGATTTCCGCCCGCTAAGGGAACTCTGCGAAATCTTATAGAGTTTTCATGTAATTCCACAGAATTCTGCACAGTGAAACTCCACGAGTTCCACCCACCCCTACTTATTAAATCGTTTCTCAGGCCTTAAGTACGCATTCAGAAAAATGTATCCATTACTAATTATTTAGCCATTTACATACAAAGCTATTTCCAGAAAGTTTTTCAAACAATAAGAGAATATTTAACACTCGGACAGTTTTCACAAATTATAAAATGTAAAAACGTAGTTAATACCACAAAATGTTTCACTGTGAAAAAATGAGATAGTTGGAAAAAATAGACCATGAATCTCCAGGCATTTATAATGCAACTTTCAATTAGAAACGTTTCATAATAGAAAACATGTTACTTTTTTCTTACTAAAATTGTTGAAATTTAAATGGAAGTTCGCTTTAGTTTTAGGCTCAGAGAGGAGTAATATTGTTA
Source organism: Lissotriton vulgaris (assembly GCF_964263255.1). NCBI lineage: Eukaryota > Metazoa > Chordata > Amphibia > Caudata > Salamandridae > Lissotriton > Lissotriton vulgaris. Next base: position 1,737,058,857 of record NC_141691.1, read on the forward strand.
ACGTTAGGGCCATGGCACAGGTTACGGTCAGTTTTAGGGTTATAGCATGCTCAGTAGACTGTAGGTTAGTGATAAAATTAGGTACATGAACATTGTTAGGGCTAGTTTTAGGCTTACCTTAGAGGTTAACATTAGGAAGATTCAGGGCTTAAAGTATTAGCAATAATTTTAGGTTCAACGAACAGTGCGTGGGTAAATCATAAAAATGGCATTAGATTTGTGTCAGACTATCAGTAACCTTAGGATTAGTGTAAGGCTTAGGCTTAGACCAACATTTTGGCTAAGCCATACATTTAGCATTAAACCAAGATTCAAGGATCTGGGGTCAAAGGAAGGCTTTGAGTTATTGTTGGTTTAATAAAATATTTGTTTTCTCTTTATGCAAGCATTTTGGGATTACATTTCAGGATTCAATCCAGGAAAATGTAATCTTCTTTTAGATATTTAAAGTTTGCCATTTAATTATAACTGATTTAAGGGACTACATTCAACTGCTATGGGAGTTAATTTTAAGATTTAAAGGTTATGAACATCAATTCAGAGTATTTCGATTAAATTTCTTCCTGCGTGGTTTATAGGGGCAGGGGTTATAAGCAGGGTAGCCGTGAATGATCTTGAGTGGCTATATAGAGGAGGTCTGGCATAATGAAAGATGCCAATTTATCAATTTGAAGTAATTCCACATCTCATTCCACTAATGTGGGACTGATCTGCTGCCAATACTTGATAGATGAGTTACTCAATGAAGGTGCACGAGGTGAAGAATAACTCAAAACAGTGGAAGGTGCCTAAGCAGCATCAATATGTTACTACATTTTTAAGTTGTGTGAGTGTTTTAGTGAGGTGATAAAATGGAGGAATCCTGACACTTCTTCAACATATCAAAGGCTATGCCATGTTTGATTTGATGACCAATATAATACTATTAAATCTTTGAAAACCATTCTCAATCTTTTGCTTAACCACAACTACTGTGTGACTTAGAATAGGGCTGACATTAACAGGGTACCTTCTACTGACAGAATCGGTACAAATGCGAACAGAAGTGTCCTTGACGACTGCTCGGAGCAACAATGCAGCTACGCCTACACAATCACCCACTCACAGTGCCCTGGTACCTAGAGCATAAAATGTGAATAGCCCCTCCACATCAACACTACACTAGTTATGCTAGTATGTCTGCAAACTCAGCTAATGAATGCTATTGCTGCTGGTCGCTGCCGGGGAGTGGAGAGGGTGGGGGTGGGGTTAACTGTTGTTTATATATTACGGTTATATAAACATTTTGTATACATTGCAGCATACGGAAATCCACTAGATCACCACAGCTGACCGTCGGTAAGCATGTGAGTAACCACCACATGAGAATGATGGATGTCATGTGATATGTATACAATAAATGTATATGATTATATATTTATTTATTTTATTTTATTATTTCTGGTATTTATAGAGCGCGACACTCATCCCATGGGATATCACGGCGCTATAAGAAAAAGGAGACTACTGGGACTGTGCAAGGGAGTTAGTTTTTGGGAAAGAGGTGGGTTTTTAATTTTTGGCGGAATTGAAGGTAGTTTGTGGTGTGTCTGAGGTCCATAGGTAACTCGTTCCATCTTTTAGCCGCCAGGTATGAGAAGGCGCGTCCGCCTGTCCTTGCCTTGTAGATGCGTTTGGATTTCGCCAGGGCTGAATTGTTGGATCTTAGATTCCTGTTGGGGATATAGAATTCGATTTTTCCTTGCAGGATGGTAGGGCCTGTTTTGTGAAGGGCTTTGTGCGCGTGACAGAGTAGTTTGAAGGTGGCCCTCTGGCGCATTGGTAACCAGTGAAGTTTTTTAAAGCATGTGGATGCAGAGTCTCGTTTGCCTTTGTAGCAGACCAGTTTGGCCGCCTGGTTTTGTAGGACCTGTAGGCGGGAGAACAGTTGCTCGTTCATCCCTTCGAACAAGGCATTGCCGTAATCCAGGCGGCTGACCAGGAGGGCCTGGGTGATTGTGCTTCGACAATCCAGCGGTATCCAAGAGAAAATTTTGTCCAGGAGTTTGAGAATTGCAAATGTTACCAATAAAACACGTTTTTTAAAAAAACCAACAAAAACAGGGCACCTTCTATATATAAATGTTATAGTTCTATAACGCTGAGGCAAGTAGCCCATAGTCACAGCGGATCATAAATCAGAGTCCAGTACTCAGTTTGCCCATCTTGTATAGTCGAAAAAAGGTAGGTTATAATTGTGCTCATGCCCCACCAAATCATTTAGACTATGCCTAGTCGAAATTTTAATTATACCAGAGTACTCAGAGTACTTTCAGTAATTGGATTTTAATCTTGTGATGCCTAATTACAGAAATTACTCAATTATGTCAGCTTGAGTAATTAAGAGTCATTTGGGGAAAATCCTACAGCAGGAGCACAGGAACAACGAACTAAGAGAGAGCGAGTGGCTGCTGGCTACTGCTGTTCGTGTAACAATCGTGGATTGTTCACTCTGGATGGTTCTAAAAGCGGCCTTAAAATGACACTCATACCTTCATATATGTCCCGATATATAGCCTGCTAGAGTAGGAAAATTATAGGTTCAATGAATAGCCTTGCCGGTATTATAGACATATCTCTTTCTTTATTGAGAGTTTTTACTTACAAACCTGATATTCTGTTCTCACAATGTTAAAATCACAATTTAATTTCATTAAACACATACATATTTCATAAATGAAAGAGACACAATTTTATTTCACATGCCTTTGTGTGTCTACAATCATAAATCAGCAATGGAGCATCACATTTCTTTCCATGTCTATCTAGTTAGAATCATGACATTATATATCACAAACATGAATATCCTCATATATTTAAACACATGCGAAATCAAAAACAGGATTTAGTTAAAAAACAATACTCAAAAGTAAACACTAACTAACTAGATAGACATAGAAAGAAATGTGATGCTCCATTGGTGATGATATACTGCTGTTCATGTCCTGTAGCATTTAGTGCTGTTTTCTTAGCACAAATGGCTTCCTCAGCCAGGCCCATTTTTGACGCAAGGGTGCATTATGCGCTAAGAAAATATTGCCAAGTGCTGAATTAGGCTTCTCACATAATTGCACATAGTTGTGAGAAATTTAGCAGTATTAACAAGTAATTTTGCTAGAGAGAATTCTGGTAGTTTCAGATAAAAAAGATTAACCAAGGTAAACAGTTTAAAACCTTAACCACATCGCTGCGGCGGCTATTCCGCCGCAGCGCTAAGGGGGCGGGGCGGCCGCGCGGCGGGCGCATGCTGGTGACGGAACCACTCCGTCACCACCCGCGGTTGGGCTGTGCTCATGACGGAGCGGTTCCGTCATGGCCCCGCCCGCTCAATGGAACGCCCAGCGCAGGCGCAGAATCCGCGGCGAGCGGGCCATGAGGGAACCGCTCTGTCATCAGCACAGCGCCACCGCAGCTGAAGACGGAGGGGTTCCGTCATCAGCATCGAAAGAGTTAACGTGACAAGAACTAGGTTCATAATGAAAACATGAAACAAGTGGCACTTTTCTTATTTCAAGCAAAAATAACGTAAGTGCCTGTCGTCACAAAATGGTGACAAGCACGAAATACATGCTATATTCGGAATTATCTGATGTAAAGTCTCAATAATAACTACAGGGAAATAGAAGGATGTACTGTGTAAAAGGTATACATGCTTTGTTTGTGAAAATATGAGGTACAAATATTTACCTTATGTTATCTTTGAACATTTATGTGAGCAAAAGTTGAAGGGATTTGCTTAAAAACCCACAGGTATGAGAAGGGAATGAGAAGGATGCATTCAAAAAGCTCACAGATTCCTTGTACGCGGGTAATGGCATAGCTGAAATTGCTCAGCAGAATTGGAATCTGGCTAAAGACACAGGGTTTGTTCGCTGTCAAAGAGCTCGAGGCACAGGTACTGTAGACACATTCTATTCATATGAAAATATTTGGGGAGAATGTACCCTCCAGTCCATCGAGGTCTGCCACAAAATGACAGACTAATTGACAGAAAGGGTGATAGCATGGCATGCAGTTAGTAATTTACTGTGCAGGATGACAGGGAGAATGACGGGTCTCGCATTCACCTTCCAGACAAAGCAGGCACTATTCAATGAGGTCTAGAATGAAGGTTTAGTTCTTAACCCTGCAGGTAGCCATGCTCTGACAATCCAAGCATTTCCCTGGTCACAATGTAACCGTCCACAAAGAGCAGAATGGATTTAAGGATTAGCCCACCAGTTAATAGGGATCACAAGCACATGCTTTCAAGAAAAGCTTAATAGCTGTACGCACACAGTAGTTGTTGAGGCCACTTTCCGAAAGATAACAGTATTTGTAGCCTATGCTGCGTCACTAGAATTGATCCAGTGTATGAAAAAATATAAAAAATACGTGCACTCTATTTCTGTTCTAAAATGAGAGACCTGGGATGCAAAAATCGTAAAATCTTAACAGTTCAGTTGTCGCCTCTTCTTATGCATGAGAACAATTTGCGACCACTGAAGAATCACGAACAGGCAAAGAAAGACGTGAAATTATTTTCTGGCCAAAAGTCAGAAACTCCATAGTGTACAAACCCGAACTGGACCACTGAGGAAATAATACAAATTTAAAAAAAATGGAGAAATAGGAGGTGAAATCACCTGTTGGCCAGGGATAAGTAAATTTATAAAGTTCAATGTCTATACATAGTTGATGTAATACTGGAAGAGTCTGCAACATAGTGAAACTAACTCACTAAAAACATAAAGAACTATGATACAACATAGTAACATTGTCTGTAGCAAGAACAGAACAGAAGAGAGAGATGATCATTAATAATAAATACATTTGTTATCGTAATGGAAATACAAGTCCCATAATGCCTCCTAATGGGCTAATATGGCTGAACTATATATAAGGGAAAGTGTAGATGGACTCATGTAAACTGTGAAAATGACAATTTCTTGGTCGAAACGTTGGTGAAGGTGGTGGTGGTAATTGTGCTTTAATAAAAGTGCAAAAAAGTTACAAGTGACTCCTGGAGTGTGGTGCATTTATTTGCTTGGAGATATATTTATATATATCTATATATATATCTCCCACTGGCACTCACCAGTAGGTAGTTATAGTTAGGATCTAGTTACCACAGGAAAATCGCAACATTCTATTCCCAATAACTTTGGTGCTGGTTAGCGAATCTTCGCAAAATTTTCAAAACCTATGGCCCGCTCCGGTCCACTCCTATCTTGAAAGTTGTGGGGTGATTCGGCAAGCGGGGGCCCAGAAAAAAGGTGGGTTCCAAAACGTGTTTTCTCCATCCTAATTTCCATAGGAAATTTTAGACACTGCTACAGCCTGAACTGCTGAACGGAATTACAATAAATTTGGCAAAAAGGTAGCTCTTGGTTCTGAAAGAACTATTTTTGTTCAATGGCATAAATCCGTTCAGTAGTTGCTTAGAAAACCTAAATTAAAAAAATATCGATATATAGAGGGGCGCAGGACCCTAACGATCACAAGCTTCATGCTAATTGACTGTCAACACTCCAAACCAGGAAGTGTTAGCTGCCATCTTGTGCCTCTGTAGAACCTAGGCACATGAAATCAGTTAAACAAACGCAAAAAAAAAAAAGAAAAGAGGGCAGGGTAGAAACGCCCTGAATCCTTAGGTCTGCTTAGGGGGTTCCACAAGGACCCCCGGGGCCAATAATAGCATTGAAAGTAAAAATAAAATAGTGGGATGAGTGGAGGATCTGCGTATCGGCCGTTATTAATTAGCCCCCGGGTAATTAGCCCCCGGGTGGGCCAAGTCCCGGGGGCAATGGTTATTCTGTAATGGGGGCCCAAAGGGGCCCCGGGGACCGCCACTCCCCTGGAGCTTTTAAAAAGTATTTGCGGGGGGCCTCATGGCCCCCCGCAGCCCCAGGGACCGCCACCCCCGGGGCTTGTATAGGAAATGAGTGGGAGGCTCAAAGGCCCCCAAAGCCCCGGGGACAACCCCCCCGGGGCTTTTATGAAATATTGGCATGGGGCACATGGCCCCCCGCAGCGTCGGGGACCGCCACCCCCGGGCTTGTTTTAAAAAAAATAAACTACCTGTGTGGGGGGCTCGAACCCCCACATGCCCCATGGACCGCCACCTCCCCGGGGATCTAAATATGCAAATTTGGGGGTCTGTTACCGACCCCCGAGCCCCAGGGACCACCACCTCCCCCAGGTCCTTTGATGGCACAGAGGACCGCCACCCCCCTGGGCCGACTCCTGCAGTGTCCCGGGGTGACATTGCTGTTTGCTATGGCAGGGTGGGAGCCTTGCGGCTTCCGCCCTGTCATATCAAACTCTGCTTTGGTTTTTGGTACAGAGAGCAGGGAAACCTGCTCTCTCTTCCAAAAACGAAAGCAGATTGCTTTTCCACACGGGGAGCTGCATCTTAGCAGCTCCCCATGTGGAAAAGCAATGCCAGCTCCTGCAGGAGGCGGGGAGCCGGAGAGACCGTGGGGGGATTGGGGACCCCTCCACGGTCCCCAGCGGAGAGGGACAGCCCCGGGGGATGGGGTCCCCAGGGCTAGAAGTGGCCCGGGAGGGGGGCCACGCGGCCTCCTCCTCAAAAAAAATGGCCTGAGGAGGGGTCAACGCAGCCCCCTCCAAATAAATGAAAAAAAAACTGCCCATGTCCCGGGGAATGGGGTCCCCGGGGCCAATTATGGCCTCGGGAGGGGGGTCACACGGCCCCCTTCCAATTTAAAAATTAAAATAGGAGTCAGGCCCTGGGGCATGGGGTCCCCAGGGCTAATAAAATAGGAAAAGAAGGGGGGGCACACAGCTCCCATTCTTAAAAAAATGAATTGAAAAAAAAAGACTGGCATCGCGCCGGAGGCTCCGCCCCCTCCCTGCGGCACTCTGCAAACACGTCCCACAGCGCGTTTGCAGATGGGGAACTAATTCCCCTGGAATATTAGGGGTCCCTGGGGGCCAACTAGCCCACCAGGAACCTACAGTATGCGCCAGGGAGCTGCGTTGCAGAGAGGTGTTCAGAGGCCACGCCCCTTTTTACACCTCTCTGCAACACAGCTCTATGGCGCTTAATGGAGGTACCTAGTGGGCTAGTTGCACCTCACCAGAGACCCTCAGGATTAAAGAGGAATTAATTCCCCAACTTAAAACGCACCACAGGGCGTGTTTGCAGACATGTCACCTCAGCCCCCCCCTTCCTTCACCATTGTGCAAACACGCCCCCTGGTGAATTGTAAGTTGGGTAATTAATTTCCCTTCAATACTGAGGGTCCCTGAGGGCCAACTAGCCCAGTAGGTACCTCCAGTATGCGCCAGGGAGCTGCGTTGCACAGAGGTGTTCCGAGGCCATGCCCCTTTTTACACCTCTCTGCAACGCAGCTCTGTGGTGCTTACTGGAGGTACCTAGTGGGTTTGTTGGACCCTAGGGACCCTCAGGATTCAAGGGGACTTAATCTCCCAACTTAAAACGGCCTCAGGGAGTGTTTACACAGTAGTGAAGGGTGGGGACGGGGCCTGAGGTGACGTGTGCAAACACGCCCTGTTGCGTGTTTTAAGTTGAGGAAATAATTCCTCTTCAATCCTGAGGGCCCCTGGGGGCCAACTAGCCCACCAGGTGCTTCCAGAATGCGCCACTGCACTGCGTTTCAGAGAGGTGGTCCAGGCCATGCCCATTTTTACATCTCTCTGCTACGCAGCTCTGTGGCACTTACTGGATGTACTATGAATTCCGATTTACTCACCTGTTATCAGGAGAGACCTCAGTGCTGCATCTTTGAGCCCAGTACTGATCCTGAAAAGTAATTGGTGCGGTGTGGCCCCTTGTCTGCCCCCATTTTATTTTTTATTTTTTCTGACTACATTGAGCGGATTGTGTATTTATTTTGCCACTGTTCCGCCTTTGATTTTGTGTATTGGCAGATTTGCCCAGCTTCCCTCCCTTTCAACAGCAAGTGCCCACAGTTTGGGTCAGAGGAGGCCCTGCAGAGCAAAGGGGAGCACAGGAGTCTTCGAGGACATGGCTATACAGTCCTCACTTTCTCCACGGTGACACAACAGGACTAGGAATGGAGGAGGAGTTTGAGCCATGCAGCATTTCGCATGGTACCGCTGAGAGCCGCCGAGAACCACAGTTGTGGCCCGCCACTCCGCACTGCTGGAGAAATCTTTCGAACTGCCCGCTGTTGCTGTTTGTTGAACCGCTGAGGGCTACTGAGAGCCGCAGCCGCGGCCTGCCACCTGGCGGCAGGCTAGTCAGAAGCTGAGTGGTGAGGTGGAGGGGGGGCTACGGCTTGGACTCGGGCAAGCACAGGGCATAAGAATACAGGAGCAATTGAGAAGGTCCTGTGGAGCTCCCTCCCTCTCTGTGGCTCGGCTATGCTCTCCCCTGCTTTAAGTCATCAAGCCACTAAATCCAATACCATACTATCATACTACTAAACTACCAAATCAACCAAATCACCAAATTACAAAATCTATTAAAATCCTGCCAAGATTAGATCCTGTCTGGACTTGGCATACGGTATGTTCCTCGTCTAACCTCCGCCCCATCACAATTTCGCTACGATTCTGGATTCTGCAAAAAAAAACCTCTCTGTTAAAATCAGAATTGCAAACCGTCCTCAGAGAAAATACCTGTTGGCGCTGTTAGACCTGCTTAAAGTTTATCGAAGATAGAAGGTGCCTGAGGTGCAGTGGTGGAGACGGAGACTGTAGCAGTTTGACCCTGTGAGCTTGTGCTCGGTGTTGCATGAGCGGCGCATCAGAGCATTTGTGAATATGAGTTATACACATTGTTTGGGTTGGTTAATCTGCTAAGGGTTCTTTTGCATTTGGACAAAGATATGACCACAAAGAAATTGCGATCTGGTAGATTACTATTTACAATAGCGTGTAAGAAAACTAAAGCTAATCCTTTAAGAAATAACTCATCACTAATAAGCATTTTGAAAAGCTTCAGTACCATCCGTTCCTTTTTTCCGAATAAAGAAATAAACTTAAATTCAGCAGGGATGTTGAAGTCTACTAGCCAAGCCTATGGAGAGGCAAAAGTAGTCCCTGGAAAATATTCCCCAGTAGTTTGTACTCAATTATCTCCCAAAACTGGAGGATCTTGGTCCATTGATTCCCAATTCTTGGAATTTAGGGAGGCTGAATCTTTGCTGGCAAACCTAACTATCCACTCCATTGCTAATGGAGTTTTCCAACCTGAAGGGGTACCTCATCCAGCTCCAATAATTGGGAAGCCCATAATAGAAGATTACACTCTTCCCGACCATCCTGACCTTCCTGCCCTCAACACTAATTTAAATCAGTCTTCTAAGATGCTCTATGCACCAAATCTAGAACCTTCCATGAATCCTATTCCTGTTACTTCACTTTCCTTCAATCCTTGTGTTTCCTCTCAAGATTGTCAGGATCGCTCCTTTAAAATGCAGCTGCTCAGTAGTTCACCTAGCGGAACAAGCTTCTTAGATTCACAGGGCTCGATTGCACCTGATCTTTCCCTGAACTATCCCCCTCCAACTCATCATCCAGAGTCAAAAATGTTGCTGTCGGAATCTTTACTTTGCTTGGAAAGAGTGCTGTTTTCTATTTTAGCTGTAATGGAAAAATCAGTAAATAACTCCGGCTCTATTCTGGAGTCTCTTTTGGCTTTGACTAAGTTTAAAGCCTCTGAGCAAAGATTACAGCCTTGTAAAGCTGGTCTACTTCCTCAGCGTAAGTTCAGTCTAGGGAAGGGATCTTCTCCCCCTTTATTTTTTAAGGATATCACCAATCAGCTCCATCCCACTCAAATAGGCTCCTTTCCTCAAGATAAAGGGCGGGACTTTGGTGTTCAGGCTGGCAAGCCTTTTGCTAGTAGGAAAAATAAACTCAAATTGAAAGAAAGTGAAGATATCTTTAATACACTACAATCTTCCGCTTTTCAACAGCTCTTCGATCCTGTGACTCTAGCTTCAGGGGTGATATCCATGCTTTGCCCACAAACAAAGAAGAAAAATATATGTACATTCCGAAACGTTTTCCCAATTTTTCGAAAAACAGGTGGAAAATCTTCTGAGCATTCTATAGCGGAGGGTTTAAAAGCTGGTTTCCCACCTACTGAAGAAAGAGATACCAAGAATAAAAGTAACAGCGATGGTAAGAAGAAGAAGAAGGAATAAATAGGGAAAAACGTTGAAGAATAAATAAAAAAAAGAGCAAAACGGCTACGCTTCGACCCTAACGTAATACACAGTATATCACCAGTTCCTGATTTAAACGTTCTGAAGAAGGAGAAAGGTCAAGTAGAATCCAACTTATTGGGACCTTTTTTTCCTTTGTTGAACACAAATGCTCCAATTCAATCCTCCCAAGAGGCATCTGTATTTGGTAAAAGCGTTCCTTCCTATTGTCCAGAGTAACGCAATCCCTAATGCCTCTCTATTTTGTCCTCTTTAGGCAATAACGTTATTTATAATCCTATCGAGAAAATTCCTGAGGTAACCTGCCAAATTAATCATCCTCCCTTTCCTACCTACACCTTGGATTTTTTCGTTTATTTTTGACCATGAACTATTCATGAATAGGTCTTTCTTGTTAGGTTGTTTTGCTGAAATCCCTGGCCTCGAAATGATCCGAAGTAATGACCTTGCTCTGGTTCTAGTTCAAGAATATAATAATTTTAGGGGAGCAAGTGTAATGTTTGTATTAAAAGCTATCTCCCATCTGATAATGTTACACAGTGATAAATTACGCTGTTGTGGTATCGCAGTTTTCATACCTGAAGAGGCGTTAGCCTTAAAAAAAAGTGGCCTAAAATCAGCAGTCTAACACTTGTTCAGAATTCTCCACAAGGGGCACACCCCATTCAGAGAGTGAGAATTTACTGCAGGTTTCCCTTAGTAAAAATGGTAGGAGGGTCTCGATACTCACAGAGAAAAAGACTCAGTATGAATCTTGCACTGATAAGGGGAATAAGAATTGGAGTTGGGTAGCAGGCACTATTAACATAAGTAGATCCCTAGGGTTACAATATGGGATTTCTTCCTGGCAAGGTTATAACTGTGATATCATGGAACGCAGCCGGCCTAAGCACTAATAATAATAAACTCTTATTTTTGAAAGAGCAGAGTGCAGATATAATCTGTCTACAAGAGACTTGGATCACAAAGGATTGGTTCACTGATGATTATAAAGTGCTGGGCCGACCTGCGCTCCCTGTGCAGACAGGACATGCTAAAGGAGATATTGCTAAGTACAAATTCTAGGTGGTCATACAAAGAATTCTCTCATGCCTCCAACTTAATTCTGGCGATTAAACTGGATCTCAAGGATGTCCAGGATTATCCGAATTCCTTGTTGATCGTAACTGTTTATTTACCCCCTGATGCATCTTATTCTTATTTATTAAAATACCTTTTCGATTTTATATCCTCTACCTTAGAAAGGGAAGATGGCAGGTTTTTAATGTTAGTTGGAGATCTGAATTCTAAAGTTTCTTCTCACAGTATAAGGGTATTCTCTAACAAGAAAAAAAAACAAAGCTTTAAGTATTCCAACTACCCAATTTCTGAACAAAAGTAGGACTGATAAAAGAGGAGCTACTCTACTCGAAGGTCTGAGAAGCTTAGACCTTAAAATTACAAATGGGAGGTTAGAAAATGATATTCCAGCAAATTTTACGCATAAGGCCCCAACTGGGAGTTCCAATATAGATTGTTTCAGCAGAGTTTATTTGTAATCTCGTAAGTAATGAAGTTTTGGGAACTGATTTTAGCGACCAATCAGTGATTTGTTCCAAATTTAATTTTGTTGGTGATAAGGTAGGTCCCTGGAATTTTAAAAGCAGTTCAGTAGGGTGTAATGCAACCACTAGTAGAATTCACTGGAACACTGAAGGCACCGCTAAACTAAAAGCAAATTTAAAAGCTTGGATAAAAGATCAGCAGCATTTAGAAATAGCCAAGCGTGACTTTCCTCAATTTGATTTACTTGAAGCCTTTTCTCATAATGTAGGCTCTTTGGCTACATTATGTAAATCATCGCATGCTCTAACCAAACGGAGATCATATTTTAATCCAATGCTTACCTTAAATAGGGAAATAAATAAATTGGTAAGGGCTCAGTTCCTGAATTATTCTATTGATCAAAGTAATATAATAAATTTATTAAAGAGGAAAAGAAAGAGGAAAAATGTTCCTTAAAACAAATAAAAGACGGCGCACGGGTGCAGTTAAAAGAGGCGGCCTTTTGGGAAATTATCGCTGATTGCTGCGGCACAAGAGTGAAATCTCTCCCCGATCCTATTAAAGAAGAGGAATGGAAATTCCACCTGGTAGATCTCTACTCTGCGAATTCTAATTCGATCAGTACTGCCGCACCTGACATTCCTGAAACTCCCTTATTCAACTATGCACATTTAATTAATGACGTGGTTGGATTTATTAAAAAAAATAGATCTTCAGGAGCAATGGGTCCGGATGAAATACCCATGATGGTAATTAAAAAGGAGCCACTTTTGTGGGCTACGTACTTAGCTCCATTGTTTAATCTCAGGGGAAGACTGCACCATCTTGGTCCGGAAGCATTTTAATCCCTCTGCACAAAGAGGACCCTAGAAACCTTCCAGCTAACTACCGGCAAATTGCCTTATTAGATGCAGTAGGGAAAACATTTGCACGTAGTATTCTCGATCACCTCATGGAATGGGTGATAGAGAAGAAGGTCCTCCCAATAGAACAAGCAGGTTTTAGGAAAAATCATTCCACTCTGGATAATATCTCCATGTTGAAATGAATTGAGGAAAAATATACAATCTCCCGTAGATCAAACATTTATACAGCCTTTATAGATTTTTCTATGGCCTTTGATAAGGTAGACCGACCATTACTATGGAGAAAATTACATAGTATGGGATTACCTGCTCCCCTGCTAACATTAATTATTGCACTACATTCTCAAACATGGTGCCAGGTACTGATAGGAGGAAACCAAGGCCTATCATCTGTAATTCCTGTAGCAAATGGCCTGAAACAAGGTTACCTATTAGCACCACTATTATTCTCATATATAGCAGATTTACCTGGCAAATTGGTCCTGAAAAACTGGAGGTGGTAGATTTATACCTCTACTTAGGGAAACTAATAGCGAGTAATGTGAAAAATAAACTTCATATCGAACACAGTACTTGTAAAACTCTATCCCATGCTAATGATCTGTGCATTTTTTATAGCGCAATGAGCAGAAGGCATTTTTCACCTCTGCTGACAATTTTTAAAGCAAAAATTCCTCCAACCCTCCTCTACGCAATTGAGTTAACCCCTGTAAAAGACAAGTTTTTTAGATAGGATCGAAGACCAGATTTTACGTAAATTGTGCAATTTTTATACGTCAGTTCCATCAGCTGCTATGAGACTGGAATTCGGCCTGATAAGCTCCTATATTCAAGATATATCCAGGGTTCTTCTTTGGGGATACCAGTTAAAAAATAGTGATTCTTACTCATTAAGAGGTCTTATGTGTCAAGAAATCTTTGGCAGTAATGGGGGGAAATATTCTCTATATCATGATTTTTATTTGGCTCTAAACCTTTTTTGTGTAAAAGAAGAATTATTGATTTCCCTCCCACCAGTAGATTACAAATCCTCTTTGAAAAACCTTAAGTGGTAAGATCAGCTTTAATAGAGATATTATCTGTAATACTAAAGAGCGATTAAAGATAATAGTTAGGATGAGCACCCTGAGAACTTCCCAGAAATACTTATCTTGGAACATAGAACACGGAATCCGATGTTGCCTTATCCAATGTCGCATGAAACTCTTACCTTTAAACTATTTAACAGCAAACTGTTCCCAGAACTTGGAAAATGAGAACGTTTGTAATTTTTGCGAGCTGAGTATTCAGAACCTGGATCATGTTTTGTTTCTTTGCCCAGCATTGGTTCTGAGTCGTCGTCGCTGGCTTAGGCCAATGTTTATACAAAATGGTGTTAAAGATGTAGCTTCAGCGCGAGATTTTCTTTTTTGTCCAAAAAATAAGCAGTCTGTGTAACATTCTACATGCATTATTTTAATCGGGCTGCTCCCCTCGTATTTGTTGCCCCATTATGGAGTTCTAATATTTTCTCCTTCTCCAGATAGTATTTTACATACCTTTTGATTACTAGTTAACTGCTTCTTATTCTACTGGATTATGTCTCGATTTTTGTCCATTTTCTTGTTGCTAACTTTGAAAATCTATTCTTTATTGAAGTTGGATTTCGGAGCGTATTTTGCACATGAATTTGATGTAACTCAACGTTTTTTTGTAGCACATATTAGGGTATGTTTTTCTATCCCAATTTTGTTGCTGCTTATTTCAAGTTAACCTCTAGCTGAAGCTGGATTTTTAAATTGTATTTTGCACATAAATTGGCTGCTACTTAAATGCTTTTTTGCACAATTTGGGAGAACTCCAAGTTCTATTTAAAGAAGTTGCTATGTGTTGAAAAAGCTGTATATGTTTTATGATATTTTAGGTAATAATTTGTATGTACTTTTATTGTGGACCTCAGTATAGTTCCAAATCTTTAAATAAATATTGAATTGATGTGCATATATATATATATATATATATATATATATATATATATATATATATATATATATATATATATATATATATATATATATATATATATATATATATATAAATATATATTTTTTTCACAACACTTTCAACTTATCCAAGTCGAAAAAAGCGAGCACACTGGAATCCAATTGAAAAATATTTATTTGCAAACCCCCCTTCACCCCTGACAGACGCGTTTCGCTACTCTGAAAAAAAAAAATAGCCAGGCTAGCTTGAATCCAGTGGTGTAGTGAGCGCGGGACCCACGTCTGGGCATACCCTTCCCACTTAGGGCGACATATCAAAAGAAATAATTGATGAGTGGAATGCTTGGACCGGCAGTTTGGGCTGGACTGTTCCCATTGGGCGCAGGATCAAGATCCATTTGCATATGGCTGGGACCAAACTGGAATGGCATGGTGAGCAAAAAATAGATGGATTTAGGCCAAGATCTCTGTACTGGGGTGAATGTATGACATTGTTCTGCATTCTGTCCATTAATTGTTGTTTTTGCATTTGTCATCCCGAGTGGGACGGTTATGCCCAGATGTGGGTCCTGTGCTCTCCATGTCACTGGAGTTAAGTTTTCCTAGCTGATGAGGGTTGAAAGCCCAAAACCGGTCCTAGGATGCATGTTTCTAGTCCAGGGAGGATCTGGCCTGGCAGTTCGGGCTGGGCTGTTTACACTGGGCCCATTTCAAGGCTGATTTGCATATGGCTGGGTCCACACTGGAATGGCATGGTGAGCAAAAAAAACGATGGATTTAGGCCCAGATCTTCTGTACTGAGGTGAATGTATGACATTGTTCTGCATTCTGTCCATCAATTGTTCTTTTTGCATTTGTCACGCTGTTGGACGAATCCTCACGAAACTTTCCAAAAAGGTGCTACTTTTTGAACAGTTTGTGCATGGAAAGTTATGGGTAAACCATCAAGCGAAGGCTGAGCAAAGTGGGTTCCCAAAATGTTTTTTCCAAATGTATTTCTCATTGGAACTATAGACACACCTACTGCTTGAACCACAGCATGGATTAACACTAATTCCAGAAAGAGTGCTTTTAGTGTTTTGGTGTATATCAGTTCAGTAGTTTTTGATCAATTAATGCTCAAAAACGTTGTATATCGGGGGCGTGGCCAAGATGGCGACCTGAGCGGACGCAGACTCCAGAGGCTCCCCACCTAGCGGCCCTTTGCCCCTAGTTCTCCCATACGCAAAGTCCCCAAAAGTATGCTGCAATCAGCAGTATTGCACATGGGGACACAGAGGCACCAGAGGAGGAGGTTTGGTGAGCCATCAGACCAGCGATTCGCCCACGAACTGACCTTGCAGGCGGTCCGGCGCTACCAGGAGAAAATGTAGCGCAGGCGGAGAGTCATCGAGGACAGAGACATGCACCCTCGCCCAGCTGGCAAATCAAGTGAGCGACACGGTCCTGTGTCAGACCTCCGCAATGATCTACCAGCGGGAAGTAGGTGACACCTGAGAAGTGGGGGGAGAGCGACAGTCTTCCAAAAAGAACTCTCCCGGCGGTCAAGTGGCTGGCTCAGTGGTGCAAAAACCGAGGGCGCTGCTTTGAGGCCTAGCCGAGACTCCGCCAAGACCCGTCGGGCCCCGACAGAGCATATCAGGCCCAGAGGCGATTGGGGCGAGAGCTTGGTGGAGCAGAGGAATAAGCGGCAACCGCTGGGAGAGGCGCAATTGACGACAGGAGTCCTGCGGCGGTACCTTAACGGCGCTCCCCAAGACTCCACCGTGGCCCCGGCAACCCTCACCTGAAGGACCTGGGGAGCCGTCGCACACCGCATCTTAGGGCGGGAGAAGCCCAGTACACACCTGACACCAGGGTGTGAGCCAGTCTCCGTGAACAGCGAGACCCGGGCCCAGCCGGCATGAGAACTGAGAGCGGTGCTCAGGGCCTTTCCATGACAGCGCCTCCCGATGCCCCAGCACAGTTGTCCTTCAGTGAGCCACAAGATGGGAGGTCCCCGATACTGGCCGCACTTCGAAGCAACATATGCGTGCAGGAACCGACTCCAGGCCCAGAAGCAACATCGGGGCAAGTGATTGGGGACAACCTTGGTGCCGCGGCCGCGGAGCAACATCGATAGCAAGACAGAGAGGCCTGTGTTGACTGGGTTCTCCCGTGCGCTGTTCCAGTACGGGGGGTGCCGATTGGGACTTGGGGGATTCACCGCTGGAGCGGATGAGACACCCACCCCACAACCCAGCTACAAAGGGCTCTCTATAGAGACACACCAGCCATTGAGAGGTGGCTAGAGACACACAGGCGGACTCAGCAGGCCCAGGCGTCGAGGCCCACTCGGTCTGGAGGGGAACAAACATCCTGCCGCTACATAGAAGACTGCCCTTTCTGCTTCACTCATCCGCCTAGCAAACCGCTCAGGACAGAGGGGCCCATGCCAGAGATCTTTCTAGCACTAGTCCAGTCCAGCCCATAAGCAAGGCTTCCGTTGCAGCTCCTGCAGGGTCCATCCTTTGCTCCTACCCCTGACCTTCCGGCATAGCCGAGCTGTGAATCTCCTTGACTGCGTCCACACCACGACCACCCCACCTCGGCGGCGACATACACAGGCTCCAGGAACCGACCCAGCACTTACTACAAGAGGCTGTGGGAGAAGTACTACGGCTGGAGGGGTGCACTGAAACACTCCTAAGGCCCACAAGCGACAGCCCAGAATAAACGTCGGGTGGCATCATCATGGCCAGCATAAGGAAAAAAGGAGACCGCACTCTCAAGGACATGTTGTTATGTTATGATATGTTATGTTAAGGGGCTCTTCTATAGCGCACAACTCACCCGGGGGCATCTCAGCGCTTACTTAGCAGATTAAAGGAGGAAAAAAAAGTGGGAAGCAGGAGTAGCACAGAGGTTATAACAAAAAGGACATGCTTGTTAAGGGCTCTGCAACAGGTGACAAGGGAAGCCTCGCCCCAAACCTCGAAGCCGCCAAATGGACAGGACGAAGGAGAAGTACCCATCACCCGAGCATTCCTGGAAACTCTTTTTAATACTCTCCGTGAAGACTTTCAATCACTGAAACAGGAAGTGGCAGGGGAGACATGGGCGAGCTGGGACATGGGCAAGCTGGGAGAACGAGTAGCGGCCATAGAGAATGGTGAACTCTCTAAGACTGAAGAAGTGGAGCAACTACAACAAGAAGTCCTCGGTCTTAAGGATCAAAAATTGGACCTACAAGCGCATGCCAAGGACCTCAAAAACAGATCCTGATACAATAACATCCGCGTTCTAGGGGTGCCATTCAAAGAAGAAGGAGCAGACATGGCCAGATATCTTCAAGGCCTTTTCAGAGAGATCTTGTGTGTCGGCCCAGATTTTGAGATCCGCATCAACCGAGCCCACAGAGTAGGTCTTGGGAGGAAAGCACCGGTCCCCCCCACCAGACATCTTGGCCTTCCTACCAGACTTTCCCCTGAAGGAGTGCATACTACTGGAAGCTTGACTAAAACAACCAGTCACCTATCAGGGACACTCCATAGTTCTCTACCAGGACTTAGCCTCTGTCACCTTACAGAAATGAAAGGCGTTAACCAGAGTCCTTAGGGGCGACACCGCCGGTGTGTGAGTAGTGTGCGACCCAACCCCTATTTGTAACATTACAGCTCCCTTGAGCAGTTGGCTGACGAGCCTGGGATCCCGCACCTACGCGCCTGAGTGGTACTAAACCTGGCAGATATTTGGCAGCCATCGGCAACCCCAGAACACGGCCTATACCTGCTGACGAGGGCTGATACCCCGAAACACGTATCCAGGGATGGCGAAGACAGCGAAGATAGCAGAAGATCGAAAGATGATGCATCGCGAACAAGTTACTACATTAACCAGAGTCCTTAGGGTCGACACCGCCGGTGTGTGAGTAGTGTGCGACCCCACCCCCATTTGTAACATGAAAGCTCCCTTGAGCAGTTGGCTGACGAGCCTGGGATCCCGCACCTACGCGCCTCAGTGGTACTAAACCTGGCAGATATTTGGCAGCCATCGGCAACCCCAGAACACGGCCTATCCCTGCTGACGAGGGGTGATGCCCCGAAACACGTGTCCAGGGATGGCGAAGACAGCGAAGATAGCAGAAGATCGAAAGATGATGCATCGCGAACACGTTACTACATTAACCAGAGTCCTTAGGGGCGACACCGCCGGTGTGTGAGTAGTGTGCGACCCCACCCCCATTTGTAACTTCAAAGAAGTGATGACTTTCCTAAAGAACAACGGGGTGCCATACTCCTTTCGTTTGATCTTTAAATGGAATGGCAGGCTGCATCAACTCCGCTCCCTCCAGGAGACATGTGACCTATTAGGCCTTACACAGCGCAGTGCTGAGTCTTCCCCTGGACCCTCGCAAAGATTGTTGGGGAGAATGGCAAAAAGTGGGCAGAAGATGCTTACCGAAGGTAGACACAAAGCCGTACCGTGACACCATGGCCCACGAAAGGGCTTCAGCCCTAGCAGCAGTCTTGTGTGACACTTCAACGCCAGAAACTCTCTAATCTGACCATGGGGACTTCAACACGCACTACATTATAGCTGGCTGGGGGGGGTGACCTGGGCTGCACGAATACCCTGCTCTTTTCTTGCTGTATGCCCACAGCCTGGGCTGGGGGCATTGGACATTGTTGGGTGAAGGAGAATTTTTGTTTGGGGTTAGGGTGGGGGCTTAAGAAAGCTTTTCATCGACATGATCGACTGTTGCCAAGCTGACATGTACTCATAGAGAAACTATGTTGACCCTTAAAACCCAAGTTATAACCCTTAATGTGAAGTGGTTGAACAATCCCATTAAGAGACTTGCGATACTGAACTACTTAGAGAACTTTGGGCCTCAATATGCCTTTTACAAGAAACACATCTATTGTCCAAAGACTGGCACAGAATGAGATCCCGAGCATTCCCTCGCCAATTCTACTCCTCCACGGCCAATAACAAGGGTGGGGGGGCATATTATTGGCACAGCACTTTCATGTCAGAATTGGTGACAAAATAGCAGAGATAAAAGGTTGGTTGCTGGCCTACAGGCTATGGGTGGGGGACTCCCCCGTCATAATAGGATCCCTCTACGCCCGCAACTCTGGACAGGAGTCCTTTCTTAAGGACTCCTTCTCAGAAGCCCTTAGCCACCAAGACAGACATATTTTAATAGGTGGAAACCTTAACCCAGTCATGGATCCTAAAAAAGACAGATTGGGACATCGCTATGGTTCCACTGGGGCACTATCGAGGGCAGGGAGAGACTGGCTGCAGAGTAGGGGGCTGATAGATCTCTGGCGGGCGGCTCATCATCAGAGCACACAATATTCTTTCTATTCACATGAACACCACATGTATGCCCGACTCGATCACTTTATCGGGTCATCCAAACTCAACGCCTTGGTCCAAACAGCTGATATCATCCCAGCAGCTTTATATGATCATGATGCTGTGACAATAACGATTGACATACATTCCCTGCGCAGACCAAAAGGGAGGTGGCTACTTTGCTAGTCCCTATTACAACAGCCTGACATATCTCAACAGATACATAAACGCATCACTGACTATCTAACGACTAACAATGACGCTGACACACCTTTGACGGCAGTGTGGGGAGCCTTTAAAGCAGTGGTGAGGGGGGAATTGATAGCTATCCCCGCGGCCGACAATAGAACTCACAAAGAGAAACGGGAATCGCTAGCGGCCAAAGTGGCAGAGCTGGAGAGAGTACACAGTCGGACTAGAGCCCCAAAAATGTGGCGACAATTGAAAGCGCCCAAGGCGCAGCTAGCAAGCCTCGACCTAAACAGAGCGGAATACGCCGCCCTGCGGCTTAAGCACTCATACTACACAGGAGGGGACAAAAGAGGGAGGCTCCGGGCCCGGACTCACCGCTCAAAAATTGCTGCCCTCCACACTTCAGCTGGTGAGAAGAGAGGAGATGAGCAAATTGCAGAAGCTCTACGGGACCTCTACGCATCACTATAAAGCAAAGACCCAAAAACTGACAGTGCTGGAGAGGCATATCTCAGACAGGCGGCGACAACAGCCATCAACTCGTCAGGTGCCACAGCGCTAGATGCGCCCATCACAGTGGAGGAAGTAATTAGTGCGCTTTCCCGTCTCAAACCTTTGAAATTGCCGGGACCAGATGGCTTCCCAGAAGGTTTTTATAAAAACTTTTCCCAACTCCTAGCTCCGATCTTAACTCGCCTGTTTAACTCCTTTCAGGGCCCGGGCTCCATTCCTGCGGATATGCTAGAGGCAGACATAATTGTCATCCACAAACCCGGGAAAGATGCCACTCAGTGGCATATCGGCCAATCTCCCAACTCAATCTAGACCTGAAACTCTTTACGGGCGTCCTGGCAGCCAGACTGGTCCCGCGTCTACCTGGCAATATTTAACCCGATCAATCGGGCTTCATACCCAACAGGCAAAGCAGCGATAACACCAAAAAGCTACTACACCTAATAGACAATATGAGATTAGATGCCCTACTACTCTCAGTCGACGCTGAAAAAGCTTTCGACAGAGTGGACTGGGAGTTTCTGGACAGAACACTAGCGCACTTTGGCATAGGGGACCGCTTTCCGGCTTGGGCCGCAAGCTGTTATGACCAACCCAGAGCGACGATACGCGTTAACGGGATCAGCTCACGGCTGTTTGACATCAGGCGGGGCACAAGACAGGGGTGCCCTCTATCACAAACACTATACTACCTCAGGTCTATATATTAAGCACGTGAATTGTGTGTGATATAGATGTAGGTACCCTCATATACTGATGTAGAAGAGATACGATCAATAAGGGGAATTATCCCTTAAGGACTAGAACCATCACTCACACGTAGGTGACATGCTTCATCAAGTGGGTTTCTCCTCTCAGCAATAAAACCTAGTCCTGCTGAGGGCTACAACCCCCTCACTGTGAGGGAGGAGCTCAGGGATGTTTTTCGATGTAACCTAGTGTTACTATGATGCTAGTATCCCATGTGCGAAAGTGTAGTGTAGTGAGGGCACAGCGCAAAAAATAATATACGGGTGAGTCTAATGGTGAACTTAAAAATGCCTAGGAAGATGCAAAATTCTTTTTTTTTTATTAGGTTGCTCTCACTGGCAGAGTTAAGTATGGATTTAAAACTGTTCGCTGAGTATGGTCGACATGTTTCAGCCAAATGATCAATGTTATGTATCAGTGGCTTTCTTCAGGACCAGATAGGATAATTATATTCGCTGCTGCTAATGTGATCAAGTGCTCAAATGATATATTAAACAAACAGATAAATACAACACCAGTAATCCTATGCAGATGTGTCAGGATTTACTGGGACAATCCTCCAATGTAGGATAAGTCGCCTCACCTTCACCTGGCTACAGCTCAGGGGATGAGGCCCCGCTCTGTGCGTCGGTACCTCGTCACTAAACAGAGCTGCTCCGGGACGTTCCCTCTATCACCCCTACTCTTTGCGCTTTACATCGAGCCCCTAGCGCAAAGATTAAGAGACTACCCCGATATCTCTGGTATCCCCTTTGGCAGGGAACAAAACACTATTAGCTTATATGCGGGTGACATCTTAGTGACCCTCGACACAGTAAAGATATCCATTTTGCCTAAAATACTATATATAATTCAGACAATACCGGTAGGACCCCCCATGTGCTACATTTCCAAAC
This sequence comes from Lissotriton vulgaris, assembly GCF_964263255.1. Classification (NCBI taxonomy): domain Eukaryota; kingdom Metazoa; phylum Chordata; class Amphibia; order Caudata; family Salamandridae; genus Lissotriton; species Lissotriton vulgaris. The sequence continues at coordinate 1,737,081,149 of NC_141691.1, forward strand.
TGCAAAAAGAGATACAACACTTTATATGGGCTGGGAAAAGGCCGCAGATACGTAGAGATATATCCTACCGACCCCGGACGAGGGAGGACGAGGGATTCACAACTTACTGAGCTATTATAGGGCGACACAACTTCTCTACCTCGTGGAATGGAGCAGACCAGAGTCAGAAAAGAGATGGCTCTTCCAGGACAGGGCGATGGCGCGACTTCCCCTTTGGAAAATATCATTCTTGACACGTTCAGAAAGACCAGCATATCTAAACAAATCTCCCATTACCCGCTCGGTAATGCGAGTATGGGATACGGTGGCAACTAAACGAGCACTCACCTCCTTTCCCTCTCTCCTCACACCCCTGTTTGATAACCCAGAATTCCCACCAGGGCATGAGGTGCGAGCGTTCCCACAATGGTGGGCCTTGGCCTGCAGGTCCGCAGGACACCTATTTGACCTTAATGGGTTTCTCAATTACACCGACCTGCCTGACTGGTACAATATTAAGGACCCCAAGCGGTTCCAATACTTCCAACTCCGTCATTGGTTATTACAGCCCGAAACACGTCCTCTAGTCAGTAGAAAGCTCACGGCCTATGAGAAATGGCTCCTATCCAAACACTCGGACAGCAAATTAATCTCCGAACTATATCAATTGTTGCGACATCCATTTCCCACGGGGCGCTCGGCCGGGCAGCGACGATGGGAGACAGAACTCGACAGAAGCTTCTTCCTAAAAGAATGGCAACAGATCTATTATAGGGCGAACTACACTGCCAAGAACACAGCAAGCCGAGAGGCAGCGGTTAAGGTAGCCATCTACTGGTACCTAACTCCAACCGGAATGCACAAAGCTGACCCAGATCGTAGCCCAATCTGCTGGAGGAGTTGCGAGGAGGAAGGCACACTAACACATATACTCTGGGACTGCAGGGAGGTGACAGGGTACTGGATGGCGGTTCTTAACGACATAGACACCCACTTTGAAAATGAAATACCCCACTTTCCTGCGTATACACTCCTGGGTCTGCCGAACGCGCTTACCTTTTCATTGAAATCCATACGAGGGAAAAAGATGGGACTAGAAATGGGTGCAGCAGTTCAACACATCTTGTCCTTATGGGGCACACAGACTCGCCCAACACACACGGGGTGGTTACATAAACTGTGGTACATCATTGGTATGGAACAAATACATGCTAATCTCACACACTCGTCAGCCTCCTTCCATACTATCTGGCACCCCATACTATCATTGCTGGCACTCAAATTCAATGAAGTCACGTGTCCCAAATGCTTCCGCTTACTTAGACTCACCGACCCACCGCAGCCAACAGAAACCTCTTAGGGGATAGTCCATCTCCATTCCCATAATGCGCACTGGCTTTTAACATGGCACACCAGTTCTAGGGAGGGTGGGAGGGGGAGTTGGAGCGTGGGTGGTGGGAAGGGGGGATAGTTGGCGGTTCTTGTTTTTATGAAGACCTGCACATTGCCTACCGAAAGAGACTACCGCCTCAGGCACCACTGTTGGACACTTATCTCGAACAGGCATTCGTTATCAGCTTCTACTACGCTGAGATTGTAGATCAGGAGGTAAGGAAGGGAAGTGATCCGATGGGACGCAAAAGGGTGACTGTGGGTTCTATTAAGTGTAATTTTGACTGCCTGAAAATCAATAAAATAAAGTTATAAAAATAACGTTATATATCTAGGGCTGTGGGCCTCCACTGATCGCGACAGAACTCAAGCTGAAATCTGACTGGCTGCCAACACCTCAACCAGGAAGTAGTTGCAGCCATCTTAGGACTTGAAACTCAGTCCTGAGCCCTAAATAAACAAAAAAAGACTTAAACGGCAGGGGTAGGAATACCCTGACTCCCTAAGCCATCTCCAAGGGACAGGCATATTTTTGAAGGGGAGGGGGTCTTTCGGCCACCCTCACCGAGCCTCCAAAGGCCCCATCCACGAGACTGCAAAATTAAGTAAAAGGGAGGGTGCTGCAAGGCCTATCTTCCTGAGTCTTCTATGGCACCCAGAGAACACATCCCCTGGGGTTGGCTCACATGCTATGTCCCAGGGTGCCTAGGGAAACATGTGTTTGCTCCCGCTTGGCATTTACAAAGCTCACGCCAAGCAGGAGCAAACAAAACGTTTGCTCACAGCCAGTGGAAGCTTTGAAAATGCTAGAGCCAGCTGGGAGCAGAATTTTGATCTGTTTCCCTGCCCACACTTATGTGGGCAGGGATAACGATCAAAATATTGCTCTCACACAGAGGGAGCAGAATTAGTAGCTGCTCCCTCCAGACATCAGCGGTCCCCAATGTGTATATGGTGGGCTTTCAAGTTTGGGCTCTCAAGGATGGAGTCTTCGGGGCATAACAAGGCTCGTGGGGGGGGCACATAGCCCCTTCTCATTTAATTGAAAACAATGGCCCTGGTGGTGGGGTCTCCAGGGTATAACAAGGCTCAGGGAGGTGATCTGCATGGACCCCTCCCGTTCATTTTTAGTAATGGCCCTGGGACAGGGGTCCCCAGGGGCTAACAAGGCTTGGGAGGTGGGTCCCGCAGTCCCATCTCCTTTAAAATATATATGGCCTTCGGGGATAAGTTCTGCGGACCATAATAGTTTCAGGGAAGGATATCACGAGGCTCCCCTCCACTTTAAAAAACAAGGCCCTAGGAGATGGGGTCCTCAGGATTTGGACCTGTGGTAACCCCCCCACCATGCATGGCCAAAGGTTGTGTGCAGGGTGGGCCTGCCTGCCTGCCTTTAGGGGGTTGGCCATAGGCCTGACCACAGGCCAAGCCCTGTGGCCAATCCCCAACTATACGGCCAAAGGACGTGTGGAATGTGGGGTTGGCTACATGTGGGGGGGTTGGCCACAGGGAAGGCCCTGTGGCTATACTCCCACTGTGCATGACCAAAGGGCCAGTGCAGTGTGAGGTTTGCTGCCTTTAAGGGGGTTGGCCACCTTTACAGGGTTGACCACAGGGCCTGGCTTCAGGCCATAAGCAGCCTGTTGTTGGCTGCATGTGAGGGATTGGCTGCAGGGCCTTACTTTAAAACAAATATAGAAAATTACTGAAAATAAACAAAGGTTAAAGTAACATTATAGTTAGGTGAAATGTTCAGTAACATCGTAATGTTTTAAACAGAAAACATAATAATCACTTAAACGTTTGTTGTGAAATCATTGATGAGAAAAGCGTGCATGGTGGGGGCGCAATTTGTAGTTACCTTAGGAAATGACCTATAGTTACTTGAAATAACTAACTATAACTGGTGAATTTTAGTAGTTTATTGTGTTTAAAACTTAACACTGTGTATATATATACTAGCAGCCCGCCCCAGCGTTGCCTGGGGCAGAAGGGGGCTGGGGGCAGCATTTCCGGATTGCGGCAGCGTTGCCCGGGGCAGAAGGAGGCTGGGGGCAACATTTCAGGCTTGGGTGCACTCCCGCCCCGGACCCCGCCCGCCCCGACATTGCCCAGACCGCCTCCCGCCCGCCTCCCGCCTCGCCTTTGCCTTACCCCGCCCGCCCCGACATTGCCCAGACCGCCTCCCGCCCGCCTCGCCTTTGCCTTACCTAAGCCGCCGCTCTTCCCCGCGCTCCGGACTTCACAGCCACTCCTCGCTGCTCGTCACCGCTCCTCCCCGCCTGTCGTCATCACGCACGTTGCGGATATCGCTAGGTCGCGGCCAGCGCTACGTCGCGGCTGGCGCTACTTTTAGGGGACTACTTTGTTTTTAAAGTTTAAATTTTTAATTTACGTTTTTTAAAAATTTTATGCAGCCTATGTCCATCTACACACCCTGAGGATTACAACAATGTATTGGGTGTGTGGATTGGCGCTGTGGTTCCCGAGTTTACCTTGCCAAAAGGTTTCTGTTCTCTCTTTATAATAGTAGTATAGATATATAGGGCGTTCGTTACAAAATTCCTTTATTTTCTAGTTTTCAATTTCTGCATCATAAGCATCCAACAAGACAAACAAATCCTACGCGTTTCTGCACCAACTGTGCCTTGAACACGGCATATCACATCTCTTTCTGTCTAAATTTTTTAAGTTTTTTGAAAAGGACAATTACATCATTTCCTGTTCCTGTGATACTGCCCCATAGACTTCTGGGACATGTAGTCTTACCAACTACTGGTGATCAGAGGTTCATGGATTTGCAAAAGCCCCGCTGGAATTTTTCAGTAAACAGGCCCGATATAGTTTTCACATCTTAATGCCAAACATTTTTTCATACATTTTTATACATTTTTAATGTATGTTTCAACTGTATCCCCTTTTAAAGTGTCTTTTGAAAAGTCATTTCATTTTCATTATTTCCTTATTTCCTTAATTATTGGAATGATATTCCTTATTTTCATTTAAAAATTATTGAAATTTTCATTTGCATTCAGTTTTTGTGCACGTTGGGGCCCATAATCGGATAATAGTCCATATATATTTCATTTTCATAAATGTACGCATAATTCCTCCGATTGATTGAACCCAAACGGGGTCATTGTTCTGAATTTTAAAATGTGGTGTGATTCTTTTTGACAAAGAATTTTTTCCATGTTTCCTCCACGTTTACTTGCTGTCACTTGTTCAATGCCAAAGAATTTTAAAGATTTCCAATCTCCATTGTGGGTCATTTCCATGTGTTTTGCCACCGCATTGTTTCTATCCACCGGAGTCATGTCCATATGTTGTTGTACTGGTGGGTGTTCCTGTGTTGAAGACTAATATGACAGAAACCTTTGTAGAGTTGAAAAACAAAGTTACCCATTGGTTGAACAAGAACAGACCCCTCCCAAGAAATGTGGATGGCAAAATACTGAATGTACGTAGAGTAGGTTGGGTCGGGAATAGAGTTAAGGACATAGAGGGAGACTGCATTATTGTCAACTTCAGGGACAGGCGGGTGGTTGGTTGTCTATGCAACGGTATTGCTCAAAGTAAAGGTAGTGATATTTACACGTATGACCTTAATTACTTTTACCGGCAGAGTCCCAGGATGTTTTTTTTAACTTCAACCCCTTTGTAACACAACATGGAGGGATGTTGGGTAGAGCTAGAAGTAATTTCCCAGTTCCCACCTTTAATCGCTATAATGCGTTATAAGGTTTAGAGGGGGTTGATTGACTGGTTGATCGTGGAAGGTATATAGTACCTAGGAAGGAGAGGGAATTAGTAGGCGCTGCTCACACAATGAGCAAGGTAGAGGCCCAAACTAACCAAAAAAGGTTAACATGTCATACGTGCCTATTACCCCCTAATATGAGCCCCCCGTTTTTAGCACTGCTATCAAACTAGTCTCATGGGATATTGCGGGATTACAGAGTAAAGTTCCATCTAGTGAATGGTCCTCTTTTGTCGAGGACCTCAATATAATATTTCTGCAAGAAACCTGGGCGGTGGAACATGTATTCTGGGAGGGCTATGTAAATTTTTCAAAACCTGCTGTCCGGGGTGCTAGGGGTAGACCTTAGGGGGGTCTGACATTGTGGGTTAAACAGAGTTATCACTTCAAATTAGAAGAGGTTGCTATTCATTCACCGGACATTCTTATTGTCAAACTGGTGCAGAGTAATACTCCCGATACTCTACTTATTAATGTTTATTCTAGAGGAATACAAGGCGGGAAGGCCTCAAACATAATAGTGAAGGACTGGGTTTTTCTAAGACCCAGCGGTGCCAGGGATAACACCTAAAACCTTCGTGGGTAACCTGTTCCGGCGTACAAATGACAGAGACACGGGACACTTCCTTCGGCGTCAAAGATTCGAGGTTTTTTACTGCAGGGAACAGAAGTCACAAGAAGTACAACAAGTGTAGGTTCGTGGAGCCTGATTCGAATTGCAACTGTGGATCGCTCCTTTTATACAGTTTTCTCTCATAGGTTAGCATGGTACACAAAGGTTTACAACTTGGTTCCCATCGTAAAGACCATAAGGGATCGCTTTCATGTATTCAGGGCCTGGAACATAAGTACAATGACATTTGGTAGTTCCCAACTGTAAAAGCACCTCTTCCCACCATTAGTACATTCCAACCAGCAGTAAACAAATCGAGGAAGAGGCATAAACAGGTGCAGAGGAAGACAGATACAACGAGCAGAACGAAAAGGGTGTAAAAGGGGTGGTATCGGGAAACACAAGCTGCAGGCATCAAAGGGGACGTGCCTAATGAGATGCACAACTAAGACAATAGACCGGCATGGCAAGATGAGCCTCGAGCGGGGCCATCTGCCTTACAGTGCCATCCCCCTCATCACAAAAAAGACACTTTCAAAGGAAACGTGTCTTCCGCAAGAGTCTTGGGAATCCCAGGGTCGCGAAGCGGACAGCGTCCATTCGCTGGCTACTTGAGGGCAAGAAACAAAATGGATGCCGTACCTAAGATGGAACCCGTGGGTTCAGATGGAGAAACCCACGAAACAGACGAACGGTTTAGGCTAGCACAGCGAAAACGCGTACACCCACTAAACTCGTCATTTGCGGTTTGTAGATACCAGACTCGACCATATTTGTGCGAGTCGAAAACATCACTTACAATTGTCACGGAACCTCAGACGCTCCTTTTGCCCTCATGTAGGCAAGCACTAGTCGGAATCATAATCGATCTCGATATTCATCAGACCATCTAGATGCTGCTGCAACATAGCTCTATCCATCAGAGCTCCTTTGGTAACAGGCGGCTGTCTCATACACGTTGTAGCACAGAGGCCACATAAGGCAGGACCACACTGCACACAAAGGCAACACGTGAACAGAAATGCTACAGCAACTCCGATGATCATCAGAATCTTCCAACCCCAGGTCGACATTAGGCCCCAAAACCACCCAAGTAACGTCCAATCCCCTACGTCCACGTGTATGGACTCGGAGATCTTGTGCAACTTTGAGATGGCTTGATAGACAGTCGGAGCGTTGTCTGGAATGAATATACAACAACTCGAATGGATCACCTTACATACTCCACCTCGATCTGCTAAGACAACGTCTAAAACCATACGGTTTTGCAACGTCATAAGCCTATCCGCCTGAAGCTCTGCCGTAATATTGCCAAGGGCACTGGCAGTGATATTAGCAGTCGATTCCACCACTCGAGTCAACTGTCTCAGGTTCCTACTATTTACCATAGGCCCCCAAAACGGAAAGAAACCCTTGAAAAAGTCTCCTGCCTCTTGACCGGCAGTGTCCTCTTTGCTAATCACGCCCCTCACAACTGCATCAACGGTAAACGTCGGAGGCAACAAGTTTGCAATATAACATGTGCCCGCGAAGTCCAGGGGCAACCATGTATACGCACGGTCGTAGCAGACAAAGTACGTACCCTTGGCAGTCAGGAGAACAGGGGAAGAGAGCATTGGTAAGACATACGTCTCAGAGCAAGCACTCTCTCCAAGGTAGGCTCTCGGGCTTCGGCCACGGCCTTTCAAGCAGAAGTTACCAAGGTGGGGTACGACCCATATCGGAGATGAACTTCTGAGCTGTCTATCGCCGACGAGCGCACTATACTCAACCTCACTCAGATCCCTATAAGCTCGCACCTCTTCCTCTGGGATGAGCGAAGGCTCATAGATATCCCTATCTAAATCAGCAATCGCTATCACCAAAGACTTATGGTACGGGCCGGGACCAAAGTGCGGAGGACGTGGCTCTCGATTGGGGTAGGAATCTAGTGCACTTCGAAACATTGATTGCAATGCTCGAGCTGAACCCTGGGAACTATAAGGAAGGACCAAGTACGGAATTCCCTTATCCGTGGTATGTGGCATTAACCCACACACCCAACAATTGGTAGTGTTCACCACTAACTGATGCTGATGAAGGAGCTGAACAAAGGAATTGTTCATGAATTCCGCACGTCTAACCTGCTCGTGTTGGGGTAGGATGTGAAAGGAATGAGGGGACACAGTGGAGGTAGGTTTAGGTTCAGAAGTAGGGGTAGGTAAGGCAGAAGGTAAGAAGTACTGTATCATATAATACACCCCACCCGCTAATAACAAGGAAACAGTTAGAAACAGAAGGAACACCTGAAACATGAAGCATTTCGTACGAGTAATTTGTTGCAGTTTGAATCTTTGGGCCTGAGCTTTTTCCAAGTCCAACAGCTTCGAGAAAGCCATCCTCTAAAACCGTCCGCAACGTTTCTTGACGCACTTCGTTCTATGTAGCAGTAGTCAATCCCCAGGAGTTCCCAGGAACCGACGGTCTCCGACCTAGTGTCAAGACCTACTAACCAGAAGGAAGTATGCGCGCGGCCCTACGGTTCACCCGGATGTAAGGTATCTTAATTTACAAGTATATACAAAATCTCCTAGCTGTAGAAACAAAAACACATATATGGAAAAAAACTAAATATTACAAAAAATCACAGTTATACGAGTGTTCAGACTGCTTGGGGGCAATGGGGTAACGTGGATGTCAAGGGACAAAGCACTTATTTTATTAGTCTTTGGTATTGGAACGCAGAAAATATCGGCTTCTCCCAGGACGTGTCTGTTCATCAAACAATGGATCCGATGAGGGGACAGAGTTCTGCTGATCAGTCAATTGTTCAGATCTTGAGTTTTGTGATGACAAATGTTCAACAATGTCGTTCTGCTGCACTGAGGATTCTCCGACAGGCTGAGCGTCGCTAAAAGGAACGAAGGTCGGCAATGTTTCCGTTTCAGACGAGGCGATGCCCTTCCTCACCCACGAGTCTGCTGATAAAGGTATAGGTACCTTTTTAGTATGGGTGGCATGCACCCAATTCTTGCGGCCTTCCAAACGAACAGCAGTCCTCGTGGCAAGGAGCACTTGGTAGGGTCCAGTAAAGCGGGGTTCAAGATTTCGTTTTCGTCCGAAGTTGCGTGTCACCACCCAGTCTCCAGGCTGGAGCTGGTGGCCTGGACCCTCCGTCTGCGTCGGCAGTGCTTCAAAGACCTGTTGGTGAATTAACCTCAGTTTAGCAGTCAGATCATGAAGATAATCGATCAACATTGGGTACTCAAGATCAGAAAACACACTCGGTCTAGGGACCCCCCAAACATTTGCAGGACGACCGAACACTATTTCGTAGGGACTGAGCCCTACTCGGGAGTGTACAGTCGCCCTTGTGGACAACAGGGCTAGAGGCAAAGCGTCAGGCCACGAAAGACCAGTCGTAGCCTGAATCTTCGCTAATTTTAATTTAAGGGTGCCATTATACCCTTCAACCAAACCTGCAGACTGGGGATGATTGGCGCTATGGAATTTTTGAGTAATTCCAAGGCCCTTACACACACTCTTCATCACACTCCCCACAAACTCACTTCCGTTATCAGACCATACAATCTGTGGCATTCCATACCGAGGAAAGTATTCCTTCAGTAGTATTTTCGCAGTGGACAGAGCAGTGTTATCTTTGAGAGGGTAGGCTTCAATCCATCGGGAGAATGCGCAAACCACAACTAAAACGTATTTAAGGTTATTGCATCGCTCCATATGGATGAAGTCTAGCTGAATCACCTCAAAGGGACATGAAGGGGGAGCAAAATGGCCAGGAGGTGTAGGGGTTCCCTTACCAGGATTGTACATCATACATGTCATGCAATTCTTAACCAATCTCTCAGCACATTTAGTAATACCGTCATTCTTCCATACAGGGGACAACAACTTACAAATACCTTTCGCACTAATATGTGCTAAACCGTGTGCCATCGTCACGACAGCTAGCACATACGCATCCGGCAACATCCATCTCTTATGCTCCGACAGATCAATCCAGCAGCCATTCGCATCCAACTTTCCCGTACTCTTTTTCCACTTCGTCCTTTCAGTCTCAGTGGCCTCGTTCTGTATCGTTTTCACACTCTCGATAGTGTCCTCGCACATACCAGTCTCTGTAGGCCACCTAACCGAACTCGTCACATACATCCTAGTGCTAAGGTTCCGGGCAGTCTCCTTAGCAGTCTCATCCGCAAACGCATTACCACGGCCAACATCATCCGTCACTTTACGGTGCGCACTACATTTGACAATCGCCACCTGCTTAGGCAATGTAAATGCATCCAAAAGATCATTCACAAGCTGTCCATGCTGAATCTTAGTGCCATGCGACGTCATAAAACCTCTCTCTCTCCACAACCGTCCAAAACTATGTGCGACGCCAAAAGCATATTGGCTGTCGGTAAACACATTCACCCGTTTCCCTTTCGACAACACACACGCTCTAGTCAAGGCAATCAGCTCTGCAGCCTGGGCAGAATTCTGATTCAATCTCGCAGTTTCCACAACAGTATTCAAAGTTACCACAGCATACGCAGTCGTCACATCACCATTCGGCAATTTAAAACATGAACCATCCACATACAAAGTCCCATCGGGATCCTCCAAGGGAGTGTTTTTCAGGTCCACACGACCTTTTGTTTCCTCTTCCGTCCGTAAGTAGCAATCATGAGGTGCTACTTCATCTGATCCCATACTAATTGGCAACAAAGTCGCCGGGTTCAGGACATTACAACGCTTTATCTGAATGTGACTTGCCAACAGCGTCAACTCGTACCCAGACAACCTTGCACTCGTCAAGTGTTGGGTTTTCGTACGATTCAAGAGAGTATCAACTGCATGCGGAACCATCACCGTAAGCATATTATCCATGACCAATCCTGCAGATTGTCGGATAGACACCGCAGCTGCCGCTGTTGCTCTCAAACAACTCGGCAATGCTCTAGCTACCGGGTCCAAGGTCGAGGAAAAATATGCACATGGACGCTGCTTACCGCCAAAAGGTTGCGTCAAAACACTCAACGCACAACCTTCCCTCTCGTGAACGTATAATGTAAACGGCTTACTGTAGTCAGGGGTACCTAACACAGGAGCCGAACACAACGCGTCACGCAATTCAGAAAAACTTTTCTGACATTCTTCCGTCCATGGCAAAGGAGTTGGAACATCCTTGCACGTAAGAGCCACCAATGGTTTCGCTAGCAATGAAAAATTTGGAATCCATTGCCTGCAGTATGACGTGATACCTAAAAAGGCACGCACATCTCTCTGAGTCGTTGGCACAGTCATTCGAGCAATCGCTGCAATTCTCTCTGGGGTCAACCTTCTTCCCTCCTTTGACAATAAGTGACCTAGATAGGTTACTTCTTGACAACAATATTGTAGTTTAGAAGGTGACACCTTATGATGTAAGTCACAGAGATGCTGCAACAACGACACTGTAGCAGTTTTGCAAATGTCCTGAGTGTCCGCAGCCACCAATAGGTCGTCGACATATTGGATCAAGGCTGCACCAGCCGGCAACACAAACACATCAAGTTGACCTTTCAAGGCTTGACTGTATATCGATGGACTCTCACAGTAGCCCTGAGGAGCACGTTTAAACCTAAAGCTACGGCCACCAAGAGAGAAACCGAAAAGGTCTCTACTCTCTTCAGCAATCGGAATGCTGAAGAACGCATTCTTCAGGTCGATCACTGAGAACCAAGATGCAGAAGCTGGAATCAGAGTCAGTAGAGCCGTAAAGTCAGGCACCACAGGGAACTGAGGAATCACAATTTTATTCACCTCCCGTAAATCGATAACAAAACGATAAACAGGAGGCTTCGAAGGATCAGTACGCTTCAGAATGGGCAGTACAGGACTGTTGCACACGTTTCCCCCAGTCTCCTCAATGACGTCTTTCTCGATCAAGTCATAGATGATCGCTAACAACGCTCGCTCGCCATCAAGGGAGATACGATACTGGGGAATACGTGGCAGACGCACATTAGATTTCAAGTGCACAACATAAGGGGAGATATCAAGCAGGCCCACGTCATTGGGACCTGTTGCCCACAAAGATGCAGGAAGCGAGCTCAATTCCGGTGGAAGCTTATCGAGAGACAAGTACATTGGAGAGATAACTCTCTCACCCAAAGTAAGCTTTACTCCCGAAGGAGAACAATACAAAGTCGCATACAAACGTTTAAGCAAATCCAGGCCCAAGAGATTTTCACCACAACCAGTGGTCAAAATCAGCGGAGCTTGCAGCTCACGAGGCCCAATTGTAAGGGGCAAAGGGCGCGAAACTGGATTGCTAACGGGGGCGCCAGAGAATCCAACGGAAACATTTGTTAAGCCAGACAAAGGTGCGCCAGGGAGTTTCGAATGCATGATGGAACTTTTCGCTGCACCAGTGTCCAACAGAAAAGGCTCAACGACGCCCGAGGTGGCAACTGCGACGTAAGGCCCTCTCTGATCAACCGGAACTGATACTACTCCCTCTCCTTGTCTATGGCTGTCCTAGTAATTACCATCGTCAGTGCCCCGATCGACGTAATAATCGTCTACATTGTACTGCGCAGATCTTCCTTGCGGTGATCCACGCTGATCAAAACAATTGTTTGAATCTGACGAATTGTCTGAACGATCGTTTTGAACACCACGACCTCTACCACGTGATGCCTGTTGCGGACCACTACGACCTCCTCTAGATGAACTACCACTATTTCGATCACGTAAAACTGGACAATCGAATTTCAGATGACCCTCACCCCTACAATAGGCACACTGATTGTACCCCAACAAAGATCTCTGCGAAGAAGAGTCATTTCGTGATTGCGACCTATTTGACTGTGACTGTGATCGATTACGCTGTTGCGAATCATTCTGATTCGAACGCGGAGGATACGCTTGTTGCAACAATACTTTAGTTTTGAGCTCTTTTGTCTTTTTATCAGCACGATCATTCTCCTCTTTCTCCCTATTCTCATAATACTGTGCCGTAGCCAATATGTGAGCAGAAGTAGAAACAGCCCACGCACTCTCAGAATTCCTTAATTTGTTGCTTAAGTCCGGCAACAGGTTAGAGACAAATTTGTCCACGAATAACCTCTGACCTCCCTCGGTACCTATATCCTGACCACTATGATCGATGAATGCCTCCTCAAATCTCGTAAAGAAATCAGAGACACTCTTGTCCTTCTTCTGTTTGCAAGCGGACAACTTGTCCCAATTCACCTTCATAGCTGGCATAAGCGTTTTCATTAGGGTGATAATTCTCTGAGGGAGATCGGTAATGAGCTGTTCAGGTTTAGCCCCACCAATTTCTCGTGTATCTGCAGCTATGAGAGCAGCCCAGTCGCCACCTAATTCTGCCACATGGTTTTCTTGACGAATCTTCGCCCATACCGGTTGCGGTACGACGTTACCAAACAACATATCGATGTCGGCAAGATTCATTATCGTAGCATCTACAAGCTGAGACAATTCCTTATAGTACCCTGCAGGATTTTTGCGAGGGTCAGGCAATGATTGTTTCACTTGCAAAACTTCCGACCGTTTCCATGGAAGATGTATCCATACTCTCTGGAAATGTGGCAGAACCGGTGGAGCTTGAGTAGCATCACCCGGCATCCACACTGGAGGAACTTTGCGCATGGGATACTGACCAGGCGCGCCTAGCGGTCCCTCAATGTCTTCTACAAACAACGCTCGAGGCATTATAGAGGGACGAAAAGACAGCAACCGCTCGACAGCACGTCGAACATTGGTGCCTACTAACATTCCGCTCGCAAACTGAAGCTGAAGATCAGTCAAAGCAGCTAATACATCGTCAGATGCATCAGCCGATATTTGGTCACGCAGGAGCTTGCACATTTCTTCAAACACGAACCTTTGTGTCGGCATGTTGAATTGACAAAACGTATCAAGCACCACACGTGGAGGATTTCTAATGGGATATTTCATCCAACCCATCGCCATATTATACAATGTGTCACGTTCCCTACTACCGGGAAGCTGACTACGTCTCTGTGGACCATCCGAACCAGCAGACTCAAGTATAGGTCCAAGCGAATTGAAGAAGTTAGCAGCAACAGAAAGAGTACGACGTTGAGCAGATGGAGAAGAAGAATAACATAAGGGATTAACAAGGGAAGTGTCGGAAACAGAAGGAACAGCGGGAGTAAGTAGAACAGGAGGAACAGCAGGAGCAGGAGTATGAGGAAGTACAAGCGGAGGAGCAGTAGGGACAGAAGCAGGCAAGGGAGCAGGAACAGTCGGAAGAACGGGTACAGGTTGAGGAACAGGTTGGGGAGCAGGTACAGGAACAGGTACAGGGGGAACCACAGGAGCTGCGGTACCCTGTGCGTACGGAGGTGGTGACTTCAAAAGATAGGACAACAAAGGGTCCTCAACTGATTCCTCTTTCTTATCCGTATCAGTCGGTAAAGCGGGATAACATTTATCTATAGTCATACGTTGCAATCTATCGAAAACTTCCTTTTCCTTTTCCTCCTTATCTCGCTGGAACTGCTCTGCGTTCTTTACTGTCGTAACAATTCCTTCTCTCTTATTACGTTTTATCTGTTTGATTTCTCTCTGCTTTGCTTCTTTGCGCCACAACCGAAAGGAATCAAACATGGCCGGCCTTGCTTTTCTTTGGAACAATTTAGCTTCAAGATTATCTAAAATCGGGGTCTCGAAACTACCATGAGGTGGCCAACTGACTACACCATCCTTCTTAGTGTAACGAACCCAATACTCATTGAATGTAATTGGACCTAATCCGTGTTTACTATATAATTCGTAAGTTGGAGTTCCAACCGGAGGTATCGGACACGAGTCCTCCAGTCGGGAATCCGCACCACACTTTCTAAAACAACTGAACAAAGTACTACGGCCAGGCATCTTGCACACCAGCCGAGTTTCACAAACTTCAAGGGTTATAGGATTTACAAAGTCCCTGCAAAGAGCAAAAACCCTCGGTTTTTGGCGACTGCAGACGTCAAATATCACAACAAAGAACCAAGTACTAAGAACCACAAATGCAATGGAACCATGCAACAACTAAGCACCCACAACTAAGTACTATGGGAGCGACCCACAAATACTTAACTCAAAGATCGATGGCGTCACCAGGAAGGCCCGTCAATCGTCTCGCTGTACCAAGGTCTACGCCAAGCGCCAAAACAGGTCTACAGTCAGGGCAGCAGTCCGTCGCAGCCGTCAGGAGGCGGGAATCTTCACGGGAAAAGTCGTCGGGCCACTTGTTTCGACAACAGGATCGATGAAGCGGGGTGCACCTTCCCTCGGAGATTTCACACGAAGTTCCTCACGATCGTCGGGCTTGGACCGGTACCACTGATGCAGCCCGACGTTGGGCACCAACTGAAGGACTGGGTTTTTCCAAGACCCAGCGGTGCCAGGGATAACACCTAAAACCTTCGTGGGTAACCTGTTCCGGCGTACAAATGACAGAGACACGGGACACTTCCTTCGGCGTCAAAGATTCGAGGTTTATTACTGCAGGGAACAGAAGTCACAAGAAGTACAACAAGTGTAGGTTGGTGGAGCCTGATTCGAATTGCAACTGTGGATCGCTCCTTTTATACAGTTTTCTCTCATAGGTTAGCATGGTACACAAAGGTTTACAACTTGGTTCCCATCGTAAAGACCATAAGGGATCGCTTTCATGTATTCAGGGCCCGGAACATAAGTACAATGACATTTGGTAGTTCCCAACTGTAAAAGCACCTCTTCCCACCATTAGTACATTCCAACCAGCAGTAAACAAATCGAGGAAGAGGCAGAAACAGGTGCAGAGGAAGACAGATACAACGAGCAGAACGAAAAGGGTGTAAAAGGGGTGGTATCGGGAAACACGAGCTGCAGGCATCAAAGGGGACGTGCCTAATGAGATGCACAACTAAGACAATAGACCGGCACGGCAAGATGAGCCTCGAGTGGGGCCATCTGCCTTACAGTGCCATCCCCCTCATCATAAAGAAACGTGTCTTCCGCAAGAGTCTTGGGAATCTCAGGGTCGCGAAGCGGACAGCGTCCGTTCGCTGGCTACTTGAGGGCAAGAAACAAAATGGATGCCGTACCTAAGATGGAACCCGTGGGTTCAGATGGAGAAACCCACGAAACAGACGAACGGTTTAGGCTAGCACAGCGAAAACGCGTACACCCACTAAACTCGTCATTTGCGGTTCGTAGATACCATACTCGACCATATTCGTGCGAGTCGAAAACATCACTTACAATTGTCACGGAACCTCAATAGCATGTTTGGATGCTTTTTTATTGAGTTACAGGGGTCATTGTAATATCATATTAGCTGGTGATTTTAATTGTACATACAAACCACTTGATCGTGAGGATTTGAATTTTAGTCAGGAAGAGGATAAACTGTGGTCAATTCCATCGCTTGAACTCCCGCCTATGAAAAGGTGGACGGGTGCAGCGCTACAACTTAAAGTTTTTTGCATGGAACATGGGCTGCGAGCCGCAAATGGCAGCACGACATCTGACAAACTAGGGAAATGCACCTACTGCAGTTGGATGCACTCTAGTCGTATCGATTATCTCATTATAAGTAAGGAGATGTGGTCAAAAATGTTAGATATGGTGGTGATAGTACGGCCTGAAAGTGACCACAGTCCCCTTTTAGCTACATTAAATATCATTGAAATAGATGCAGTGGTAGAGCCACCACCCCGTTTTGATTCTATAGTATGCCATTTAATGACTCAAGACGTCTTAAATGGGCTAAGGTGGCACTAAACCTGGAGAAATTGCAGGAAATTAATAACTTAGTAGAGAAAACCATAAATAGTCTACAGTCTGATGCATATTTGGATAATGTTGGCCGGGTCCACAAACTATTTTTTAACAAACTCAAAAGTTTTCTTATGGTAAAAAAAAAGAGTGTCTGTATTAATCAATTCGAAGACCGCAGTTTGGTATAACTCAAACTGTCGAAAAGCTTATAGGTCGCTGACAACAGCAATTAGGACTAAAGAACAGGCCACTATTAGAGAGAAGAGATTGGCATATAGTTTAGCTAAGTCCAAAGCCAAAAGGGAATGGGATTAAGCCCACTGGGCTGATTTACTTAATGCCTGCATAGGGAGAGACATGACAAGATTCTGGCACCTGGTTAGATGGGGGAGTGGGGAACCTTGGAACGTCCCATTTAATCATGTGGAAACCGACCATTGGGTCCGCCATTTTAAGGACCAATTTGCTAGTGATTCGGGTGTCCAGGTTGTTTTTGTCCTGCCTTCCTCTCCCCCGTTGCTGTGTATTACAATAAAAGAAGTGGAAGCCGCTCTCCTCCAGATACCCAGGGGTAGGCTCCTGGACTTGACTTTATTCCAGCTGATCTTTTTTTGCAAAATGTTGAGTCTTGGTCATTTTATATTCAACTACTCATGAATGCTATCGACAGGGGCGCAGCAATTTCCAGCACCTGGTTGGGCACCGTCATTCTCCCAATTTTCAAAAAGGGCGATCGCTCTCAGCCAGGTAACTACAGGCCAATAAGCCTGATTGACTGCATTCAAAAAGTATCAGCCAGGGTTATTCTAGGAAGAGTGCAGGCCTGGATAGACGAATGTCATTTCCTTTCTGACTTACAAGCGGGGTTTCGCCAATGTGTTAGCACAGTGGACCAAGTCCTAAGGTTCATCCTTATTCTTTGGCACTTAGTTACTCTGGGGAGAGGCACTATTTATGCCACACTCGTGGACTTGAGGTCTGCCTTCGACCTAGTCCCGCGTTCCAAGCTCTGGCTTTGTTTTTTTAAGTTGGGTATGCCATTGGACATTTTAGGCTTCATTATTAAATTACATACGGAGAATTATGCCCAAATTAGATGGGACATGGCAGGTAATACAACCGAAAAGTTTCTAGTGGAAAAGGGGGTAAGATAGGGGTGCGTTCTCGCACCTACCCTGTTTTCAATATACATCAATGGTGTCTTGAAATATTTTGATAACTATCCTACTGACGCCCCAAGCTTAGGAGGTTCAAAGATCCCTCTACTGATGTTTGCCGACGACACCCTGATTTTATCTAAAACAAGACAGGGCCTTCAACGTGCCCTCTCAAAGTTTGAGGAGTTCTGTGCAGACCATGAGCTGGTTGTTAATGTTGACAAAACCAAGTTCATAGTCTTCCAGAACTCAAACAAGGTTGTCGGAAGGTGTCCTAGAGCAAACATCCAATTTTTCGTATTTGGGGGTAACAATTGATAATAAGTTGACTTGGAAGCCCCAAATAGATTGTCTTACAGTAAGACACGCCCAACTGTCAGGTGCTTTGTTAAAAGAACACAGATGTTCCCATACTAAACCCATTGCACCAGTATTACAGATATACACTACCAAAATAAGTGCT
The DNA here is from genome assembly GCF_964263255.1 of Lissotriton vulgaris. Taxonomy (NCBI): domain Eukaryota; kingdom Metazoa; phylum Chordata; class Amphibia; order Caudata; family Salamandridae; genus Lissotriton; species Lissotriton vulgaris. The sequence continues at coordinate 1,737,099,283 of NC_141691.1, forward strand.
TCCATCCTCCATGGTGCCGAGTTGTGGGGTCATCTTAACTTAGACTCTCTAGTGGTGGCTCAAAATAAATTTTTAAGATCCATGATAGGACTCCCTCAATCCACACCATTGATCCCCCTGTACTTGGATTTGGGATGTCATTCTATTAGGGACATAGCAAGGTTTAGACAAATCGCATATTGGAGACGAATATGGGTGTCTCCGGAGTTAGTCAACTATGCCCAAGCAGTATTGGAAGTTAGGGAGCTGGATGTAAACAATAAACTAGCGTGGTTTAGGTGTGCTAAAAACATCTTTTTTGAGATGGGCCTAAGCCGGCAGGAAGTACTTTTCCCAGCAAGCGTGAGCTAAAGGCGTCTTACTGGCATTTGATTTACAACAAAAGGTTCTCGGCAGCCAGTATTTCTTCCCTGCCTAGTACCTTTCTTGAAACCAAACATGAACCACTATTAGAATCATACTGGGACTTAATCACATCCACACGTGATAGAAAATTATTTCACCAGTTTCGAGTGGGGTCCCTAGTGACGAGGGTCTTCACTTCAAAATGGTCCAATTTTGATGTGTCTAATACTAGATGTCCATTTTATACAGAGAGACCAGACTCTGTGGCCCACATACTTTTTACTTGTCCAGCCTACAGAATTCCAAGGTGTTATGTTATGTTATGTTAGGGGGGTCTTGTAGAGCGCTCAGCTACTCGGGCAGAGTGTCCCGGCGCTATCAGACCTGGCGGGCTGCGGAGTCTGGAAATCGCAGAAAACTACTGATCAAACAGCCAAGTTTTGAGCTCCTTTCTAAAAGAGAGCAGGTTGTCTGATTTCCTGAGATACAGATGCAGCTTGTTCCACCATTGGGGTGGCAGAAGTTTAAAAGAGCGTCCCCCAATGCGCGCTCGTCTGATTGCCGGGACAGTAGCCAACGCTGAGGAGGCGGAGCGTAGGGATCTGGCAGGCTGGTAAAAGCGGATTCTTTTCCTTAAATAGAAAGCACTGGTGCCATGAAGAGCTTTAAATGCCATGGCCAGAGTCTTAAAAAGGATGCGATTGCGCACTGGCAGCCAATGTAGTGAGATTAAAAGCACTGAAGTTTTGGACCTACGACTGAGGCCAAAGATTGCTCACGCTGCAGCATTTTGGACAGTCTGCAGTCTGTTGGTTGAAACCGATTTTCTTGCGACTGGGTACAAGGCTACACAACGAGGCATTTAGAATACTTAAAAAAGCAGTAGATGGTCCCACTGTGATTCTATAGCTAAGTTTCTGGGATGTGTTTGGGTGATCCGTTGGAAAGAAGAGAGGTACTGATTAAAACTAGCACCCTGCTTTGTCCATACTCTAATTGTTTTTATGGATTTTTGTGTTTAGAGTTGACGCTCTTTATATTACCAGGCTTTTATATATTGTGTGTTTTAAATTCTTTTTATACTATTTATTGTCTTAACATGTTTATAATGTCCTTGGTACAATCATGTGTGTGGTCCTATGGAATTGATGTACATTTCAACTTAGCTGTTATGTATATTTCGAGATGACTTTTGTGATTTATTTTTAAATCGAAATAAAGTTTATAAACTGAAACTGAATTTTGTAACGAACGCCTTCGGTAAGTGCGACCCGTTTTTCCGGAAGCAGTGGCAAAGTAATAGCGATGTGGTCCCGCCGCTGGATAACGCACCGCAAAATGAGCGCCAAAAAAGCAGGGAGAATGGACCAATGTTGCCGGGTGTATTATATATATATATATATATATTCACTAAAAAAAACATAGGTTTTAGGCCTTATATAGTTAGGAATTAACATATAAAAAACCATTGAAATTCCTCCTATATAGTTAGCTGGACATTTTATTGATATAAAACCTATGAAATTCGACATATAGTTAGGTCCACTAACTATATATTTCGCGCATCCGTAATCCAATTTATTTACTACAAGCGCGCCACAGACGCGTTTCGGCTCTTGGCCTTCGTCAGTGTGTGATTTACACATGGACAACCGGTACATGATATTGATTACAAGGTAAACAGGTTACACCTCTCAGTCGACATTGACAGAGGACCAAAGCTCTCCCAGCTACCGCGGGCGCCATCTTGTAACGGCAAAAAATATACAAAGGCACTTTAGTAGGATTCGAAGGGCTCTTTGTTTCCTATGTTACTTGGTTAGTTAACAGTAACTTGATTATAATACACCACTGGCATCTCCTCACGGTTTTTCCTGGTACCACTCACCCTTTGCACTTTGTATGATACGTTATGATTTATTTAATGTGATACACAAATTTACATTACAGGTTGCACATAGAGTAATCTCTCTTTGTTTCTTAGAGGACCATTGCCGATCCACGGCTATATCAAACAGTGTATAATAATTCTCTTGTATTGCGAATAACATCTCCCATCTATGCATACTTACCTATCTGTAGGTATGATTACGTGCAGTACATTCATTGTGAATAGAAATGTTTGTATATTTTTTGCCGTTACAAGATGGCGCCCGCGGTAGCTGGGAGAGCTTTGGTCCTCTGTCGATGTCGACTGAGAGGTGTAACCTGTTTACCTTGTAATCTATATCATGTACCGGTTGTCCATGTGTAAATCACACACTGACGAAGGCCAAGAGCCGAAACGCGTCTGTGGCGCGCTTGTAGTAAATAAACTACTGTGTGAGTCAAGGTACCCCCCGAGTGCTGTCTTCTCTTCCTTGGGACTGCAAGGTTGCTTGAGCGCAATATATATATATATATATATATATATATATATATATATATATATATATATATCCGTTCCAACTCCTACTCTCGGCAAAAGTGCAGAGTCCTCGACGTAGGTACATATATATATATATATATATATATATATTTATTTATTTTTTTCATTGGTTTTTTAAAGGCTATATATAGTGTATAACCTTTGGTTTTTTCAGTGAATACATATATATATATATATATATATATTTCGGAGTGCTTAATAAGAAGGGGCATAGTAGTAGAAAGGGTGGAAAGATAGAAGCAACTCCGAAGGCTACCGAAGGCACTAGCTGCAACGGACAGCTCAGCAGCTCCGGCCTCGGGAGCCCTGCAGAGTCAGCCGCCGTCTTCCTTCTTCTCCCCTAGCGGCGGGGTATATATTTCGGAGTGCTTAATAAGAAGGGGCATAGTAGTAGAAAGGGTGGAAAGATAGAAGCAACTCCGAAGGCTACCGAAGGCTCTAGCTGCAACGGACAGCTCAGCAGCTCCGGCCTCGGGAGCCCTGCAGAGTCAGCCGCCGTCTTCCTTCTTCTCCCCTCGCGGCGGGCGTTCCCGGCCGGCCGCGCTGGGATTGGCCGGCCGGCCCCAGCACTAGTCGGCCGCCGTCTTACTTCTTCTCCCCTCGCGGCGGGGGGCGGGCGTGTCCAGCCGGCCGCGCTGGGATTGGCCGGCTGGCCCCAGCACTTCCGGGTCGCGCGGCGGCCCGATTTTAGGCAGGCGGAGAGAAAAACGAGCCGCTTCTCTTGCGAATGGGAGGGCTCCCTCCCATCACGGGAGCCCTGCAGAGTCAGCCGCCATCATCCTTCTTCCCCCTTGCGGCGGGGGCGGACATTTCCAGCCGGCCGCGTAACACTTCCGGGTTGCCGCGGGCAGCGCGGCGGCCCAATTTCAGGCAGGCAGGCAGGCACAGTGCGCGCACGCGTGCGCGCTTATAGATATATAATTGAATTCAAATGCAATTTTCTCAGCAAATACTGGACGGATTTACACCATTTAAAGAAAAGCGTAATCTGCGAACCAGTCTCTTCCATTTTACCAAATTTCAAATAATTCCGTTCAGCCGTTCGGGCTGTAGCCGAGTCTAAAGGTCCTATGGAAATTAACATGGGGAAAACACGTTTTGGGACCCCCTTTTTTCTCAGCCCCCACTTGACGAATCCCCCCCAAATTTTCAGGGAAGGAGCGGAGCGGAGCGAGCCATCTTCTTCGAGAAATTTGCGAAGATTCATCAACCAGGGCCAAAGTTATTCTCAATAGAATGTTGAGGATTTCCTATGGGAAACCGTCCTAACTATATATACCTACTGGCTACAGCCAGTAGGTAATATATATATATATATATATATATATATATATATATATATATATATATATATATATATATATATATATATATATATATATATATATATATATATATATCCTTTTTACAAATGATGACGCCATGTGCAATTTTTAAATTGTATTTTCTGCTGCTAACCAAAGGCATTTCGACTGTGGAACAGTCTTGCTACCAGTGAGCAAGATTGTTTCACAGTCGAAACACTATTTAACCCATGGGGCATTTTTGTTTGTATATCTAAGATATATCTTGATTCTAATCTCCCCAGTTTTAACTGTCTGTTCCCACCTCTTATATCTTTGGGCACATGGTTCAGACAGAAAAAGCTTGACTGATCTCTATTGCTATGATGGTGGCTGGGAAATTATCTTGCCACCGGGTAAGTTAGATCGTTGGTGGCAATGGCTCTAAGATGTTCCAAGATGTTCCAAAATCCTTATCTATGTCAGATGGATGGTGCTTCCAATATATTTGCTCAAACGCTCCGTCCATCATCCCCTTTTGTATTGCTTCGATATATTTAAGTCCACACGGTCAAACTAAACAGTATACCGTGTGGCTGGTGTTGCAGTTCATATATTTCCCTATAACTTGAGGAAATTTGAGCCCAGGTACTAACTAGATAAGACAAAACCATGTGGCTATTTTTACAGGCCTTACATCTCCCACAAGGGAAGAACCCTTTAATAGGTCGAAACTTGACTGTTGGATCTCCTTCACATAATGGCTTTGTACCAAATGGTCTTTTAATGACTGTGCATTCCTGAATGTGAGTAAGGGGGATCTAGCCAGATCCTTCCCTATAATGGAGTCTGCTTTTAGAATGTGCCAACTTTTCCTAAATGAACGTGTATATATATATATATATATATATATATATATAAGAAATGTATATAGGATAAAAGGAACAAGTTCAACCATCTGTCAATTTATTGATAGCACGTGTCCAGGTAACTGCAGGGCAAGTCATCCCTACTACCATTCATAAGTAGGCATGCACTGACTTTTTAAGCATTACATTGATAATACCATTCCTTGCTTATCTAATTAATACCTCAGATAAATTTGACATAGTGATATCTGTCAATAGGGCTGTTAGGCACAGATGAGAATCTGTGTATCTATTAAGATGTAATTGTAAGAAGGTACCATTTTTTTAAATTAAAAAAAGTTTTAAAAATCACGATTTCAAAATGATCTGACTATAGTAGAGGAAACATAGAAGGAAACTGAACCATGTTTTAGAGTCAGAAATGGATGTTAAGCATGCACCTACCTAAGGAGGTTGTCATGCCCACATACCTGTGAAGACTTATAGCAGCCATAGTAGTAATGATATTGTTTGCCTCAGGCATGCAAGGTGGTTCAATCCAAAAGTTAAATTGATTGAGAAGGATACTTATCCAGTAAAAAATTGGAGTCTTTATCAAAAAGAAGTTCCATGATTCTACTCAACTATAAAACCTAGTGGTCAGTGTTTATTTTAACTAGACTTCTGTATTCTGTAACAGAGAAAGCAGAAGGAGCAGGCAGGGATGAGGAACTTAGAGGAAAATAAGAAATGTGGCAGAAGGTTTACATAGTTTACATGATCAAATAAAGTAAAATGATACTTAATTTTAGGACACAAAGCGACAATCTTATCCGTGTCAGTTGTAAGCCCATAGAAAATATCTTTAACAAGAAGAGAGGACGACGGGGGCATGGCCAACCAACATGGCTGCACGGACGTAATTCCGCACGGCCCCGCAGATTTGACTGCCGCAATGCCCGAAAAGCGATTTAAACCACACGACCTAATGGCATAGGATGTGCGGCAGCGGGAGGGCACAGTGACGTCTAGAAACCCCTACTCTTTACCACCTTTTGCCCCAGTGGACGGACGGACCCATGACGTGGAGCTGCTCCCAAGATGCCCGCTGCTGCAGTTGCAGAGTAGGAAGAAACGCAGGCGCGCACGGTACCGCAGTTGCGGCCGATGCACTCCGCATCACACAGGAAAAGTCTCCCTTCCACCTGGATACAGTAGAGAAAAGGAGCAGTGTGGATATGCTTTTTAACACCAGCAAACCAGGCCAGGTACACCCCCAGGGTGAATACAAACACGGAAGACTAGCTGCCATCACAGCACTCAGGTAGGAGAATGCAGTAGATAAAGGTGATTTAGAAGCCTGGGCCCCCCCAAGAAAAACTACTATAGCACTGCGAGAGCCCGGGTCTTGCTAATGGTGTCTGACCTCAATATGGCACCCAACAAGCCTCCGTGCTAACAAGGGACATTCTGTGGAACTACTGAGCAGAGAGAACTAGAGCCACGGTGGGACACCACAAGAGAATCGAATCAAACTATAGTGGAGACTGCAAAGAAGGGTGAACCGGAGAGGAGAGAGAGGCTCCCACCCTGATGCAAGCAGCCAGGGGTGAACGCTGGGGGTCTAGTGAGCCAGAGCCATATTGATTCTCACTCGAAGACCCGTAGCATGCTGTGGGACCCCCCTGCTGGATCCACGCTTAAAGGAACAGAGGGTGGCTCTGTACGGACTGAGGACCAAATCCCTATGCCTCCGAAGAAAGCTCAAGGCAAAAGAATCTCTAACTACTTCGCCCCATTAGCTGCCCGGGTGGAAAATGAGAATGACGTATGAACAGGGAGCGCAACGGCTCTCACTGGGGAAGAGCTAATGCCGTCGCTGAGAGATGTTAAGAAAGAGCTCCGGGAGAACATCAAGGCTGACATAAACGCATCATTTGAATGGAGATAGGCACAATATTGGTGGCACAGCAAGCCGATGTGGACTCGGCGGGAACTTGCACTCTTGACCTAGAAACAAAGTGCTGGGAACTAGAGGAGTGAAAGTCACCCCTGGAAGAAAGATCTGTCAACTTGCACAACCAACTCTGTGTCACCATCCTCAAATTTGAAGACCTCGAGAACCACTCCCATAGAAACAACATAAGGGTGAAATGCCTGGAGGAAGAATGTGAAGGACCCGATTTAGAAGCATTCATGGTGGGGCTCTTCTCCACGCTACTGGGTAATGGTAGCCCAGAGGTCCAGCTGGAACAGGTCCACTGGGTCGGCTCTTGACTGTAGGGTGACAATAAGCGACCTAGAGACACTCTTGCCAAGTTTAACTCCTTTAAAGTTAAAGAAATTATCCTTCGAAAGGCTAGAGGCAGCGACAAGGTCACCTTTCAGGGTGCAACATGCTCTCTTTTCTAAGATGTAGGCCAAACAACACTGGCCCGAAGACAACAATTTTGCCCGGCCACAGATGCTCTAAGGGAACGCCAGATGAAATACAAATGGACTAACCCCTTTGGCATAGCCTTTCTGTTCAACAACAAGCAACTCCACTTTACAGATCTAGTAGAGGCGGCGGACCTGCTTGACCTTAAGAACACTTCACTGCAAAAAGCAACGACTTCCAGAGACGACAATGTAAACCAGCCAACGGAGGTGGCACAAAGTCAAAGGGGTGATACTCAAGGTATCACTAGCCCCCTGACACCAGACTCAAGATGATCCCAAGATGCTCCCCATGATATTCTTGAACACAACAAGGTAAAGAAAGGTTCGGAGGAGGGTGGTGGTAAAAACATTTACATGGTTGACCTCTGCATGCACCCAAACGCTGTGAACTACGGTCCCACTGGACCCCTGACATAAGGCTTGAGATGTTCCAGAGGTGCCCCCCATGGTTCTCCTTTAGCATGACAAAGTAAAGCAAAATGGGGGGGGTCTTTTTTGGGGTGGCCTCTGCATACCCCCGAACGCTGTGAACTCAAGCATGTGCCAGCATGGACTCTGGGTCCCATAAATTGACTGGTGAGTATGATACTCCTCCTTTATCGCTGGCGGGGGCTTGCTGGACGGCCTCTGTCCCACAGATTCCAAAACTGGGGCACTGGAAGCAGAAATGGGCTCGTTCCCAGACCTAATGTTTGTGAGGCTCCTCTATTATTTTGGGAACCTCTCAGCTCCAATGTATTTTTTTTGTTGCTGTTAATATTTATTACTGTGGTATCTTATGATGTAATTCTAATGCATGGTCTGATGGATGGGTGGAGGGACTGGGGGAGCAGTGGGGTCAACTTGGATGGGCTGCCTTTTCTCTGCAGAGACACTGGGTATCACACGAACAATGGCGGTAAATTATATGTGAGGGGTCTTAACTCCGCCAATTAGAGGCAACGCCTGTGGAAATGTCTGGGAGATCATCATATTGAGATAGTAGCACTGCAAGAAACTCACCTGAAAAAAGGCGATGATCTTGACCTGAAACATAAAACGTATCCCTTAATTTTTTGCTCCTTAACTACCACGAAACAGAATGGGGTTGCCCTTTTCTTCCACAACTCAGTTCACTTTCACCCCCACCGACACTGTGACTGACAGGGCAGGGAGGTTGGTTATGGTCAGGGGCGACCTGAGGGGACGACCATGCACCATAGCTACGGTATATGCGCCCAGAGGGATTTGCCAGAGGGGACAATCTTACTAGGGGATTTCAACCTTATATGGGTTCCATCCATGGATACGACTCACCCCCACAGAACAGCTGGAGGGCTGTTCAGTAATTCATTAAAAGCCTCTTTGCAACGCATGGGCCTGGTAGACAGGTGGGGAACCCAAAATCCATCAGCCCGAGATTACTCATTCTTCTTTCACTCCCATAGAATATACACCAGGAGAGACCATATCTTCATTAGTCAATCGCTTTCCCAGTCGCTTCTAGGAGCACAATTCCACCTAATATGTCTTTCGGACCATGCATCATTGGAGATATCACTCAACTGGCCATCCTCGTGCACGAAAGACGCAAGATGGTACTTCTCCAACTCCCTTGGCAGAGTTAGGCTCCTTCGGGATGAAATATGAGGAGCTATCAAAGAATTCTTTACCATAAAGGACCCAGCATATACCTCCCATGCAAACAATTGGGATGCTTTTAAGGCAGTCATAAGGGGGAAATGCATAGCCCTAGTCACCACACTAAAGAAACAGCAAACTGAAGAGAGACTGGTCTTAGAGGGGTACCTACAAACAGAAGAAAGAGCACATAAAAACACCCCATTGGTACAGACTCTGTGGAAAATAACGGCACTAAGGGGGAAGTTGCGGGCCATATACACCAACACGCCGAAAAAAACATCCTGCACATTCAAGCCCGAGAATACGAGGGGGAAAACAAAATAGGTCCACTTTTGGCTCTCTCAAGGGACGAGACAGGGCTGCCCCCCTCCCCTATGCTCTTTGCCCGTTGCATTGATCCGTTGACAGCGAGAAAACGATCAGACCCCAACATTCGGGTATCAGGTTTAGCCCAGATGAGCACAACATTTTGCTCTTCGCTGATGACGTCCACCTGCCAGCCAGGATCAAAGAGCTTGCTTATCCCAGCGATTATTAAATAGTCCACGAATGGAAGGGGAACTGGCCCTCCCAGATTTCAATGGCTATTACAAAGCTGTCCAGCTTGGGGTTCTTGCTGAATGGTCCCTTAGGGAATCTGAGAAACACTGGCTCTATATGGATCAGCAAATAACAGGCAGAACCACGTGGGATCTTCCTTGGAAACAGAAGCAAGATAGACCGCCGAATGTATATATCAGCACCCCCTTGGCCACCACACTTCTAGTATGGGATAGTGTAACCAAGTCACTGCCTCTGACATGCTTTTTTATCCCCCTACACTCCCATCCATTTTAACCTGGCACTCTCCCAGGCTCTCGCAGAGGGTCCCTTTGACACATGGAGAGAGGGTTGATGCCTTATGTTATCTGACCTTTTTAACCCCTTTGGTGCTCGTGACGAGACCAGCTCATCATGAGTCACGGTGGAGCTGTGCCCATGACAAGCTGGTCTCGTCATAACAGCGCCGCTCCGCCCACACACGATTAATTCCCGCCTGTGCGGGCAAATTAATCAGTGGGCGGGGTCGTGACGAGACCAGCTCGTCATGAGCATAGCTCCACTGTGACTTATGACGAGATGGTCTCGTCACAAGCACCATGGCACCGCGCTCATCCCCCGCACCCTTGCACCGTGGGGGAATTACCCCCGCAGCGAAGTTGTTAAGAAGGCGTGAACACTTTCTTTCGCAGAATGTGCTGCCCACTTTAAATTGCAGCCCACAGAAAAATATCATTACCTACAGCTTAGGCACTGGGTACAACAACACCAGGTGCATTTGGCTGCGACCAGGGACCTATTCCCTATTGAAAAATGTATGCAAACGGGCACTACGATTAAGGGTTGCATATCATTCCTTTGCTCCCTTTTATTAACATCGGGCCCACTTGACCCCACGGCAACGAAGATTTGGGGACGCCCTACTCCCCTCCCTCTTGGAAAACAAACAATGGACTTCCCTATACAAAGACATCACTAAATATAACTATTCCCTGTTTTTAAGGGAAGCCCACTATAAAATCATGTACGAATCGGACCTACATCCACAGAAACTGCACAAGATTTTCACTAACACCTCAGATAAATGTTGGCAGGTCTGTGGTATGTTGGGAGACGTTCAGCATATATGGTGGTATTGTCCCTCTATTCAACCCCTCTGGAAAGAAATACTCTCTCAAATTAAAACCATTCTAGGATACCCAATTACGAACACCATGGAGCACACTCTCCTCGGGGTGTGGGACCCAACTCTGAAGTACCAATCCCAAGGGGACAGATCCATCATGTGGCTATGCTTGGGGGCAGTGAGTATCCTAGCTGCACGTTCACTGGCACGGCAAGACTTCCTTAGTAACTGCCTAAAATAACTTTTCGACTCTCCCGCCCTCTTAGATTCAATGAAATATCTCGCGGCACCGTGACGGCAACACGCCCTTTTATACAGTCCTTGACTGCAACACAGCTATAAATCTCTCAGCCCTTCCAGGTATTATCTTTCCACCGAGATAGCCTCCCCACTCCCCTGCCCGTTCAACCCTCACTTAGTTCACCGCGCCGCTCAATTATCACCGCGCCGTTTATTTACTATCGCGTCTCCACCACGAATCCTCACGTTTTCTTGCGCATGGTACCGCGGCTCAATTCATAAGTACTTTAAGCTCAAATACAACTATTTTTTCAGCGAAAGAACCCGAGGTGGTACGCCTGCATGAGTATGTACCAAGCATAGCCTCTATGAATGGTTTATGTTATCACCAATATCACTCGCAACCTCGCGGCTCAACTTATAAAGTAGTAAATGCTGAATACAAGTATTTTTATGTTGATACCTTAGGCTATACGCCGGCATGAATATGCACGCATGGCCACCCATGTCACCTACAATCTTGCCCAGAACGCCGAGCACCAGACAAACTCTTAGGTGGTACGCATGCATTTGGAAAAACGTTGCACAACCTTCACCAATGTTTTAAACATCACTATGTCACTTCTAAAACCTTTACAGTACTACCAGACTATAAAATTAAGTCATGCCTAGTATCTAATTGATATTTTCTTGTTTATGTTTTTTCCTTTTTTCTCCGTTTGTAAATTATGTAAATCGCAACAGTGGTTATGTGACATATGCAAAATAATTCTAAGACAAACATGACTTAATGTTTCTGTCCTGAAGATGATGCATGTATCTCTGAATTGCATCGAAACGTCGTCGACTCTAAAAGCACCATATGTTGTTTTGAATTCAAAGAAATGTCGTTAACAATGGGTTGCTCAAAATGAATCTCAGTCTGTTATATTGAGTAACAGTGCAGACCGCCTTGTGCGTTTCTTACATAAAACCCTGTCACCTGTTTTGTCTTGTTTCCTGTGGGTCACAGGTTGTGCCCACTTTTGTATAAATGTTGAGATACCTGAACTATTATAAAAAATCTAAATAATAAAATCCTGTCCGGCTGGACAGAGGTTATATACTATTCAGTATATGTCTATTCCTTTGTATGATCCTAAATAACTAGGGTCCTCTGTCTTGTACAATATAATATGTTTGGGGGCAGGCAACATGGCAAAAGCTGCAGCCTGGAACAAACCAGAGGACCCTTTCCCTTGCAACCTCGACTGTGGCGGGAATTATCTCTTGAGCGAATTACAGATATTATTGAGGACTCACGGAACGGCTTTGGCTATGTTTGGAACACCCTGGGGAGTTACCTATTAGAGGCTTTACCCTTATTTGCATGCGAACCTAGATTACAAGCCCTCCATCTCTTTATGATTTAATGACTTGGGCTTGCCCCGCTCGGTGGATGGACGCTGCATTGTCTGGGGAAGCCCTCAAAGAGGGTGGTTGTGGGATAACCTGGGGTCTTGAAAGGGAAGTCACCCCGAAATACGACCCCCGTCCTCACACACACCCATGCCAACCTAGACCTATTATTCACATCACCACGGAACAGTCGGTTTGTTTCTGTTTTTCTTTCTGGTTTATCCCATATTTTTTGTTTAAGCTGCACATTACCTGGGGAGCACAAATGAAAGCTGCAGCCTGGAACATATAAGCTTTATATTGGAAATGGTGTAGGGACAACTCTACCACATCTGGGGAAAATGTGAAAATAAACAAACTATGTTGAGAACTTGTGAAAATGCTGTGTTTCGTTTCAGATATCTGTAACTCTTGACATGTGAACCGTGCCCGGAGGAACTACAATGTGCTGTGAAATTCTTCAAAATCAATAATAGGTTTTTGACCCAAAAAAACGGGGGGGAAGAAGACTACTAGATAGTTTCAAAGGCAATGCCGGTTGGTAGGAAACGGAAGAATCAGGTGTGCTGAGGCAGTTGATGCCATCTGTCAAAACAAAAAAGTGCAAATATATGTGACACTTGTAAAATTATCACATACGAAAGAATATTGCTTTTGGCATTTTTTCCTACAGTAAAACGTGGTAAAATCGATTTTATCCGACCCATTTCCCGCATCCACCAGCAGCGGGCTCATGGCTATGGCTTCTTATTTTAATGTCGGTATACATGTTGTTATTTATGGCATTTTCTCTGCACAATATCATTAAAAATATGCTTTTAAGCTAATCAATTACTGTATTAACCTTAGTTGACAGGTACATTTCTTGTATTGGTTCCCATACATTAAATGTGAACTAGACTTTTAAAACATAAGAGTAGTACAATACTGACTCACATCATAACTTAAAAGCACCACAGTACAATTTAGGTGGACTGCTCATGCGTGGCGCAATGAAACATATTGCATATGGCCTTCAATGAAGCATATTTCCATAAGTAACATCACTGATTGCTTTGGGACCACAAATCAACTATTATATTACCAACTACAAACCAATCGCAAATGTCACTACTTAATTTCACATTTCTCACGTAGTCCTATAAATCTCTGGAACATTAAACAGATGGTTATAGTTCTGTACACAGTGCAGCTGGTCTTTACAGACAATTCGTCCCTGTTAATTAGCTCACCGTTCACATGACCACTAATTGCGATTCAGTATTATTAACACATACTAAGAACTGTGTGCCCAATTTAAAATGTATTGCACCTCTCTCAGTAATTTGTCATTTCTTCCAATGTTTACCTTTCCGACTGGTTGTTTACATAGACAATTTAGGGAGTTTTTCCAAGGTTCAGTTACAATTTAATTAGGGACTGTCCAGTTCTTAAGATGTGCCATGCGTTCAAAAGAGATAGATGGTGTGCTTCAAACCACCTGTAATAATATCCTGTCTTATAAGGTCCCAGTTATCATGTGGTGCACTGTCATATGGATACTTCGTTACATATATTGCGTTAAGTTAGCATGAGTGTATTACATGTTTAAACAGCCGTTTTTCCTTCGGCTTCAGTTTTGCACACAACACCTACTTGTTGTTGTCGCTTTCACCCTAGAAGCGGTGAGGTGGTTTATTTGAGAATAATATGTTATTTCTATGCTATCAGCTTTGCCTGGTACACTTGGTACAACTGTCTGCACACTGAGAGCTGAACAGTCTAAGATTAACCTAACACAAGGTTGCTGGAAGGCCTGATCCTCGCACCACATTAGACATAACACAAATAATGTTGATGCCAACATTTTGGGCTCTACGCGGGTTTAAGATAGAGTTACACGGAATGAACGAGGACACTTGGTGCTGCGCATGAAGAGAGCTGGTAGCTGTTGATGTGATCTACTCCTACTGACATTTAGAGGTATGGGGCCGCCCTGCTAAAGCCCGAATGAGACCTTCTTATATATAAAATAATATACTAAATAGGGTGCGCGAAATATAGGTGATATAGATTTCTATAGATTTTGCATTATAACATGCTATCACCATTTGCTTACTATGGATTAGTGACTATGCTGCTGACTCTGATTTTTATAATCTGCATTTTGGTATTATACAAGATACTGCGTTTGAGAACTTTGCATTGAATAATAAATATTTCAAACTTGCACTTGTGTTCTTTGACTCTCAGTTTTGGTTTGAAATGATTATATAACGAAAGAGTGTTCATGTGTTCCACGATTCCTGAGGTATTCTAAAGTTCATGTTCTGGTTTGTCTAAGACATGGATCATTCCATAATGAGCCATGAGACACTGTAGCTAGCTAGGTAAGGGGATTTCTGACACTGAGATGAGTTTTGGATCATCCTAACTCACTGAGGTTCTAGATCTCTATGCACAGTTCTGTGAGAGAACGGAAACCCTGCTACATGGCGCCCGTACGTTGTTGGCCTTAAATCATGACACTCGAGTAGTATATCATTCAAACCTTGACACCTTCATTCCTGTTTCCGGTAAACGGTGGTGTCGGAATAACCTACCTATTTTTTAAATAGGTCTTTTCAAGCTTGAATTCTTCTAAAAACGGTTTCTTTGAATTACTACCCAGTTGTGCTACAAAGTGTTCTTTGTCCTTTTTTTCACTTCCTGTGCTACCATGGCCATGGACATACCGCAGCATAGCCGCGTCGCGGTTCGCGACCACTTACGGGCATATACTGTCCCTGTGGAAGGCTTGGCTGTGGTTCTAGTGGTGAGTGCGGAACATGCGTACCCGTACGAATTGTTTTATTCCTGGGTGACATTTCCGGCAGTGGACGCTAATTCGGGTGTCTTCCATTCATACACTGCCTCGGCTGTACCGGCGGCTTATGCTCCGTACAGGGCACTGGAAGTACCTATCGATGCTTGGCAGCACGGAGTTTGGTTTGGTGGTGCCCTACCCCATTCTTTAACGGCTCCGAGGTTAGGTCCTTTGTCCATTCCGGGCACAAATTGGCCCGCTTTGGGTGGATTTACTCCTCATCCTAATCGCGCCACTTGTAATGTGGGTGACCTGCGGCGTCTTCAAGATGTCGCGGTTGGAGTGATTAGAGCGCTTGTTCATTACATTGGTCGTAATATTCATGGCGCAGCCCCCGCAGGTGCGCAGCTTCGGGCAGAACAGGCTGGTTTGAAAATCAGTCCTGTCTTGGTGAATTCCATTATGGGCAGAAAGCCAGAGAATAAGGATGATTTTCCTTACTGGCTTGCCGAGAAATTCGACCAGCTGGAAGCTGTGTTTCCTAATACGACTCCGGGTGAAAAACACCGGATTCTTACGCTTAGTTTACCGAAGGATTTAGCCCCGGAACTTGCTGACTGTGAAACATGGGGTAAGACTTTTGCGGCGGTTTACTCGAGGTGCTTTGGCACCCCGTCAGTGTCGAACCTTTCTGCGGTCCTAAAACGTGTTCAGGATGATCACGGACCGGAGTCGGCAGTTGAATTGGGTATGCGCCTGAGCGGCTCGTTTGAGACAGTTTGCGGTCTTGTCCTTGCAAATGTCAAGGGAGATGCAGTGAACTTTCAGGTGGCCAATGCTCTGGCGTTAATTCCCGATGCCGAGAAACCCCGTCAGCTGGCAAGAATTATTGTGGCGGCTTATAAAACGGTTGGCCGCAATTCTAAGGGTGTAAAGGCTTTTTCTGAAAAAGAGAAGAAGCAGCCCCAGGGGCAGTCTTCGGAAACGGGTGGACAGCCCAAGTCCAAAAAACAAAATTGGCCTAAAAAACAGAATCAGGGTAAGCAACAACAACAGCAGACACAGGTTTCTAGTCCTACGCCTTCGCAGCCTGCGCAGTCAGATCGAGTTTATGATTTGCGCGATCGCGCGACGATTAAATCGCCTGAGAGATTTCAGGCTTCTGACCAACGCTCTCCTCGTTCCTTTCAGGACTCATCGGCTCCGTCAACCGGTGGTGGAGGGGGCGGCAGTGGCAGGGGTGGCCAGCAAGGACGTGGCCAGCCCCGCACGCGAAGTGAAGGGGATCAGCGGGACGACTCTACGCCAAAGAGACCGCAGTTTGCCAAGAAGAAAGTCGCAGCCTTAACGGCGCATCGATATGCCCCAGATAGTGAGAAAGCGGCTTCGGAATCTGACGTGGGCTCTGACCTTGCTGGACAGCGCGGCGGAGATTACCATAGTGAGAGAGGCCCTCCGTCCACTGTTGAAGGTGACAGCGACTGAAACTTTTATTGTGATTGAAATAGCTGATACACATGTTGCTCCCCCTGAAAGACTTTTTGAAATTGTGCTGTTAATTGAAGGTGACATGCAGCGAACTGTAAAAGGGGTATTTTGGGAAAATCTTTCGGATACGTATGACATTTTGCTTTCAGAGGCTGACTGGCCCCCACCTTTTGTTCTCGCAGCTCCGCGAGGGGAGGAGGTGATCCTCCCCAGTTTCGCGCACACTGTATCGAGAGTGGAAGCGCTGCATTTTGCAGAAGAGTGGGCTCTGGCGCTTGCGCCGGCTGTGTACCGAAATCAGTGTGGCTGGGATAAATTGTCCCCTAGCCATGAGATTCCTTTACGGTCACAGCCGCAGCCACAACCCCAGTATCCCATACGGCGTGAAGCTAAAGCTTCGGTCGCGGCTATCCTTGAACAATTGGAATATCAAGGTGTAATTGAAACGTGTGTGTCACCAATGAATAATCCCCTTTTTACTGTTAACAAGCCGGACGGCTCATATCGTCTGGTTTTGGATTACCGGCATTTGAACTCGCATTGCCGTAACTGTGCAGTACAGAATACTCACGGCTCTGCCCTAGTGAATAGTCTTGAGCGTAAACGGTTCAAAACCACGCTTGACATTTCCAATGGTTTTTATGCACATAGATTAGATGGTCTAAGTTCCCAATGGACCAGTTTTACGTGCGGCGGCGTACAAAAAATGTTTAAACGACTCCCAATGGGATATAAAAATAGTCCTGGAGTGTTTTCCGCCCGCATAGTCTCTCTTTTGGAGAGCTTCGATCCAGTTGCTTGTTCGTATGTGGATGACATTTATCTCACAGACGACGAACTTTGGGTGCATCTGTGTCGAGTAAACAGCATAATTTGTAACTTTGCAGACATGGGTTACAAGTTTAACTTTGCAAAATCACACATTGCGGAGTACACAGTGTTGTTTCTGGGTTATGAACTTAACCACGAAGGAAAGGGGTTGGCTCCTCACTTCCTGGAGAAATGCGTGCAGTTGCGCTCTCCGACAACGCTGAAAAAATTACAGTCTTTACTGGGTTTTTTAAATTTCGGGAGGACATACATTCCGGAATATGCCCAGCGTATCAAGCCTTTATATGCCTTGGTACAACCATCTTTTTCCAAATCATGCTGGCTGCCTGAGCATTAAGCCATTCTGCAGTCTTTGCAGGCTGATATGCTCGCTTCTGACTACTTACAGACTCGTGATAACCAGACCAACCTGGTGATAAGAATTATCCCTGGGACGGTGGGTTTCACGTACCTGACTTTTAATGAACGGGATACTGTACCTATTGCTTACAAGTCACACTTATACACTTCGGCTGAACTGCGTTTTTCCACTGTGGAGAAAGTTTTAACGGCTGTGCAGATGGCAATTCTTAAGGAACGTGCCCTGTCGCAGGGAAAGCGCATGTTGGTTGTCACCCCGTGTCCAGCCTTGGAGGCGGTCACGAAAGCCAGTGTACCGAATTCTAAAGCTTTGCACCCTAGGTGGATTCAGTGGGCTACATCCTTGACATCCCAGGATGTCACGTTTATTTTTGACGCCGCTTTACGGTCGCAGGAGTATTTACAGTATGAATTTGTTCATCCTGCTCCTTTAGCGATGCGGCCGTTGGAGGATTTCCATTGTATCATTTACACTGATGGTTCGGCGCAGGTTGCGCATGGCTCTAAACATGCCTACGTTTCCGCTTGCGCCATTGTAGTCGGTGCCATGGTGAACGATGAGTTCAAGTCCAGTGTTGTGCACACGCAAACACTAGGGGACTGCACCGCACAATTAGCAGAGCTTCGTGCTCTTATGCTCGCATTGGAGTACGCTGATCCACGTGTGACGACTTTAATCGTGAGTGATTCTTACTACTGTGTCCAGTCTTACAATGAGAACTTGTTCTTTTGGATTCAGAATGATTTTCGTGATTCCAAAGGTAGCACAATAAAACATAAAATGATCTGGGTCCGAGTGGCGGAACTTAAAGAGAAACTGCCGCTCGTGTTTGTGATTCATACTCTCGGCCAGCAGCGCGTGGGGGTCCATGCTGTTGGTAATTCGCTTGCTGATGAGGCAGCGAAGTCTGCGGTATCAAAATACTTGGTTGCAGCAGTCACGAGGTCCAAAAGCAAAATAGATGATGACATCTTGGCGGCTGTTGCTGCCACGGAGAAGGGAGGTAAATATCCTGCGGGGTTCCCTTCGAAGTACACATACCACTTAAGTCCCGATAAGGTTCCTTATGTGAAAATTCCTGAAGTTGGAGAGCGTCTAGTTCCCAACTCGGATCGCAGAGCTTCTCTGATTACAGCGGCTCATGAAGGTGTGGCGTCTGCGCATGCGGGCGTCTCAGCCACTGTAACTCAGCTACAACAGAGGTTCTGGTGGCGGGGACTGTACAAACAGACGCGCGATTATGTCCTTATGTGTGACATTTGTCAGCAGATCAAGCCTTCTACTGCTGCGCGTCCGCCTCAGACACAGTTGTACATCTCTAATAAACTGCTTGGTTGCGTTTATTTGGATCACTGCGGTCCTTTTTCTTCTGATACTGCGTATAAATACATCTTAGTAGCAGTTGACTCATGCACACGCTTTGTGTGGGTATGGCCGCATCGAAGCGCTGATTCGCGAACTGTCATTAAGGATTTGCGTGTCTTTGTGGGAATCTTTGCTTGTGGTGCTTTCCATTCGGACCAGGGTCCGGCTTTCGCCTCTAAGGCGTATAAGGATGCTATGGTTTCATTGGGAGTACAGGTGAAGTTTTCAAGTCCCTACAGGCCTGAGGGCAATTCTGTAGTAGAAAGAATGAACCGCGACTTAAAGCAATCTTTGACAGCCCGAGTTATAGGCACTGGTAGAAACTGGCTGACCCACCTCTATGGCGTGCAGCGTGCGCTTAATAATCTCCCTAGAAGGTCTCTGGGTGGGCGGACCCCGTACGAAATGCTCTTTGGTATCAAGATGTACGTCCCTGACCTCGATGGTGCAGACTGCCAGGCCCAGGCCGCGGCCTTTGACGTAGATGAACATTGCAATGTTTTACAGGATCTACAAAAGACCAGAGACAGTCTTGCAAAGGAACACTTGCCCTCCACATCGGATGATGCGTCGCAGATCCCGGTAGTTGGCTGGCTACCCCAAGTTGGAGAACTGGTTCGAGAGAAGATCGATAACAAGAAAGAGTTTGGTCCCTCATATCGAGCACCGGTTCGAGTTCTTGGAGTGAAGGGCACAAGAACAGTCATTTTACCACCACTTCCAGGTCGTAAAGAAAACAGATTTATTTCTATTGACAATGTCAAGACACACAGGGTGGCCGATTCTTCATAGCATGACACCGGCTGTATCCTGTCCTTCCATGGTGAGGCACTCTGTGCTGGCTATTACATCTGGTGCAGATCAGGAGGTGTCCCTCGAGATGCCTGCCATATCCAGTCCTTTATTAAATACTATTCCTGTTACTGACATTGATGAGCTGACCTATACATATCCTGCTGATTTATCTATGCCTGATTTACAAGCTCGTTTGGCTAACCAGTCCAGATTCTCTTTTGACTCTGATTCGGAACTTTCAAAGAAACCATCGACTATTGCAAAATATGCCACGTTGTTTAAAAAATATTTTCTAATTCCACCTTGGACATGCATTTGGCTGATACTATTTTCATTTTATCTTTTTGTGTCAATTGGTTTTGTGTTTTATTTTTTTCGCCTGATCGATGGCCATTATGTGAAAGAAAGAACAGGAATTCGGTACCTTAATGGAACATTGGCCCCTCTTTCCTCCTCACATTCAGCACACAGACTAAAAAGAGACTTAAATACAGTAGAGATTACTGCTTGGCCTGTCCTTGATGGGATTGTGTGGGATGCGGTTAGGTTTCAGATACATGGCCCCACAGAAGTTATTAATGTTCCTAATGTGCTTAGAGTAAACATGGGAGATGTGATTAAGCAAAATATTCGTTCTGATGATTGGGATCTTCAGGCCGTAGAAGCATTGTTCTCTGATTTGAAATATTATGCGGCCTTTGATGCTGAGGATTTGTACTTGGATTCTGTTAATTATGGTGATTTGTTTTGCTATCAACATTATGGAAATCATTTCTTACCCAAAACGAGTTCCGGGAGGGTTCCGGTGAACTACACACAGTGGGAACATTGTCCTGCGCCTTTGCAAGGGAGCTCGAGTACATTTCTGGGAAAATACTTATATTTTACAGATTTTAATCAATCAAATCCTGAGTCGTTTTATTTTAAAGTGAAACAGAAATTCATGTCCAAGGTCAGACTTACCGATACAAAATTGCTGTATTCAAAGTCCTTTCTTGACAGGTTAGCTGTAGATGGCTATGAGTTATGGAAGGAAGCTATTGACCTTAAATCGGTTTGGGGTACCAAAGATTGGCAGGTACAAGGCACTGAGGCTTTGCATCGTGCATGTCTCATCCCGAATCACATGTTGTTTTTAAATTCTACTATTTCCCAGACAACATGTTTTGGATTGGCTACATCTAAAAAATTAAATGCACCAACCATCCCTGATTTGGAAGAATATTCAGGTTGGAATAATTTCACTACATTGTCCATAAGTGAGATGCGAGACCTATTGCACAATTCCTCCTTTAATATTTCCAGTTTTGATCCAGAGGGGTGGCTTTTGTGGCAAAGAAGCTCTGATTCTTGCCAACGTCGTTTTTTGGGTTTGTCTGAAGGTTTTAAACATATCAGGCCGGATCCCCGTTTTGAAACAGTTCACACGGTTACTACTTATTCAGTAGGCAAATTGTGTCAGAACTGGTTACAACATTCCACTTTGGCTGCAGTAAAACTGCATCTATCACGTTTGAATGAGAATATAGAACTGAATGATTTTATAAAAGGCCCGGCTAGGGGTAGATCTAAACGCTTTCTTTATGCTGTATACAATGAAATTTGGAAATTTTCACAAGTTGAGGTAGCTAAACGCCTGAGGGCTATTGATCAAGCAAATTTGGAAAAAGTGCTTGCAGTGGTCGATAACAGTATTAACATGCTTTCTTCCAGGATTTACACATTGGATAATATTGTTTCTTCTGTTGTTGATATTGTACATGATGAAGTGTCCACGTTATACGATGGTCAAAATCAATTGCGTTCTGTAATGCAGTTTGCCTGGACCCTACAGTCACTTAAGGCTGGTCGAGTTCCCTGGACCTCATTGAACGTTTCATCCCTTTTCACCCCTTTTAATCTGACTGAAAAACAGCGCATGCTTTCAATGCGTGATGCTTCATTTTCTATGTTACATATTGAGAAGCTAGAATCCTTACCTTTCTCTGTTGCTGAAACCACTACTGCCACGTGGCTTATTCATGGATTAATTACATTACCATTTCCCTTATATAAATTTACTAACTGTATGCGGTATATTGCTATAGGAAGATATGAACCACTAGGCAATGCATTCCTACATGAGGCATGGTCATTACCATACACATACAGATGTCTGAAGGATGGAAAAGAAGTGAATCTTAATGGTGAGGAATGCACACAGTCACCTGACCATTCATTAATATGCAGACACATTCAGTTACACGGTTCTTGTAATCAGGACCGCCCAAATTTAGCATGTGTTTTAAAAGGCACGCCAGTTCCAGCAGTGGTTCCCACATTTACATTATTGGCTAATGGTAGTTATTTGCTTTTAAACAACGAGTTATGTTGTGGGTTATTAATTGGTGTGGCTTATGTGGTAACTGTATCAGAGCGTGTGGTGTGTTGCAAGAATGTTCTATACCCACCCACGCATGGGTCTTCAGATGTCTCCATCTGGCCACGGATTCCAACCTTGGAAGCGAAGTTCAATGGTTTAAGCAGAATAAGGGCCCTTTTGTCTCAAAAACAAGTGACCCTGAGTTCGGCCCGGGAAACTTATGTCCTTCACATAGCTAACACCCGCACAGAGGTGCAGGCGCTTTTAAATACTGATTTGCCGTTGCATTTCTGTGAGCTGGTGCACCAGATTTTTAATGCTTCTTCCACGACTGGGCTTGCACATTTTTTTAAATTGGTAAGCAGTGGCCTCGTGACTACGTTTGAAAAAGTTTTTGGTATCATTCCCACGTTTTTCCACTCTATTTTTTCGAGTTTGTTTGGTGGACTACCTGTGTTGCTGGCTGTAGCCGCTGGCATTTTATTGGTGTTTTTCTTCATAAAACATGGATGCCCATCCTGCGCAAGAAGCCGTTCAACGCCTCCTGACACTGTGCCGTAATCGGATGCTCAATTACTATGGAACTTTGCCGCTTGCAGCATTAAGCACAGCCTATAGATTGTCATTTCGGTTCACCGACTTCACGTGTGTCCAACCTGTGTTTCACTGCCTGAGCTGCGAGTTCGATTGGGCCATTGATTTGTGCCTATGCTTAAGGACTGCTCCTGACGTCGATTTTGATCAGCTAATGCGTCCCGTGGTGGCTCACGAGCTGATTTGTTCTGGCGAAAGAGTTATGGCCTTGGCAGCGATGAATGGAATACTGGGCCAATGGGAGATCTCTGCAGCGGCAAATGCCTTTCTGACACACAGCGTTCTGGTGAACCCACCGAGTTGTCCTCTGACGTTACAGGAGGATCCGATGCTGGAAGAGCACGTATGTTCTTTCCCATTGCTGAATTGGATTGCTGAACTATTTTCGGAGGAGGGCAGTGATTTCTTGCTGGATGCTGTTGCAACTTACTTTGCATATACTGTCCAATCGTGAGAGGCCTGGGAGGATTGTTTTGTTATGGAATATGACTTTCCCCTTGCTGGATTGGAGGAGTGAACTGTACTCAAATGATGGAGAGTTCAATCACGTGATGTCGCTGAAGATAACGTCGATATGGCACATGACTTTGGATATCGGATAAGTGCCTTGTTCTTTTCTCATACAGACATTTGAATTAATGAGCCCTGGTCCTACATTCTATGATTTTGAGACCTAGCGGATGACTTTTTTTGGTTCGAAAGTTTTATTTTTAATTTTAGGTTTGAGGCCACTGTAGGCATTCATACATATTCATTCATACATATTTTTTTAGCTTATTTTAGCTCAAAATTATTGAACTTTGCTTTCATTTTGTGTGTCTTGTTTATGATTGCCTTTTCCCTTATGTTTGACGGTGCTCGGATCAATGGGGGGGTGTCATATGGATACTTCGTTACATATATTGCGTTAAGTTAGCATGAGTGTATTACATGTTTAAACAGCCGTTTTTCCTTCGGCTTCAGTTTTGCACACGACACCTACTTGTTGTTGTCGCTTTCACCCTAGAAGCGGTGAGGTGGTTTATTTGAGAATAATATGTTATTTCTATGCTATCAGCTTTGCCTGGTACACTTGGTACAACTGTCTGCACACTGAGAGCTGAACAGTCTAAGATTAACCTAACACAAGGTTGCTGGAAGGCCTGATCCTCGCACCACATTAGACATAACACAAATAATGTTGATGCCAACATTTTGGGCTCTACGCGGGTTTAAGATAGAGTTACACGGAATGAACGAGGACACTTGGTGCTGCGCATGAAGAGAGCTGGTAGCTGTTGATGTGATCTACTCCTACTGACATTTAGAGGTATGGGGCCGCCCTGCTAAAGCCCGAATGAGACCTTCTTATATATAAAATAATATACTAAATAGGGTGCGCGAAATATAGGTGATATAGATTTCTATAGATTTTGCATTATAACATGCTATCACCATTTGCTTACTATGGATTAGTGACTATGCTGCTGACTCTGATTTTTATAATCTGCATTTTGGTATTATACAAGATACTGCGTTTGAGAACTTTGCATTGAATAATAAATATTTCAAACTTGCACTTGTGTTCTTTGACTCTCAGTTTTGGTTTGAAATGATTATATAACGAAAGAGTGTTCATGTGTTCCACGATTCCTGAGGTATTCTAAAGTTCATGTTCTGGTTTGTCTAAGACATGGATCATTCCATAATGAGCCATGAGACACTGTAGCTAGCTAGGTAAGGGGATTTCTGACACTGAGATGAGTTTTGGATCATCCTAACTCACTGAGGTTCTAGATCTCTATGCACAGTTCTGTGAGAGAACGGAAACCCTGCTACAGCACCACCCAAGCCAGTGAGTTTTACGCAGTATTAAATCTACTGTTGTTTAGACAAGATGTACCTTCTTGCTCTAATTCTTTCACAACATTACTTTCTCAGTTACCAGCGTGTCTGCCCTTGTTCGGGAACCCACGAAAGCGAGTTCCTCAATACTAATTGACAGGCAATATTACATACTTCTTTCATTCAATTTAATTCAGACTTTACCATTGAGTAGTGATGTGCTCTTCTATATTAAAATCTATTAATTCCTATCCATTAGTGACTGACAGCCAGATTCATCAATTTCAAATTCTGCAATTTCTAAATTGCGAGAAAAAGCAAATCGCAATTTAGAAATTGCAGAATGGCATTCATGATAATTTGCGAGAAAAAAAGCGAATCGCATTCGGCTGCAATCTCCGATTGCGAGTTCCCAAAAATTGGAAAGAATTCGCAGAATCGGCCGATACCCGTGTTGAAATTGCGATCTCGCAATTACCGAAATTGCAAATTGCGATCTCGCTAATTACGAGATCGCAAAAACGGGAAGTCGCATTCTGAGCATAGTGATGACATCACAACCAGGAAGTAGGCAGGTTCCACCCTCATTCAGCAGTGAGAGCCTGAAGTGGAAGCAGCATTGCCAGAGATCCCCTCCAGAGTGCCTACAGGAGAAAACCAGGAGACAGCCCAGTGCACAGCATGTCACAGGAAGCTGCAGGTGAAACTTCCACTGGAAGAAAAAGGAAAATTAAATTTTCAGAGCAAGAGCTCGAGTATTTGATAGAGGGAGTCTGCAAGGACCACAATCGCCTCTTTGGTAAAGACTCCGGAAGGGAGCCTGAGGCCGATAAGGGGAGGATTTGGGTGCGCATCCGCGCAAAAGTGAACTCTGTGGGGGTGACCCAGCGCTCTGTGGATGAGCTGAAAAAATGTTGGTACGACCTCAGAGGGCGGGCAAAGGAGAAGATCGCAGAGAGGCTGGGGGAGCGTGTTGCGACAGGTGGAGGGGAGCCCCCTGTCCCACCAAACACACCACTCGAGGACCGAGTAGAGAACACCATTAATCCACAGGCATGCGTGGGTGTGATCCAGCTGGACTCCTCCCGACTCACCCAAGATACACAAGGTAAGTGCCATGCGACTGCGACCCCCTGTCCCCTAACAATGTCCATGACTCCAGATCACCCATTTCAAACCCCAGTCATGCAGCCAAAGCACACCACAAAAGCGCTATTGCATTGTGGGGCATGTAGTCTGACCACAATTACCATCTAGCCCCATGAAGGCAGACCTGTTTAGTGAGAGTCAATCCTGCAGCGAGTCAGGGAATGGTAGCCTGCGTGCATGTAGGAAGCTTAAATGTGGAAGAAACATGTCACTAATCAACGTCCACTTTACATCACAGGTGACGCAGAAGTCCCCAGTACAGACAGCGATGCCCTGCAAATTGAGGATATCACAGAGGAAACTGAGGGAGACTTACATCTATCCCCACAGCCAGGACCATCAGGGCAAGCTGCCGCACCAGCGGTCATTCGACCAACTGCCCCTGTGGACAGTGCCACCTCTGCGCCAACAGGCGCAGCAGTACTACAGCGCGTGACTCAACCACCAGTGGGGCTGACAACACCAGCAGCATCACGCCGACAAACCCACCGACCTGCGGCTGTGAGGAGCCAGTCAAGCGGACTGGTGAGGGAGCAGTGCAATAACACTTCCCGCGCTGGCAGGGGACCAAACGTGCGGCCAGGTGGGCTCTCTATTGAGCGCCGTATGCTCCATGTCCATCAGACACAAGCCCGTCATCTCGCGGCTATACACCTCCAGCTAAACAAGACCGCCAGGAATGTCGGTCAGATGTCAGACCGCATGGAGAGGATGACAGCTGCTATGGAGGCCAACACCAAGGCCATGTACAGCCAGCGGGACCTCAACCGGCGCAGACACCGGCAGCTGCTGACCCGCCTGTCAGCATACATGCGGTCCAATAACATTATTGGCAATGCGACCTCCCAGCTCTCGCGCCGCTCCTTGGCCATGCAGGTCCAAATGGTCCAGTGCTGTCAGGACGTCGCGAGAGCTCTGGAACAGGTGACAACAGCAGTACAGGGCATGCAGGCAACTGGCCATGGCCAGGCGGGGGGGGGGGTGACAACACTAGTGAGGCTACTTCCAGCCATAGTAGCCAGTCCGTGCCACCGGTGGTAGCACCCCGCCGCAGCAGCAGGCCCTCTGCTGCCTCACGGCCGAATCAGGAGGAGGATGTGGAAAGGAGGTTGGGAGCATCTGCCCGGAGGCGGCATTGAACATTTGAACATTACCATGAGGGGCCATGCTGCTGCTACAAGCATGCCCTCCTCAAGAACATGGGACATATGACGCAATATGTCAATCATGTAAAAGTTTGGGGAATATCCACTTTATTGTGCTGTAACACTAACAAATATTCTGTCTAACTCAATCTGACTCATGTCATTATTACTATTGTCATGCATGAGTGAAGTAATGGGTGTGGGGAGTGGGTGCACTAGAAATAGTTCATGCTGATTTGGTTACGGCGCCTGTGTCCTTCTGCAGGATTCTCCCCGCGTGCGTGACGCACATGTGCAGGTGGTCGGTTGTCCCCTTCCGACTCACTGCCAGAGATGTCTACAGGTATCAATGGTAGCAATGTTGTGGAGGATTGCACACACGGCCACGATGCGGCAGCAGACCTCTGGCTCGTATTTGATGGCCCTACCAGTCTTGTGCAGTATGCAGAATCTGCTCTTCTAAAGGCCAAATGTCCTCTCAATGCAATTTCTTGTGCGTATGTGTGCAGCATTGTAACGCCGTTGCTGTGGTGTTGCAGGGTTGAGGTATGGGGTGAGGAGGTACTCACGGAGAGCGTAGCCGCTGTCACCTGAATGATAGGAGCAGAGGGTGAGTGCCTGTTCTGCGCAGCTACATTATCACAGTGTACTATTGTGGGGCATGTGTACTTACCTAGTAGGTGTCCTTCACCAAAGTCTCCCCTGGCCAGTCGTGTGTGAATGCCACTGTGCCGGAATATGAAGGAGTCATGTGTGCTCCCCGGGTACTGTGCCACTATGTCTGTGATGATTGTCTTAGCATTGCACACCATCTGGATATTGAGAGAGTGGTAGGACTTGCGGTTGCGATACATGTATTCCGTTTGTGCTGGTGGGCAGATGTGGATGTGGGTACAGTCAATGCATCCTATTACATGTGGAAATTGTGCTACATTGTAAAATTGTAGCTTGGTGTCATTCAAGTCCTGTTGGCTGGTGGGGAATGAGATGTAGTGGTGTAGCCGGGTCAGCATAGCCTCCAGGAAACTCCTTAGGCAGCGGGACATGGTGGGCTGGGATATCCCCCCTGCAACAGCGACTATCCCCTGGAAGCTTCCGGAGGCCAGAAGGTGCAGGCTGCACAATACCTGGACATGTGTGGGCACGGCATTGGTCCTCCTTGTTGGGTGCTGCATCAGGGGGTCTAGGTCCCAGATCAGCTTGATGATCATTGCCCCATTCAGGCGGTACTTAGCGTAAATTTGCTCCCTGGTTTGGACCAGAAGGGTGACCCGCAGGCGGAATATCCGCTCCTGGATCCTACGTCTGTTCCGTGCTGCTTGCTGAAGCCTTCGCCGCCTGACCACCATGTAGAGTCCTGGCATTGTGAGAGTCCTCATGCTCCAGCTGCATATCCTTACATGTGTTTGGTCAGGCCTGCACCTGTTGGTGGTTTGTAAACGCTTCTTTGAAAAGTTATTTTTTTTCCTTACTGGTTACCACCTGGTTTGGGTTCTCCTTAAATTGCGCGTCGCTAATTGCGATTTTCGGGATTTTCGCATTCTGCGATTTTTCATGAATAGCGATTGCGAGTGTTTTGCGATTTCGCAGATTAATTCACAGATTCCATGGTTTCTCGCTATTTCAGAATCGCAAATGGGCTTCTTCCAGGATTCTGCAAATTTGTTTGCGAAATCGCAATTTTTCTTTAGCGAATTCGCACTTTTAGGGATTACACTGTCATAAATTCCTTTTAATCAATTTGCGATCGCAATTGCTTATTCGCAGCTATTGCGATCGTAATTTGGCTTCATGAATCTAGCTGTGAGTCCCATCCAGGGGATTGATATTTCCCCACTACATTATTTTACGATTGAGGTACAGGGGCAGTATTATAGAAAGTGCCCCGGGCGCAATGGGCATGTGAGCCTGCTTTGTGCGCCTCTAAAGACCCTTACAGAAGGGTCTGCAGATGCTTGTGTGGCCCCTTCTGTAATACAGATAGTTCTGGCGAACATATAGCGCAAGCACTATCTCAAGGGAGTGTTCCCTCGTTTGCATGGCGGTGTGGGCCCAAGCAAGTTCGGGAATCTCTTCAACGCGCCTTCTGATAGTAACCCTCTGGTCCTACAGACCCCAAGACATCACCATGTAGGTGGGTGCAGTCACTCACTGCACCCACTGCAAGGGAATCTTTCTCCCCTCTTAAAAGTGGAAACGGGTTGCTGCCTGCAGAGTGAAACACGGAGCTGCTGCTTCAAAGTTGCTCCATATTTCGCTTGAATGCGCTGATCCTAGGGCAGCATGAGTTTGTGGCTGCCCTGAGGGCAGCGCATTCAACATAATAGAGCGCACTTTCCCTGTATGCACATGGCGCACCTGTTTGAAGGTGGCCCTGGGACAAACACAGAAAGTGTGCCCTATATGTAATAGGGCCCCAGGTGCTCATAAATGAATTGATTCAGTCCTAAAGATTTGGATGCAGAAATGTATCCCATAATTTCAAACCACAAGGACGACAAGCCAAAGTGGCACAATGAGTTACAGCACATCTATTGATTCAGAGGAGCATAAACATGATTTAGTTGGCTTTGTACATTACTCCCCCCCCACCCCCCCCACCCCCACCACCATTGTATATAATTGGATACTTGCGCGCATTATATGTTTATCTTTTCAGTCATCTGGAGATCTTTTGAGCACAGCACCGCATTCATTACATTTTCATTTTGGAATTCATTTTTTGTATCTCAATTGTGAAGATCCTGGTAGGTTTCCAAAATTATACCTTGCTTCCCTTGTTTTCTTCTCATTGATCCCCGCCTACAGATCCTTTATGGACTGCGTTATTAAAGAATACAAATGTACCTTATTTGAGATGAATGCGTAGTTAGTATTGAGACTAGATTCAAAAGGAAATGAAGTATTGTCCAGCTCAACCACTGTTACCTGCAAAAACTATTAACTCCCCAGGTTCACCTCTGACTAAGGGGCAGCTCTAGCTCTCTGAAAGGTTGTCAGAGGAAAGCAAGAGTAACCTGTATGCTACCACCCACTCCGAAATAAAGCTGCTTTTAGTTTTAACATACATGAAAATGCTTATTTCTATTTTGCAAACAAACAGAAGGGGAATATTGGCATTTTTTGTTTCAGTCCCCTGGGAGTGCCAAGACTTTATAAAGGAACTCGACCTTCGACCTTGTTGCTCTTTGTGTTCACAGAACTTCTAGGTGAATCGCAATATTGTTATAATGCGTTGCCGGGGAAACGCTATCCCATACATAACAACCTCACTTCCCTCTGCTTTTATCAAATAAATTATAGATGCCAGCGCCCAAGCAGGTTTTTCTTAAACTAGATTAACTGGTACCACAGAAAACACCTCAACTAGATGACATCAGAGGGGTAGTTTGTCCTGACCTTGGTACAGTATGCCATGTCTTGGTACAGTATGTCATGTCTTTGCATCATGTGCTCTACTGCACATACTGAGCAAGTAAGATTGCATAGTGTCCACATAGCTTGAACATGGTGGGCTGCAGTACAGGTTTAAAATGTCAGAGAACACTTTGGAAACACATACATTCCATAGGAAAAGGCATCAGACTTCCTTGCTAGCCTCATATGCTTATTCTAAAACACAAGCCGATAGCACAGAGATGATCTGTAAAAATAATTGCATTTGTACCACAGCATGATTTTAATACCTCATCAAAAATATCAATTTTGAACATGATCATCGTTCTTCATTTCGAAAAAACGATCACACACCTGTTCTGGATACTTGCTGCCAACAATTTCCGCCACAGTATTGAAAGAATCTGCATCGGGGTAGGTCCTGGCTCCCATCTTCAACCGGATGCTGATCTTGGTCCCGCGCGCAGCCATGCGCTGCATCATCTCAGCATCTTCCAGGGTGATGCAGGCGGTGGGGATTTGTGGCACTCCGGACTGGTAGTCTTGCCATCCTGTGTGGGGGCTGACATTTGTTTCATTAGTATCTCCAGGTTCAGACACAAGACAAATCCAAATAAAGGTCATAAAACAACACCACCAAATAAACCACGAACCTCAAAAAGAACACTAATGCGAACTTTTCTATTGAATGTTTATGTGAGAATTACGATACAGGTCTGTACATTCATAAGAATCAGTATACATATTGTTCTGCTGTTTTTAGAGCTGCAACAATTCTGTGTCACCAGCTTCGCACCGTGTTGGAGCGCTGCCATCAGCGTACACATTTCATTTGGTGGTAGCCGCAAGCGCAGAAAGAAAACTCGTGAGATGGGATAACACAAATACAGGGAACTTTGACTATTCCTTCATATGATGCATATTATTTCGAATTCTGTACGCATTTGACAGACTAATTCTGCAACAGTTTTCTCTTCTTGTTCAGCAAAGGAAGGTTCTGGATGAGTGAGAACGCACATAAAGATGGCCTCTAGCAAAGATGGCCGTAAATACTGCCTGCTTTGAAGTAGAACCACGAGGGCTTCTCAGGGAGAGTGTTTGGTGAAACAGACTGCCAGATGCTGCCTCCCCCAACCTCCAAACGACCTTGTCAGCATACAAGGCTGGCCGTTCAAATGAGTGTTCAAAAGAACCTGTAATCAGAGCAAAACCAGGGCTACTCATTTTAAGAAACATTTCTAGCAAAGCAGGGTTGCTGCCTGCAGGTTGCAAAGGCCAATAAAGCTGCTTTGCATGGCAACCTGCAAAAATGAGCTCGAGATGGGGATCTAAAAATGTTTACAAAAATATGATCTGTACGTGTAATGTATGCAGTAATGCAGTTTCAAATCAGATCAAAAATTTGCTTTATTCGGTTTTCATTTTAAAACACAGAAAAACCATAAAGCACAATTTTACAAATCACATTTGACATTATTATACAATTCATAAAAAATTTGTTTTTTTATTTACATCTTTAGCAGCATTTTGAAATTCTAAAAATAATTAAAATCTGAGACAGCAGCAAAAATAGGGCAAAAATCGTATGGGCTTCCTATGCTTGATGGTACACTTCAGAAATAGGGAAATATATCTCGCAAAACAGTCATTATCTAGAAGCTCCACAGCAAGGTGGGCCGGACGATATTGCCTCAAACCCCATATTTTTAAAAGGGGTTTGATCCACCTTCTCCTCTGTTCTGAATACAATTTATAGAACGGGAGTATGTGAATTGATGTTTGCGGTGAAACTCTGTCACAGGGGCAGTTTGGTAGGTTTTTGGACCAATCATTTATGGTCGGAAAACGGTTAAATACATTGAGTCTGAGATGTGTAAGGACAAATCTATCGTACCCGCTTAATGTGTAGGATAGGTATGGAAAGGGACGACCATTCGGTCCCCCCGAACGTATGATCGGGTGCCCCGATCCTCCCGGGAAACAATTTTGGGCGGGGGGCGTGTCTCGGCTGGTATGCCCGAAGCGGCGTAGCCGGGGCGCGCCTCTTTCCCGCCCAAGAGGAGTTGTCCTAGACACCTACACCAATGACCATGCCCAGTAGGCGTACCTGGGGCGGGTACACGCCCTCCCGAAGAAGAATAAAGAGAGCGGGAATCCGAAGAAGCGTCCTCTTGTTCCTGTGGTTGGAAGGCTGCACCCACTCGTTGCTCGTGAGCCCTCGACGGAACAAGGAGCCATTTTTGAGAACTTGTAATTCTTGTGTTTCTCTTTCAGAGTCTGTACAGCGAAGGATCCAGGACCGTGTCGATCGACCCGGAGGAGATAATCGAAACCATGTCAGGCAAGAAGGCAGGAAAGGGTTCCGAGACGGACCAGGTGCTTCGCATGTTGGTGAACAGAATGGCGAGAATAGAACGGAGCATCGGGCAGGTCCCAGCGCTTGGTCGGGACATGGCGGGCATCAAGAAACAATTGGCCGCAATGAACAAGCCTGGTAATCCAAAGAAGGTAATAGGCCCGGCATTGCCGGGAGTCGTCCCCGAGGGTAGAGGGAAACGGGTCAAGAGGAGGGCGGCGGCAGGGGAGGAGCCGGTCCCTGAGGTGCCCCCGGTCAGTCCTGCCGTACCAGCCGATGGCCCGGTACCAACCCCTAACGCGGGTCAACCAATTCCGGTTGTGATTACGCCCGCTAACGAGGAGGATATGCCTCCTGAATTGGCCACCCAGTTGGCCGCATGGCTCAATAAGAAGGCAAGAGGTGCTACGGCGCCTGGAGACACGGCCGAAGAGGCCAAATTACTAATCCAGCAGTTGCGGCAGTCGCGAGATGCCGCGAAGGCAAATCTCCCTCTTGTCTCCCCACAGGCTACACCAGAAGGACCGGCAGCAGGTCTCGAGAAAACGGCGCGAACAACGACCGCACCAGGTAAGCTCGCCTTGCCAGTGGCAGGGGAGGGCTCATTATCCTCAAGGCGGGAGAGGGTGGTTCAACATATACCGTTGGCCACGAAAGAGTTGATCTGGGCAGACAAATATGTCAATATGTTTTCGTTGTTAACTGACCATCGCGAGATGGAGTATGCTAAAACACAGAAAGATTTGTGGCACCCGAGCGTCTGGCGCGCCAAGATGGCAGAGTTCAGGGTCGAAGAGACGATAACAAATTGGGCTAAGGCTTTTGCAATGTTTACAGCGATTATTGGGGAACGTAAGCCCGAGGTATTGCCCGAGCTGTCTTGTTATCAGGCACGAATAATGGAATTTTATGAAACGTATGAGGGGGTGAATGGAAAGGTTACGACATTAAGTTCCGTAAAGCAAAAGAGTTTGATTCCTCTCTGACATGGGATTGCCTCGACTCCATTTCCTGGCAAAAACAGCTCCTGCCTGGGTCAGCAAGAACTTCCTCGGCAGGTGGGAATGGGTCGGGGGTTTCCCGCCAGAAGCCCGCGGTGCCCTTTCGAGCAGGCACCAGCGACGATCACCAGCCAAAATCCGGCGGGAATGGTGGAAAGCGGGGGGATCTGTTGGGGCTTCAATAGAGGCAATTGCAACAGGCCGCAAGGTACATGTAGGTTCAAGCACGTGTGTGCGGGTTGTGGGAATTCCTCACACCCGGAGAGTTCATGCAGATCGAAGAATAGCGGGTCGGGAGGTAAAGGAGGGTCCAAGCAAGACTGAGGTGGATCATTGTGAACAATTGCCTACTCCCGTTGATCTCATGGCTATGACTCCTTGGTTAAACAAATACCCGGATTATGTCTCCGCTGGGGTGTTGAGGAAGGGATTCTTATATGGCTTCCACATCCCGGCGGGGGATTTTCGTGGGGAACCTTTTTGCAAAAACCAGCTTTCAGCACAACAGAACCCAGCTGTTGTGGAAAGAAAAATCAATAAAGAGGTGAGACTAGGCCGAGTGGCTGGGCCTTTTCTGGTCCCGCCAGTGGCGAATTTCATCTGTTCCCCGTTAGGGGTGGTCCCCAAAAAAGACCCGGGGGAATTTAGGCTGATCCATAATCTATCTGCGCCAAGTGGCTTCTCAGTAAACGATGCTATTGACCCAGAAGTCTGTTCGGTGCGGTACGCGTCATTCGATGATGCCGTCACCATGTTAAATCGCCTGGGCCCCGGAGCGCTGATGGCGAAATCGGACATCGAATCAGCGTTCTGGTTGCTCCCGGTACACCCACAGGATCAGCGTTTGCTAGGTTTTGCGTTCCAAGGACGTTATTACATGGATAGATACATGCAGATGGGTTGCTCCATTTCTTGTGCCTATTTTGAAAAATTCAGCTGTTTCTTAGAGTGGGCATTCACCGAGGCCACGGGGCATAGGCATGTTATGCATTACCTGGATGACTTCCTGTTCTTGGGAGCAGCCGGCGACACGAAATGTGCGCAGGCGCTACACGATTTTTGAATCCTTATGAGGGAGTTTGGAGTGCCATTGGCACCCGGTAAGACTGTTGGACCATCTACTTCACTCGAGTTTCTGGGAATTGAGCTCGATTCGGTGGAGGGATGTTTCCGTTTGCCTGAGGGTAAAGTATCTAAATTCAGGGCTTCCCTGGAACTTTGCCTTGGTAAGCAAAAGTGACCCTGCACCAGTTACAGCAAGCAGTGGGTCAGCTTAACTTTGCCTTGAGAGTGATACCAATGGCCCGCCCCTTTTCACGCTCTATTGCCCAAGCTATGGTTGGTCTCAGAGAAGGACACCACCGCACGAGACTGTCTGCAGAGGTTCGTCAGGATATGCGCATTTGGTTGGCATTCCTGGCGGACTTCAACGGTCGAGTGGTGTGGAACAAGCAGCCAGCATCCTCGGACGAGCTGGGTTTGTGGACCGACTCGGCGGGTAGTGTGGGATTTGGCGCCATCTTTGGTAATCGATGGTCGGCGCAAACATGGCCGACGTGGTGGCACACCAGCAGTCTCACAGGTAACATAGGGTTCCTCGAGCTATTCCCTATTTTTGTTGCTCTAGTGGCATGGCCGAACAAGTTCCGAGACCGCTCGGTGGTATTTTGGTCTGATAATATGACGGTTGTTGAATGCGTTAACCAACAGGCAGCACGCTGCAAATGGATCTTGAGACTGTTGAAGGAAATTGTGCTGCTTTGCATGAGACTGAATGTACAGTTCAGGGCGAAACATGTGCCGGGGGTACTGAATCATGCGGCTGATGCACTCTCTCGTTCACATATGCAGGCGTTCAGGGGTTATCTACCTACAGCGGATCTAGTGGCTGCACCATTCCCCGAAGCACTCTGGCTAATCGGTGCCCCGGATTACAAGACCTCGTGGCAGCAAGCTTAGCCCCCAGGACGAGGAAAGCATACGAAGGAGCGTTTCGTTCCTATTGTGCATTTTTGGGTCCGACAGGGAGTCAGAACTGGGGTCAGGAGGATTCTTTTCTTGGGTTCCTGGTAGCACTGCACAGAGACGGCCGATCAGCGGCTACGGCCAATAGACACAGGGCGGCCATCTCGTTCATGGCGCAGGTGCATGGCATCAAAGACCCAACAGGTTCCTTTTTGGCGAGAAAAGCCCTTCGCGGCTGGCAGCGCCTCGAGGGTCGCAAGCTAGACATGAGGCGCCCGATTGGCTTAGAGATGTTGTCCCTGCTCATGGCGACACTAGGAACGACATGCTCCTCCCAATTCGAGGCGGTGCTGTTCCGGGCAGCTTTCGCATTAGCGTTCCATGGGGCTATGCGGGTGAGCGAACTGGTCGCAAGAAATAAGAAGGATTTGGAGGGTGGCTTGTGCAGGGATCACATCCTAATTAGGGGTGACTCGATGATAGTCATGATAGCTAAGTCCAAAACTGACCAGGGAGCGATGGGACACGGTGTTGTTGTCCAGCGCGTGCGAGGGTCCCCCATGTGCCCGATAATGTGTATCGAAGAATACTTGGCACTGAGGGCGGATACATGGGGGGGGGAGTTTGCTGAGGCACATCGATGGCACCCCACTGACGAGGTTTCAGTTTCAGAGGGTGCTAGCACTAACAATCGCTGCGGCGGGCATGGACCCGAGCGATTTTGGGACCCACTCCTTTAGGATAGGGGCTGCTACTGAGGCTACAGCCAGGGGTCAGAGTTCAGAAGAAGTAAAACAGTTAGGACGATGGTCCTCGAATTGTTTTAAAAGGTATGTGCGATTGCACATGTTGTGAAGTCAAGTTACATGCACTCACGCTTCTTGTCTTCTGTTTGATTTACAGTTTCGCGAGCATATCATGCGGGGCGGAATTTGCAGTCGGCCCAGTACCAGGGGACCAGCGGTCATGGATCACCGTCTGAGGAAAAAGTGGTTTGGGTCGTGGGCCACTCATACGTGAGGCGGGCTGGGGACGTATTCAAAGCAGGTGACGCGACTCGCACAGCTGGGGAATACGGGTACAGAGTGACCTTCCATGGAAGGGGCGGGCTCTGTGTTGACCAATTCGAATCTTTTATTGAGGGTCTCTTAGGGCGGCAGAGGTCACCGCCATCTGTAGTCATAGTACACCTGGGGGGCAATGACTTGGTGGCTCTGGGGAGACGAGTATTACTCGAGCAAATGTTGTCGGCCATTAGCTGGTTGGCAAAAAGAATCCCGGGGTGTACGATTGCCTGGTCCCACATGGTTCCCAGAAAGGTGTGGCGGGGGGGCCTTTCAGTGTCAGCACTGAACCACTCGGTGAAGAAGGTTAACAATAAAATTGGTAGATTGTTTCGCTCGGCGCAGTTGCATAGCATTCCTCATGGGTGTATTCGGGGGGATCACATGTATCTGGATGATGGGGTTCACCTGTCCCGGGAGGGGAATGTTTTACTCATAGGAGACTTCATAGCATGGCTACGGGGTTTGAGGAAGCATGACCTTTAGGAGGAGTTTGGGGGGGGTGGGCGTATAGCCGGTCAACTATCCGGCCTGTGGCGGTAAGGTCATGATCGGTGAGCAGTAATTTCAAGGTCCCTAGAGGGGGGTGCCACCCACTATGGATGGGAGCGCCCGGGGGGAGGCGGCCATTGGCCCCTCCCACTGGGAGGCGGCACCCACTAAGGATGGGTCGCCTAAGGGGAGGAGGCGGCTATATGCCCCTCCTACGAATTTCCCGGGGCCCGGATATCCGCGACGGCGGATGTGATAGAGAGTGTGGGGGTGGGGGGGAGTCCACGCTGTCCTTCCTACAGATACCTCACACGGGTGCTCGGACGACCTTTAAGATGGCGTCGAGTGGAAAGAGTGGCCCCCAACAAGACAAGGGAAATTATAGTTGTCCAGGAGGGTACAGTCCTCTGGCGGCCGTCAGTCACACCGTGAGGGCGAGAGTTTTGGTAAGTAGGGATCTGACACCGGTTAAGACCTTGCCGTTGGCCCTTAATGCTAGGATGTACAACTTTAACTTAGAAAGTATGCATTTGGAGGATGTTAGACTCGGCTAGGATACCTTTGTATTAGAGATTTGTTAAGGTTGGCCAAATAACATGTCTTCATCGAAAATGAATAAATGAAATTGTACATGATTATGAAACTTTTATTTAATGTTTTAATTTTGTTTCATATTTTAATAAATACGGCCGGGAGGGTGACTCCCTCCCGCCTTCCAAAAGTTCAGAATTGCGTCCGTCTACCCATCCTTGGGGATTGTGTTGGGAGGGGGTGACGGGCATCCTGGGCATATGGAAAGGGGCGACCATTCGGTCCCCCCGAACGTATGATCGGGTGCCCCGATCCTCCCGGGAAACCATTTTGGGTGGGGGGCGTGTCTCGGCTGGTATGCCCGAAGCGGCGTAGCCGGGGCGCGCCTCTTTCCCGCCCAAGAGGGGTTGTCCTAGACACCTACACCGATGACCACGCCCAGTAGGCGTACCTGGGGCGGGTACACGCCCTCCCGAAGAAGAATAAAGAGAGCGGGAATCCGAAGAAGCGTCCTCTTGTTCCTGTGGTTGGAAGGCTGCACCCACTCATTGCTCGTGAGCCCTCGACGGAACAAGGAGCCATTTTTTGACCCACCCACCAGCCCCTTATGGCAATGTTTGTTTTGCAATAAAGTTCTGCTCAGATAACATCTTTTTTCCCTCCGTATGGCAGGAGAATGAATGTCTAGATCAACGATGTGACTTTTGTCTGTCTGTTTTGTTTTAGGAGTTAACAGTTGATACACTTAGATAGGCTGATTTATTTATTTATTTATTTATTTAATTTGTATGGCGCGTTATAACCACAGGGGTCTCTAAGCGCTGTCTGTCCAGATTTACGTGAAAGATGTTGCGTGATGAGATGTTACATTCACTTGAAAACCAGCTGTGCCCCTAAGAGCTACTCCATGCTTGTTTAAACAACACAGTTTTTAGTTTTTTTCTGAAGAGAAGTAAGTTACTTTCCTTCCTGAGATCTGAATCCAATTTGTTCCATAAAGCTGGGAGCATGTTGGAGAACGCACGGCCCCCCACCGTGGTCAATTTGAAGCGGGATTGGGACAGAAAAGTGGCGTCCGACGAACGCAAAGTCCTACCCGGCGTGTAGGGGGATATTCGGGATTTCAGGTATTTGGGTGCTTTGCCGTGCAGAGCCTTGTGAGCAATACACAATCCCTTGAATACAATTCGCTGACGTATTGGGAGCCAATGCAGCTCCTGCATCAGGGGAGAGGCATGGGCAGTCCTGGGTTTTTTGAATATGAGCCTAGCTGCATCATTCATAACTCCCTGAAGCTTGTCCAGCAGCCGCTGAGGCAAGCCTAGGTATAGGGAGTTCCCGTAGTCCAGCCTAGCCAGAATTGTGGCTGAGACCACGTGTCTCAAAGTAGGGAATGAAAGCAATGCAGAGATCTTCCTTAGTTGTTTTAGGAGGCCTATGCAGGTGCCCACTACGGTGGAAACCTGTTTTTCCATGGATAATTTGTTATCCACATATAGGCCTAAGCTTTTGACTGCGGCTGCCGGTTTTGGTGGTGTACCCAGCTCCTTAGGCCAGAATTTATCGCTCCAGGGTTTGCCCGAGATGGAGATGGGCAACACTTCCGTCTTGTCCGGATTGACCTTCAGAGAGTTCTCGGACATCCAATTAACTGTGGTTTTCAGTATGTCCTGTAGCCTAGTGGATGCTCCTGGACCATCATCCAGCCGGATGATAATCTGGGTGTCATCGGCGTAGTTATACACTAGGCAATCCATCCTGTTCAGGAGAGCAATTAGTGGCTGCAGGTAGATGTTGAAAAGTAGGGGTGACAAGGCAGAGCCCTGTGGGACCCCGCAGGTGATCGGCGCGGGGGTGGAGAGTAAATCGCCCAGCTGCACTCGTTGTGTCCTACCCTGCAAGAATGATGCAAGCCATGCATGTGCTGTGCCCATGACACCAAAGGATCTCAACCGCGACAGAAGCTGTTTGTGACACACGGTGTCAAACGCCGCGGAGAGGTCCAATAGTATCAGGGCACTTGGTGTTTTTACATCAGCCCGAGTTCTTAGCTCATCTAGAATAGATAGTATAACTAGTTCCGTGCTATGATTAGCACGGAACCCTGCCTGATTGGTCTCCAGCAGGTTGTTACTCTCTAGATGGGCCGAGAGTAGAGCTAACACATGCTGCTCAATCACTTTGGCCAAAAAAGGCAACTGAGAGATGGGCCGGAAGTTTTTCAGACATTTTGTGTCTGCACCAGGTTTCTTCAATAAGGGGATCAGGCGAGCCTCTTTGAAAGCTAGAGGGATCTGTCCTGTGCGAAGAGAAGTGTTCAATAAGTGCAGGACCTCTTCCTCTATTCCTGGCATTGCCACCTTGAATATGTCAGGAGGGCAGGGGTCTACCAAGGAACCCGATTTAACTCGGCCTATGATGTTAAGTAATTCTTGTTTGGACATAGGGGAGAACTCAACTAATGATGGGATATTTAACGGGGCGATGAGGTCCGGTAGGCGAGGGCAATCGAGGAGTGCAGTTTCCTCAATTTCGTCTAAGATGTCGGATATCTTCTTTGCGAAGAAATCCTGAAACCTCTGACAGTCCTCCTGAGTAAACTCGGGACTTTGCTCTTTGTTGACCCTGAGCTCCGCCAAAACCCGAAAGATTTCTTTTTGCGGGTTTTTTGCAGCAGCTATTCTTTCCTCGAAGAAAGTGGCCTTCCTAGATTGTATGGCTAGTTTGTAATGGGCTAAGGAAGAGACGTATTCTTGTTTGGAGATGGCGTCATATTTTTTACGCCATGCCCGTTCTTTCTTCCTCACCCCACGTTTCATCTCCCTTAGGGAATCATTGTACCAAGGTGCCCCAGCTCCTCTCGCCACCTTCTTCGTCCTGCGAAGAGGTGCTACCACATCAATGGCACTCCTCAGTTTGTGCTGGAGGTGGCCACATAGAGCATTAACGTTGGCATCCTGCTCTTTTATTGGAGGGCGATGTTCTAAGAGGTGGACCAATTTCTCTCCATCTAGATTTCTCCATTTACGGGCCGTTTTCCAGCCCTCCCCAGGTTTGGACGGAGGGCCCTTCAGTATAAGTCTGCCCTTTATTAAAGAATGGTCAGACCAAGCACAGGGTAGAATTTCCGTGCTGCCCTGGACTGGCATATTGGTCCAGACTAAATCGAGTACATGACCTTTGTCGTGTGTTGGTTCCTTGACCTGTTGAGTAAGACCTAGTGAGGAGACCGCCTCCTCGATCTGTAGCGCTTGTCCTTCTTTGGGGGATTTTTCCCAATGATAGTTGAAGTCCCCAACGATCACCAGTTTATCATATCTTGTGCATAGGTCCTGGACCAATTTCACAAAGAGCGTGGGGAAGTCTGGCGACGCCCAAGGTGGCCGATAAACCACCAAGAACACCACACAGACCGCTCCCCTCCTGAGCTTAACCCCCATGACCTCGGCTCCTCCAAGGGTTTCAGAGAGGAACCTATCCGCATGGAGGCATGACTGATATAAGAGGGCTACTCCTCCTCCTCTCTTGGCCCCCGCCCTATTAAAATGAATGGCTAGATAATTATCTGGAAGGGCCGCCACTAGATCTGGCGCTGAGCAATCCTCCAGCCATGTTTCGGTGAGCGCGAGGACATCTAACTCCCCGTCTTCCAAGAGTGTGAAAACCTCCAACCTATGGCTCTGCAGAGAGCGAGTATTCAATAAACCGTAGCTCAGGGTATGGGTGTTAGAAGAGCGCTGCCGCCCTCTAATGCTCCTGGGTGAGATTAACAAGCCCTCACAAGCCAGCCGATGTATAGTAGCTGGCTCAAGATAAGACTTGCCCAAGTTAAGCTGCAGTAAGTCATCCCTAGAATAAAACACGTTTTGGGCAGGGGTTCTGGCCCCAGGCCCCGGATGGTCACGGATGAGCAAAGATGGGCTCACCTCTGGCGAACCTCCGGCGCACCTATGGCGCGCCCGCTGCGCGTCACCGCTGCGCGTTTGCTCCATGTGAGCTTTAAATAGGAGGCTGCTGACGGTCCTAGTACAACCACTAGACCGTCAGCTCTCCAAGATGGCCCCCGGAAGCGAGGGTGAAAGGGCTCTGTACCGCGTTAGACACTCCCTCCACAACAAACAGCACAAGCTGCGGTGGAACGGGGAGGTAAGCGGTAGTATCTAACCAGGTGACTTAACTAATGCGCCCACAACAATTAAAAATGTACCGTGCAAATAGTGGTCATTTTCAGCAGAAAAGCGGCGATTTTAAAATAATGTAATTTTCAAGTATGCAGTAAAGCGGCGATTTTAAAATAATGCAGTTTTCAAGTACAAACAAATGCGTGCTAGGATTTCTTCCTTAGTAGGTGAACAAATGTCGTATTTATTTTTTGGTCGGGCGGTAAGGTCATGATCGGTGAGCAGTAATTTCAAGGTCCCTAGAGGGAGGCGCCACCCACTATGGATGGGAGCGCCCGGGGGAGGCGGCCATTGGCCCCTCCCACTGGGAGGCGGCACCCACTAAGGATGGGTCGCCTAAGGGGAGGAGGCGGCTATATGCCCCTTCTACGAATTTCCCGGGGCCCGGATATCCGCAACGGCGGATGTGATAGAGAGTGTGGGGGTGGGGCAGTCCACGCTGTCCTTCCTACAGATACCTCACACGGGTGCTCGGACGACCTTTAAGATGGCGTCGAGCGGAAAGAGTGGCCCCCAACAAGACAAGGGAAATTATAGTTGGCCAGGAGGGTACAGTCCTCTGGCGGCCGTCACTCACACCGTGAGGGCGAGAGTTTTGGTAAGTAGGGATCTGACACCGGTTAAGACCTTGCCGTTGGCCCTTAATGCTAGGATGTACAATTTTAACTTAGAAAGTATGCATTTGGAGGATGTTAGACTCGGCTAGGATACCTTTGTATTAGAGATTTGTTAAGGTTAGCCAAATAACATGTCTTCATCGAAAATGTAATAAATGAAATTGTACATGATTATGAAACTTTTATTTAATGTTTTAATTTTGTTTCATATTTTAATAAATACGGCCAGGAGGGTGACTCCCTCCCGCCTTCCAAAAGTTCAGAATTGCGTCCGTCTTCCCATCCTTGGGGATTGTGTTGGGAGGGGGTGACGGGCATCCCGGGCATATGGAAAGGGGCGACCATTCGGTCCCCCCGAACATATGATCGGGTGCCCCGATCCTCCCGGGAAACCATTTTGGGTGGGGGGCGTGTCTCGGCTGGTATGCCCGAAGTGGCGTAGCCGGGGCGCGCCTCTTTCCCGCCCAAGAGGGGTTGTCCTAGACACCTACACCGATGACCACGCCCAGTAGGCGTACCTGGGGCGGGTACACGCCCTCCCGAAGAAGAATAAATGTATTTATTTATTTATTTATTTATTTATGGGTTTCTATAGCGCTGGAATCGACTCCAATCGGAGTATCTCTGCGCTGTGATACCAAATAGAGTCCAACAAATATGCAGATGAGGGATAAGGTCTAGATTTTATCAGTGAACAGCAGAGTTTTCAGTTGCTTCCTGAACTTTAAATGGTCTGTGCAGAGCCTAAGGGCCAGAGGCAGTTTGTTCCACAGTGTGGGCCCCGCAACAGATAGGGCTTTCCCTCCATGTCTGGTTTTTTTTTGCACGAGGTACAGCCAACAGAAAATTCTCACTAGATCTCAGCGATCTGGAGGGAGTGTAGAGGGTAAATTTCTGCTCCAGATATGTGGGGCCATTTCCATTTAGGCATTTATGAATGATGCAACATATCTTGAACTTGGCTCTTTGTCGAACGCTCAACCAGTGTAGTTTCTGTAATAGGGGTTTTGATGCTGTTCTTGGGGGAGCATTTAAGACAAGGCGAGCTGCCGTGTTCTGGACCACCTGGAGCCTGTCCAGAACTCCTTCATTAGCAGAAAGGAGCAGCCCGTTACAGTAGTCAATACGACTCAGTATAAGGGCTTGCACCAAAGTTTTTCTGAAGAGAGCGGGAATCCGAAGAAGCGTCCTCTTGTTCCTGTGGTTGGAAGGCTGCACCCACTTGTTGCTCGTGAGCCCTCGACCGAACAAGGGGCCATTTTTTGACCCACCCACCAGCCCCTTATGGCAATGTTTGTTTTGCAATAAAGTTCTGCTCAGATAACATATTTTTTCCCTCCGTATGGCAGGAGAATGAATGTCTAGATTGACGATGTGACTTTTGTCTGTCTGTTTTGTTTTAGGAGTTAACAGTTGATACACTTAGATAGGCTGATTTCTTCCTTAGTAGGTGAACAAATATCGTATTTATTTTTTGGTCGGGCGGTAAGGTCATGATCGGTGAGCAGTAATTTCAAGGTCCCTAGAGGGGGGCGCCACCCACTATGGATGGGAGCACCCGGGGGGAGGCGGCCATTGGCCCCTCCTACGAATTTCCCGGGGCCCGGATATCCGCGACGGCGGATGTGATAGAGAGTGTGGGGGTGGGGGGGGGGGGGGGGGGGGTCCACGCTGTCCTTCCTACAGATACCTCACACGGGTGCTCGGACGACCTTTAAGATGGCGTCGAGCGGAAAGAGTGGCCCCCAACAAGACAAGGGAAATTATAGTTAGCC
The DNA here is from genome assembly GCF_964263255.1 of Lissotriton vulgaris. Classification (NCBI taxonomy): domain Eukaryota; kingdom Metazoa; phylum Chordata; class Amphibia; order Caudata; family Salamandridae; genus Lissotriton; species Lissotriton vulgaris. The sequence continues at coordinate 1,737,143,633 of NC_141691.1, forward strand.
AGGAGGGTACAGTCCTCTGGCGGCCGTCACTCACACCGTGAGGGCGAGAGTTTTGGTAAGTAGGGATCTGACACCGGTTAAGACCTCGCCGTTGGCCCTTAATGCTAGGATGTACAATTGTAACTTAGAAAGTATGCATTTGGAGGATGTTAGACTCGGCTAGGATACCTTTGTATTAGAGATTTGTTAAGGTTAGCCAAATAACATGTCTTCATCGAAACTGTAATAAATGAAATTGTACATGATTATGAAACTTTTATTTAATGTTTTAATTTTGTTTCATATTTTAATAAATACGGCCGGGAGGGTGACTCCCTCCCGCCTTCCAAAAGTTCAGAATTGTGTCCTTCTTCCCATCCTTGGGGATTGTGTTGGGAGGGGGTGACGGGCATCCCGGGCATATGGTTGCATGCCAATGTTTGACAAATTCAATTGATCAGTTTGGACCGATGGCCGCGATGCCTCAGTGACAAATCTGTTTGCCTCCATATGGGTCATGCATTGTTTTTTTGTACACTTTTCTCGAGAAAGATTCCACCAGAGAGAGATTATGGTACTATTATGGCATGCCTAAATTAGCCAAAAACTTTAATGTACTTCAGCCACCTGATCTCTAATGCGTGATCTAGTTTCAGACTGTCACTTAAAACATTGCATGTCTTGAGTGGACGGCACAGTTCACACAAGACCAAACCACTGAACTGCATCCTTCTCGACGTACGATCCCTGCACCGACACGCAACAGAAATCTGGAACCTCCTCAACACACATACGCCCGACGTCGCTTTCCTCACAGAGACCTGGGTCAACGTCTGCTCTGGACTAGGGGTGGGCGGAATTTGTGTAATCGCGTTATGCAAATCTCCGTAAAACGGTAAAAAATCTCTGCGAACACGCAGAAATTCCACAAACATGCGGAATTGCTTGTTCGCGATGCATTTTTACTGTTCGCAATCGCTGCTTGCGTGCTCGGGGGAAATATCTCGCGAACACGCATTTGAGAACGCGAACAAGCAAAAAATGTTGCAAAATCGCGGAACGCAGAATTTTAGACAATTTTGCGTTCCCCGCGGATTGCGAAATTACCCAAAGTCCGCAAATTCCGCGAACGGAACAGAATTTACCGCCCAGGCCTACTCCGGACCCAACATCGCAACTGCCATCCCCAACGGATACAAGATCTTGAAGAAAGACCGTCCCTCCCACCCAGGAGGAGGCCTCGCCATCATCCACACAACAACAACGGCTCGGATGACATCTCACCCCCCATGGAGCACATCCACTTCCAGATCCTGACCAACCCCCGAACGACTCTCCGCGGAACCCTCATCTACAGACTGCCCGGCCCCTGTGCCCTGTTTAACAACGCCATCGCTGACCTCATCGCACCTCACATCCTCACCTCCACAGGCCCTAACACCGCCACCCTCCAAGAGAACCTCACCAACATAGTATTCAAGTAACTTGTTGTAATATCTAAGTCCATACATACATATAATGATGTAGCCGAGGCAGATGTAGTTGAGTTATGTAGAAGGTTTATTCAGCCATAGGTAGGATAACAGGAAGTATAACTCTGGAACAAGCAGCTCCACCAGGAGCAGCCTCTTAGCTAATCAGCCCATTCTCAACTGCCAACCCTCATACCAGTCACCCAAGCATTCCATCCATGTCAATCACACTCACATTCTAACCTGGAACACTCACACTGGCTGAGCAGCTAGATGCAGAGAAGTGCAGGAACATAAATACTAAACCAAGAATACTACACTATCCTCTCCCTCTCAAAATGGAAAACAAAAGAGAAACAGTCAGCGAAGAAGAAAGCTATACACAATTAAAATATACAATCGTAATAATAATCCGTAAACCCAGGGATGAGAAGGACATCACATCACGAGAGGGAAAACAGACAAAAGTCAAGAAAGAAGGAAGAAAGAGACAGCAAACACTAACACTGACACCATCCTCCTCCTTTAATACTGAACAAAAGAAAAAAGAAAAATGAGAGACAAACTCACAAACAACAAGTGAGCAAGACCTAACATGAAGAAAACGTCTCCACGAAGGTAGACTATGGCAACCAAAGGCCACTCCTCAAGTGAGGAACTGAGAAGAAATAGGGCTAACCCATAAACGAAGGTGTAACGAGGGACAAACCCAAGAACACACGCAGCACGGGAAGGTGCAGCACAATGTGGCAAACCAAAAGAATTCCACTCCTCATATGAGGAACTCTGAAAATATGGGACTAACCCATAAATGAAGGTGTAACAAAGGGCAGACCAAAGAACACAAGCAGCACAAGAAGGTGCAGCACAATTTGGCAAATGAAAGGAATTCCACTCCTCATGAGAGGAACTGAGAAAATATGGGGTTTACCCATAACCAAATAATAGAAGGTGTAACAAGGGACAGAACCCAAGAACACACGCAGCACGAGATGGTGCAGCACAATGTGGCCAACGCACACATAAAGTCAAGGTGAAGCACAAGGTGACTTACACACACAAGACAGAGTAGGAGTACAAGGTGATGCGCAGAGCGGCTTACACACACAAGACACAATGAGCCTTACGATGACTACACACACATGAGAATGTGAAGCCCAGGGCGACTTACACACGACAATGAAAAGTGAGGCGCAGGGCAGCTTACACACTGGACACAAAAGAATATATCGCACAGGGCGACATGCACGCAATTGACGTACAACAAAGTGTCCAGCACAGGTAGAGAAGGGATTAACACCCTATAACCCAAACATGAGGGTTAACAACAAAATAAATGGTGAAAAGACCATGAGAAGGGATTATAACCCTATAACCCAAACATATAGGTTAACCAAAGACCATGAGAAGGGATCATCACCCTATAACCCAAACACAAGGGTTAACCAATACTGTACTGCAGACATGAGGGTGAGAGAACCCACATAAGAAATGTGACACAAGAGTTAAAATGACATGTCAAAGAACACACACATTTCATAAATGAATGAAACCATAACCATTGTGAGAAACATGCTTGATGAATAACCAGTCAATATTTGTGACTGTCACCGCAATGATAGACAGGCAAGGCGTAAGTTGCAAGAAGATACCCTGCAGTGGAAACCATGCCAACAAAAACAGAAAACTTGGCAGCAGAACAAAGTACTTTGATGCAGGTATAATGCCCATAGAAGATGAAGATGAAACGTGGCACAAAGATAGGCAAAGAAAATCTCTGGTGAAAGATTTCACGTAGAAATGTGCAGGAACTTAAACAAAAACAAAATGTTCCACGTTGAACGGAGCAGCTTGCGGGTTAAAGTAGCTTCAAGCACTCGTGACTAAAGCTAGAAAATTAAGAAACAGTGCCTTGCTGGCGAAACAGTACCTTGCTGGCAGGATCCGTGAAAGGTCAACACCTCAGATGAGAAAGGTCGACAAAGAGCAAGTGAAAAGGAGCACGCAGTGGCACAAGACATCCGAGGCATGATGGCACAAAGAACCAAACGTGGTGGACATTGGCACAGAGCAAAACAATACTTGAAAGCACCTCCGGTTCAATGCGCTCCAGCGGCGTCAACATAGGATTCCCATCCCATCCTCGTCGCCATAAAATATGTAGTATCTAAGTCCATACATACATATAATGATGTAGCCGAGGCAGATGTAGTTGAGTTATGTAGAAGGTTTATTCAGCCATAGGTAGGATAACAGGAAGTATAACTCTGGAACAAGCAGCCCCACCAGGAGCAGCCTCTTAGCTACTCAGCCCATTCTCAACTGCCAACCCTCATACCAGTCACCCAAGCATTCCATCCATGTCAATCACACTCACATTCTAACCTGGAACACTCACACTGGCTGAGCAGCTAGATGCAGAGAAGTGCAGGAACATAAATACTAAACCGAGAACACTACACTTGTCGCCACCCTCACTCACACAGCAGGACAAACACTCGACCCCCTCTTCGCAGGAGGAAACAGCAATTTTTCAGCCACACCACAGAACAGCTTTGGACTGACCAACACTGTATCCATTTCTTTTTTAGAAAACCCACCGCTCACAAGCACACGCACCCCCCCCCCAACCAGAATCTGGAACAAAGTCTCTGAAGAACACCTCACCTATGCGCTCACCTGCACTCCACATCCCACTACGACAGACACCAACACAGCAGCAAACAACCTTCACCGATGGACTGCCAACTGTACCAACACACCTGTCCCCCTCCAGAAGACTACAAGATGGCACAACAAGAAAGGAAACTGGTATACCAAGGCACTCCAAGAATCCAAGAACTCCTGTTGATGACTGTAAAAGACGAGGAGAAACAGCAAAACTCCAGAAACACGCACCACCTACAAAACAGCCACCACAGCACACCACCAACTCATCAAATCCACAAAGAAGAATTTCCTCCAAGACAGAATCCTTTCCAACGCCCACAACACCAAGGAACTCTTCACCATCACACAGGAATTTGGCAAAACAACAGATGTCCCTCCCTCCCAAGACCTCTGAAATAGACCTTTTTCTTTCACTTCAAGATCAAGATGCTCTATGACCACTTCGACGACCAAGACCTCTGCACCACCCCAAACCCTGACTCCAGCTACGCCACCCAACAGATCCTACTTACGTGGGCCCCACTCATGACAGACAACACCCTAAAGACCATGAAGAGCATCCACTCCAGAGCACCTTCAGACTCCTGCCTGCCACACATCTTGCACAGAGCCGCCACAGCCGTCGCACCCAAGAAACACCAGAGGATCAACTGCTCCCTGGAGACCGCCACATTCCACAACAACTAGAAGCACTATGAAGTCAACCCCCTCTTGAAAAAACCCTCCACTGACCCAAAGGACCTCAAGAATTTCAGGCCATCTTGTTGCTTTCTTTTGCAGCCAAGGTCATCTAAAAGGCCGTCAACACACAGCTAGCACACTTCATCGAAACCCCCAACATCCTAGACACCTCAATCCCGCAGCAACCACAGCACCAAGACTGCCCTCCTCACCACCACAGACGACATCTATGCTCTCCTTGACCAAGGCTAAACGGGCAGGCCTCATCCGCATGGAGCTATCAGCAGCCTTCAACACCGTCTCCCACCGCACACTAGCCACCAGACTCCACAATGCCAGCATCCAAGGAAAGGCCCTATACTGGATATGCTCTCCTCACCTGCAGAACACAGAGAATAATATTCCTGCCCTTCCTCTCAGAATCAAACAGAGACCATATGCGGAGTACCCCAAAGATCCTCCCTCAACCCCACCCTCTTCAACGTCTGCATGGCCCCCTTGCAACCATCGCCAGAAACCATGGGATCAACATCGTCTCCTACATCGATTATACCCAACTCATCTTCTTCCTCACCAAGGAACCTGACATCACCAGGCACAACTTCCAAGAGGGGATGAAAGCCGTTACAACCTGGATGAAGAACAGCTGCCTGAATCTCAACTCAGAGAAAACGGAAATCCTCATCCTCGGCTCCACCCCCTCCATATGGGACGACACCTGGTGGCCGCCGCCTCAGAAACCCACCCACCCCGACAGACCACGCACGTAACCTTGGCATCATACTGGCCTCATCGCTCACTATGAATCGCCAGATCAATGCAGTCTGCTCCACATGAGTCAACACCCTCCGAATCCTATGCAAAATATTCAAATGAATAACCTCTGACTCCAGGACAACGATCACTCATGCCCTCATCACCAGCAGACTGGGCTACGGCAACGCCTTCTATGCTGAAATCAACAAAAAGCTCCTCTGCAAACTCCAGAACGCTTCAGCCAGGCTAATTCTCGATATTGCAAAGCTCAACCACATCACCCAACACCTCCGCTATCTCCACTGGCTCCCCATCGAAAGAAGAATACATTTTAAGCTGCTCACAAACGCATACAAGGTAATTCACAACATCGGACTTCAATACCTCAACAACTGCCGCTCCTTCAATGCACCCAAGACAACCCTCCGCTTAGCCGACCTCTCCCTAGCCACTGTCCCATGTTTCTACAGGAACAGATCAGGTGGAAGATCCTTCTCCTTCCTTGCAGCCAAGACATGGAACAAGTTCTCCCCCCACTTCCGGCGAAGCCCGACACTGCACCAATTCAGGAAAGACCTCAAGACCTGGCTCTTCGAATGACCCCAACGGAGCTGCACAAAACCTCCCCTCCCCCCTCCACCACCTCCCCTCCTCCCTCCAGCGCCTTGAGACCCTAAAGGGTAAGTAGTGTGCCTTACAAAGCACTGGTTGATTGATTGATTGATTGATATCACCCTAGGAATGATGAGGAAGGAGAGAGAAAGAGAAGGGGAATAAGGCAGTGGAGATGGTGGAAGCACCTGAAAAGGACAATGAGGAAGAAGACAGAAAGGAGCAAGACAATATCTATAAGGATAACTGGCATATCAACGACGTTTTACATGAGCGAAGGTGTGTGGATGGTACCTGCTTTACATACTGAGGTTAAGCAGAAAGTGTTTCAACAGAGCTTGACATAGTTGGAGAAGCCAATAAAGATTTAAAAACAAGAGCTAGGCAGGAAAAAGCTGTAAGATTTGTGCTTTACATACAGAGAAAATGCAGAATCTGCACTAACATGACAAATGTGCTTCTTATATTGTGGGGAAACACTGACAAGTCAGTGTATGTAAATTATGGTCAGCATAATGAATAATATAAAGGCAATGAATAAAGTGCAAATGTCCGAGAACCATGAATCACAGCCGTCATCCGGGGCTCTAAGCAACCCACACATCACCATCTCCTTGTAAACTAAGCAGCCCCAGCATACTTCAGCATTAGGGCTCACCCCGAGAGATTGTCGAGTTGAACACACCACTGACCTATATATAGAGCACTTATGACAGATTACCACTTTGAACATTGGACATCCTATTATTAGCACCGCCTTGATATATTAGAGCCACGCCCTCCTGTATTTTGGATGTGGCCTGATATATAATGGCTTGCCTCACTTCTGATGGTATTTACATTTCTAGTACGACAATTGTATTAGGCTATTGCTGCCTATGTCAGTGGTGAGTGTCAAAAGTCAACGTTATCCTGCAGGGACATCTGATTATGTGAAAGGCCTGGAAGATCTAATGAATTGCATGTAACTTGAGAAATTGGTCAACAAGAGCACGTTCAATGAGCTAAGTTAAAGATGTGGAGGAAGCAGCTCAAAATATTCATTTACAAGTCGGAAGAAAAGGTGGCGCCATCTTCAGAGAAGCAGCAGTGATGGCAGGGGCCGCTTTATGTACAGAACCCAGCAGAGCAAGCAGTGCTTTTATTAACCAGTGTTCACAATGGAGACTTTAAGAACAGGTCAGAGGAGCACCGCCTGCAGCCTCTCTGATTTACTGTTCTCACTCTTCTGATACTTTCAAAGCCAGGCGATTGCAGTCACTGTGATTAAAAGCAGAGAAGCGTTTTATGTCAGGGTTATAGTCAACGTTGTCAGAGGATGGAGTCTAAGTGGTATATTAATAGTGCAATTAATCATACTTACGATATTCTGCAGAACTGTAACGGAATATAAACTATGCATGAACCACTCATTAAGATAATGCAACACGCCATATGTTTGTCTTTTTGAATTGTGGGAATAGACATTTTTTCTTGTCTACTGCCTGGTATGATTTCGTTGGACAAACCACAACGTTAAGCACAGTTTGACTCCTAATGTCCTGTGTAGGTTGTTACAGTTTTAAAAATCTACAAACGAACACTCAGGCATGCAGTTTTGGTAAATATTAGACCAGGGATTCTAGCCTCTTATGATTTTCTGGCAAAACTGTTGCATCAATGATCAATTCATTTTAGGACCATCAGAAAAAAATAGGACAACGAATGTCTTCTAAGATTATAAAAGGGTTAATTTACCAACAAGCCTCTAAGATACTGGCGAGCGGTATAGGAGTTGGCTTACTGTGCAATAGCCCCTCTGACCGACGGTATGCTAAAGTGGGTGTCTATGGACAACCCAGAGTTTTGACTATAAAGCTTTCTCAATATTAACTGATTGTCATGTTTTAAATCATTTGTAGATAATCAAATAGTATTTATTTTATTCCCTTTCATACCCGGTCCCGTTTTCCCTGCCTCCCCTTCGCCTACCTCTTCTCTCTCCCAGGTACCGATAGGATAATGGGCTCGAGCCACGACTTGGGGGTTCTAATTGCTGACAGTTGGCCTACTGAGAAGACACCCTTAGGATTCCATCTTTTTCCTAGTGAGGACGCTGTCCTTTCAGGTATACTTTCGGATACAGTGTCTTAACTAAATATAGATATGGCCTTAATGTACACCTACTGGCTCTTCTCCTAGCTTCATAGACTATAGCCTTGTTCTTACCGTTTACTTTAGATCTTAAGACTTTGACCTACATTTGGTGATTACTGGATTGATCCTTATAAACGTATCCAACATCGGCAACAGTACAGATATATATTCTTTTGGTAAGTCTGCATCCCGTATTTACTAGCTATTATCCTTAGATCAGCAATTTTTGTGATGTTTTTTTACTAAACTCTGGACGTTTGTTGTGGCCAATTGTTGCAGATTAATCGTAGAGAAGCAAGGGAATAAACTTGGCAATGTGATTTCTCCTTCCTTTTTTAATATTGACTCACCGAGTGAGCTCTCTCAGTGAATTTATTCCTAGTATACTATAGGTGACAGAGGTTGTAAATAATCATGTAAAGAGTGCTATTTTCATATGAGTGGGTTTGCACCGTTGTAACATAAGCAAAGAATTCTTTACAGTGGTGGAGGTTGTATATAAATATGTAAAGAATACTTTTTTCATATGAGCGATTCTGCACTGTTTTAACATAAGCAAAAAATTCTTTACAGCTAGAGCGACTGCTGTATAATTTTAATTAGGACCTGTTGTGTCTTAATATTGTCTCCAGTCTCCCTTTTGTCTTAGTAATAAGTTTTGTAAATATGTATCTTTTGTTTTAGTAATAAGTTTTGTAAATATGTATGTTTTGGGCCTTGGTCTTTTTTCATTTTTAGTGCAAAATGAAAACTTACATGTTTTTGTGTCTTTTGGGTTATATGTCTATATAAATGTATATTTATGTATATATATATGTTTGTCACTTTTTACAGCCCTGACGAAGTTCCTAAAGGCAGATGGAACGAAACGCGTTGGCTGTGCCTATGTCCAATGAACTTTACTAAATAAAGAAGAAAAGACTTAATACATTATTGCTCTTTGTGACTCTAATTGTGTGCACCTTCCATTTTGTGTGTGTATATTGCTGACAGTTGGTAATTGACAGTTAAGATTATGATTACGCCATGAGGCCCTGATGTTGGAAGTGTAATAAATGTACTCCTGACAAGAGACGAGTTTTCCATTCAATCCTACTTTAAATTATCTGGAGTACCACACTGATCTTTCACCTTTATTACCCATTCTTCTTCCTGTGTTCTCCGTAAGGCACTGCCAGCTCCATATCTAAATCTCGTCCCACTTACCATCGCCGCTAGTGGACAAGAGAAGCAAGACAGAGCAAGTAGACAGAAGGAAACCAGCACCTCGGTTAGGTGCTAGTTTTTTCATTTTTTGTGCATTGCCATCCAATAATCACAAGGAAACTTGAGGGTAGTTAGAACATCCGAGCTAATCTGTGGTACAATATATAGCAATCTACTTATATTGTTTACAAAAGGAAGGGGTAGGTTGGTTAGTATCCTCTATTTGACTGAGGAGCACAGACCAGTACCACCGTCTTCCATCGAAAAGTTGTCCTACCCTTATATCCTGACTCTTTACCATTCTCAGTTTGAAAGTAGCTTGCAGCCTCATGGCAGGAATGGAAATTGCTTCTGTAGCTGTTAAAAACAGAGCTTTGCATGCTGGTACAGTGCATGGATGCACCATCAAGCCAGGCCCTGAGCACATGCATGTCTCTTTATCTTTTGCCATCGGGCATTGTGGATCTGTACCTGCTTCTCTAGTCCTCAGCAAATTCCTAACAATACCTTCATCACTTTTGATGCTTTTCTCTGCTGCTTTTATCTCTATCCCTTTCTTTCTTCGGGTGGAAAATGTACTCCACGATCACCTGACTTTAGACATATACATTGTGTCATAACCCATTTGGCTGCACCTAACCCACGTTATTTCTGGGTGTTGTCCCTGGGGCCCTATTACCCAGTGGGTACCTGTGATCTGTGTGCTTACCATCAGTACAAGGTCCACCGCTAACAACTCGACTTACATACTTGCATTCAGAGTACGGGTGCAATGGTCTCTCAGAAAACACTGGATTTCATCCTTATGAAGATGGATCTGGAGGTCAGCAGAGAGAATTGGCCATTGAATGCAGAAGCAAGCACCATTTCTTCCAGTAAGGCAGTAACACTCCCTCTGCCCATGTGGTGGTGACCCTCACTAGACAAAAGCAAGTGATGCAAGTAAACCAGTTTGAAGTGAAAGTTCATAGTTACAGTACCATTTATAATCCAATGTCAGACAACCGATTTCTTACATACCCTGCTGCCATGTTTCAGGAAAGGTGCATGAAGCACATTGAAGTTGAAGACCCTTTGGGAACTCTGTCACAGTGTAGAATTGAGCAGTGTTCCCTATCTTCATGAGACGATCCCACGCTAGCACTGCATTAAAAACCTGAGCGAATGTCTCCTTTAGGATGTGGTGCTGAAGGTCCATTGCACCAAGAGGTTGAGCCAGTTTGCCTCATTGTCATGGGCCAGGGCAATACTCCAACAAAAATGAGCCCAGCTTCAGTCCTGTAAAAGTGGCAGAATAAAAGGAAATTGCCATCCAAACAGTGAGCCGAAAGGATTGGCACAAGAATGAGTGCAGGAGCAGGATTTACACAGCGTAGAGCACAGCCTCAGGTCTCCCCAAATTCTAGGAAGCACAAGAAAACATGAAAGCCCCAAGGCTTCAGTCTGGTCTACAAATCCAACAACAGAAGTTATGACAGAGGGTTCCTCAAAACTGGAGGTACACAACACCAAGTACCACACAACCTGCTAACCTTCTCTGCCAGTCCAGTTTTTAGAGGTAGGAGAAGTGGTGTTTGTCCCACAAGCAGAGGCGCAGTAGGAGAAGGACTCACTTCTGGTACTTATTAGCCATCTGACCGCACCCAGTTCCATTTGGACTATCCCTCGCTATCTCACATCTCAGGTTTAGTTGGCCCCATGACAGGCAGGTTGGATAAATCCAATCCACTGGACCAGAAGCAACTGGGCAATGAATCACCCTCCCAGCCCTCCACTTCCCTTTGGATCTTGTGGTAGGTTTTGCTTATTGGGATCAGCTCAGACAACATCTTGGTACTAGACCCCATCTTCCAGGCCTGGGGCTCTCCACACAGAGACCTTTCTGATATTCAGATCAGATTACTTTTTGGTCCCTGACCTCATCCTTGAGGCCTAGGGTTATCCTACCATAGCGCTTGGTACAAGTCAACTGACAAACTCACTCTTGGATGGACAGAGGGTCCTGGATCTCTGGGAGGGATTCATATTGCATTGGACTGAGATGGTCCAGTACACTTGTACTCCAACTCCTCTAGAAACTCAGTGACAGAACACCAGACTGGACTTGACTTTGCCTAGACAGGTGTGGTTTATGAATTAAATCCATCTTCTGAAGGAGTGATGCATCTGCTTCTGCCAAAGAATAGACTGCATGTTTATGATGAGTGTTAGAAGGCTGCATCTCTCAGTAACATGGCACAGCATGAGGTTTCCGAGGAGACAATCTTTTGCATCTTATCCTCTCCTCAATTAACTTAGAGGTTCAAATGGAAGCAAGGATATCCTCCAACAGAAATCAGTATATAGGTAAATGTCTACAAGTCTTTCACTGGAGTTAATCAAACTACATCCACCCACTTGTAAGTTAAATTAATGATGTTATGTCCTTATATCATCACATGTCTAATAAGGGTGTACAAATGGAAACCCGTAAGACTTATCTTCCACCAATGAAGCCTACCCAAACAGGCTAGAAGAATTTTTTTCATATCCACTGAGGTGGTCAAATGAATTTGATTGACCTAATGCATTTTTTGTCAGGTTACACATATCACTGATTTTTGAGCGCTGAACTAGGTCCTCACCCGATTGACACATCATATTTTTTATGCCTACGGCTACCTGGGAAATTACATTTCTTTCATGGAATATGTCTTTCTTGGTGGCCAAAACATAGGCCAGACAAATAAGATGGCTGATTAGCCAGAAATCGGTCCCAGGATGCTAGTTTCCGGTCCAGGGAACACATGGCTTGGCAGTTCGGGCTGGACTGTTCCCATGAGGCACAGGGTCAGAGTGATTTGCATATGGCCGTGTCTGAACTGGGGTGGTGGAGTGAGCTAAAGAATGATGATGGATTAAACCCAGATCAGTTGACTGGGAGTGAGTGTTTGATTTGCTCAAGCCTCCGCCCATCATCCCCTTTGGTATCGCTTTGTTCACCCTAAGTTGGCAGGGTATACCCAGACGTTGGCCCCTTGCCCACTTTGCCACTAGATTCAAGCTGGCCTGGATGATGACGGCTGATTAGCCAGAAACCGGTCCCAGAATGCTTGTTTCCGGTCAAGGGAAGACATGGCTTGGCAGTTCGGGCTGGACTGTTCCCATGAGGCAGAGGGTCAGACTGATTTGCATATGGCCATGTCTGAACTGGGGTGGTGGAGTGAGCTAAAGAAGGTTGATGGATTAAACCCAGATCAGTTGACTGGGGGTGAGTGTTTGATTTGCTCAAGCGCTCCGTCCATCATCTCCTTTGGTAAGACAAATAAGTGAGCTCAAATCCTCTGTACCCTGGAACCTTTCATGATGCTCCATAAGCAAAGGGTCTTGCTTCATTTGAAATGTGTTGCTAGTGTTCGACGTGAAAAAAAGAGAGCATGCTAGTTAATAAACTTTGTAAAATTACATTTTTTTGCCCTTGAGCAAACTAGACATAAAACCAGTCCTGACTCTATCTTGAATCTCAGTGCAGCCATGGTGTGTGTGCTCATTTCTCTGCTCATTGCACATAGCAAAATGTGCAATTATGAAATGCTATGTATTGACGTGCGGTTCTCGAAGAGCTCCTGTGGTGGTAGCTGTCCTTTCCTATATAAAAATGTCAAGGCTTGTCCTTACTGCCCTGTAAGCCTGTCTTAATATGAGTCTGTCATTGTTTTGAGTGTAACTACATTTGTATTGTAATTTTAAACGAAAGGTCATATTAATATTCATTTAGGGCATACTATTGGGATAGTGCTTGATGATGAAGTAATACATTTTGTATTCGGATTTATCAATCTATGCAACAATTTTGATCACTTATGCGGATCATTTGATTTTCAACATGTATTTTGGTATATAAGAACCCAAATTTGAAGGTGAGTCAGTCTGGTTTGCCCCTTTTCTTTGAGAAAAGAGTTGTTAGTCTGTGTCTTGCTAACGGCTTAGAAAATTTTGACTTGACTTCGTGTCTGAATCTTTGCTGTATTTGATTGAGTCTTATGCTAGTAACCTATAGTGATTCATTACGCATTTTGACTACTAACTATTATAGTTGCATATTATAATGAAGTTTAGATTGTTTGATAAACCCTCTTGGTTGCTAACTTTTACTGATCTCAAGCCTTCTTAAGACTCAAGACATATTTAAATAACTATGTCGATTTATTTGCTGTTTATTGGTTATCTGTAGGACAAATTGCCTCATATGATCTTGAAGCTAACACTGTCCCCAATTCTGTGTAGGCAATTTATCTAAGATTATCTGATAAGATAGCATCAATACATAAGCAGTTGGTGACAGGGTTTGTTGTGTTTTTACATTTTTAGAATATAGTAAGATATTCTACACATACCAGTATAGTAAAACTGGAACTCTGTGAAGTCAGATGGGGAAAAATGGCATTATAGAGAGCAAGAGGTAATTCAAAATGATTTCTTAATCAAAGGGCATGTTCCCGATTGATCACCTTGTGTCAGCTATGAGAAGTAACGCTGGTTTTACTCCAACAAATATTCTTCTAAAATAATATTTTGAGGCATGAGTGGAATGGGAGTAATGAGCATTTATATTTCACTTGTGAATATTTGAGTTTCACATATTTTGCGCTTTCTGTTAAATAACATCTTACCAATATCCAATCCCAATTTTCAGTGAGGGTTTGATGTAGGTTGCAGCTGGTCTGGGTTATTCTATGCAGGTGGTGGGTTAGTAAAATTAGCAGTACATCTCTAATTCTGTTATTATGCCATGTGAAATAGTCTCGCAGGTTGAGGAGGTCTGTGACATCACTATACAATGTCCAGGAAGGATTCAGCTTGTTTGAGGTGGGAGCTGGAGGCGAAAGGATGTCAGGATGACTTCTCCTGTGAGTATACTGTTGGAGAACCTGCCTTCAGAAATATAGCTCTTAGTACTGTGTGCACTACCTGGTGAACCTCTCCTGACCTACACGGGGGTGGTCCAAAACAACTGGATTCTTGACTGACCAAGTTGAGTCTCACCTTGTGGCAGGAAATCACTACAGGAGAGAGAAGGCGAAGCATAGGTTCTGTGGTGGGCTTCTAAGAACTCAAAAGGCCTAATTGCTGCAGTGGGCTTTCGTTTGGGGGGCAGGGGATGGTCAGTACTCTTCTGTATCAGAGGCCCTGATATTGGTTACAGATAGAGCCACCATCAACAGGCATATACAAGGCTATGGTGCATTATTATTGGATTGCAGGGTATGCAAGATTTGGTAATAGGCATATTGTTGATAGGGAGAACACAATTGCGGTTGCTGATAGCTTGGTTGACGAGGCCGTCTGCCCTGACCTTTGCATCTTGGAGGTTGACAGTCTTGTAAATGGGATGTTGGTTAATGGGGGATCCACTCAAGGAGAATTCAGGAAGCGCTGTAGGAGGTGATAGCCTCACAGATGTTAATATTAATTGAGATATTCTATTTATTATTTGAGCGATTACTATAATGAACTTCTGTATTTCTTTTCTTTCCCTACATCAATTGTATCATTATGTATTGTATTTTAATTATTTTTACCCTTTTAAAACTTTAATAAACTTATTGAACTAAAAGAAAAAAATGTTAGGATACATTATCTCCACCAAGTGTTACAGGGGTCAGACCATTACCTTTCACCGTTATATCTAATTTCCCAAGTAACTGGTTTCTCTTGTAATGAAAAACGGCTTTTCCTGTTTCCAAATGTGCAAAGGAGTGGGGCAGGGACTGCTACTAGACGTGACATCAAAGGAGACTTTTTAATGAAGAAAATAATATTTGTCTTTTCAGAAGGGTATTAGAGTAGAATCTCTTGCAGATAGGCATTATGTGGTGAAGGAGCTAAAAGCTCTAAACATACAGTTCATCAGGTAACACCGTTCTTATTTCTCAAAACTGACATTATCTAAAGAGGGTATTATGTTATTTTAGATGATTAAGGGAGTGACATTTATCTACACCTTTTCATCATTAGTTAAAAAAAGCAATGTGCTCTTATACTAAAAACATTGACACTGTAGAGGTCAATCATCATTTATTCATAAAAATAGTCTGCAATGGTCTACTGTTAAAATTACAATTTGTCAGGATTTGGAGAAATGATATACACTGCCTATTACGAACACTGTAGACTGATTTCAGCTCTAAACCTTCTCGGTTATGATGGAGAAGTAGGTTTACCATCAGAGAGAGAAATCCTCATGGTTAAACATGGCTGCCATTACTAATAACCTGGAAGTGAAATAGTTTAACCCAGAAGTATTTGCTCAGAGTATTATATAAAAACACTGAATCGCCCCTACGTGTTTTCTAATGTGCCATACTTCAGGACTCCAAAAGCATCATGCTGGATATCTAGGAACATTCCGATCCCCTGCAGTATATGTTGTTTGCCCCTATGGTGATATCACTGAGCTCCTATTCTTCTAACCCGCTTAATCATCACAGTAACCCTGCCCCTTGAAGACATCCATCCCTCCTGGTTTCAAGTAGAGTGGATTGTCAGGCTTGAGGCGACGAAGGGAGACACAAGTTATGGGGCATGTACATAAGAAGAATGTTCCCATGATCAGTATGAAGAATCATAGGAATGAGGTATGATATACACTGACTTGCTTCAATGTCTGGGTGGCCATTTCTTGTACTGCCTTACACCGATTCAACAATGTAGTGTCAGAAGGAGATGTGATTGATACCAGAAGCACTGTTGGGAGCACTCTGTACAGGCAAAAGAAAAGGAGTACCCCAAAGTACTATGCAATTAATTGTTGTACGCAAACCCTGTACATATTATTGTTATTGTGAGGTCAGTATCACAGATGCAGTTCCCAAGGCTGATTTATACTTTCCGGTTGGCTGTCAGTCTATGGATAACTTGTAGAGTGAAGACTCACTGTTCCTAAACACTACAAAAGAGCAGTCCAGAATTTTGCCATGAACTGTTCCAATAAGGTAGTCTTGGCCCCACCTGGGAACACATCCAATTGGATTACTGTTTTGGGTAAGACCAGTGAGAAGTAGTTAACAATTAGCAGATTTGGTGAAATAATCAACTACAACCCTCATGGTATTATGCCCTTAAGAGTCAGGTAAGTCTACTATAAAATCCATTGGTATTACAGACCATGATTTTCTCGGAGTGGGTAACAGTTGCAGAAGGCTTGGAGGTTTCTAAGGAGAAGTTTAGGCTTGTACACACACCATGCATTTCATTACATCGTCATTTTTTAGAAGACAATTTTAGAAACTCAAAATGTGGAGCCACCAAATCTTGTATCTTCCTAATACCAGCGTGCCCTGGTAGGGTCAAATCATAGCACCATTCCAGTGCCTTTTTCTGCAGCATCATGTGAGGGACATATTGCTTTCCTTCATGATAAAAGAGAATCTTTATTGATTCTTTTTTGGGTTCTCTTGAATCCATTCCTGAGAGTTGATTTTCTGTTGTTCCTGCCAAACCTGCTGAAGAAATTCAGTATTCTTGGGATACTGCCTAGAGAGTACGAGTGAAAACTTCTTACTGTAGCCCTTCCTCGTAAGATAATGCATCAGCTTTGCAATGTCTATGAGATATGGTATATTGATACTTAGAGAAGAAAAGTGACTCATGTCCATGTCTTGGATTAGCACATTCCACTGATTTGAAATTGGTATGGTCTGCCCATAGTAATATTGGATACTTGGCTTCTCTAAACTAATGGTGCCAATGTTTGAAAACGTACTATTATGGACAAAAGTTTTCTATCATAAATAGTGTAACTATGGTCCATCACTGTGAAAGTGCAAGAAAAAGAGTGATAGCATGTAAACTTCAGTTTCTGGATGTGACTGAGAGAAAACTGTCCTGATTGCAGAAGAGGAGAAATCTGTTTCCTTGATGAATGGTAACTGGACCTCAGACTGAAGAAGTATAGATGCCGAAGTGAAGGATGGTTGTAATGGCGAAAGGCTTTTTCCTGATATATACTCCCTGGAAGAGAACTCCCTTCTTTGTGAATTCAGAGATGGACGTGATGATTTCAGAGAACTGAGCAATGAGGTGCCTATAAGAAATTGGCAAAACCAGTAAACTTCGGAATATCTTTAACATTCTGGGGTTGATGCCATTCCTGGAGTGCAGATATCATCTCTGGATCCATAATCATATTCATTTCCGGTGTAGATATAACAAAACCCAGGAATGTAATACTAGCTTGTTCAAAGCATTTTTGTATGCTTCATTGGAAGCATTTTTCGAATATGGCATACAGACTCGCACAGATTGAAAAACTACTGCCCCATATCCCTGCTACCTTTTATGTCAAAAGTACTGGAAGCATATGTAGCGCTAAACCACTGCACCTTTTTAGAGGAGTCCAAATTCCTAGATCCATGCCAGGCAGGATCCCACCAGCCCATTCCACAGTAGCAGTCATCTTTTCTGTTATGATGACTTGCGTGAAGTATTCAAAAGAGTGTCACCCAAGTTCTGGTCCTGCTCGACCTGTCAGCGGCATTTGACATGGTGGACCATAAACTCCGGGTGGACTGTGCCGCGGCCACAGGGTTGCAGTGCTCGGTGCCTCATTGGATTATCTCCTTCCTAATGGACCGCTGACATTCTGTCCGTTTGACCTCGTTCAATTCATGTAAAGTCTACCTAGACTCTGGAGTCCCACAGGGATCCTCCCTTTCCCCTCACCTCTTCAATTTATATATATGTCCTGTAGTTCACTCATTAAAAAACAGAAATTGTGCAATATACAACTACACAGATGACATGCAAATACTGTTCAGGATCAACAACTCTCCAGAATCAAAGAAAGCTGCCAATCCACAATTCTTTTCATAAATGACTGAATGATTTACAATCACCTTAAACTAAATTTGAATAAATCTGAAATCGTCATCACCAAAAGCAAGATGGCCTATTGGACTGCATCTTTCTGCCCCCTGAGTTGGGAACCCTCCAGCTCCCAAAAAATCAGTAAAGGGCCTTGGGTGCTTATCGACAGCAAGCTTTCATTGACGCCCCAAACTGGGGCAGTGATTTCCTCGTTTTTTCCTGCTCCACAGAATCACGAAAATGTCCAAGTTCATTACCCTTGAAGTTACTCAAGTTATAATTGCCCTAGTCCTCTCTAGAATTGCTTATGCTAACTCCCTATACGTCGATTTACCTAAATGCTCACTCACAGGCTCCAAATTGTCCATTACCAGGAAGCCCGGTTAAAATACCACAAGGTGCCCCTTTGATGAAAGTTCTCCACTGGTTACCTGTGGAACAGAGGTAGATCTTCAAAACCGGATGCATTGTCTTTAAAACGCACAATGACATAAGTCCTGCATTCATCACCTCTTGAATCCAGAAGTATACCCCAAAATGCCCACAGCGGTCCATTTCCATGAACTACCTACCAGAACCTCAATTCAAAAAGAAGAGAATGGGTAACTCCTCACACCTAACATCAAGAACAGTCCCATGTTACCATGTTACTTGAAATTCAGGAAACTCCTAAAAACCTTTTTTTCTCAGACAGACAAATGATTAATAATCTGCCCAACTGTAACATCCAGCATCATGCGCTCAGCGCCATGAAACAGACTGGTGAACATGCACTCTGACTTCTGTCATATGTCCTGTGCAGGCCCATTGTCGTTGCATGTCGTTCCCTGTGTTAGCATGAGCACATTGCAGACTGCCCTCTGCTTTGCACATACTACCTTACAAACATATTTTGCTTTGTGCCACACTGTACTTTCACACAGAACCTGCTATTGATTTCATGTTCTGTTCTTTCCAAGGGAAATCGTCCCGCAACTTTATCGGTGCAACGCATTCAGAACCGTTCCGGGATCTCCAAACTTGCGTATCACGGAATTGTTGAATCATATTTGAACATTGGATACACATTTCTTTAACTGGTCGTCGCTAGCAACAGATACCCTTTTGTGGGTTGAAAATATCACCACAAAATAAGGCATTTTGACTAAGAAGACATAGCCTTGAGAAAGTAGCGGGACGATTTCCCTTGTATAGCGACGAAACACGTGTCGGCTGTCTGAAGATCAAAAGAATAAAAAGAGAAGAACTTGAACATATTGATTGTATTCAATTTATGCTCACATTCTGTATTTTTAATAACTATTGATACATGCTTTTCATGTGCTGGGCATTTTCTGATTTCTGTTCAGTTGGCTCAGGTCAGAACGATTTGGAGAGATTTGTGGTTCTCCTTACCCTACAGCACCGAGACCAGAATAGGATACATATATTGATACCAGTGCTATGTTATGTTATGTTATGTTATAACCTATTTGTAAAGCGCACTTCGACCAAGGTTTCATGGCGCTGTTCCGAGCTGTTCTGAGTTGACTGCAGTGGGGCTAGTTTAATCATGTGCCTGTATGAACAGCCATGTCTTGAGCTGCTTTCTGAATTGAAGCAGATCGGGACAGGAACGGATCTATTCTCCTAAGTGGCATTAATCTCCTACAAAACAATACCACTGTCTATTTCAACCTGCTTTATTCTGAACAATGTAGACAAGGACAAACAACAATATCCCTTGTTTTTCTGTTCTGGTCAGGCCCTAGCACCTAGACATAACACACAAATGCAGCTGTTGTCTGGGAACACGTACTTTTGTCATATAGGTATGCACGGATAGGTAACAACACACTTGGGGAGGGATCTTTCCAGGGAAGAGATCATGACAGCACCTGAGATGTAGAACTTTCATCTGTATATGGGGTCTACTGCCAACACCCAGAGATCTTCTGATATTTAACCATTTTGTTTCTGTAGAAGGGGAGGGAGGTTAGGCTATTCTGTCCTATTTAATGACAGCTCTTTTTCTGATTTATGGACTTCTTACTACGCTGACTGTATTTGTGTTAGGCATTTTCTTACTTACTGCATAACTGTGCACAATAGTTAAAATAAACATTTTAAACTTTTCTCGTGTCTCTGTCAGAACTTATTGTGGACTAGTATGAGTGTGAGAGCGAAAGGATGTGCCCTGCAACTGTGATTCCACAGGGTCGGAGTGTTGTGTTCCGAGGTGTCTAATAACATGTGCCTCTGTGAGTGAGTAGGAGGGAAAGTGAGACTCTATAGCTAGTTGGTCCAGGGTTTATGAGTACTCAGGTAGTAGGATGACTCAGTCCCTGCCTACTAAGGTTCTATGTTCCCTGCATAGTCTGTGACTCTGCAGAATCCCTGAAACACTTCCAGTTACATTACATTACATTACGTAACTGGTGTGACATTCAGTTCTCTATAATCAATTCAAGGACTGTATTTGACATTTGGATTTTCGATAAAAAATATTTCCACCTCAGAAAGAGGTTATGAATATTTTATGAAACCCTTTGTAAGATTTTCCTGTAAACACAGTTTCAATACTTCATCCTCCTTTAAAGTTAATTCATAGGTGCACCCATTATGGATCCTTCCTCCAGGAAATAAAGCAGTAGTGCAATCATAGTCTGTGTGTGCTGGCAAGGTATCAGCCCCTATGATGTTGAACACATCTGTAAAGCCTCTGTGGGTTTCAGACCTTTCCACTCGCTCCTTATCTTTGGAGCTCATCTGCTGAAATGCATAGCAATGCAACTGTTGTGAATTTGCTGAACATGGAACTGGATAACAACAAAGTTTACGGTATTCAGACTCAAAACTAATGGTCTGACTGGACCAACAAATGAAAGAGTCATGCTGTCTCAACCAGGGAGTTTCCAGGACTACTGCGAAGGAATGAGGATCAATGACGTCAAATTGTAAAGTCTCCAAGTGAGCAACATGTGTTGCCATAATCAGTTCTGTGTACAACTTAACGTCTCCTGAAAGTGAGATCTGGACCGAATATCGACAACTGGGAAACTTTAGTAAACACACACAGTATGGCTGAGATACCCGCCACCCCCTCTCAACACAATCCCCAAAGGAAGGAAATCCGGAAACAGTTCTTGAAGTTTTTGGAAGTGGGAGGGAGTGACCCTCCCGGCCGTATTTATTAAAACAAAAAATTAAAAACATTTTAAACATTAATGTACAATTTCATACCACATTGCGATGTTTGGCTAACCTTAACAGATTCTCTAATACAGAGGTTCTCCTAGCCGAACTAACATCCTACAAAACATTTACTTGAAATATCGAAATTGTACATCCTAACGTTTAAGGGCCAACGGCAAGGTCGTAACCGGTGTCAAGATCCCTAACCAGACATACCCCCCCCACTTGGAGGGGCGACAGCACTGAGGCGTACTCAAGTGCAACTACTACCAATTTCCCTTGACTTGACGGGGGCACTTATCAACTCGACGCCAGTTAAAGGTCGTTCGAAGACTCGTGTGAGGTATCTAGAAGGTATCGTAGACCTCCCCCCAACCCCACACAACTTACCGCATCTGCCGTCGCAGATGTCACTGGCCCCGGGAAATTCCCCAGGAGGGGGCTGTAACCCCTCCTACACAGGAAGGGGCCTTGACCGCCTTTCCTCTTCTTTCGGCGACCCATCCTTAGAAGGGACCGCCTCCCCGTTGAGGGGCCAAAGGCCACCTCCCCCGAGCGCTCCCATCCGTGTTGGGTGACGCCCACTCATAGGGATCTTCCAATTAGTGCTCACCGATCATGACCTTACCGCCACAGGCCGGATAGTTGACCGGCTATCCGGACCCCCCACACAACTCCTACCTAAAGGTCATGTTTCAACGATTTTAACCATGCTAAGAAGTCTCCTAAGAGTAACTCATTCCCCACCCAAGACAAATGCACACCATCCCCCGAATACATACTGTCATCATTAATACAGTTATGAGAAATAGAATGCAATGCCCTGGAACGGAACAACCTACTCACTTTATTGTTAAGCTTTCTAACAGAATGGTTCAAAGCAGGAATAGAGATAGCCCCCCGCCACACCTTTCGTGGAATCAAATGGGACCATGCAATCGTGCACCCCGGAACTCTCCTCGCCAACCAACTTACGGTGGAAAGCATTGCCTCCAGGAGTAGTCGTCTACCGATGGTGACCAAATCATTACCCCCAACATGCACTATAACTATAGACGGCGGTGACCTTGTCCGCCCTAACAAACCCTCGAAAAATGTTTGAAACTGGTCAATACAGAGACCGCCCCTTCCGTAGAAGGACATCCTGTACCCGTATTCCCCAGCTACGTGAATCATGTCACCTGCTTTGAATACGTCTGCGGCACGCCTCACGTATGAGTGGCCCACGACCCACACCTCCTTTTTCACAGCCGGTGATGTCTGACCGCTGGCCCGGTGTAGGGTCGACTGCATAGTCCGCCCCGCCTCGTAGGCTTGCGTAACTGAAAACGAAACAAAAACAAGAAGCGTGAGTACATTATTACAGCTTCACAACATGTGCAACCGCACGTATCTTTTGTAACAATTGGAGGACCAACGCCCCACTCGTTTCACTTGCTCAACACTAAGACCCCTGGCTGTAGCTTCCGTAGCAGCCCCTATCCGAAAGGAATGGGTCCCAAATTCGCCCGGGTTCAAGCCCGCAGCGGCAATTGACATCGCAAGCACCCGCTGAAACTGAAATTTCGTCAGTGGGGTGGCGTCAGCGTGTCTTAACAAAGTCCCCCCCCATGATGCCACCCTTCGTGCTAGGTAATCCTCTAAACACTTTACCGGACACATGGAGGACCCAGGAATCCTGCGTATGATGACGCAGTCACCCATCCCATCTTGATCAGTCTTGGATTTTACAAAGGAGACAGTCATTGTTTCTCCCCTGATCTGAACGTGTTCCTGGCACAAACCCCCTGCCACATCCAGTTTGTTCCTTGCAACTAGTTCGCTTACCCGCATTGCTCTGTGAAATGCCAGCGAAAAAGCGGCTCGGAACAGCACCGCCTCAAACTGAGATGAACATGTGGCCGGGAGTGTGGCCAACAACTGGGACAATCTATCCAAACCTATCGGGCGCCTTTCATCTACTCTGCGACCCTCAAGGCGTTGCCACCCACGCAGCGCTTTCTGTACAACGAAAGACGCTGTTGGGTCCTGGATAGCGTGCGCTCTGGCAACAAAGGAAATGGCAGCACGATGCCTCTGGGCCGTAGCCACCGATTTCCCAGCCCTACGTAAGGACAACAGGAAATTCACTACCCCTTCCTCGTGACCCCAAAGTCGCTCTCTATCACTCCCCAAAAAGGCTAAATAGGCCCGAAACGCCCCTTCGTATGCCTTCCTCGTCCTTGGTGCTAGACTCTCTCCCACGAGGTGACGAAGTTCGGGGCACCGAGAGACCAGAGAGCTTCGGGAAAGGGTGCCGGCTCTGGGTCCGCTGAGGGGAGGAAACCCGAAAAAGCCTGCATTTGAAAACGAGACAGTGCGTCAGCCGCCTGATTCATCACCCCTGGCACATGCTTTGCTCTGAATAGCACGTTCAATTGCATACATAGTAAAACAATTTCCTTAAGCAGTCTTAAAATCAGTTTACAACGTGCTGCCTGACTATTGATGCACTCGACCACGGTCATATTGTCAGACCAAAATATGACAGAGTGATCCTTGAACCCATCGGGCCATGTTCTCAAGGCCACCAAGATGGGAAACAGTTCCAGGAAAGCAATATTACTCGTCAGACCATTCTCATGCCACCATGTCGGCCATCTTCGTGCCGACCATTTCGTGCCGAAGATGGCGCCAAAACCTATGCTTCCTGCTGAATCTGTCCATAGCCCCAGCTCCTCAGAAGACACGGCTGGTTCATTCCAGACGATTCTACCATTGAAGTCCGCCAGAAATGCTAACCAAATACGCATGTCCTGGCGGATCTCGGCCGATAGTCTTGTGCGATGATGGCACTCTTTAAGGCCGACCATCGCTTGGGCAATTGAACGGGAAAAGGGGCGGGCCATTGGTATTACCCTCAGGGCAAAATTCAACTGTCCCACCAACTGCTGTAATTGTTGCAGCGTAACTTTTGATGCATTTATACACATTTGCAGCGCAGCCCTGAACTTCAACACTTTCTCAGCTGGCAAACGGAAACACCCTTCAATGGAGTCCAACTCGATCCCCAGAAACTCGAGGCAAGTCGTAGGACCCACTGTTTTACCCGGCGCCAATGGCACACCAAACTGTTTCATTAACACACAAAATTCGGCCAAAGCCCGGCCACATTCAAGATCCCCGGCCGCCCCAAGAAACAGAAAATCATCAAGGTAGTGCATTACATCTTGAAAACCTGTTTTCTTTGTGAAGACCCATTGTAGAAAACTACTGAATTTCTCGAAATAAGCACAGGATATAGAGCACCCCATTGGCATACACCTATCCATGTAATAACTACCCTGAAACCTGAATCCCAGGAGACGCTGGTCGTCTGGGTGTACCGGGAGCAATCGGAACGCTGACTCGATATCTGACTTCGCCATCAGCGCCCCGGGCCCCAGGCGATTCAAAATGGCTACGGCCTCAGGATGCGTACCGCACCGAACACACTTCTGGATTGATTGCATCATTCACGGAAAGACCTCGCGGAGCTGATAAATTGTGAATCAGTCGGAACTCACCGGGGTCTTTCTTGGGGACTACCCCTAAGGGAGAACAAACAAAATTCTGGACCGGGGGTACACTAAACGGGCCGGCGACCCGACCTCGAGTCACCTCTTTTCGGATCTTATCCTGTACCACGGTCGTATGCTGCAGGACGGAAAGTTGATTTTTACATTTTTCCACACCCTGAAAGTCCCCTACCGGGATGCGGAAACCATACGAAAAACCGTTCCGCAGCACCCCAGCAGAAGTACGATCCGGGTATTCACTGAGCCAGGGAATCATCGCCAGGGTATCAATCGGGGTAGGTAAAGGCGCCCCTCGGACTATATTAGACCTGTTTGGCACCTCCTCTCCCCCCATTATCACCCGTTCTGGCTCTGCACGAGGACTCAGGATGGGACGACCCACAACCACTACATTCATGTTTGAATTTACACGATCCCTGGGGTCTAGTACATTTACCCCTGTTGAAATTAAAGCAGAAACCCTTTTTCCCGGTACTGCCGGCAGGTTTCGAGTACTCGTCGGTACCCGTACCTGATCGAAAGGGCGTCCCCGCATATTGCCGGGAGGATTCGCCAACATTACTTCCCACCAACGGCATTTTTAACATCCCTGACTCCTTCATTTTATCCCAAGTCAAGGAATCATAACAATCCCAGGTTAAACTTTTATTATGCTCCATTTCCTTTCTGAACAGATTATCGTAACAGAACCAATGATTACCCTGGTGCGATGTCGAGTACCCCATGATTCGTGATTGATAGATTGGGAACTCGGAAAGCAACTCAGGTCTACGTTCCCCCAAGATTGATGTAAAGATTCCCCAAGCATTGCCCCAATTGCCGATATTCTCATTCACTTTAAAGGCGGCCATTTTTGCGCGCCAAACACTCGGATGCATGAGATCCTTCTGACTCTTTACATGCTCTACCTCATAGTGATCAACAAGCAGTGAGAAAATGTTCACATACTCCCCCGCCCAAATCTTTTCCTTAATTGCCAAAGGAACATGTTGCCCCAACCTTTCTCTCCGCGAGGGTGTTGACTCATCCCTCGCGATCGGCAATGGCCGCTTACCTGCACCTGACGCTGCCTCTGTGGTCGCAATCGTCCCTGGTGTCTTGTCCCCTACTGCAGCCGGCACGGGCACCTTGGCTGCTTCCCGCTTCTCACGCAATTGCTTCATCAGCGCCTGCGCATCGACAGCCGTGGCGCCCTCGTTACCTTTGCCCAACCACGCTGCCAATTGAGCTGCCAACTCGGGCGGCATATCATCCTCGGACACGGGGGTGACCACAACGGGAATTGGATTCCCCTCCTCCGGCACGGGAGTTGGAGCCTCGAGCGGGGCACTGGGACCCGGGATATCTTCACCCGCTGCCCCCCTCCTGGGCCTCTTGTTTTTCCCTCCCGGGGCTGCTCCCGCCAAAGGACGTTTTGGACCCCTTTCCTCATTCTTGTCCACCCGCTTCTTTAGCTCGGACATCTCCTTCATGAGAACACGAAGCATCTGGTCAGTAGTCATGCGCTTTCCCACCTTCTTCGGCATTCTCCAACAAAGTAACTGTAAAACAAACAAGAACGATTAAAACGCTCAAAATTGGCTCTTCGTTCCGTCTCGAGCTCACGTGCAGCGAGGAGGTGCAGCTTCAGAGCACAGGAACAAGAGGATGTCCTCTGATCTTGCTTCTCCTTTTATCCGTCTTCAGGGCGGGCGTAAACCCGCCCCTGCCTGCCCCGAGGGCGTGGCCAGCCGCGCCAGTGTCTAGGCCAGCCCACTCTAGGGCGGGAAAAAGCGCGCCCCGGCTACGCCGCTTCGGGCATACCAGCCGAGACGCGCCTCCCGCCCAAAATGGCTTCCCGGGGGGATCGAGGCACTCTGCCATACGTTCGGGGGGACCGAGTGGTCGCCCCTTTCCATTCTCAGATGGAGGCTCGCTTCTGAATCATGGGTAAATATGGCTTCCATTACTAATACTACAGAAGTGAAGTAGTTTAACCTGGACATATTGTCTTAGAGCAGCTTCTAAAAACACTAGACTGCTCCTACCTGTTTTTGAATGTGCACTGCTTCAGTCCTCCATAGGTGCCATGTTGGATGTCAATTAACTCTTTAAGCCCCCTGAAATATATGTTGTTTTTCCCTACAGCAATATAATCGAGTTTCTATTCTTCTAACCCCCTTAGTCTGACCACAATTATGACACATGATAGTGTAATGACTGTAAGTTGCCACCAAAGCCAGACACATGACAATCTTATGCCTGCATGTCTAGGCATACTCAAGTAAGCACTTATGTAAAAAAACATTTCATTCACAGAATGCATAATAATGGATTACTCTGTCATCTCTCTCACTCTACTGGCAATATTACCTTGTGGTGCCCAAATAGATTGGGTGTGATGGCATTTATAATGAATTCATAAGTGAAATACTGACGCACTAGAATGTTTCAACATGACGAAGAGAATTTTTCTGGATCACGTCTGATCAGCTTTCAAGGCAATCAATTTTCCTCTTAGCTAGCAACTAGATCAAATGAATTAATGTAAGCATGCGTAAGCTTCTAAACTGACGCATCAAGTAAATGCTTCCGCAGACTATTTGGCACTTTATCTAGTACTAGGTATGAGCAGCAAAACATGAGCAGGAGCACTGTAATTGTCACCTGCAGATTAGATTCTTGAAAACACAGATGTGCTTGCGCTGAACTGTCTTAATCATATTCATGCAATGCGAATCTGGTGGCAGAGGATAAGACAACCATCTTATTGGCTTTAAACTTTACAAAATCACAATAACATGCATAAGTAAAACAAAACGTGGGTAGTAGTGCTGCAGTATCACATCTAGCATGCTCCATGGAGCAACAATACTGTGGGCATCAGAAACCCTGTAGGTGGTACCCCCGAAGGTACTCTCATAAATGATAATTTACTGGGAATACGGGTATCCTCCTTTCTCCCCAGAGTTTCAACTGGAGACCTAAAACAGAACTGTTATCGGTTTCATCATCAAAACAGGTGTACCAAGCTGATTTACAATCAGAAAAAGTTATGCAGATGGAGCATATGTATGTCTTCTCAACTATGTTTTAAGAAGGATACAGCAATTTCACTATTCTGCCCATAATATCAATTCTGGTAAATAAATAACAATTCGTTTTCAAACTGTATACTTTTTAGCCACTTTCCCAGATTACCTTGGCGCAAGATTACATTGTATGTGTTTTTTCAAAATGCATAGGAACAATGCAGAACGTGTGATGCCATTTTCTTCTCCTTCTCCAATCTTTCAAATATATTGCTTTACCAAATTAAAATGCCAAAGCCCAACAAATATAAAAATATGGCCAGATGGATCTTTGAATAAATAAGCAAGAATAACACACAAGGGTTCTTCATATTACAGATGCCAGTGCTTAAAAATATTATCTGGCAAAGAATCTATCAATGATAATTGGCATTCACAATCAAAATGAATAAAATGAAATAGCAGCCTACACTTGTTTGTTGAAAGCAGAGCGAGTACAGGTTTTCCTTATGTCTCACTTATTGTGCTGTTTTTTTCAGGATCTTAAAATATTCAGTTATTGTTTTCAAGCTGAGGGACTGGAGACAGTCACATGCAGCCATGTAAGAACTGCATCAATGCAGTCTGAAACTGTCCTTTCAGAACGAAGCATGAACATAGCTAAACAAGGAGTTTGATGATATACCACTCTGCTGGACTTTATAGGATGTTCGACAACTAGTGTTACAAATCAAGTAGGGGCCTGAGCCATCAAACCTTCTAAGCAGCTCCGCAATATACTTGTAAAGTTATTAGTCAACTTAACATGACAACAACCGAAGCATGACAAACTGATTTCAATAGTTTATTTCAATAGGCGCTTTGGAGTGCATTTGTTACTCCTTGTTAGAAGGATGGAGACGGTGCTGTTTAGGTCTGGCTTGACATCACAGCTGTCTAGATAACCTATTGTTACAAATTCTTTAAAAAAAATACATTGAGTGAGTTTCGGCTCCTGCCAAAGGTGTAACCCATTTCACCTCATGCTGTTGTCTGTTTTATGGATCCTTCCGCTTTCATTGGATGATGGACAATTTTACATCTGAAAAGTACAATCTGACCGAGTGAGGTCAGTTGGGATTGCACTCTATACGCTTTGATGCTACTTGTTTTTATGCTGTTTTGAATTTCTGTTTTTAATCCTGTGTTTTTTCTTGTGGGCGATCTTTCTTGCTAGACTTTTTACTAGTGGGGCTTATACATTTTGCTCATTTGCCCAGCTTGGGCTCATTTGACTTCTTCCTGGTCTCTGCCCCGGCCCGTACCGACGCAGCTGTGTGCCGATTGAGCGGTGGACGTGTCAGTACCAGCCAGGCTTGCTTTATTTAAACCCATGCCATGGCGGGCACGTAGCAGACTGAGTGAGGTCAGTTGGGATTGCACTCTATGCGCTTTGATGCTACTTGTTTTTATGCTGTTTTGAATTTCTGTTTTTAATCCTGTGTTTTTTCCTGGGGGAGAACTTTGTTGCTAGACTTTTTACTAGTGGGGCTTTTACCTTTTGCTCATTTTCACAGCTTGGAGTCATTTGATTTCTTCCTGGTCTCTGCCACGTACTGCCGCGGCTGTGTGCCGATTGAGCGGTGGGCGTGCCAGTACCAGCCAGGTTCGCGTTCACGGCATATCCGGGTTTGCTTTATTTAAAACCATGCCATGGCGGGTGCGCAGCGGACACACACAACAGGCACGTCGCTGGCTCGCCGAAGCCAAGCCCATCGACGACTGTCGGCACTTACCAGTCTCCAGACAAGCTGCTGTATCTGCCAAAGGTAAGCTTATTTATTCATCTGGCAGATTTTTTTCCACGAGAAGATCGCTAACATCACGGCAACAATCAATCAGAACCGGACAGCGGTGACTGTAGATAAGGGTATTACTCATGATGAAGTGCTTACCTCATTTAAACCCTTGACTAAAGAATATGCTCTGTCTCTGCTCCTAAAATGTAAATCTGGCTCCCCGCTTGACCCGGCCCCGGCACAGATTCTGAGTTATTTGGCCCGTTACTGATTAATCCTTTGTTGGAAATATGGAATACCTCCCTGCGATCTGGCCTCTTCCCCTCTTTGTGGAAACATGCGATGTTGTTATCGATCTTAAAAAAAGCAGATGCTGATCCATTATGTTTCAGTAACTACCGGCCTATCTCACTCCTCCCCAAGCCAGAAAAAGTTTTGGAGAAGGTGATACAGGAGCAACTGTCCGAATACCTAGAATCTAACCAGTTGCTACATGACTCCCAGTCGGGCTTTAGGCCAGGCTTCAGAACAGAGTCGGCTCTACTGGAAGTGCCTGAGTCAATTCGCGAGTGTGTGGATAGGGGAGAGGAGGCCATGTTGGTCATCCTCGATCTATCCGCAGCATTCGATACAATATCGCACGATATCCTGTTGGATCATCTCCGTGAGGTGGGCATAGGAGGGACCCCGCTTGCTCGTGTGAAATCCATCTTGAAGGACAGAACGCAACAGGTCTTCCTCAGGCCGTATGTCTCCACGGAGAAACAATTGACATGGGGGGTCCCCCAGGGCTCTGCACTCAGCCCTCTTTTATTTAACGTATATCTGACTCCGCTAGCAAAAGTGGTGGAAACCTGGGGCGTCAGAGTGGTCTTTTATGCTGATGATACTCAGCTTGTGTTTTCTTTTAAAGACCACTCTGATAGCTCCATGGTTAATTTCCGCCACTGCCTAGTGAGCATCGCCTCTTGGATGTCCACCAACAATCTTAAATTGAATACAAATAAGACGGAGGTCTTATTTTTTAATCAGAAATCTCCAATTCCATTCAATGCTTGATTCCCCCCCCCCCCCCCCCCCCCCACGGAGCCAGTACAAGCTGCCCGCAATTTGGGTTTCCAATTTGATACAGCTTTATCCTGTAAAACTCAAATCAACAAAGTTTCGGCATCTTGGTTTGGAAAGCTCCGAATGATTAAAAAATGTGTTCCCTTCCTCCCACTCGATTCACGGAGGATGGTGGTTCATGCCCTAATTACGTACCACTTGTACTACGCAAATAGTCTGTATGTTGGAGCCCCGGCATATCTCATTAACTGTCTTCAGACAGTGCAGAATTCCGCGGCCATGCAGATTTGTAATATTCCTTATCGCCACTCCATTACACCTTATTTGGCTAAACTGCACTGGCTACCAGTGAGGTACCGCATATAGTTCAAGGCCCTGGTCCTTACCTTTAGGGCTCTCAACGGACGAGGCCCTGCATACTTGAGGCATAGACTTAAAATTACACAATCGGCACGTGACCTCAGATCAAATCATCTTCGCCTGATGATTGCCCCACGTTTTCGTCTTGCACGCACTGGGGGCCGGGCTTTTGCTGTGGTCACTTCCAAACTTTGGAATCAACTACCGACGGATCTTAGATTTATTACATCTGAGCATCTGTTTCGGAGGAAACTTAAGACCTGGTTCTTCTCCATGATCTAGCTCTCACCGAAGCCCTCTGGTTGCCGTTCGTCTGCAGCGCGGGACACCCCCATTGGGGGTAGCCGCGCGCTTTACAAGCTTCTAAATAAATAAAATAAAATAAATATTAGGAAAGGACTACGCTTGTGCAGTCATCTTCCAGGCAACCTTCCTGAGGGCCTGTTTTGCTGTATAAACTGTGGTTTTAATTCTTGGACGACCACTGCACTCCCTTGTCCCCTTTCTAGTGCGAGGTCTCATATGAAACACTCTAAGCCTCAACTGTAGCTCCTAAACTAAGCATTTTTCGGATGTCTAGGATCTGCTACAGGATGAATCTCCTGATGTTCTGTTTTTAACAGAGTTGTGGCTTTCAGCAGACATGGTGGCTGTACCAGGTTTGGCGCATCCCCAGGGTTTTAGCATTGTGACTCTGAATAGAGAGTCAAGAGGGGTGGTATTGCAGTCTTTTTTAAGTCCTGCTACTTCTGTACCTTTGTAAAAGAGTCCTTGGTCGGCTGTGAATGCGCGAGCTTTGGGATTGCATTCAGCGCCAGCTACACCATGTCCGAGCTACTGATATACCGCCTGCCAGGACCTTCTAAAGAGTTTAGGGCTGCACTCATCGATATTATAAGTTCTTTGGCTATGAGAGCAGCCAATTTCAGCGTCATCGGTGATTTGAATCTGCATCTCAATAGCTCCCATGACACGGAAATAGGTAATTTCATAGCCGATCTTGCAGCGTGCCAGTTGCTCCAACTGGTCCACGGTCCCACCCACTCTGCGGGCCATTTGTTGGACCCAGTCTTTTCTAATCTACCTTCTATCACGTTCCACACCCCTACTCCGGTGTGTTGGTCGGATCGTTATTTAATATCTATGACACTCTCGGGGGAGGGGGGGTTGTGCCCACCCGGAGAGTGTCCCAGAAGCTCTCATCTAGGCATCCCTGGCACAAATTAAATATCAATAAATTTCATGGCCTCCTTTCTACAACTACTTTCAACATGCCAGATGATCCAGATGCGGCCGATAGAACCTTATCTGATTGGATCCTTTGCTCCCTGGACTCTCTTATACCTGAAAAGTGGCCTAAAAGCTGTAACCCCAAATCTAGTCCTTGGTTCAACGATAAGCTCACCACACTGCTAAAGTCTTCAAAAGGCTGGAGCGAGCATGGAGACAAGAGTATGATCCAATTCTGAAGGGGTGTTATCAGGCAGCCATTAAACAATATTACAGGGCTATTCGGACTGAATGGGCTGCATACTTTGCGAACGAAATTAGGAACAGTAGCAATCCCTCCAAAAGCATTTTTTCGATATTGAAAGATCTTAAATCTTCTGCGGTTTCTATAGCGCCCTTGATATCATCGGATGAGCAATGTGAGGTTCATGCCTCCTTCTTATTAAGAAGATGGAAAATATTTATAAAACCTTTCCTCAAACTGCTTTGTGTCCTGCCCCTGTGTCTAGATCTCCTCCTATGCACACTCTGGACATTTTTCTGCCAATCTCTCAGGATGAGCAGTCTGTGCTTTGCAGAAAGGTCTAATGTGGTTCTCCGGCTGACCCCCTTAAGCCTGAACCATTCAAGAAGTCATTACCTGTGCTCATTACACCTCTGGCTAGGTGATTAATCTGTCCGAGACTATGGCACTTGTCCCCAGGACTTAGCAAAAAGCTAGGATGGCCCCATTGTTAAAAAAATCTAACCTTGACACGGCGAAACCCGAGAATTTCCGTCTCATCCCTCTCCTGCCTAAGGTCTCTAAGATCTCTGAGGCCTATATTAATTCCATTTTGACTCGATGTCCCAGAATGGTTTTCGTTCAGGCCACAGCACAAAGTCCGCTCTCCTAGCAGTGACTGAACATCTGAGGGGAGCTCTAGACGAGGTTTGCACTTCGGCACTGATTCTATTAGATCTCATTGCTGCGTTTGACACGGTCTCCCACCAGATCCTGTTGCAGCGGCTGGAGGAGGTGGGCATTGTGGGTACTGCCCTGAATTGGTTTGCCTCCTTTCTTGCTGAGAGGACCTTCCAGGTAACAGCTCCCCCTTTTGCCTCTATGATCCATACTACCATACATGGGGTGCCACAGGGCTCAGCTTTGAGCCCAATGTTGTTCAACTTATATGTCCAACCGTTAACAGTGGTGGCAAAGAGCAGAGGGTTCACAGCAGTATCATATGCAGATGATTCACAGTTGGTAGTTGCACTCTCTGATTACTCCGCGCAGGATGCTTGCAAGTTTCAGAGCGACCTCGAGGTTGTCGTTGAATGGATGACTGCCAACTGTCTCCAGCTCAATGCTTACAAAGTCTGAGGTCTTGCTGGTAGGGAGAGATCCTGAGCTATGGAACGAACGCTGGTGGCCTGCCTCCTTGGGTTATGCTCCCGCCCCCAAACAGGTGGTAATAAATCTAGGTGTCTGGGTGGACTCTGCCCAAGCTAAGAAAGTGGCAGGGACCTGTTTCAGCATACTGCAAGGGCTTAACCGGCTGCTGGGGTTTTTAAACTCATCTATCAGGCAGGTTATTGTTCAGGCCTCCATCCTGTCGAGATTGGACTACGCTAGTTCACTCTATCTGGGGACAAACAAGACTGAAATTATGAGATCGCAAAGGGTCTAAAATGCTGCTGCCAGAACCCTTCTTGGTCTGCTTAGACAATCAAAACGTACCTCTTCCCTGCACTATAGGGTGTCCCTCCTGTCAGTAGCCTTGCAGTCTCTGGTTCAGCGCTGGGATGCCCCTTTGCTGGGGCAGCTGTGTGCTTTATAAAATGGTATAACATAACAATCAATCAATATGTACACTGTTAAAAAAGCAATAACTGTTTGCTGCTTTTTCCTCAGCATTTCAACACCAATATAGATGGCTTTAATATGCTAACCAGCATTTATGTAAGCAAACAGCAGTTGTAGTGCCTGGGTTTTATATGTGCTTTTAGAGTAATGCTAGAGTATAGGCTTGGCCAAATGAATTTTATAATAGAGATCACAATATCTTGCAGTAGTAACTGAGGAATTAATATGAGGAATATGATGAATATACCAGGTGCTTAAGCCATTTTCCAATGATGCAAAATGCCTGTTTGGCAGCTTCATACATTAGTCTGTTGAAAACACATCTACCGAAATTACCTGTCATCATTGCTTCCTGCGAATAGAGGTTCCTGTTTTGTATACAGCATGAGCTCTTTAGTCCTTCACACCACCACCCCCCCTACTCTACTTTTTCTACTTTAATGTGCTTTTACTCTTATATCATTCTACGATTCCCTTCCTGACACCACTTCATTATGGAGCTTTGTACTTCTGGTGCAGTAATCCCGTTCTCTTTCCATCACAGCAAGAGTCCTTAATTGTACACCAGGGAGAGCAAGCGAGGTGGCTGAAAATTCACGATGAAAAAACCCACAAATGGCCCAAACAATGGCCCTGCCCTAACCTCGATTACACCCCACCTTGATATTAATGAGGCCACCGACAAATACCACTCCTGCATGGAATCCTTTATCGACAAATTTGTACCCCTGAAGTGCAAATTATATAGAACAAAACCCTTCAAGCTCTGGTTCTCAAAAGAATTTTACAAAGAAAGAAAGGTTATCAGAAATAGCGACAAAGAATGGAGATTATCTACCTCTCACCTGAGTATGAATAAGCTTCGCATAGCACAAATACAGTACAAAGACCGAATATTTAGAGCCAAATCCTCTCATTTCAGAGCACTTGTGAATTTTGCATAAAACAGACCAAAGTGCCTGTTCGAGGTTCTACCACAAGCTACACACCCCTCCACCACTTCAGCTCTTAGGCCATTCGTGGCCCGCTGCAACAACTTGATGGATTTCTTTGACAGAAGAGTCAGAGACATCCATACTTTGTTACACACCAATGAACCTCCTGAAGGAGTAGTTTCTGTCCTGTAACTCCAGTTCTGTAGTAGGGGTATCTCTGTTATAGTCATAATCTAGTGAATAGTCCCGCCCATGTGCGTGGACCCCGGCAATCAAAAATAATCTCTTAAATTGTCAAAATAATGCAGAAACTGCAAAGACACTTAAGAGAGAATTTAAAGACAAATAATGCAGCCTATATCCACAGGCTACACTGTCCAGTACTTCAACTAGAAATTCCACCAAAAATCACCACACACAGCACAGCCTGCTAGTTTCTACCATAGAGAAACTTGCCTCCCCCAGTCAAAGACCCAGGAATGATAGAGAGGAAGGTAGGGACAGACAAGCCCCATAGGCTGCCATTATGTGGCTTAAATAGGATACTGTGCCTTTAAGAGAACTTTCCAGAACTTCTCCCAGTATCCCAGAATGCATAGCAGGTCCCTCTACTTTCAGTTCTTTTTGAAGGCGAAGCATGCCAGACCTGTCGCATTCTTTACATGATGAAAATCTCCACCGGAGAGGAGGGCGGGCGCTTATGACTATAACAGAGATACCCCTACTACAGAACTGGAGTTACAGGACAGAAACTACTCCTTCTGTAGTAGGGGATCTCTGTGTATAGTCATAATCTAGTGAATAGAATGGCAAGCCCATCCCCACACCAAAGCGGCGGTGGAGAATAAATACATAACGCCACTACTGTGCGAACAAATTCCGCAGCGAAGCCTGCCCAACCTGAGCGTCTGCCCTGGCGTCAGTGTCCAGGCAGTAATGCTTAGCAAAGGTATGAACCGACTTCCAAGTGGCTGCCTTGCAGATTTCCGTAATCTGCACATTACGGAGCAGAGCCGTCGTGGCAGCTTTGCCACTGGTGGAATGAGCCTTAGGCTTACCTCCTAAGGTCTTATTAGCCTTTTGGTAACACAATTGTATGCAGGACACAATCCACCTAGAGATGGACTGCTTCGAGGTCGCAAGACCCGTCCTGACCGACCCATAATTGATGAACAACTGGTCAGACCTACGAATATCCTTGGTTTTATCCAGATAAAATGTCAACACCCTCCTAACATCCAGGGAATGGAGAGACTTCTCCGCTGGGGATGAAGGGTTTTGAAAAAACGTAGGCAAAGTTATCGTCTGGTTGACATGAAAATCAGAAATAACCTTGGGAAGAAATTTAGGGTGAGTACGCATAACAACCTTAGCAGCATGAAATACAGTATAAGGTTCATTACAACACAACGCCTGAATTTCACTCACCCTGCGGGCCGATGTAATGGCCACGAGGAACGCCGCCTTCCAGGACAGGTGCTGCAACGAAGCCTTATGAATAGGCTCAAAAGGCTCCTTCATCAATCTGGACAGCACCACATTCAATTCCCATGAAGGCGAGGGAAGCCTGACAGGAGGGAATACTTTCTTCAAACCTTCTAGAAAATCTTTGATCACAGGGATCTGGAAAAAGGAAGTCTGTGAAGGGCATTTCCTGTAGGCAGTCAATGCAGCAAGATGTACCTTAATGGAATGGACATTAAGGCCAGACTGCGCCAAATGTAAAAGGTAAGGAAGGATGACATCTTCCTTGCAGGTCGTAGGATCATGGTTCTTAGACTGGCACCAGATACAAAACCTCTTCCACTTGTAAGCGTACGAAGTCCGAGTGGAAGGTCTCTTAGACTCCTTCAGTATGTCCATGCAGTCATCGGGCAGATTCAGATGGCCATATTGCACTA
Organism: Lissotriton vulgaris; assembly: GCF_964263255.1. Taxonomy (NCBI): domain Eukaryota; kingdom Metazoa; phylum Chordata; class Amphibia; order Caudata; family Salamandridae; genus Lissotriton; species Lissotriton vulgaris. The sequence continues at coordinate 1,737,180,852 of NC_141691.1, forward strand.
TCTCAGGAGCCATGCCGCCAAACTCAAAGACGAGAGGTTGGGGTGTAACATCCGTCCCCCGAACTTCGTGAGAAGGTCCGGCCTGCACGGCAACCGAATGTGAGGAAGGGGAGACCGGTGAAGTAGGTCCGTGAACCACCACTGCCTGGGCCACTCCGGGGCGATGAGTATCATCCGAGCTCTGGACCGGGCCAGCTTGATGAGTACCGCCGGAATCAGGGGAATGGGAGGAAAGGCGTACAGAAAACTGTTCGTCCAGTTGATCCATAACGCATTCCCCAGCGTCCCTTGTTGGAAGTACCTGGAGGCGAAGTCTCTGCACTTGCTGTTTTCGGCGGTGGCGAACAAATCTACGTCTGGAGTTCCCCACCTTGCGAAGACTTCTCCTAGTACTTCGTCGTTTATGACCCATTCGTGGTTTTCCTGAAGCAGCCTGCTCAGTGCGTCTGCCTGAACATTCTGCACACCTGGTAGATGGGTGGCCGTTATCGTCAGTCCTCTGGCTAGGAGCCAGTGCCAGATCGTCTGCGCCTCCTGAGACAGAGTGCGCGATCTCGAGCCCCCCTGCTTGTTGAGGTAATACATCGTGGTGGTATTGTCCGTCTGTACAAGCAGAGAGTTGGTCTGGAAGGACGGAAGAAAGGCCTTCAGCGCCAAGTGAACAGCCCTGAGTTCCAGGAAATTGATGTGATACGTGGCCTCCATCGGTGACCACGTGCCTTGAATCTGTAGAGTCCCGGAGTGCGCTCCCCATCCCAGAAGAGACGCATCCGTCACGACAGTCTGCTTGGGTATGTCCTTGTGAAAGGGAACCCCTTTTAGGAGATTCTCCGCCGAACACCACCACTTCAGAGACTGAAGAGCATGCAGCGACAGTCGAATCTTGTCGTCCCAAGATCCTCTCCTCTGATCCCACTGGTCCTCCAAGCACTCCTGCAACGGTCTCATGTGCAGCCGTGCGTGTGGCGTCAGGAAGATACAAGAGGCCATCGATCCCAGTAGAGAAGACACCGTCCTCACTGTAGTAGATGGAGACGTCATGAGAGCCTGAGCCTTCCGAAGGAGTGATAATCGTCGCTCTTCCGAAGGAGACACGCTTGCTGACAGCGTATTGATGGAGGCTCCCAAGTACTGTATGCATTGGACCGGAGTCGGGACAGACTTGGCCATGTTGATGTGCAGCCCCAGCTTGTTCAAGAGAACGCACGTCTTCTGGAAGTGTGCTCGCGCTTCCGAGAAGGAGGATGCCTTGATCAACCAATCGTCCAGGTACGGGTAGACGAACACCTTGTTCTTCCTCAGGTGAGCTGCTACCACCGCCATGCACTTCGAGAATGTTCTCGGCGCAGACTTCAGTCCGAATGGGAGTACTGTGTATTGATAGTGATTGGTGCCGACTTGGAACCGCAGGAACTTCCTGTGTTTGTGTGCAATGGGCACATGGAAGTAAGCATCCTGTAGGTCTATAGCGCAAAGCCAGTCTCCCTGTTGAAACTGAGGGTAAATCTGATGCAACGACAGCATGCGGAACTTTTCTCTGCGAATCCATTTGTTTGCCTGTCGCAAATCCAGAATGGGCCTGAACTCGTTCTTGTCCTTCTTGCGAACCAGGAAGAACCGGGAGTACAGACCTCTTCCTCTCTGAGACCGAGGTACGTCTTCTATCGCATTTTTCCTCAACAGGATATCCGCTTCCGCCTGAAGCTCGCACAGCTGAAACTGCGAGCTGACCGGGGGAATAGCTGGAGGAGGGCTGGTGAACCGAAGACTGTATCCATTGCAAACAATATTCAGCACCCACTTGTCCTGAGTAATTTTTCTCCACTCTGCCAGAAAAAGTTGGATGCTTCCCCCTACCGGAGTGGGTAACGGATCCGGGGGAAGTAAGTTCCTAGGGCCTAGACCCCGCCTGGCCCTTGGGCGCCGGAGCCGACTGCTGGCCTCCCCTGCCCTTCTGCCGCTTCTGGAACGGCTTCCGGAACTGCTGCTGCTGTTGCGAGTGCCCCGAAGCCTGTCCTCGACCTCGGCCTTGTCCGCCGAACCGCCGTTGGAAGGGGCGGTACTGCTTCTTGGTCTCTTTGGGCTTTTCCAGGCCCACAGCCGTCAGCGTTTCGGCCTCCGCCTTCATGCGGGCCATTTCATCATCAGCATGCTTCCCGAAGAGGGTCTCACCGGAAAACGGCAGATTGGCCACCCTCTGCTGTGCGTCCGGTTTCAGGGACGTAAGCCGGAGCCATGCGTGGCGCCGTTGGTTGATCCCGTGGCAAAATCCGTGAGCCGCCAACAGGGAAGAGTCCGCAGCCGCGCTGATTATCTGGTTGGCCACCAGCATACCCTCACTCAGGACTTCCATGAAGTCTTCACGCTGCTCCCGGGGCAAATGCTCCTCAAAGCGCTCAAGGGAGTCCCACAGGGCGCGGTCGTAGCGACCGAATAAAGCCGTGGCACTCGCCGCTTTCATGGAGGTCGCGGAAGTACCACAAACCTTCCTCCCTGCCGAGTCCATCCATCTTGATTCCTTGTCCGGGGGAACCGTGGAGGTCGGGGTGGTGGCATGCTGCTTGCGGGCCGCCGTGACGATGACGGAGTCAGGCGGAGGCTCAGCTCTCAAAAAGGCCGGATCCGAGTCGGGAGCCCGGTACTTCTTTAGTAATCTCGACGGAGCCGCCCTCGTCACAGCCGGGGTGAGAAACAGAGCCATAGCAGGTTCTTCCAGGCCCGGCACCAGGGGCAGGAGAGGACGAGACAGATGCTTCTGATGTAGCGTCTCGAAAATGACCGATGTCTTCGGTGTAGGCACTGTCAGGGAAATGCCGAGCTTCGCCGCGCCCCGCAACAGTACGTCCTGAAAGGCCACCAGGTCGTCTATCGGGGACACTCTGGTGTCCGGTGACCCCGATAGGGTAGGTGAATAATCCCTGGTCCCAGAGGACCTCGTGTGTGAGCGAGACTCGCGCCTCCTATGGCGGTGCCTCGATCTCGTGGATGATCTGTGCCTCGATCTCTCCTTCCGCCCAGAGCGAGAGCGAGACCTGCCAGCTCGTGGGCGCTCCTTTGGTTTGCGCGGAGGGGTCTTCCTCGGCTCATCACGAGGTGTCTTCGGTTCCTCCCGGGGTTTCGGTTTCGGAGTCCCCTTGGGAGGAGCAGGCAGGGACGACAGGGAAGTGGACCTCGGCGGAGGAACCTTCGGCTGCGGCGCGGGCCCATGCGGAGGGACCGGAGGTGGAGAAGGGTCCCCTGAAGGCAGTGGTGGTTTGGGCGGAGGGTCCTCCTTAGGCACGGGGGTAGGAGTCGGAGTCCTGGGCCGAGACGGAGTGTACACCTCCGAGTACACCGAGCCCGGTGTCCCTTTAGGCGAGGGGTGCGGAGAGCCATCCCCATCCGCAGGCGACCTCTTCCTCTTGCGACCACCGCTGGAAGCAGCGTGACTCCTGGGACTAAAGTCCCTTTTCCGCCGTTTTGTAGAGGGTGACCTGCTCCTCGACGCTGACCGCTGTCTGCTGGACGCAGAACGACGCTTCTCCGGCGTCGAATGACGTCTCCTGGACTCCGGCGTCGAGCGCCGTCTCCTCGGCGTCGACCCTCTTCTCCTCGGCGTCGAACGCCGACTCCTCGACGTCGACCTCCTCTTCCGTGACGTCTCCCGTCGTCCTCTCGACGTCGGATGGTCCGCCCTCGACGACGAGCGCCGCCGTCGTCTTGATGTTCCCGACGTCGAGGAGCCCCTCGACGTCGATCGGCGGTGTCGCCTCGATGGCGATCGACGGTGTCGCCTCGACGGCGATCGACGGTGTCGCCTCGACGACGACCGACGGTGTCGCCTCGACGGCGAGCGTCGGCGCCGCTTCGATGGCGAGCGACGATACACGTCACTGTGCCTTCGGCGTCGGTAGGAAGATCTCGACGTCGACGAAGACGATGACGTCGACGGCGGCTTCGACGTCGGCTTCTCCTTCGCCGTCGAGCCGTCACGCCGTCTCGACCCGGAGCCCCGGGGAGAAGGGGAGCACGCCGTCGTCATCCCTCTCGACGCCGTCGTCGATGCCATCGACGTCGACGGAGAACGGGACCGATTGCTGGACTTCCTGCCCCCGGGGAGCCCCCCAGGGGCCTCAGCAGAGGCAGAGGGAACCTTCCCAGGCTTCCTAGACCCACCTGCAGCCCGCAGACGCCTATCCTCCAGGCCAGCCAGCCTGATCTTCAATCTGTCCCTCAAGGTCCGAGCAGAAAGCTGCTGGCAGATTACACAATCCTCAGGGACATGATCTTCCGGAAGGCACACGATGCAGACCTCATGGGGATCACTCTTGGCCTTCTTCCTCTCACATGCTGGGCACTTCACAAAAAGGCCAGGCATTTTGGAGCCCCAAAACACCTAGAAAACAGCACAAAAGGGAGAGGAGAGCACCAAGAAATAACTGCAACACTTTTAAAAGTCAATAGTGCAAAAACAATTCGAATAAACCCTTGAGAAAGGGAGAGCTCAATGCCAGGGTCCTGTAAGCAGGAGCCGGAAAAAAGAACTGAAAGTAGAGGGACCTGCTATGCATTCTGGGATACTGAGAGAAGTTCTGGAAAGTTCTCTTAAAGGCACAGTATCCTATTTAAGCCACATAATGGCAGCCTATGGGGCTTGTCTGTCCCTACCTTCCTCTCTATCATTCCTGGGTCTTTGACTGGGGGAGGCAAGTTTCTCTATGGTAGAAACTAGCAGGCTGTGCTGTGTGTGGTCATTTTTGGTGGAATTTCTAGTTGAAGTACTGGACAGTGTAGCCTGTGGATATAGGCTGCATTATTTGTCTTTAAATTCTCTCTTAAGTGTCTTTGCAGTTTCTGCATTATTTTGACAACTTAAGAGATTATTTTTGATTGCCGGGGTCCACGCACATGGGCGGGACTATTCACTAGATTATGACTATACACAGAGATCCCCTACTACAGAAATAGAGATTCTACCAGACAAGGCACTTCATTTGTGGTCCTCTTTTCCCCCCCATTTCCGAACGAGACCTACAGCCAACAATCTGTAAAGTTATACCCTCGAACCTCCTTCAGGATGCCTTTCCAGGGTCTATCAGAAAAACTCTTGCCACACACCTACTCCCCCTATGGACCAACATGGTCAAGCCCTCTCTCCAACAGGGCCTATTTCCAGAACCACTAAAATGGGTCAAATCTCTCCTAACCTGAAAAAACAATCTCTCGACCCAGAGAACACGAACAACTACCGCCCAGTCTCCACACTTCCATTTTTAGGCAAAATTTGAGAAGCTTACCACCACACTTTACACATTCAAACAAACAACCTTCTAGACTCTATCCAATCAGGTTACCACCAGGGCCACAGTACAGAAACTGTGATCCTACAAATACTCAGCGACTCCCTTAGAATCCTCAACTCTGGGACTCCTGCCTCTTGGTCCGCCTGGACTTGTCCACTGCATTTGACACTGTCAACCATCTGGACCTCCTTTGCACTCTTTACCAACGCATGGGCTGTGGAGGCACAGTCCTCAATTGCAGTGGCAGCTGGTGAATTTTGAAAGTGGTGGGTGTTATAACCAAACCTGAGTTAGACTCTGAGAGCGGAGCAACATAAGCAACACTAGCACAAATGTCACAAGGGGACTTCCAGGTTGAAGTTAGTGGTGTTTCAAGGTACAACGATGTGAAACTAACAATAGTAAATCTATGCTTACTGCAGCAGCGTGTTAAATCCTTAGGTAGGCTCAATATAAATTCACCAATAGATTTTCCAGTTACCTTTCTTGAACATTGCTTGAAGTAATTCTCCCATGTAGGTTGATCCTGAATTGTCGCCAAATGTAATAAGGGTAAATAAGTCCAGCAGCCGAGATGTAGATAGATGGTTTATTGATGAAGTTCTAGATGTAGATAGGTAGATAGAATGAGCCCCACTAGCTCCCTTGCTGCTCAACCCATACTCCCAACTGACAGTCCACAACCAGGCATCACCAACATTCCTTTACCTCACCATGCAGGACATCCACTCTGGCTGAGCAGCAAGGCAGAGAAGCAGGAAAGATGCATAGCACTGAGAGTCAGATGCCACACTTACTTATATAAACTTACAGTCACTACAGTTTGGCAGTTGATATCCTGAGGCACAATATTAATGTGGTTGACATTCTGACATACTACCCCCTCTTTTGTACCCTCTGTGCCCATCTATTTTATTCTTTCCCTCCCTCTATTAGTCTGTTCAAATAGCTAATTCCATTCCATTTCCCTCCACATCCTTTGGTCTCTCCCTATCCTTTAATTTCCTTCCTTAGGTTTCCATACCCAGTCTGTTCCCTTCGCCATTCAGTACCTCATGGTTTCTACATCTTCTTCTGTCCTCTTTTCTCAAAGACTTCAAGTTATCTCATGTCAGCTCTATCTCGTCTATTATTAAGTTCCTTTCTTCTACTTCTTCCCAGTGTGCTGTTCTGTGTGGCTGTCTTTCATTGGAGGTCTAAAAATGCCCTACATTAGGAGTGAATAGCTTACACAAACCTGTTTTCATTGCATTCTGGCATTTGTAATTCAAATTAAAGACTTCAAGTACCAGAATGCAAAAGAAAAAAAACTAAACTACTTATACCAGTGTATTGGTACAACTTCACCTCTCTGTCCCTCCGACATCTCAAACTTAATTTCAGTCATTTTTCCAGAAGGCTCCTATTCTCAAGCCTCTCTTCCACCTTCCTCATCTTTTCCTTTCTACTTGTTTCTCTGTCAAGGCAAGTGCATTCATCTCCATTTCCACTCCTCTTGCCAGTCACTAGGGGGGTGCGGGGGGTGCGGACCGCACCGGGTGTCACCCTATCATCACCCTATCATGGGGTGACACCAATCTGGTTACGCTGGCTGGCTCGCTCTGCACTGCACAGTGGAGTGCAGCCGGAGCCTCAGCCGCACCCTCACCTCTGCTCTTCTGCTGCCATTGATGGCTGCTTTTTATTTCCACTGCTGCTAGTGGGGGAGGGGGGGGGGGTGTCACCGAGCACAGCTTGGCACAAGTGCGCAAAGCGACGCTTTTCCTATTTACCCGCAGGAGGTGACCGAGGGAGATGATTGAGTGGACATGGGAGGGGGTAATAGGGTAAGGGGAACGGCGTGAGGCATGCAAGGCAATGAGGGCATAGGGCGGTCAAAGAGCATGTGCATAATCCATTGGGCAGATCAAGAGACACAGGTGAGAAGGACGTGGCTGCCTGCTGCCTCAGTCATATAACATTGCCACTACAGGGTCGAGAGGAGGACAGAGTATCGTTGTAGGACACGGCGCCGGTAACATCACCATGGGCCCGCCCGCGCATGTTCTCCCCCTGTGAGGTGATCCGGCAAGATTGCTTTATTGGTGATGAGCAACGTTTTTTACAAAAGGTGAAAAATTGCCGGCTATCCTCAATTGACACGAAGCAACAATGCCAGGTGTCCGTAGTGCCCCAGCCAATCTCTCTTCCTGATGTCAGAATGATGTTTAAGTAACAGTACCACCATGAGTCAGCCTGCAGAGAAACTGAGCAAGCGGCCACGTTAGTAAATTTAAACCCCTACAAGTGGTCTTAAAACAGTCATTATAATACAGCAGCGTGAAACAAGTAGCCAGCAGACATTGCGCTAATTCATTAAATTACCGGACGATGAAACATACCATGTGACAAGCAATACGGCACGATATCCATTTTTTAACATCAGTAAGCGCGTGCGTTAAAATTGTTAAGGCGAAATGCAGCATGAAAGAAGACGGTATGGGACCATTACAAAAAGGGGGAACTGCTCAGGCTTTCTTCATGGCAAGAACACACACACAACCTATCCATGCCAAATTATCACCGTAACCAGGTTAAACTCTAAAGCCACAGCTATTCCTTCACACTATACCTGACAGCCTTCATGTTTACCAGCGCTAGCGTGCAAGTTTGGGGTGTGAGGGAGAGCACGGCAGAGTACTTCTAGTGATGGGCGCAGACTCGGAGCTTTTTCTAGGATGGCAGTTTGGTCCCGGTTTTTATGTATGGCTCTCTGATGAAATGGATTGGCCTGAGGTTGGCCAGATATTTTCAAACGAGGGGGCGGCAGCGCAGTTGAGGAACCAATAATACTGTCAAGATACTCGTTCCGTGAGTTAAGCTCTCTAAGGAGGCGTGGGTGGAAGCTTGAGGGCATGTGTTTGATTACCAGATGGGCCCCTTAGCAAATCTGTAGTAGAAACCTGAACCCGCAGGTAACAATTTCTGTGTGTGTAGTGCCACCTGGATCATAGAAATGAAGCGCCCCTTTCCTTTTCCTCCATCCTTATCTCAATTCTTGGTATCTTTAGATTGGGAGCCCATTGTCCTTGATATTTCTTTGCTGCATCTTGGGTAGGAAACACGGCCTGACCCTCTGATGACTTTGGATGGCCTGAATCTTTACTGCAGTAACTTACTTTGATTGTAAATAGTTGTTCGTCTCCTGATCCGTGTGTATTTGTCTCACACGGAGCCTTAGGACTGCATGTCAATTTTGAATGATAAACATTTGTTTAAAGAAACTCATAGTATAAATAGTTAAGTGATAGAGCTCAGCAATGATCCTTGGATCTTATTTGGGGGGGGGGGGGGGGTTATCCATCAAAGTAACTATCAATACCAGCCTCAGATGTCACCACTAGAAAACAATAAAAAAAAGGACAGAACGAATCGCCATTCGCCTCTGGTGGTTCGGTTAAATGCAGGGCGTGGGGGGTCGGAATTGGTACTGAAGGTCACTGCATATCCCAGGCGGCACCACCATGATGTCCAGGCACTAACTGTGTGCCAAACTCAAAACCCCCATTGAAATAGCAGCACCACGATGCCGTGTGAGGAGCTGGCCGGCGGTCAGGGCCTGTCTGCTTCGGTATCTGTAGTGTAGCCAGCAGGAGCCAGACAAGCTTGTAGCTTGAAGGAAACTTGTGGATGCTTAGACAATTTGGATGCTGAAATACTTGCGCAGACTCGGAGCGGAGGAGGTCCATGCGGTAAATCGTGAGGGGGTGACACCATGAGTTACCCGCACCGGGTGACACCAACCCTAGTGACGCCACTGCCTCTTGCTCTTTACCTCTGTTCTGTTCTCCTGCCTCTCTCTTACCAGGATGTTCATTCTCCATGATGAGCTCCCAGAAACGGACTCCAGGGAAGGATTGTAGATGAATACAGTGTTTTACAGCTGCTGCACAATGGTAGAACAAACAACGCGGGGCAAACTGGTATAATACAAATAGGCTCTACTTGGCTTAGCAATGAGTAGAAGGTCAAATGTTCATTGTATTTAGCTCTTCACTGTAAAATGTGTTGAAATAAATATTCTGGGTACAAGTTGCACATATCAGACAGAGACAGATTGCTTTTGATATTAAAGTTAAAAGTATTCTGATACAAATTGCCCCTGTCTGCTATAATGATTGACCACAGAATCGTGATATATGCTATGAAATTGTTTAGTTCATTCAACATTCTGAACTTACAACAGTAACTGAGTTCTCATATATTTTTACTATCCATACCTCTACCTGCCCCCAGTCAGCGTCAAGCACAGGCCAGCAGCAGGTCATGGACAGCAGACTCTGCAATGTAAAGTATGTGGCTGACTATGGTCAAGAATAATCCAAACTGCCTGACTTCTCTCATTCCATGCCCGTCCGTCAGGATAAACCACCATTGATAACGATTTCGATGTTGGGATGCAGTGTGCAAGCTTTAGTAAACTCAAACATGTTCTTCTTGTTCACAACGTGTGATCTGCCATCACTTGTGACGCCTGTCACATAAACACTGAGAAACATTTGTGCCTCCAATCCAACCTTCCCTTCCCCAACTCGTCACAGGATGGGATGCGGTAAGTGAGGTTTGCTGACCCATCCCCTCCATGTGACGAGCTGGGAAAGGGGCTCCTCTGGTGATTGACACACAGTCTCGGGAAATGTAGGCTGAAGCCTGAAGTGCACAGGATGCATGCATTAAGCGAGGGTGGAACACATCACGAGGAGGACTGGCCACACACTCCGGCATGCTACTGAAGATAGGGATTAAAGTAAAGAGCTCAGCTCGTCATGAGGCACAGTGGAGCTGTGCTTATGACGAGCTGACCTTGTCATGAACAATGATAAATCTTACTTTGCAACACAGGAGGGGAAAACCACTAGCAGCCAAGGTGTTAAGAAGCCACTACTGCTCACTTGGTTCTCCTCTTACCTAACCAACAGCTCCTAAATTGTGAAAAAGGGCAACACTTTCTTCAGACCAGTCACTGTACATCAAGGGGTCCCTCAAGGCTCAATCCTCTACCCAACCCTCTTTAACCTGTACCTAGAACCACTATCTGTGATTCTCATAAACACTGAATTCTCTTCCACCTCTTTGCTGATGACACTCAAATATACATGAAAAGCTCTTCAAGTGAAGACCTTGTCCTCCTTTCAATCATGCCCCTGAAGATTCAAAACTGGATGTCTAAATCTAACTTCTCAGATCCAAGGGGATATCCGACGATGGCAACAGCATCGGCTGTCCCTCATGGGCTGCATTGCGGCAATAAAGATGTCCAGCTTACCTAAAATCCTCTTTATCTTCCAGACCATCCCGGTTAGGCTGCCCCTGGGAACACTCCGCAGGCTGCAAGACGCCATCCAACATGGGCCGGGAAGAGGCCACGGATACGCAGGGACCTGTCCTACAGGCCTCCGGAGGAGGGGGGCTGGGGATCCCTAATCTCCTACAATACTATCATGCAGCCCAACTCCGGTACGTGGTGGAATGGAACCGGCCTGAATCAGAAAAAAATATGACTTTTTCAGGACCGTGCGATGGTGCAGACTGCTCTTTGGCGGATACCCTTTTTGAAGCGAACGGACAGGCCACAATATCTAGCGAACGGACAGGCCACAATATCTTAACAGATCCCCCATAACCCGCACGACTATGAACGTTTGGAACGCAGTCGTGTGCAAGAGGGGACTCACCTCTTTCCCCTCCCCGCTAACACCCTTGCTGGATACCCCCGGAATTTGAACCCGGGACAGATAGATTGGCTTTTTCACAATGGTGCGACACGGCGTGTAAATCCGCAGGTCATTTATTCGACCTTGACGGTTTTCTTCCACTCTCGGACCTCACGCAGTTCTATGATCTTCCTAACCAGAGCAGAGACCAATACTTCCAACTCCGACATTGGCTGACGCACCCGGAGATACACCCACTTGTAGGCAGGAAAATGACGGCTTACGAAAAATGGCTGGTCACCAAAGAAACGGATCGAAAGCTGATTTCGGAGCTTTACCGGATGATATTCTCCCCGACCCCTAAAATACACTCAGCCGGTCAGAAACGCTGGGAGGGTGAACTGGGCAGAGTTCTCTCGGACCAGGAGTGGCAGTCCATTTACTACAGGGCACATCACACCACTAGGAATACAGCGAGAAGGGAAGCAGCGGTCAAAGTAGCAACCTATTGGTACCTAACGCCGGTCCGCCTGCAAAGGGTAATCCTGACTGTAGCCCTACCTGTTGGAGGGGTTGTGACGAGGAGGGGACACTGATCCACCTGCTAAGGGATTGTAGGGAGGTGGTGGGGTACTGGACGGAGGTTCTCAATGAAATTGAAAAAAACACTTTGACACTCAGGTCCTTAGATTCCCAGCATACACACTCCGGGGCCTACCCCACTTTCCCTCTGAAATCCATACGGGGTAAGCAGATGGTAAGCAGATGGGACTTGTGATGGGGGTGGCGGTGCAACATAGTTTGTCGCTCTGGGGTACGCAGACCTGTCCAACACACACAGGATGGCTTCACAGGCTGTGGTTTATAGCAGGCATGGAGCGCATTCAGGCTTCCCTCACCCATTCCCTGTCCTCTTTTGCCACTTGGGAGCCATTGCTCGCAATACTGGCGTCAGAATTCAACCAAGTCACGTGCCCGAAATATCTCTGACTCCTGCGACTTACAGACTCTTCATCTTTAGTTGACACCACTGGGGAATAGACGTATCCATTGCACAGCGTGCTCTTCCCATGCCTGGAGTACCTTAGACACACCGGTTCCGGGAGAGAGGGAGGGGGGAGTTGGGACTCGTTTGTTGAGTAAAAAAGAGTTCATGCTTGGAGTACCTAGCTGGGGCCGTTGCCCTGTCGGACATTCCTGGACATTTGTGACACAGGCAGACGTTAGCAATGCTAATTCACTTAGTAAGCAGGTGGAGAGTGGGTGGTGGGTTCCCATTCCTCTACAGCTTATAAAATGTCTGTATTGTGCTTCTCCTTGTCTGAAACTGGATGTCTAACCATCACCTAAACTAAATCTCAACCCACCTAACACATAATTCCTTTTGATCTCACCTCCGAAAGCAAAAACCCCAGTTCAGGAGTGGATGGCCATCTTTCCCGTCCTGGATGGCTGCTCTGCCATTGTCCAGAGTGCTAGATCCCTTGGTATCACCCTTGACATTCATCTACATATCCACAGCCATTGCCAAAAGTGCATGACACTTTCTAAGGCAGCTAGGGGGTGTCAGACAACTGATCTCAGAACAAGACCTCGAAACAGTGGTGCAGTCTCTCGTCCTCTCCAGGCGAAACTAGAGACTCGCCCTTCTCTTAGGCATTTCCAAAGTTCATCTTGGCCCACTGGGATCAACACTACATGCAGCAGTGTGCTTCCTGTTAGGTCTCAAGAAATGTGACCACATTTCCCCAGCCCACCTAACCCTCCAAGGGCTTCCCATTGAAGCTAGGGCCCGACTCAACCTCGCCTGCATAACCCACAGACCCCGGAACTCCTCTTCACCCTCCGGTCTAAGTGATAAACTGAAAATCTTTGCATCAATTAGGGGTTCCAGAAACGCTGAATCCCTGCTCTATCCAGGAGACTAACTACCTTCATTGTATTGCCCCACCACCTTAATCAATGCTTGAACCATGTGCATCTCTGTCCAATATCTGCTTTTGTCCCGATCGCAGCTACCGATGCAATGTCTGAACGTAATTATTGTAACTGTAATTTGCTGTAATCTTATATCATGCTACTATTGTAAAGCGCTCTGATGCCTATGGGCCATGTCCAGGTTATATAAAACTGCAAATAAATAAAACCACGCCACAATAGAACAACCGACTTCAAACTGGCTTGATAACAATTCAGACACATCCAATACCTGCCAAACAAACAATAAGACCCAGGAACAACAAAACCATTTCCCAATTCAAGCAACAAAAAAATATGCAGTACAATTGGAAATTAGAAACTTCACTAATGAAAACACTCAAGTAACTGTTGCGAATTACTAGCCCTACTACTAAAGATAAGCAGAGGGGCATAGAAATTAAAGGAGGACATGGCTACTCTAACAAAAATATGTTGCATAGTACCAAAAGTCATAATAAATCAAAGAAACTAACCTCCCAGAACAATTAAATTCCAAACAGAAACATGGACATAATCGGAGAGGCAAGATGACGCCCACGCGAGTGGTCGTGTAGGCTGACCGCTCCTCTACTCACCTGCAAGCCTGCTAAAACTGTTGGGAGAGACGCGGTAAGAGTGGAAGTACGCCGGTATCAGAGGAGTGCTGTTATCGAGAGCGGCAAATTTTCTGGTGGTGGCGGCTTCTCCGACAGTGTGAAGGTAGATTTCTTCTGCTTACTCCTTGCCCGCAGCTGCTGTGGTGACTCCTGGTGTTGTGCCCGCGGACAGGTAGATGGACGTTTTCGCCAGCCTCCTCTTCAGTGGCTTCAACGGCTGCTGAGAGACTTCGGTAATTGACTCGACTGGCTGGCGCGCAGCGCCTCTTGACGAGAGAGCAGCGATGTGCGGCTGAAGGTAGAAAGCAGAGGGAAGCAGAGGGAAGCCGGCTATCAGTGACACCGGACAGGAGCAGGAGAGCTAATTACAGTTATGCCGCCCAAAGGTACAAGGGGGAAGCCGCGGATACTTAAAGAGCAAGGGGAGAATGGCGCTCCCCCGGAGGTAAGCAGAAGCGTGACTACCCCCTCACAACCATGTGTTAAGAACCCCAAAGGCCCCCTCGGACAATGCTAAAATAAAGGGAGGGGGGCAGAGAAGAATAAAATTATACCGGCAATCTTTTGCAGCCGCAGCACTAGGAAAGGATAAATCTAAGGGGGTGCTCTTAAAAGGAATGGCAGGGCAGGATGTAGAAGAGCCCTCTCCCTCAAATATCAATCTAAACACTCAAGCGAATCAACAAACGAATCAACAAACTGTGGAAGATGCACTTGTTGAAACTGATGTACCCCCGATATCAGGAAACAGCGGTGGGGAGAGCTACTAATACAACAGGATGCGGACTCTGGAGATTTTTACTCCATGTCAGAACCATTTCTACCCTCATCATGTGAGGATTTAGTTTTACAAATGCAAAACATATGAGTATGGAAGGGGGCACCCCATCTAGCAGTATCTGCTTGCACGATTCGGTGGATGTTGCTGAGGACAGCCCATCTACAGTGCGTAAAAATGTCGGAAAAAATCCAGTTAACAAAGGTGAAGTTGGTTCCTCACATCAATCCCAGGAGGGCTCTGCCTAGGTAGCAGACGGGGACATATCATTAGCTCTGATTTACGAATCTATTATGTTCCTTCGTGGCGAACAAGGGCAGAAAGCCAGAGGGTCCAAACTTTATGCCGCAAGCTTCAGAGCTCGGTTTGGCGGATTGCGAAATCACAGGCGTACTCTGTATCTAGGTTCAACGAGGCTGAGACCCACATTTCAAAGATATGATTGAGCAGCAGAAAGGAGTGACAGACTCACTACAGGGAATAAAGGAGGACACCCAGGGGAAATTAGCGGCTTTAGAAAATAGAGCACGCCGCAATAATTTGAGGGTTCTCCAAGTGCCAGAAGGAAAAGTGGGTCAGGATCCACGTAAATGTATAGTGGACTTATTCAAGAATGCTTTTCCGGAGCTAAGCAAATGGGACTGGGACAGGGAAATTGAAAGAGCACACCGCTTCCCTTTCAATACTCGGGTACCTGCGGGCCAGCCTACTGGCAACTCGGGTGGAAAAAACCTGGGTAGACCCAGGGTACTGTTAATTTCCTTCAACAGTTTTTTAGCCCAGGAGGACGTTTTCAGACTCGCCAGACCTGATAAGCGGAGACCTGGCCCATGCTTTGAGTTTTTTGTCACTCCGGATTTCTGTAAATATACTTTGGAAAGTCGCTGGCAGTTTCGTCAATTAATCACACCACTTCAAGTCAAAGGAGCACAAGCTTACTTATTGAGCCCTGCAAAATTGAAGATCATATATAAGGAACGTACACTATTTTTCACTACTGCGGGACTGGCTAAGGAATTTTTGAATAGCATTTAGAATTTATGAATATTTTGGCCAATCGCTCAAATGTCCAACTGATTGGATCCTGATATGGACTATACTATCTATGTAATGCTTTGTCTCTAATTTGGTAGTCACTCTTGTTGGCTCTTTTTTCCTGCATTGCTTTTCTTTTTTTTCCACTCCTCTGGGGTGAAATTATGATAATCGAGATGGGCTTATTTTCTCTCGCACACTCTCCTGCATTAAGTGTGGAGAATTTCTTTTTTTGATTTCGGATGGCTTGTGGGTGGGGGCAAGGAAGCTGCCAGCTGGCATCTGCAGGACCATAAGTCCTAAAGCCTCATTATTGGGAAGGGGGCACTGGGGGGTTTGGGTTTTTGGGTGTAAGGGAGCATGGGGAGGTTCTGGAGGCGGGGTAAAAGGGGAGAAAAAATCCACAGTTTCAGATAAAAAAAAATAAAAAATAAAAAGAGAGTTAATAAAAAGCTTTAAATGCAGTGGGGAAAAAAAGGCTTTTTGTGGTAAAGGTACCGCTTGGTTGCGTCAAAAATCATTGGGAAATCCTATTGGGGATACATACTGCTAGAGACATTCGAATATGATCTTTAAATGTTTCAGACCTAAACAACTTTAATAAAAGGAGGAGGGTAACTGCTGAGTTACGTTATGTTTCCCCGGACGTTGTCTGCATTCAAGAAACCCATCTGCCATGGAATAAGCAACATTTGTTAGCAGAGTTGGGCTTTTCTGTTCTTGTTTCCTCAGAACAAGCAGGAATGACATGTGGGGTGGCTATTATAGCTAAAAAGAACATGTTTAGTGTACGGCGGAAATTAGCAGACAAATTGGGCCGATGGGCTATAGTGGAATGTGCTGGGCGGCTCATGACCTTTACCTTATGCAACATCTACGGGTCTAATTTAGATGAGTCCGCAATTTTGGAAGAACTCCATATGGAGCTTGCACATTGGCCCACCCCCTTAATTATCTGTGGGGATATGAATATTAATTTAACTGGCCAGGATATTGCGGGAGGGATAAAAAGGTCGTAAACCACAGGTCTGCAAAGCGCTCCTTAACATATTATGGCAGATGTTTGGAGCACTTTATTTGCCGCAGACCCGGGATTCACTTATTACTCCCACCCCCATAAAAAGAAAGTGAGGTTGGATTATTTTTTTATGGGTATCGCAAACTTAGCTAAGGTTAAAATGCAGATTTACACTAAAATCCCATCAGATCATTCTCCTATTGTTTTAACACTTACTGGGAGGGGGCAATGGGTATTATTAAAAAAAATTCCTTTGACCGGAAGCTGTGTTTGAATGATAATTTTATAGACTATATGTCAGGGTGGCTAAGGGAGTTTTTTGATAATAATGAGGACTCGGCTAACATCAGTATTTGTGAGACACCTTTAAAGCTTGTTTTAGAGGGGAGGTGCTAAGTTTTGGGTTAGCTCACCAAAAAAAATTAAAATCTGAGATGGATATGTATTATCTTGAGCTGCAACTGGCTGAGGAGAAACTGACCCAGGGTATTGCTATTCACGGTAATATAGCCACTCTAGTGGATGAGGTTGCTAAAAAAAGGGCAAAGATTTTGGGCGTTTGGGATAGCGAGAGCGAGAGAAAGTATTTGACACAGAGGAAAATTTGTCACGAATATGGTGAATCAGTAGGAAAATCTTTAGCCCTTAAATTGAGTATGAATGAAGCAAGCCGTAATAGTGTTGCACTAAAGGATAATACAGGGGTTGTAATGTCTGATTCAAAAGAGATCCTGGCTATTTTTCAGCAATTTTATTCTAATCGCTACACTACTGAGCAAGGTGGGTTTGGGGAATTAAACCCAACTTTATTTGGGGAGCTTTTTAAATTAGAATCTGCAGCGGCGGACATGTTGGATGCCCCGATAACGCTCGAGGAGCTAACTAATGAAGTGAAAACGTTGGCGATGGGGAAGACAGCGGGCCCTGACCAGTTACCTGGGGAGATTTATAACGTTTTTTTGGAGGATTTAAAAGAGACGATGTTGGCTACATTTAGGGCGGCTCAAACTGGGCTAGCACCAAAGACATGGAATGAAGCTACAATTGTAGTCTTTAGCGAAAAGGGTAAAGAGGTAGAAATTCCTGGCTCATACCGCCCTATCTCACTTTTAAATTGTGATGGAAAAATATATTCTAAAATTTTAGCCAATCGTCTTTCCAAAGTCATATCTTCCTTGGTATCCCAAGACCAACATGGCTTTATACCTGGCCGGGGAACGGTGACACATATTAATAAAGTTATTACCCTGTTTGATATAGCGGAAGTAGAGAAACGTAAACTGGGGCTGATTCTGCTAGACGCAGAAAAAGCGTTCGACCGCGTGGAATGGCAGTACTTATGGTTATTAATGGAGAGTATGGGATTCCGTCAAAAGTTCATGAGTGCATTGCAAGTTTTATATGAGTCACCTATAGCGAGAATAGCATCAATGGGATCAACCTCAGAAATAGTACGGATTACTAGAGGTTTGAGGCAGGGGTGCCCCTGCTCTCCTTTACTTTTCGCGCTATACATCAATCCATTTATCGTAATGCTCTCCAGAAGCCGGCTTATTAAACCCTTCGTGGTACGTAGTATCCCCTTTACTGTATTCGCATATGCGGATGACATTGCGATAACATCAGAGGACCCGGCCTCCGCAATGATTGAGATTAACCGGTTAGCTGGGAAATTTGGTCGGATGTCCGGATATAAGCTGAATGCCATGAAAACTCAGCTTGTATGTACTTATACTGTGGTAGTAGATGATCCAAGAGTTGTAGTGGAAGCCACATACTTGGGAGTTAAGATTCGGGCTTAAATGTCTGCTTTAGTGGAGGCAAACTGGGGATCACTATACAGTAATATTGCAAATTCTTTGGAGAGGTGGGGGAGGCTGCACTTTACCCTGATTGTCCGAGCGAACATTTTAAAAATGAATATATCAATGCCGTTAGGAATTTCGGCAGATGTTGCAGGCTCTTTGCTCTAAATTCCTATGGGCTCCAGGGAAGCCACGAAGAGCTAGGAGATTTATGACACTACCAAGTGCTAGGGGTGGTTTAGCAGTACCTGATTTTGTTTTATATTATTATGTTTGTTTTCTTCAAAAAATGGCTGCCTTATTAGGTGGAGTGGATGAGGGTAATATAACAATAACAATCAGTAGCTCCATTTTTTATTTAGTGTTAGGAGCTGAAGCTAATCGTAGTTTATTCAGGGAAATCGAATGGAGTTATTTTAAGAGAACCAGATTTAAGCCTGTAGATGCAGCAATTAACATTTGGAAGAAAGTGCGTAAACTAATCAATTTAGGAGCTTCTCTTACTATACTCCTATGAATGCGACAAAACTGCTCCAATCTATATTTGGCAACAGGACTGCAAGGGTTTGGCAAGAAAAAGGGATAAGTTCATTAGGTGATTTTCATGATCAGAGGGGAACTATTAAACAGTTTGAGGATCTAGCTAAGGCCTATAACCTACCAAAGTCACAGTTTTTTAAGTTTGTACAAGTACGTGACTTTTTGTTAAAACAGAAATTAAAACTGATATCTAATCCTTTGATTGAGGCTATAAGGTCACAGAGTAAAATTGGAGTGATGTACAAAATTTTAAGTTCGGGTAAAAAAGATGACTTAGAGAAATATTCCTCACAATGGTCATTGATACTGGGAGAAAATGAATCTGATATATCAATTGAAGATGCACTCACTAGATCAAAAGAAGTTCTTATGTCAGCGAATTTAAAAGTTCAATTCTTCAAAACTTTATTTAGATTGTATTATACACAAGCACGGATGAAAAAGTGGGGTAATCGTTATGATGGTAAATGTTTCCGTTGTGGGGGAAAAATGCCGATATAGAACATATTTTTTTCAGTTGTGTTAAACTGAATTTGTTTCTACGCGATATTGAACATTTTCTATCCATTATTTTAGGGGATCAACTTCACATTACTCATGCCTTCATGCTTCTAGGGATGAGGCAGTTAGTTTCAAAAGGGTGTATCATGTATAAACATCGACTGTTTCTATTTGTTGCATTGACTGTGGCAAGTTTATGCATTGCGGGGGATTGGTTATGCCCGAACCTCCAAGGTGTGAAGTTTGGAGGGCGAAAATGTATAGACTAGCTAGTTTGGAATCTAGTTTATACTCATTAAAGGGGGCAAGGAAACGGAAATTAGGTCTGAAGATTTGGGATCTATTTTTGGCCCATATGAATACTTGATTGTATGACCATCTGATTTATATATTGATTTATGATTATTAATTCTGATTTATGAGCAGTCATTAGCCATTGTATACGATCTGTGCATTTTCAATAATTGGCTGGAATGTGGAAATAAAATAAAGAAAAAGAAAAAAAGAAAAAAAAGAAACTTCCCTAATGAAAACACTCAAGTAACTGTCGCGAATTACTATCCCTTCTACTAAAGATAAGCAGAAGGGCATAGAAATTAAAGGAGGACATAGCTACTCTAACAAAAATATGTTGCATAGTACCAAAAGTCATAATAAAGCAAAGAAACCCCAAGGGGAGGGGGCAGTATGTTTTTTAAAGGGACACTAGGGGGAATAGTGTGGGGGTGGGGTAAAATGAGGGAGTGGGGTGGGGTGGAGGATGGGGGGAGGGCGGGGGGGGAGAAAACATAAAAAAGCAACTACTTTAATTTGACAATAAGATTGCTACAAAATGTTATCATTACAGTAAAATCTATAAAGCATACTCAAAGGTGTGAGAAGGTCATGGCAGATTCTTCTGTTCTAAGTTAAATCTTTACAAAAACAAAATGGGGAAATTAACAATCTGTACTTGGAATGTGGCTGGACTACATGATAGTAATAAATGAGCTAGGCTAGGCGAAATAATTAAGCAGAATAAAGCGGATATAATCTGCTTTCAAGAAACCCATCTAGCCTGGGACAAGAGATATCTGCTTAACTTTACAGGTTATAAGTTACTGGTCTGTTCCTCGCAAACATCTAATACCCGCGGTGTAGCTATCTTAGCTAAGATAGCCCTGGGGGATCCTAAATGTAAAGCAGCAGATACACAAGGGAGATGGGCAATTGCTGAGTTGGCTATAGGGTTAATTATATGCACTGTATATGGGTCTAACCAGGATGATCCCTCTGTTTTTGAAACACTTGAATTAGAACTTGCATCTTGGCCGGGCGCACTTGTAATATGTGGTGATTTCAATATCTCATTGGGCCCTGCCTTTAGTAAACAACAAAGGTATGCAGGTCGAAAACCAAGAGTATTTAAAGCAGTCAGCCAACTCAGAGATAGCCTTGATCTTTTGGATCTATGGGATCTTAAAAATCAGGGCGACCCAGGGTATACATATTATTCACATCCCCACAATAAATATGTCAGACTAGACTATGTACTAGCTACTAGAGATTTAACTAATCAAGTGGAGATTTATAAATGCCCAAAATTAATCTCAGACCATAATGCACTAATCTGCTCTATCAATCTAACTGGGTTTAATAAACGCCGGTCTAATTGGACTTTTGACCGGAAACTCTTGGTTAATAATAACTATATTATGTTTATCACTAAATGGGCCCAAGAGTATTTTGACATAAATCGATATAGCGCTTCAAGGGGGGTGGTGTGGGATTGTTTTAAAGCTGCACTGAGGGGGGAAACAATTAGTTATGTGGCTAGGACTAAAAATCAACTGGAGAATATAAACCAATTGCTAATGACAGAATTAGCTAAAATTGAGGAGGATCATGTAGTGTCAATAGTTCGGGAGAGGATGGGGCAGATACAATGAGAAGGATGCTGTTAATAAAAACGGAGCTGAATAGTGGTCTTACACAGAGAGCAGCAGAAACATATCAAGCCCATAGGGGGGATGTGTATGAGAACAGAGAAAGGACTGGGAGGCAGCTTGCCTTACGCACTAGGCAAAAGATCTCCTATAACACTATTAAAGTTATAAGATCAGAGGGCCTGGTTTATACTAATCCAAAAGATATAGCTGAAGCTTTTCAATTATATTATCAGAAACTGTATCATGAAGACGAACTAATTGACAGTGGTGAAATAGAATTATTTCTTACTGAATTCCTAGCTGACACAGGATTAGATAAGATTTTAGATAATGCAACAAGGAAAAATTTGGAAAAAGAGATAACCCTAGCAGAAGTACAGAGAGCCCTTTTTGATCTTGCCTCTGGAAAGGCAGCCAACCCAGATAAAATCCCCTTAGAACTATATAAGATCTTGGGTAATATAATTGCTCCACTCCTACATGACCTCTTTGTCGGTATACAGTGGAGTGGCCGTCCACCAAACTCCTGGAAAGAGACCAACATAATTGTATTTCCAAAAAAAGGTAAACCAGCGGACCTCCCATCGTCTTACCGCCCAATTTCCTTGATAAACTCTGACTCCAAACTATACGCAAAAATTCTGGCTAATCGGCTGGGAGGGGTCATTGAACATCTTGTCTCCCCCTGGCAGCATGGCTTTATTTCTGGCAGGTCTACTACCGATCACATTCGTAGAGTGATTTCACTCTTTGATGCCATGGCCGGGACTGGAGGCCAGATGTCGATGATCCTTCTCGACGCCGAGAAAGCCTTCGATAGGGTGTCATGGGAGTTTCTTTGGAGTATATTGGGTCGAAATAACTGTGGGCCTATATTCATTAAAGCTATTAAAGCTATGTATAAAGAACCAGTAGCTAAGATTCAGGTCATGGGTATTGAGTCTGGGATAGTTAAGATAACAAGAGGCACAAGGCAAGGGTGGCTATGCTCGCCGTTATTGTTTGCATTATATTTCAACCCTCTGATTGTTAAACTCATGCAGACCCCATTGATTTAACCAACCACCTCGGGTACTTTTGATACTAAAATACTCGCATATGCGGATGATGTGGCGGTACTAACATCTGACCCTACGGAAGCAATCACTGAAATAGAGGCAATCATGCATAGGTTTGGAAGATATTCTGGGTACTCTCTCAATAAAGATAAAACCATCATACTATGACCCGAGAATATAGATTTCAGTGATCCCAGAAAGGCAGAAACAGCAGTGTATCTTGGGGTATGTATAAGCACAAAGGTTCATGATATATGTAAACTAAACTATGGACCTTTGCTAACTACAATAAAACAAGATTTAACTCGGGTTAATGGCATACATTTGTCAATAATTGGCAGAGCTAACTATTTTAAAATGAACATACTTCCCAAATTATTATATTTGTTTCGTGCTATCCCCCTACTTATTGAGGATAAATTATTAAGAAATTTCGAGTCACAAATGGCTAAATTTATGTGGCAGTATGGTAAAATCAGGAGGTCAATGAGATAATTATCATTACCATTACCACAGGAAAGGGGAGGGTTAGCCACTCCAAATATCATGCTCTACCTATGGGCCGCCTTCCTTCAGCAAATGGCTCCACTCTTTAACATCTCTAATCAGCCGGAGAATCTAGAAGGCACAAGAATACCATCAATTTATGAATTATCAATAGGGGTGGGAGCCCGAGGACTCTTACTTAGACAACTGGAACCTAGCTATTTCAAAAAAACGAAATTTAAAGTGATCAACAATGCAGGTAAAATATGGGCAAGAATATCGAAATATATGGAAATCCCTAAATTCACTAGATATATGCCTTTATGGCGGTCTTCGCTTTTATCTAAACAAGTTAATGATGCTGTTGCAAAAAAAATTTAAAATTTGGGAATCATTACAGCTAGAGATTTTCTTGTTGGGGAATCAAGTACTAGATTCATGAACCTTCAAAAAAACTTTAAAATCTCTAACTGTGATTATTTCAAATATATTCAACTCAATACAATTTTAACTCTGAAAAGACCTGTGATTATGTTAGATAAGATTCCTCTCCTAGAAATACTTAAGATTGACACAACTAGAATTCGAGCTTTTTATAGTATGCTTCTAGGGAAGCTTCAAGACGATCTTGACCAAACCGAAGCCACATGGGTCGATAAACTAGACAACCCTGATGTAGATATAGATATGAGTCTGTTATTATCATCGCAGCTCCTCCTTAGCTCTAATCTCAGGGCTCAGATCTATAAGACTATTTATAACCTTTATTATACTCCCGCTAAACTCTATGCCTGGGACAAAAGGCTGAATGATAAGTGTCCTAGATATGGAAGTGGCCCGGCTACATTAATCCATATGTTTTATGAATGTAACAAACTAGCATTGTTTAAGAGGATGCTGTCTGAGTTCTGGGAAGAAGTGTTTGGACATGGAGTTGCAGAATCTTCCACATTATATATACTAGGGCAGACAGCTCTCTAGATTTAAGTTCAGAAGAAGAATCTTGCTTATTTATAAGAACAGCAGTATATAGAATTATACTAGCAGCCAGGTGCAAAGAGACTGATCCACCCACGTTCCAAATGTGGTTATGTCGTTTCCTAGGTGTGTACAACCAGGAAAAAGCTATATATGCTTCTAGAGATAGGCGGGCTAGAAGTCGAGGCGCTAGGATCTGGTCCCCCATAGATAGATGGAGTGAGTCTATTATGAATGTTTGAATTAAATCATTTTCATTGTAATAATTTCTTTTAGCAGGTCTATAATAAGTATATGGAATGTTTGATTTGTTAATATGACTTTATGCAATTCTTTGTTAAATTTAAGATTTATATTAAAAATAAATAAATAAATAAATAAATAAAGCAAAGAAACTAACCTCCCAGAACAATTAAATTCCAAACAGAAACATGTGGTACAAACCAGAAGATACCCCCACCATGGAAGAATCTGGAACCAAACCAATAGAATGGATAGACAGGAGGAAACACACCAGCAGGAGGAGCCACAGACAGGCTGAAACCACAACCCAACCCAAAACAAAATGAGAGTATCCTGTCAAACAGTAACAAGCCAAAAATCAAACCACAATGCATAACCAAATATAATCCTGAACTCATTTGATGCAACAGAATGAACACCCTAAACACACAATGCAAAAGAAGGCAGGGCGTTACTAATGAAGAAAATACTTAAGAGGCTAATAAAAATATAGACAAAAAAACAGTTAAAATAAATATCCTACAAAACAGTAAAATGGTACGGAGGGAATGATATAGATGAAAACAATGATGAGATCCTTGTGGGCATTTCCAAGTCTTATTTCACATATTACACCCTAAAAAACAAGTTACTTACAAATCCAACAACCAACCTTTGTACTGCCATTATTAGGGGTAACAAAGTCAAGCTCCTAGACCCCTTTTTCACAAAGTAAAAGTTGACAAAGAAGTTGTCCACTGATACAGAATTAAAAAGAATCAGGCTTGAGAACAAAAATGAGATCCAGAAAACCAGCCAACTCACTAACGGGAAGAAACTAGTGCCTAAGACATGGTCTTGAAAAGAAAGATAGGACAAACATCACAATACCCACCTGTTCAGAATACCTAGATGAAGCAAAAGAATAGTCAGACTGACTCGAAGCTGGACACAAAAAAAAAATGCAGCCTTGCCGACTTTGGGCAAAAAAACACAACCATGGAACAAAAGTGGTATTCTGCAAAATATTAGGCAACTCGGACCTAACTGATTTACTGTCACCTTATGAAATCTTGGCCCTAGAAGAACATCAAAAACATAGGTGATCTAAGGCTATATTAACCACTCAAAATGTGCTGCAAAATCACAAGGGCTCAAGAAAGCATGAAAGCCTCCACATAGCCTGTCAGGTTGAAAACTGCGTACAAACAAATAAATGGGGCGTTTAAAACAACAATTTCCACTTGTACGGCATCACCCTTCTTGGCAGCTCCATTTTAGGGATAATCAATATATATGCTCTGCAGAAAAGGAAGGAGGATTAAATCAAACATCTGGACCCCAATAAAGAATCGATAACTATCATCCTCATACGTAAAGATGTCAACAGCAAGATGGGTAAAAGCGGAAATGACTCAGAACCTTCATTTACACTAGAACCTGCACTAGGAAGTGCCTCTCTTCATCACAAACTTGATGAAAATGTCACAAATGGACACTACTTAAAATCCTTCTGCACAAGACAGGTCCTGAACATCGCTCCCACCTCTTACAAAAACAACGATAAACAAACCCCTGCTTACAATGTCTGAGGAGCATCAAGAGTAATTGACTACACCCTGCAAAGAGCAAAAGACTGGAATAAGTTCAAAAACAGTGGATTTACACGGAGATTGGAGAGCAACCAGAACACAGTACATTTGGACATCAAAGGAAATATAGCTGACATGCCAACAGAAAGATATGAACTAGAGACTGGAGAAACCCGGGGAGTTCAATGGTAAAATAATTGTGTTGAACTAAAACTGGAAGTATGGAGCAATGAGATAGAAACAGCACACATTGTATTCAACTTAACAAACAAGCTTACCATCCACAGGTGCTGGTTCTAAAACTAGGATACCATATTTTCCTCAATAAAACATCTATTCATTAACAAATCAATGTGAACAAAAAAGACACACAATGAAAACAAACCACCCCATGTAATTCGAAGAGGATTGTAAGCAAATAAAAGATCTCAAGAGCCTTTAACGAACTGTAGAAATCAAGACAGTTAGAAAGAGCTATAGATCCCTAACTAAGTAGAAGAAAGAAGACAAAATATGGAAACAAACTAGGAAGTTCTGGACAAAGCTTCATGAGAGAAAGGCGCAAAAACCCTCTCGAAAGAGCTTGGTGAAGGGCGAGACGCCAAAAGAAACACACATGAGGCAAACACATCAGAAATAGATTGGTTAAATTCTTTAAGGCGTCTTCAATGTATTGAAACTGCTAACGCAGAGTAAACAACGCAAAAAACCACAAAATGCGACTCGCTCATGTCCCCATAAAAACACAGCCATAAAGAGAGATGAGGAAATGAAAAGTAAATAAACAGCCCAATCAGTTTCATCGCCATAGACTGCAAACGTTATTTCAGACTAATCCAAATTGCCATGGAAGAAAGGATAACTGATCAGAAAATTCGTAATCAAATGCACGGTGGATTCAGATAAGGTCTTTATTTTCTCGTGTACAGTGAATAAATACAGTGTGGCAAAATAAATGCTGCTGTATGTGGTATCATTGAACTTTACATGTCTTTGGCCGGGAAACAAGGGACAGATTATGGAGCAAACTGGTGAACATGGGCCTGGAGCCCTCTACTCTCCCTGGCACGAATGCTGTGCTCAGAAATAATCTCCCAAGTGAGTGAGGCTAAACCAAAAAGCAATTCTCAGAGACGGCTCCCAACCTGTGGTGGGGTGAAACAAGATGGCTTGCACACTATGTTTCAGTTTTCACTCAACATTAATTCAGTGGCCGCCACCAAATACAAAAAGGGGTGAGGTGGGGGAGCACTGGAGGGGGCGAAGGGGAGGTGGGGGAACTATAATAATAATATATATTTTTTAAAGTTAAACTTACCTGCTGTTGGCCCCCTCCCGCTTCGTTGCTAGAACTCTCTGTCCAATCCCAGCGCTGCAGAGTAGTGCTGGGATTTGCCTGAGTGGGCTGGAAAGACACTACGCTCAGGCCAGGGAGTCTGTGGAGTTTCTCTAACCTGGCTGTTCATAACAGCTGGGTTAGAGAAGCCTCAGTGTGCATGTGTGTTTTGGTCAGCCTGAGGCAGCCGGCCAAACACATATGCACACTTAGGGAGTGCACATAGCACTCTCCTCCACCCCTCCTATACCCCGCCCCTCACTGCACGCGCTAGCTAAGCCAGTGGCTAGATTTTCCTCAAAAATGAATAAAGCTGGCCAGGCAAATGCAGGAAGACAAATAGTTTATGGAGCAGAACTTTGGGGCCAGTACAAAATCATGGTTAAAATAGGTCCCCATAAAAGTAAATTCTGCAGGACACTGTTTGTGATGTGCAGTCGGTACTCAAAGTATCATCTCTATTTCTGACAACTTCTATCAGATTCAGATGTAGTTCCAAGCTTGTATGTCGGCAGTCACCTCTTGGATGTGTGCATACTGCCTTAGACTGAGTGGTGGCAAGACTGAACTAATGATGCTTGGTAAATCTTCCTCAGTCTGGCCCTACCCTTGGTGGAATGAGAACCTTAGTGACACTCCTCACGAGCGAGCTCAGTAAAGAGCCTTGGAAAAACTCTTGACTGTAATCTAGCTATGACTTGCAAAGTCAACAGAGTAACTGTAACACATGCCCTCACATCAGGGGCGTAACACAGGCCCCTGCAACCCCCGTGATGCAGGGTGCCCCCGAAATTCAGGGGGGCCCGAGCTGCAGGGGGGACCCATCAGCATAGTACTCGGACCCAATAGCTCTGGATTAAATTTGGAGTAGGGGCCCCTCCGTGTTCGTGGCAGGGGGCCCCCTCAACTTTCGTTACGCCACTGCTTCACATTCTGAAAATGCTTTGTAAATACTTTGGCTGGCTTCAAACTCAGGCCTGAAAAAACATAACACGTGGCATGATAACTTCATGCCTGGATCACTGTAATGCCCCTAATTTGGGCATTCTAAACTGTCTTCTTCATTGGCTTTATGTGGTTAAAAATTCTGAGGTGCTTACTACTTAATTTACCTGCCTGAGCTCATATTAATGAATCACTCATCGAGTGCTGCATAATTCTGATCCTTATTACATTTGGAGGTGCATACTGCTTTATTCCCCTCTCGGCTCCCCGCATTCTTTGAAACTCCATCTAGCAGTGGCACCCTGCATTGAGTACACTTAGGGCCCGATGTACAACCATTGGAATTTGAGAGTTGAAAAATCGAACAATGTAAATGTAAATGTAAATGTATAAGCATTTATATAGCGCACTACTTACCCGGAGGGTCCCAAGGTGCTTCGACCGCTGCGAAACCCTTCCTGGCTTCCCTGAGAGATGGTCCCTTAATGGGTATCTCCAGGGTGAGACCAGGCATCCCCGGCGGTCTGGTGGGGCCGTTAGTGAAGATGAGGCAAGCTAATGCCCAGAGTTGCCGAGTGTGATCGCTGATCAGAGTGGGCACCGAGGCGAGAGAATTATCGAGTCCGCTGACCCTGGTCCAGAAACCTGCCGCGCCGGGAATCGAACCCTGGTCCCGGGCCGTCCTCTGCTCTCGGGTCTGCCGCCTCTAACCAGTGAGCTAAACAGTGTCTAAACAGTGTCTCAGACACTGTTTGCATTTCCCAATGGTGTCGCAAATTGCATGCCTCATGAAAATTAATGAGGCTGACGCAATTTGCAAACCCATTGGAAATGGCTAGCACTCCCAGGGATGGTGGCCTGCTGGGGTCAATAGACCACCGTGTCTGGGACTGCTTTGTCAATAAAGCAGTTTTGAAAAAAAAAATGCAGCCCGTTTTAATAGATTGTTTCACACAAACTTCAGTGTGTGTGTAAGATGCAGAAACACACACTTCAGTGCATGTGTAAGATGCAGAAACACATATTTTAATTTCTGCCACCGAATAAGCCACCTTTGGAATGAAAATTCATGATTTGTAAAAACTTTGGACTTTGGCCTTTCACAAAATGCATAAATCATATACATACTTTCTAATATTCGATGACAGAAAAAGGTAGTTTTTTTAAAATTTCAACATCACTCATTACCATAATGATAACTTTGCTGGAAATGACATGACACAATCTTTGAATCAAGGATGACATTGATGGAGCAAGGTTTGGCACGTAAAGCGACTTGCTTGGACTCATCCCTCTCAAAATAATAAGTAATGTATTAACCAACATGTTTTGTCTGCTAACAAATGCACCACACAACATTTTAGGTATCTAAGGGAAGCTTGTTTATGTGCTTTTACTAAACTTTAACGCAAATACATTAAAATGGCCGCCACAATGCAGGAACTTTTCTGCGCAGGCGTCTGTCATACTCACGTGACATGACGTATTCTTAAGCTTGGTGGGAAATCTTTGCTTCTGCGTACTAAAGCATAAGATGGCTGTTCTATGTTCTCATGCCCTAACGCTTTCATCACTGCTTTTACTAAGTTATTCGTTCTGCATAATCCCTAATGCCGTAGTTAAAATAAAGTAATGGGAATAGAGTAGAGATAAGTGGTATACAGTGCATTCATTTATTCTTTGTTCTTAAACAGTTTTTCTTTGACTTTGCTATTAGCTCGTGTTCGGACCAATCAAGTACAATGTTGCTCCATCTTGGGTCCTGAAATTGAGCATGCGCCGAATTCACCTGAGTCTACAAGCCATGGCATTGAATTCATGCCAACTCCTGACTTGCTAGAAGATGTTCATGGGAACCCGACCTCCTGAACCTCCAGGAGGATATTAAATTATACATTGTATTTACTATTGGAACATTCATTGCCGGGTGGAATAAAAGTGCATGGGAAAATAAAATATTGGGCGGGAACATTGATCTGAATATTGACGAGCATGACCTCATAACTGGTATGGTGTGATGACCTCTCCCTGTCTTTTGACCAATCAAATTGAGGGAATACACACATTTGCAACATTGGGGGGTGGTACACTGCCCTGGAAAATGGTATAACTTAGCTAGTTAGATTGTCCGACTTGTCCGAATAGCTGACCTGTCACTGACACAACACACTCAATAGGCGATTGAGAGCAGAGGTGCTGGCGGAGCACTGTGTCAGAAGATTCGATAACCCAATCGGGGTTCTGGGAAGGAGCTCAATAACCCAATCGGGGTTCTGTGGGAAGGAGTTTGATAACCCAATCGGGGTCCGACTGTTAGTTGCAGAGAGGGGTGTGATGCTGGCGTTGTACTTTAGCTGTGGTTGCCGGTCCTGAGTTGCTGTGGTCCTGTCCTGATCCAATTTGGTCCGTACTTATCCTAATTCTGGTCTGCACCTGTTCTATCCTGTTGGTACCTGCACTATCAGGGGTCCTGTCCTTTATCCCAGCCCGTGGCCAGGGTTGGTCTTCACAACATTCTAGGTAAATATAAAAGTTGTGTGGGTATGTCATTGTGCTGTTTCCCTTTTCTTACCCTTCCTATGTTTCAATGCCTAAAGAAAATCTCATAATATTTCAGCATCATCTTGCTTTGATTTTATTCTTACTAATTGATCAAGCTCTGACTGATTTAGTATGGACCCTGACATTTAAAAATTTACATAGATAAAGTGTTTAAATCTTTCCTGAGTCTATGGTTATTTTAATGAGTGCAAATGTTTATTTACTACCTATTTTCTTGCTAACTCCCTTGATCCCTTAGGACTCTAGGTACCGGTGACAAGGATTGGTAAATCGAGGTATAGGTCCTAAAAGGTTCAAATTAAATCACTGGTTAAGCGTAGGTTTACCTGTTTAAAGTGTGTATGTTTTTATGGGCCCAGGTGAGTATGGTGAAATCCTGAGCTGGTGAACTCACGCTCTATCAACATCAAAGGAGATTATATTAACTGTTCTGCAAGGAAAATAAACAAATGTGCAACTTGGTATCTTGAAGTAACGAATTTCTCTTTTCACTCTCCCACTTCTGTTTTTTGCCCTCTCATCTTATGTCCCTTATTACTTTGATACTTTCTCTCCCTCCATTGGTCCTTCTTTCTTTTTTCCTTACCTCTTCCAGTGTTGTTTTCTCACTCGCCCTTCAATAACGAGGAATACGTATCCTACTCAGTCAGTGCTGGCCACTGCAGAGCTCCTTGCCTCCCCCTCCACCCCATCAGATTCTACAGGGCAGGGCCCATCGTTGTGATTTACATCACTGCCCCACTCACTTAAATTATAAAGTTGCAATGCAGGGGCTCGCCCTAGTCTCACCAGCTTCTTTATTTACACAGCACAGCAACCTCGGGCTGGGCACAGAGTGGGCTTCATTATTTTAAAAGCCTTGCACACAACACAAAACCCCAGTGCTGTAGTCCTATTGAACCAAGCTGATCATTTACGAGGGACCGGGTGAGCGACGTTAGGGCATTTTGCCCCACATCTCTGCAGACAGGGCTCAGAGACATCAGTTCCACCCCACAGGCAGCCCAGTGGCTCGAGAGGTCACATGTTTATTTATATATTTTATTGGGTTTTTTTAAAGCCCAAATATGATAGGGTGTTGGGGGGGATTAGAGCACTGTAAACAGCACGACAGCAATTACTTGGACAGGTTGCAGTGAAAACAAAAAACACAAAGAAGCAATAAAGTTTTGGGATACAAGCAGTAACAAGCTGTGGAGGAAGCAGAGAAATCTGACAGCTGTCACATATCAGGTCCTTAAATTAGAAAAGGCGATGGAGAACGAAGGTTGCTTAGTTCACAGATCAGGCATCAGTAGGTCGGTAGATACACTACTAAAGTGTGGAAAAAATGGAGAAAAGTAAACCTGATAAAGGAAAGAACCCTGAAGCAAGACCAGTAGGATAATCCAGGTGTAAGGGTCAGGGTAGAAAGGAGGATTGGCTACAGTGTTTCAAGGAGGAAGTCAGTCATATAGGAATCCATCAGCTAGTAGGGCATTAACGTTCTTCATGAAAAGTGACAGACGAAGTGACAGATGAGTGGTGGGTATGTACGCCTTGTATTAGTGAGTTCCATATTCTGGGGGTGGAGCCAGAGAAGGAGCATGAGTAGGTCTCCTTGGCGGCTCAACTTGAAGAGTGTCTGAACTACACAGGGAGCTACTTCCTCAAGACGTGCCAAGAATTTTGTGATGCCATACTGCAGTGCCTTATGAATAAGACGAGCTACCTTGATTATTCATCGTGCTTCAATCAGTAGCCAATTTAGGAGAATGAGAGAAGAAGTAATATGTCTGAAGTGCCTTATTCCTGAAAAACAGTCTTTAAGTGGCACTGAGGCTTGCGTTCAGCCGCACCAGGTGAGATTTTGGAGTACCAATAAGCGTTGAATTGCCATATTCAAGTCTGAATATGTTTTGCACTACATTCTTAAACTCAGGCTAAGCGATGAATGGTTTGACCTTTTTGAGGAGTCTGAGCTGGAAGAGTGCACTTTGAGTAGAGGAGTTGGTGTGGGGCTACATATTCACGTTTTTATCAAAGCTGAGACGTAGGGTTTTTTTTAACTTAATGATGGTTGGTTTGCAGATGAGGGCATCTAAAAGTTTCAGCCATTCTTGGACCGGAGGGAGAAGTCAGAGGAGGGGAAATGAGGAGGAATTCAGTTTTCAGTGAAATCAGTGTTAGGTGGGTGTGAGACTATCAGCCTACGCCATTCTTCGGAGAAAGGCGAAGAATATTGTCTTGGGGGAGATTTTTAAACAGAGCTAAGTGTTATGCACATATTTATTTTTTAAAAGGCTAGCTTGGTGTAGGTTAGGTCGAAAGCTCATTGTAAAGGTTGAAAAGAACAGAGGATAGAGATATGCCTCGCAGAACTCCTTGCTTGACCTGAACCAGGTCCACAACTGATGCAAGTTTGTTGTCTAATTATGTTAAATTTTACCAGGGAAAATTGTTGTGCCGTTGAGTTGGGATCTGAAAAAAGATGCTTTTGTATTGATGAGGTGTTTCTTGAAAGTGCTTCTATCTTTACACAGTTTAGATAGATGCATTGCTGAAGGGTCTTGTCAATCTTCTTTCCACAAGCCTAAGTTTTATTCTTTCTTCATTTAGATCTTTAGTAAGCCAGAAGCAGGAGATATTTTTTCTGTCTTTTTAAGTCTTAGCTGGGCTACTTTGTTCATGATGTTTCTGTGGTTATAGGGTGAGGTCAGGTGTGAAATGCTATTTAGTTCATTAGGAGGATGGAGGCATGCTACACAATCCAATTACATCTCAGTGATGTCAATGTGTTTAGTGTCTCTGATCCAACTCTTGGGTATAAGCACTTGCCCGTCTTTTAGACTTAATGTGGAAGAAGATTATATGGTGATTTAGCCAGTCCACTGGGGGAATGTCAGGATGTCGACGGTAGAGCCTTTCGTATGGGTTAGATTCTCGCATTGCTGCTGAAAAACCTTTTGTTTGATTTGCTTGTGGGTTACTGATGTCACTCCAATGGAGGTTGGAGCTACCCAAGAAAATGCAGCCAGAGTAGAGGAAGGATTGGCCAGTGGTGAGATTCAATAGGTATTTGATAGTTTAATTGCAAACATGGATTGCACAACCAATTCCAAGTTCGAGAGTGATTACTCCATTACTTGATTTTTCTTTATTCTTCATTACGTAAGTATTTCATTAAAACAAACAGACAGCCAAAGCGTTTCTTCCAACTTCCGTGGACTTCCTCAGGGCTTGATATATAGATTTGGTCTTCCGTGGTTGTTGAGAATTGCAACAACGCTGTCAAGTTCAGTGTGTGTCTTGCGTTAGTACTGGTACAGGGTGAATTCAATAATGCTCGGTTCCTGTGCTACGCTCTGCAGTAGATTTCGGCCGTCATAGTCCACTTCCCTAACCATGATAGTTGTTTGATGAAGGGCTGATTCGCAACAGGCGAATGATAGAGGTGAAACTTGGTTGGCATCACATCTGCTGAGGAGAGTGCAACTCCCAGGCATTCAGGTGGAAAAGTTTTCCACAGTAAAGCAGGTTAGATTTCTGCAGTCTATGTGGATGATGGCTACATCAGCCCAGGACACCCTTCACTGTCTAGCTGCTTGCTAGAGAATTTGGGAGGGCATAGGATGTAATTGGAGGGGTGGAGAAGCTACTGAGCCTCTTTTTGGTGAGAAACAGACTGTCAATCTCTTATGGCACTCTTGTCTCCACAATCTCGGTTTCTATGTTTAGTCACTGATCTGCAGTTGTGGAGCATGCATCTAATGCTGGAATTAGAGGGTGGTGTAGATAGTGAACTATCTGAGTTGATGGACACCATGATAAAATTGATAGGGTTATGCCTGTGTCTGTAGGAGCATTCAACTATTGGGATATTCTTGGAGATCAAATGAGGGGGAGTTGTGTCGGTCAAGTTCTATGTTTGAAGAAGTAAGTCAATTTCCTCTCTAGTAGATAGTTGAATGCAGTCTTTTGTTAGTGGGCATTGCTGTAAGAGGGTATTGTGGTCCAAGGCGGAAAAGGAGTATTAATGGTGAGGCTAGTAGCCAATATATAGTCAAGAAGCTTACAAATCCTTAGTGTGAAAATGCTCATTGATCTGAGGTTGGCAGAGATAGATTTCACTTTCATGATGATGTTGTGAAGTCTATGTTATAGGTTAAGAAAGATGGGTGGGACCAAGAGAAGAGGGTGAGCAGTGTTTGCGGAACCATGGATGAAAGAGAGTGAGAGTGTTTATTAGGGGAGGAGGTGTTATCGATAAGTGCCAGACAACCCAAGGGCATTTGAAGGTAGATGTGGATATGAGGCAAGGGCTTTGATTAAACCAGAGAGATCATGAAATTAAGGGGGAAGTCAACGGAGAGGGAGAGAGCTGACTTGTGAGTTATGGAGTTCTGGTGGGAGAGTGCAGATGAAGGGGAGCATAAGGGATGATAAACCAAATCGAGAGGTTGGATCTGTGGAAGGGAGTTTAGTCCTGAATGAAAACTGTAGATGAAGGAAAGTGGAAGGCAATGCTCAGATTACAGTATTCAAGTAGACTAACAAGCATATATGATTTTTCTAAAGAATGATTGAACCAAACTTTTAAAAGGCACCAATTGTGATTAAAGCCCTCATTTCTTCCAAGGTTATAACATTTTCTATCCACTGTATTTGTACTTTCCCATATTATCGAAATCTAAGCTAAACCGCTGTGGCAATCTGATGTCTATCAACGTGCCACTTCAAAATACAATAAAACTTATAAGAGCACAAGTCATTATTAAATAGAGACAGCGGAGCGCTGAAGCTTGATGCCTGCTTTCTTACTCACCTTCGGCCCACGCCGTATCAAAAGACATCTAAAGGAATGAGTTCAGGAAATCCTTGAAAACGCAACTTTTCCAAAAACGTTGCTTCCTCAAGGCTAGATGAAATTTAAATTCGATTAAATGAAAGTTCCTTCTAAATTCGATTCATAGGTTGAGGAGAAAATAACTATGCTTTAATGTCCATCTTATATTTGGACTTCAATTACCTCCAAGTGTGTGTTCTATATGAATTCCTAAATTTTAATGTGAGGGTACTCTTTGCGTTGCTACTAGGTAAACACTACCCAGGTCTAGTAACCACTAGAGTGCCTAAGAAGTTGTGTATTTCTATGCAATATACGCATGTGCGAAATTGTCATTTTCACAGTGACTGCAGGAGACTTTTGCAGAGTGACCTTATGTAATCCGTTTCTGGCAGAATCCTAAAGTAACAAATATTGTTACTTATGCTCTTCCTAATACGTCTAATAGACGCATTGTTTTCATTCCTTTGTTGCAAATGCAGACTCCAAGTTACAATTAAATCCACTTGAAAACATATGTACACCTCTTGTGATTGTCAAATGCTTCATTAAATTATAATATCATCAGACATATTCATGTTCCTTTTTTTTCTTTTTTTAATTAAAGCTTGACAAAAATAAGCATGAACACAACATACCGAAAAGCGATATATCATGGTATATCATTAACCAACAGCACATTCTGTGATGGCAGCATTTTGTGATGAGAAACAGCACATTTTATGATGGCATTGAACACATAAAAATTGCAGGATAAAAAAGAAGAGAAGGGGAAAGAAAAAGAGAAAAAAATGACAAAGCATACAAAAAAGAACAACTACCGGATAGAGAGGCAGAGTAGGGAAATCAACCTAATAATTAACACAGCCAAAAGTACAAATCTACATATTTAGCCACTCCTCCACTGGGGACCAAATCTTATGACCCAGCTCACGCCTCCTTCTACCTCGCCTCAAATAGACTGATGACTCTAAGTTATATAAAGCAAGGATCCGGGATCTCCAATTAAAGAACTTGGGAGCTTCAGGACTAGCCATTCGGATGTGATGCATAAACGAATTAAGGACTTGGCTATGTACAAAAATGCAGAGGCATGCGTTGACCTCCCATGCAAGGCTGTGCTTTCACACCCCAGTATTACCATTTCTGAAGAGAGGCTCACGGGGATATTAAGTGTGGAATTTAGAAAGCCCTCTACTTCCAATAAAAAGGTCCCTAGCTTTGGACACGAAAAAAACATATGAATGTCGTTCGCAGCTAGGAGCCCACACCTAGAGCAATGATGACCCACACTGCCCCCCATTTTGAAATTTTAGCAGGCGTGTAGTAAAGATCTAAAAGTGCCATATAGCTTTGGGTGCGTAAGCTTCCCGAAACTACGTAACTTGCTAACT
This sequence comes from Lissotriton vulgaris, assembly GCF_964263255.1. Classification (NCBI taxonomy): domain Eukaryota; kingdom Metazoa; phylum Chordata; class Amphibia; order Caudata; family Salamandridae; genus Lissotriton; species Lissotriton vulgaris. The sequence goes on from NC_141691.1 coordinate 1,737,217,406, forward strand.
CTAATGAAAAGCTTATATCTACCTCAGTCTTCCCCAGCTTAGCCTCCCATATGGCATTTTGTAATGCCAAATTATCTGGGAGGTTTGAAACCAGATGTTGGTAAACTATTCCTATTCTGGACCTCCGCAGAATGAGTTCGATTAGCGGAAGGTTATCAAACAGAGTGGGTGCCTGAGGTTGTATTTTATCTATGAAACTTCTAACCTGCAGGTATTTAAAAAAATCATGAGTATGTAGGTGAAACTTGTCCTTTAAGAAAGTAAAGGGGGCCATTTGTCTGCCCAGGCCCAGGTCACCGATAATTCCAAGCCCCGACGACACCCACCTAAATGTAATCCGGTCTTGAAAAATGGCAGGTAACAGTCGGGCCGCAGTGATGGGGGTATAGAAGTTAATATTGGGGATAGGCCATTTACGACGGACCTTGCGCCAGTTTGAAAAGATAGCTGTAATAACCTTAAACTTCATCTTTTTACAATAACTTGGCTCGAGAATCCGAGTGAGTACCCCATTAGCAGCCTCCCCCAGAGCCAGTTCATAAATAGCAGGACAACTTGAGGCCAGAACCTCTGCCCTATCGCCTAACAATGGGACACCTAGATGTTGGAGCATTGCGGACCAATAATAGAGTAAAAGATTCGGAACCGCCCAGCCCCCGCGATCTCTAGAGAGGCACATCCACTTAGCAGCCCTGCGTGGGGGACGATACCCCCATAAGAATCTAGAGCAGACCCTTTCAGCTCTTGCTAAGCTTTGCAGTGAAAATTCCAGCGGAATGGTACTGAATAAATACAAAAACTTAGGAAGAACCAGCATTTTTAAAATATTGCTGCAACCATACAAAGAAAAGTGCAAATTATCCAACCGCCACAGTTTAGAGTCAACTTGACCAATAACCGGAAGAATATTCAAGTCTGGGATATCAGCAACCTGAGCAGTAATTTTAACCCCTAAGTATGTAGCTACCTGCACCACTGGAACTTGGGAGATAGACATGGCGGGGTCTGAATGATCTGAGTTTTAGAGACATTAAGTTTGTAACCAGAGACTTGGCCAAATTGAGCAGCTAAGATCTTTAAAGCTGCGAATGCAGAAGCAACATCCATAGTTAAAACTACGATGTCGTCCGCATAAGCCAATGCCCTGTACTCAAAAGCATTGACCCTAACCGGCAGAATTTCCAAATTGCCTTTGATCTTACTAAGGAAAGGGTCGATGTAAAGTGCAAAAAGCAGCGGCGAACAGGGACAGCCCTGCCTAGTCCCCCCACTTATGTTAAAGGGTGTTGACTCATGACCGGAAATATGTAGGGTTGCCGCTGGAGAGATGCAGAGAGACTGAACAGCCTGTATGAATTTCGGGCTAAAACCTTTCCAGCGGAGAACTGACCATAGAAACCCCTAGGCGACCCTGTCAAACACCTTCTCGGCGTCCAACAGGATCGCACCGAGGGGAGAATCAGTTACCTGAACCCAATCCAGAAGTGCGATAACCTGGCGGACAAGATCGGCCGTGTCCCTGCTAGGAATAAAACCGTGCTGGCGTAAAGACACCAATGGGGTAATTACACGGGCCAATCTTGTAGCTAAAATTTTAGAATATATTTTATTGTCAGTGTTTATAAGAGAGATTGGTCGGAAAGAGGAGGGGTCCAGCTCTGGCCTATCTTTCTTCCGAAGGAGAACAATCGTGGTTTGACACCATGACTCGGGTATCTCCCCCCTGCGCAGCCCTCAGCACTGACAAAAAATCCTGGCGGATCTCTGACAAGAATACCCTATAAAATTCCAGTGGAATGGCAACCGGGCCCACAGACTTAGCATTCGACAATGATTTAATTGCTGACTCACCCTCCACCCATTCTATCGGGGCATAAAGGTCTTCATTCTGCTGAGTTGTAATTTGAAGCGTATGAATGTCCTGGAAAAAGTCCCCGACCTCAAGCTTGATCCCAGAGTTCAAATTCTCCTCAGTATAAAGCATGCTATAAAACTCCAGAAAGACACCCATAATCCCTTCCAGTGTATCGTGCACTGGTTATCTTGAATCTTGTTAATGTGATTAGCCAAGCTCTTCTGCTGTAATTGTTTAGCTAAGATTTTACCTGTATTTTCCCAGAATTTGTAGACCAACGTCCGATACTGCAAAAACTTAGCAGCCAGGTCCTGCCCGAAGACTTCTAAAAACGTGGACTTAATTATAGCCACAGATTGCTGACTTTGACTTATATCAGGGCCCTCCTTGATTAAACTTGCTAAATGGACCTCTGCAACCATGAGCTCCTCAATACGCTCCATGATTTGGTCTTGCATGGTTCTTTGTCGAAAGGCCGAGAAGCTCCTGGTCTCCCCCGTACTGCTGCCTTGAGTGTATCCCATACTATCCCGCTAGAGGCGGAGCCCCATTAATGTTTAAGAATTCTGTTAACCAATTCTTAATATGCCCTTGATATGCCTGATCCAGTAATACCTTTCCTTCAAAAGTCCATGCTCTAGAGATCCTGGCCCTAACATTAAAGGGACATTCTACAATCAGAGGGTTGTGATCTGAAATAATTCTTGGGGGGATTGAAATAGAAGCCTCCTGTGAAATCGAGTTAGTCATAAAACAATAGTCCAGCCGGACCATTTTATTATGTGGAGCAGAATAATATGTAAAACCATCTTGATCTTTATTGTGATGATACCAGAGGTCTGTTGAGAAATGCTCCTGGATCAGTGCTTGAAGGGCCCTGAAGACCCTGGGTTTTTTACCTACATATTTTTGTACCCCAGCCAAATTAAAATCAACAAGTAAATTAATGTTCGTGTCTCCACAGAGACAGATGGGATGTGGCCATAGCCCTAATTCTAAATTCAAGCAGTTAAAAACTTCCGGGTCATCTAAGTTTGAGCAATATACTGTGCAGACCGTTAAGGGTCCGTGATTGACTAGTAGTTCAGCTATTGCCCATCTGCCCATATTATCCTGACTTATTTTACTACAGCATCCAACCCCCTGTTTTAATAAAATAGCTACCCCTCTGATCATAGAGGTCTGACATGAACATGCAATTAGATCGTAACCTGGAATTCTCAGATAATCCTGTTTATCCCAGGGGACATGCGTCTCTTGAATACAGAGGATCTCTATTTGCAAAACCTGGATAATTCTTGAAAACAATGCCCTTTTTTCCCCATCATTTAAGCTGCATATGTTCCAGGTACATAAACTCAATTTACCCTGCCCCATTTATTTCCAGTAAGAAGCCCAGTGCCATCAATAAAGCCCAAAGTATTCTAATACCTCCTTCTGAATATCCACAAGATCTAATAATACAGAGACGATCCCTGCAAAAACTATACCTCAATATACCTCAGCGACTCTTTGGAATTCACTCCCCTGAGTCTGCGTTCAGAGACCTGTCTTCTCCGATTCCGCAAACTCCTTAAAATGCATCTCTTTCCTAACTGATGCCTTTGAGTACGCTTGATTGCTACCTTTCTGTTGATCTGGAACAAGCGCTGGGATGCTCTAGGGTAACTATGCGCTATACAAAACTCGAAATAAATAAAATAAATAAATAAATAATAAAGTCAAGCAATTTTTTTGTGCCCCACCCCGAGCCCCAACCAACCACCCACTCCCACCCCGCCAAGCCACCCTTCCCCCTCCCAGACAGTCCCCACTACCCCAACCCCCCTTGTAAGGCAACAGGACTGGAGTCCTTGTGATGGAAGAGCTGTTCGATCCGCGCTCCCCTGGTAGCCCCCCCCCCCCCCACCCAGCATTTAATTACTACCCGGGAATGAGGCCAAAAGGGAGCAAAAAAAAAGCCAAAAAGAAGAAAGAAAAAAAAATCCAGATACTCCCATATTTGACCCACACCCCCACTTTTAAAGCCCTAGGTTTCCCCAAAGGCAGAAGAGCCCAAGTGACATCTTAAATGCTAAATTGAGTTCAGAAACTCATTAGCCTGAATTTCAGATTCAAAAAATCTGGTCTGACCCTGGTAGACAATTTTCAATTTGGCAGGGAAGAGTAGGAAGGCCTGAGCGCCCTTAGACTGGAGAGGTGCTATCAGCTGGCGGAGCTGCCACCTCCGCTCAACAGTGGCTGGACAAAAATCCAGTCTGACAAAAAATTTGCAACCCTTCCCAGCCCTCTTCCTATCCGGTCTGGCTAAATCAAAGATTTTCTCCCTTGCCAAATAATTATTCAGACAGATCAATATTGCTCAGGGCTTTTCATTGGACTGTGAAGATCTCTGATCTGCTTGAAAGGAAAACGATGTGCACGTTGGACCTCAAGCCGCCAGTCCCAATCCTTAACCTCCGGAAATGCCTCTGAAAACAGTTCCACTGCAAATTGCCGAGCATCTGCTCCTTCAATCCCTTCTGGGACTCCTAGGACCCTGAGATTATTTTTCCTGGCCCTGTTTTCAAGGTCTGTAAGTTTCCAAAGCATGTCATCCCTTTGCATTTTAATAAGATCTGTGATACCCCTTTGAGTAGCAAGGTCATCTTCCAGAGTGGAAATTCTTTCTTCGGCTTCCCCTATTCTCAATGCAATATCAGAGCACGTTTTTGCGACTCTACGGATGGAATTTTGCATCCTCCAGCAGGCTCCCTGGGTTCGCACACTCTCTTGTCTGATTTCTTCTCGATGGGCTAAGATAGTCTGATAGATAACCAAGAGTGTCACCTCCTACGGGAGTAGCTGAGAGGGATTGGGCCCATTCCCACCCTCTGAATCAATAGGGTTGCCAACCAAGGCAGATTGTGCAGAAAACAAATAATCCCACGTTAAAGAAACCGTATCCAGACTTGACGATGTACCCACTGTTCTTTGGCCGCCTTCCGAATTGTGCAGACTGTGCGAGAGCCCTGAGATGCAGCTTCTTGCGTTAATGCCTTGTTGGCACGCCAGTCACCCAGTTCGCTATCGTCATCAGTCCAATCCTTATTGAGGACAACATCTTCCTCCTCAGAGGAGCCTGAATGGTCAGACAGGCAGTAGAATTTAACGCCAGCTTCAGCTTCCTTTGTGCCCTCAATTGTGAAGATAGTATGAGAGGACTCTCCGACCGCTGCCCCTGAGATGATGCCAGTTTGCAATGGTAGCCCACTGGACCACTGGCTGGACGAAACTCCGGGATCGGTATTTGGGATCATCAAAACTACAGTTCCCAGAGTTCCATTGGATACCATGAAATGGACTGCAGCTTTAGGATCAGGATCAGGGTGAGCAAGTTTACTGTTGTTGTTATTCATAATGCTCAAAGTCACCCCTCCCGGATTCTCCAAAACAGCTACAGCCTCAGACAGAGCAATGTCAACAACTGGTGTCAGTGCAACGACCACCTTACCAGTTTTCTCAGACTTTCCAGGCGTAGGAGGACCCATTGACGACTTAGGGGATGAGGGCCCCTGCTGGATACGCTTTTTAATCCCTTGAAGCTGAGTTTTAGACTTTCCAGCCTGGGCTTTGAACATTGCGGGGAGGGTCTGCTTAGATTTGGCTGCAGCGGGTGCCGGTGTCAGCTGACCGTGAGGGACCTTGCCAGCGGGAGCCAACATTCTCATGATATGTCCGGTGACCCCCCAGCAACTGCTCTTGCTGATGAGACGCGGCTCGTCGTGGCCGCTGCCGCTGCCGCTACCGCTGAATTCTTTCCCTGCCCCTTCGGAGGCATAGTGCTGCAGCAAGTCTGGGACGAGTAGTGCAGAAGAGGATGGCCAAGAAATGGGGCTGAGGATACGAGCCAAAGGCAGAGGATCCTACGAGTAAGCTGCCTCTGTGAAGTCGGTAATCCCCACAGCATCAGCGTCACTGTAAGTCCAGCAGAGAGATACAAGAAAGATTACCGCTTACACCTCGCTCATGCTTATGCTTTGTTTTTTATTTTCCACGACCTTTGGGAGACGGATAGCCACAAGCTGGGGGGTAGACCAGGAGAGAGCGTCCACCCAGATCACATGGCCGAGGATCGGCGGCCATCTTGCCCCTCGAATCAGACATATTTATGTTCCACAAAGAAAATTATAAAAATTAATAAAGTCATGTTTATAAATAAACTTGGTATTTTGTTAAAATAAAGAATTATCATAAAGATTTGATTTCATAAATGGAACCATCCTTGTCTATAAAAAAATGATGTGTTTTGGGATTTTAAAGGCATTTTAATGTTCTAAATATCAAACAACAGTTGGATGATTACATTATTTTCCACTACAAACAAATTCCCACATTTCATGTTTATTAAGCAATGCTGTTCAAAAAAACTAGATAGTTGCAATAACATTGCATGTTCATTAGATATTAGTGCCACAAAATGTGATGGCCTTCTGAGAGATATCACAAAGGTGTGACAGTCCATGGACTGGACGTGGTTTTTAATATTTTCAAATTTGTAAAATAAACTAGGCTTTGGCAAGCCCAAAGATTGTTAACTTGAGAGATTATCTGATATGGTCACTATTTGTTTGTTGTGCCTGCCTTGTTTCTTATTCTGATTTCATGGCAAAAAGGAGTCACCCCACTACCTCAATCGCACTGTGTATAGGAAATACCCGCTCACTTACCCGTGCCCCTTCCCAGTTTGTTTCTTAGTGCCAGTTCGAAATGAATGAGGAAAAAATGCCTATAAATGGACTACAGAGCTGGGGTATGAGATTCTCGGAGGAGGACATCATATGTATTATGAGTAGGATGTATGAGGTTTGTGTGCTGGCCAGATTCGAATTACAATTTTACAAGACCCTACACTGAATGTGCTACATTCCCAGAATGTTGTATGAATGGAAGTTAACGTCAGCTCAGAACTGTTTTCAATGCAGGGGGTGAATGCTAACTTAGCCCACATGTTTGTTACTCCTCTGGATATTAAAGCTTTTTGGCATACTTTTTGGGAAATATTATTTAACATAATGAACAATCAAATCAAGTCTACCACATAATTGCCCAATTATCACCAGGAGCATTGCTTGCCACAAAGGAGTTCAGAGCAACTTCACAGGAAATGAAATATATCTCTTGGAGAGCATCTTGGCACTAGAACTGAGAAAGAGAAACCCACACAAGCAAACAGCTGACATCATTAATAAAAGAAAAAACCTTGAAGAACTCTTAAAGACGAGCCTTGTTAGCTCTGGGAATGCTCAAAGCTGAAGATGGCGCAATGGGTTACAGTGGACTCTCAGGTATTTATTTAGTTATTTATAGTGCGGATATGGCCCACAGGCATCCGAGCACTTTGCAAAAAAGCAGAATGTATCAATAACAAATATAAAATATAAATGTAATATTAAAGATGGAGAGACCAACAGGCTAGCCTCCCCATGAGGTAGAGCACTTCACACATATTCCTTGTAAAACATAGCAGTGACAAGACGGTGATACTGTACCACGAGCTGGACAACAACTGTTCGTGCTGGTTGAGGTTGGTCTGCACTTGGCGGGAGTGTGTGGGGTAGGAGAGGGATGGACCAGGTGTTGTTCAAAGAGAAGAACTTTGAGGTCTTTTTTTTAAGGTCATTTGACATGTGGTCAGACGGAGGCTCGGCGGGAGAGAGTTCGATAATCTTGTGGCCCTTCTGAATAAGGATTGGCTAATGTATCATGCTTGAAAGTGGGGAGTTCGAGGAGGAGCAATTTATCGTTCGGTCTTAGGACCCAGAATGCCACGCGCTCTCAGCACACTGCCTTGAAAAAGGACCCAGGTCGGGCCCCTATGAGCCCGTTAAAATGATTAAATTCTCACATCAACAAGCTTCACTGTCATATTTTGCCCCATCTGTCTCTCCAAAGCTTACCCTGCCTCTCCTGGCAGCAGCTGGTAATGAATGACATTTGCTGCCAGGGCAGTGTGTGCTGGCTTAGAGGTAGCTTTCATTCAGTAATAGCTTCTTCATGACATGAGAAGAGGGAGGATAGGCAGAGGACGCGGATTAGGGTATTGGAATGTTGATAGCGGCACACCTGTACCGGGTTAATAGCTTGCTGCTACCATGTTGATTTAAAGGGCCTTTAAAACGTATACTGTTCTATCAACTATGGAATGAATGGCTACTATCACTATTGCACTGAATGGAAGCCTCAAACCCTTGCAAAACACGTCTCTAATTTGCATACTACGGACTATCTGAGACGCACAAGAAGTAAACAATAACATCACCTCTTTACTGTTACAGTGTATTACAGTTGTGGTGTCAGTGGTTGATGTCAGCTGACAAGAGTGAAATGCTCCCACATTTGCAGGACGTCAGCTGCCACTTGAACAACCAGATGAAGGGCAGCTTTTCTTCTCCTTCCATTTTTTTCTTTCCTTTAAAAATCAGCCATTAGCTGATGAAAAGCAATTCTGGGTAGCATGTTTATTTTTGATACTGCTAGGTTACCACATTCTAAACCACAATGCTGGCTTTGATTGCGACAAATCACAATCTGCATATTTATTGCGTTTATATTTACAGTACTCATTAGACTTTCATTCCACAAAACTGCAACCAGAAGGAGAGAGATCGCGGATCGAGCGACCTGGGTAAGGTTGATATTGTGACCAGGTATTTTAAGGTACAGAACATATACCTCTACATAAAATGATATTTCAAGCCATCTTGGAGTTTAGTGACCTTATAAAGAAGCTGACACAGTAGAAGGAACTTTATCCCATATATTGCCCATTCCCAGTGTGCAGGGCTGGATCAAGTGTCAGCTGAGCAGAACAGAGCATGACGACCAGCCCAGGCTCGCAGAAACGCCCTCTTAGCACGAACGAGAGCCAGGTATAGGGCCAGACATCTTAATGAACATTCCTTGGCATTGAGGGTAGATCTGTGGGCTGTTAAGCTGTAGAAATTAAGCGGTCCGTTCAGACCTCAGCTTTCAGTGTAGCAAGTCTTTCATGCATTAAACAAAGTACAGTTTATTGAAGACAAAATACATGATACACATGCACCACAATGGCTTAAGTGGAAATGAGGAAACAAAAGTTAAGAAATGTTGTAACAGCATGCTCCTGGCAATCATACATATTTTAACAATGAAAGCAACCTCTCTGATTTTCCACTTTTATTGCATTCATTTGGCTGACATGTACACTCAAATGCCAAAGAGGCCCCTCGGGCTAGGAGTGGATTCTTCATGGCTCAACAGTTTGGCACATGTTATGGACCTTATGACCACCGTCGCCCCAGGGAGCACTCAGCAATGGTACAAAATGTCCTTGTACGCGAGAAGGCAGAAGTACGCTGATGAGTATAACCTTCTTTTTAAATTGTTTAAGTAAATAAATTGTAAAAAACGAGCTGTAGATTACCAACTCTTATATACATGAATCGAAAATAAATTCACCTCCAAATATTGACTGATAGATATAAATATTGTGTCCAAAATCTCTTTCTAAAATATCCTCCCATTGGGTTTAGATTTTCCATTACTAACTCCAATGGGATTTTCCATTACTAACTCCAATGGGACAATATTTTTGTAAACTATATTTAGGATTCGATATTTATGTCATACAAATGACTTACAAGCAATGTAAAGCAAGAAAAATGATTGGGTCCACAAGGACAATTAATTTAATCTATAAAATCTAAAATTTAAATTAGAGTACGCTTTGCATTGTTTTGCTTAAAAAAACATTGAGAATTGTGCACAAAAATATTGCAATAATCCTATTTCTATACAAATTGGGTTGTGAGGAAGTATACTTTTGTTTAAAAAACACATTTAACCTCGTCCTCTATTAATGGTTTTTATATAGATGGCAGGTTTAAGATGTGCTGTCTTTACAATATTCCCAAGAGGTTCTATAGGCTAACGAATGACAGTTTCAGGTTCCCAGTCATGAAGACTGACGTGACAAATCCACTGCTTTATTTGTAAAAAGAAAAAAACATAATCATTTTTGTTGAACCACCGTGGCTGGCATCACATTTGCCCAAGCCAGCACTGCCTGAATGTCAGTGGCTGTGCTACTTGCTAACATCCCACTTATACAAGAGAGACAATTTTGACATTTCCAGGTCATCGTATGCAGTTGTAATGGAATTGGTTTGTTAGTTTTTTTGTTCTTTCAACACTAAGTTGATTTTACCGATTTACTCTGTTAGAAATAACCAGGCAGTGCCACCATGTGGTGGACCATCATAAATAGTTGCTGTTGTTTACGTGTACGTACCAAATGCCGAGCACTGGCAAACACCAGTACAAATCAATCACTAGACAAATCGAACCAGACATATGTTTTTTTGTATGGGGAGGTTGGTCTTTTCGGATCTTACTTGACAAATGTATTGCCTGCTGAAAATACACTGCAGAAACAGTGCTTTTTAGTTTGTCTACAGACAGGTTTAGCTGTTTGCTATACCCTTGTTACCAATTCGTTAAAATATACTTTATAGTAGCATTTGGTTCCACCCAAAGTAATATTTCTCTCTCATCACAGGCTCTTAGCTGTTTGGTGTATCATTCCTCATCACCCATGGAGAACTGGCATGGCAATGAATTGAGGAATGATTTTACATTTAAAAAGTACATCCAACCATCACACTTTTTTCCATATTCAGTGTTTTATCTCATATATGCACAAGCAGCACCACATTACCACCACCAATACAAATAACACTAATATCCAGACAACCACCAATATCACACCACCACCATCACTCCACATTCAACATCACACACTGCCAATTCCACCATGAACAACACACCATCCACAATAGCACGATTACCACTTCCACCAATAACATGAATGCCACACCACTATTACCATATTACACCAAACATGCAGCACAGCCAATACCACATCTAGCACCTCAACACCACTAGTAATATCACCAGCATTTTCCCCAGCACTGATACCACTACCACAGTTCTACTACCACCAGAGTTCCACTACTACCAATACTAATTTCATCAACAAAAATGCCTCCCACAAAAGACCACCAATACCACTGCGTCAATATCAGTAGCACTACCATGATTAATACTAAAACCACAATACCAATACCACCACCACTATTAAAACCAATATTACAACAATTGCCAGTACTGTTAGACCTGACACCCTTGGCGTGGTTTTCCCCTATCTTTTTGCCTCTGCCTCCTGTATTTTTGATGCTGTGCTGGATATCGTTTTTGCTGGTTTAGATGCTTTGGACACTCTGCCACTGCTGTCCAGTGCCAGAGTGTAAGTGCTCCCTATGAAAATTGTCATATTGATTGGATGTACCGGATTGGAATACTTGTATCACCACAAAGTCCCTAGTAAAGTGTACTAGATGTACCAGGGCTGGTGATGACAGATGCTACTAGTGGGCCTGCAGCGCAGATTACGCCACCCACATGAGTAGCCATAAAATGGTGTCTCAGGCCTGCCACCGCAGTGCCTGTGTGCAGTCAGTGAACTGCCATGTCCTCCTGGCCAGTGTCCCCACTGGCTGGGCCTAACCCTTCCCTTCATGTACACATTGGTCACCCCTATGGAAGGCTCCAGGTACCCCTCTGGGCAGGGTGCAGTGTATGTAATGTAATGTAATGTAATGTAATGGGGTTTTTATAAAGCGCAGGTTGCACTCCAAGGAGCATCTTTGCGCTGTGGAAAGAGATTTAGGAACCCTAGTGGATTTGGAAGGGAAGGGGGGGTATCTAGATAAGGTTTTTACATTGTTGTTCAGCGAGAGTAAAAATCCAAGTTTTGAGGGCCTTTCTGAAAATTGTTTCTGTAGGGATTTGACGGAGATGAGAGGGAAGGAGGTTCCAGGCCCTGGAGCCTAGTACCGCTAGGGATTTTCCTCCTTTGGTCTTGAGTCTGAATTTGGGAATGGTGAGAAGATTGGCCCCTTGGGACCTGAGGCATCGTGCGGGGTTGTAGTGCTTAAACATTTCCAGTATATAGTTGGGTCCCTTTCCATTGAAAGCCCTGAAAGTGATCAGTAGAATTTTAAAGAGCACCCTTTTGTAGATGGGCAACCAGTGTAGGATGTTCATTGCTGCTGCGGATGAGGTTCTCTTTTTCCATCCCAGCACTAGTCTGGCAGCGGCATGCTGTACCATTTGTAATTTGTGGCAGACTTCTCTGTTGGTCCCTGCATATAGACTATTACAATAGTCTATGCGGGAGGTGATGAGGGCTACTGCGACCGTTTTTCTTGCGGAGATGGGAATTAGGTCGAAAAATTTCCTGAGCCCTTTAATAATACCGAAGCAGGTCCCTGCTACGGCTGTGGCTTGCTGTTTGAAACTCAGGGAGGGGTCAAATTTGATCCCTAGATTACGGACTGAGGAGGCAATACTAGGGGGGGCAATCGCATCCTCAGGCTACCACGATGAGGGATTAAAGGCGTTACCTTTGTCGACAGGTAGAATTTCAGTTTTCCCAGTATTGCACTTAAGATGATCATCCATCTGAATGTGGCGGTGAGGCAGTTTTGGAGCTTAGTTTCGGCTTCACAGGTGTCATTCTCCAGCACCAGAATGAGCTGCGTGTCATCTGCGTATGCAATGGTATCTATGCAAAAAGAGGAGATGAGGGTGATTAGTGGGGCCATATATATATTGAAAAGTGTGGGGCTCAAACAGGAGCCCTGAGGGACTCCGGAGCCTACTAACTTTTCTTCTGACTTGTACTGTCCTAAAACCACCACTTGTCTCCTATTAGCGAGGAAACTTTTTATCCAGCTCAGTGCGGTTCCGCCAATTCCCGCCGCGGCTAGGCGGTCCAACAGAATGGTATGGGACACCGTGTCGAATGCCGCGGACAGGTCTAGCAGAACCAGGACTGCTTTCTTTCCCTGATCTAGTGCTGCACGGAGGGTTTCGGAGGAGAAGATTAGAGCTGATTCAGTTGAATGTTGAGATCTGAAGCCTGCTTGGTTGGGATGCCAGATGTTGTTGGCTTCCAGGAAGGCAGTAAGTTGTTTATTAACAGCTTTCTCAGTAAGTTTGCAGAAAGCTGGAAGCAGGGAAATGGGACGAAGGTTTGTAAGGGTAGTAGGGTCCGGTAGTGGGTTTTTTTGCAAGGGTTTAACTGCTGCTAGTTTCCATTTTTCGGGAACCAGACCATGGTTGAGTGAGGAATTTATGATGCTATTAATAAATGGGTTGGCAATCTCAATTAGTGAGTGGAGCACCAGCGGGGGGCAGGGGTCAAAGGGGGATCCTGATTTGATTTTGAGGATTTCTATCCGAGTTTCTTCTTGGCTTACAGGTTGAAAAGTGGTCAGGGTATGAGTTTTTAAGCTGGAGTTGATTGCTTTGTTCTCCTCATTGTTGTTTGGTTGCGGGAAATCTTTGGTTAGTGTTAAGATTTTACCCTCAAAGAAGTCTGCAATAGAATTGCAGAGGGTCTGTGAGGGGGGGATGTCTTTCTGCATGATTTTAGGGTTGGTAAAAGTGTTTACAATGTTGAAGATTTCTTTTTGTTTGTTATTGCTTTTATTAATGGCTTCTGTATAGTATTCCCTTTTGGCTGTTTTAATTGAACCATGGTATTTGCGACGTGCGATTTTATACATGTCTTGGTCAGGGTCTGCATAGCCAAGTCGCCATTTCCGTTCGAGCGCCCTAACCTTCCTTTGTTCCTCTTTAAGGATGGGAGAGAACCATGGGGCGGTTAGTCTCTGTTTTCTCCAGGTATTCGGACGGGGAGGGATGGGATTATGGCTCTTACTGAGTGTGTTGATCCATTCCCTAAAAGCCTGACTGTCTTTGTCAGGAGCTCCTGACCGAGTCGGTCTAGATTTGTCTGCTCTTGTCAGGAAGTCTGATTGCCCAATCAGATCTTTCCAGCAGGGTCCTTTCATGACAGGACCTGGGGGATCGTTAGCTTTTTTGGTTCGAGAGTGGAGTGTCACTGGAAATTCGAATGGGATATAGCTATGGTCTGTCCAGGTTAATATTTGTGGGGTGTCAACCTTAAGTGCTTTGATGTTGGAACAAATACAGTCAAGTGTATGTCCCGCCTTGTGTGTGGCGGAGGTGGTAAGGATTTTCAAGCCGAGCACGTTCATAGTATCAGTGAAACAGATCGTAGCCTGGTCTGAGTGGACGTCCAGATGTATGTTGGCATCTCCCAGGATGGTAAAATTAGCTGATTTGAGGGCTAGGTTGCCTATGGCTTCACTGATGCTGTTCGTGAAGTCAGTGTGTGGGCCAGGTGGTCGGTAGATTAGAGCCCCTGAGAAAGTGAAGGAGTCATGTATTTTTAGCGCAAAACCAACATTTTCTGCCCCTTTGAGGCCTGGTACGGAAAAGTAGAGCATGTACTAGTGCCGATAACATGGAAAGGTAGAGCATGTACTAGTGCAGATAACATGCTCTGGTAGTGAGCAGCAGCCATTTTGTGTGCTCACTGCTGCAAGGTTATCTTGCTCCATAGACTAACATGGGGGAGGCTGGTACCAATGGATACCAGCCTATCTTCCCATAGGAACAAGATGGGACATAAGTGATTGATATCCCTGAACTCAGAATTTAATAACACATCTTTTAGGAAAGGTTGTTTTTAAATTCTGTGTTTGAGAACAGTACTTTTAGAAAGTGGCTGTTCTCTTGTCTAACCTTTCTGTGTGCCTGGGTCTGCTTGTGGATTGACTGTCTGGTTTGAGGGTGACAGGGGCTGGGGAGACCCCAGGAGGTTGTTTGAGTCATCCCGTGGTTGAATGACTGCATCTGCAACTAGAGTGGTGGGAGGTGACAGCACCTGGGAGTGAATAGGGCTGTGCCTGCCTGCCACAATGCTGGCTCCAACTCCTGCTGGGCGGCTGTCACCTCTGCCCCTCACACTAAAAGGAAGGAAGAAGCCAGGAAGCCCAAGCGCTCTAGCAACACCCAGAACTGGTTTAGACCGGGCTCAGGGCCCACTTGCACAAAGACTTCAAAGTCTTTTAGGGGTATAAGAGAAGGACCCCTGACAACATAAAATTAGATTCTACAATCAAGAGGAACCTCTGCCAGAAGAAGGACCGCTGAAGGAACTGAAGGAAGATTGCCTTGCTGTGTGCTCTAAGGGCTGACCTGTTCTGCTGTTCAACTGAAGGAGAAGAAGAAGGGCTTGCTGTGTGCTGTGCCCCTGCCTGCTTGTGACTTCCAAGACTTTGCTGTGTGCTGTGTCTTAGACTGAATCTCCAAGGGCCTGAGAAGAGCTGGCCTCCTGTCCTGGAACCGAGGGTCAAAAGGTTCCACAGAAAATGAACTACGCTGTGAAGATCGTGCTGTTTTGGCTTGGTGCGTGATTTATTACCAACTGCTGATCGGGGGCAGAGATCGGTGTGCTCATCGGCACATATTCTGCGGGGGTCGGAGGTCCGAGGTGCCTCCCTCCGTGAGCTCTGCCCCAACAAGATCTTGTGGCTGTGAGGGCAGTCTAGCTGTGACCCGCGCCCTGGAAAATAACTTGCCGCCTTTTCACCGTTGCTGCCCAGGGCCAGAAACACCCTGAGAAGTTCACCGTACTTTGCCAGCGCTGCCGAAGCAAAGATCAAGCCCGCTGCTCTCTCATTGGACGAGAGAGTCAAGCCCCCTCACCAATGCTGCGCTGGGATTGGCCAGCATCATCCGAGCATTGCTAGAAGCTGCGCTCGACGCCGAAGAGAGACCCGTCCTCGTCGAGGGAGCAACACGAGTATTCAACGCCCCCGGCCTGTCGTCCCAGTAAAGAAGTGCTCGTTGGATTGGCGAGAGCGGGGGAGAGCTGACGGGACCGACCGGGGCTGTTCTCAAGCTCTCTCCTACGCTGGGGCTTCAGAGGGAGCGCAACGGTGAGATTAAACACCGCTAGAGTTAGCGTAGAGCTGACTTTGGCATACACCACAGCTGCATTACTCCTGTGATAGTTTTTAAGAGACTTTTTTTTTTTTTTTTTTTAAATTTTTTTATTGAACAAGACAGTAGGTATATATTGGTACATTTGATTTGTCGACTCTAAATAAGATTTTCATACAGTATTCAAGAGACAGACCAAGCATATACATTATAGCTAACAAACAATTTAAGTCAATCTTAAAATGCTAGTGCAAAATGGAATAAGGAAAACAGTTAATCCAATGCGTCAAATTTCCTATTACATTGTATTACATTGTACCCTTCTTCAAAGTATTAAAGCAGAATCATACAGAGTTAACCGAAATAAGCTGCTAATTTGTAGATGCAAAAATACTAATTATATTAAAGTGCTTGTGCAAGAACATGGAAAATTAACAATGTACGAAGAGGGCTAAGGAAGAAAAAACATTCGAATTTCCACTCTAATTCCTTTAACCCTACTAATTTAAAATACAGAAACATCGTATATAATAAAGATATAATTCTAAAGTGACAGTGCTAGAATATACATCGTTGTTACTGAATGATTCTTCATATACTTGTATATCAAAACCCCTCAGATAAAGTAGCCAAGTTATTATTTGAATTATTAAAGTGCGAGTGCAATACAGTGCAAAATATCCGAATAAAATGCAAAAAATGTGATAGCAGCTAAAAAAAAGACAATGGTACAATATCAATTTCCTTTTATATATTCCAACCTCTCAAAATATTTCCAATTCCTTTCAAATCTTTTGATCGCACCCACCCTACCTGCATAAGCTCTCTCAAATGAACATGTTCTTTTCATTTTATTGACCCATTTTAATTGACATGGGATTACCTCAGATTTCCAATTCTGTAAAATCATGGACCGTGCTACCATAGTAGAAATAAAAATAAAAGTCTCTTCTGTGCTATTTAACCTATCCCTATCTTTACAAATACCAAAAAGGGCCACTTCTGCTTCAGGTAGCAGTGTTTTCCCAGTTGCCAGTTCCATGTCATTAAAAATCCCCTTCCAAAAAGATTCTAACTTTGAACAAGAGAAAAAAACATGGTGCCAGCCACCCTGACCATTGGCTTTGCATCTAAAGCATTTATTCTCATAATCAGGGAATATTCTCTGCAAGGCCTCCGGGGTGTAATATGCCAACCAGCGAGAGAGAAAGGACATTCGTTTATAATTAGCTGCCCGGAGTGCTTTATGTCCTAGCTGACATATTACTTCCCAGTCTTTTTCTGAAAAAACACACTGACTAGATTTATTTGGAATAAAAAAACTTCAAGAGTTAAGCTCGCGGCGGTACAGCTTACGGTAAATCAAGGTGGGCTGGCTCTTCCCCATTTTAAAACATACTATGAAGCAGCCCTTTTCGATATAGTGGCAGGATTACTAAGAACCAGACAGTCAAGGGACAATTTCTTTTTAGATAAGATGCTAGAGGAAGCAGGCTCTCAAATTTTTTTCTTTTTAAAAACTGCAAAGCTGCCCAAGAAAACAAGGTACAAGACACTACTAGTGTACTCCTCAAGATTACGACTTTTATTTAAAAAATGTGGTTCGGATGGTTCTAGTTTCTTGAAATTAATAGAATGTGGTAAAATGGGACTTAAGATATCTCATAATCATCTGCTACAATGGGACTTAGCTGGGTTTCGTGAAATAAGACACTTATTTTCCCAACATAAGGTAATTAGCTGGCAAACAGTTGTAGATAGAGCGTATCCTAGGCGGCTTAGGTTTTTTGACTATTTACAACTGGTTTATTTGATAAGAAAAGAATTAGGGGGGTCTGACACTTTACCCAATGCCTTGTTATCAGCTCTATATGGGGAAAAACATAAGGGCATAGGTTACTGGTATAAAAGGCTACTCCCTCCAGGACCTCCTCAGGTAATTCTTAAACATCTAGACAAAATAAGCCTCATGACACAGTGTGTTTTTTCAGTTTTTAAGAGACTTGAGACTGCTTTCTTTTTAAACGTGTGAAACCTTCCTAGAAGATATACAAATACCAATTGAAGATATCGTGCAATAATACTGTAACTGCCTTTTTACTGCTGAAACTAGATAAAGTCATATTTTTGATATACTTACCTGTGTGGTCTACATTTGTGGTGTCTGGGGGGTCATTGTGGTGATTGAGTGCAAATACTTTAACACATTGCCTTGGGGATAAGCCTGTCTGCTCGTGCCAAGCTACCTACGGGGTGCGCAGGGGTTATCTACAGTGTGTATTCCTTCACCCTGACTAGAAGTAGGGGTCCCTACTTGTTCAAAGGTACTTACCTCTGCCAATTAGAGACCCCCAGTTCCAACAAGTACCATCACCAATAACACAGCTAACACTATATCACCTTTAATTCAGTACCACTGTTAATGCCACACCGCAACTAATATCAACAGCAACAAAGTCACCAATACCACACCCACTAATACTTCACTACCACCAGTATCTCAACACCACCACCAATACCACCACCATCAATACCACCAATACACTAGTAATACCAATATAACCAATACAAATACCACCAAAAGAATGCCAAAAACACTACCTCCACTACCAATATTACCACTAAAATACCACCACCGCTACCACCAAGCACTGTCAAAGTTAACAATCCTGGCTTTAAAATATATGGGAATACATCTTTGCATGCCTGTGTTAGCATGGATTGGCACATTAAAGCCAGATGTAATGGCTTTGTTAATACTTGTTTTCTGTGCTTCTGTTTTACTAAGGGAGACCTATTCATTCCCTACCCTTCCTTTTGTGTTGCAAGCCTCTCATTTACCACGCCCTTTCCCTGTATTCTATAGTTTCATCATAGAACTCTGCTGTTATTGGTTTACCATTGCCCCCTCCCTTGTCAGCAACTCCAAAGAGTACATGCTCCTCGGTGTAAGAAATGGGGGTCTCTAGTTGGCAGAGGTGGGCACCTTTGTCCAAATAGGGACCCTTGCTTCTAGTCAGGGTAAGGGGGATACACACTTTAGATAATCCCTGCTCAGCAGACAGACTTATCCCAAAGGCAATGTGTAAATTATGTGTACTAAGAGCACACAGTAATACAGTGATAACACCACACCAGTTTAGAAAAATAAAGTATCTTTATTAAACTCAACAAGACCAAATCGACCAAAATCCAACATACATGTAATAAGAATATGACTTTAAAAATGTGTCAAACAACTTGGCCCATAGAAAACTATGGTGCATGATTTCTCTTAAAGTACCTGCAGTTGAGACAAAATTCCGAAGGTCAAACAGCCCCAGATATGGGAGGTGTCAAAAAACAAAGAGATGCGTTGGTCCCTGAGACCCTCGGGAGGCGATGCAACAGTTCTGCTGCACGCAGGAGAAATGATGCATTGAATCCGATCTGTAGGGGGAAGTGGTGCGTCTATTCTGAGACAGTTCTGGTCCGTGGGTGATGCGTCAGGAAAACTTGCCGCAGAGGTACGATGCATGGAAATCCGAGATGAGTCGGCGATCGAACCGGCTGGGTCGAGCGGCGCTGCGTTGGTTTCTTCAGCTGCGGTCCATTGATGCAATGATTATTGCAGCACCGACAGAAGTTTCGTCGGTTTCAGCAGCGGTGAGGCGATGCATGGAGATTCTTCTTGCACAGTAGTGCTGAGTCAGAAAAACTGCTGCACGAAGAACGTTGCATCGATTTTCTTGTAGCTTCGTTGGTTTTCCAGCTCCCAACAGCAGGAACAACCTTCAGAGGCCCAACACAGTCACAGGCACAACTTTGCAGGTCAGAACTCCCAGCAAGGAAATTCAGGGGAACTGGGGTTGAAGTCTTTGTGTCCCTGAGACTTCAAAACAGGAGGCAAGCTCTACTCAAGCCCTTGGGGATCTTCTTCAAGCAGGGGACACAGCACACAGCAGAAACAGCTACTGCAGGCCAACTCCAGACACACAGCAATGGGGCAGAACTTCTCCTTAGTTTCTCCAGCTCTTCTCCTTGGCAAAGGTTCCTCTTGATTCCAGAAGTAGTCTAAAGTTCAGGGTTTTAGGTCTAATAATTATACCCCAAAATGTCTTTGTTCTCTTTGTGCAAGGGTCTTTGTGCCCAGTCCAAACCAGTTCTGTTCTCACTGGTGCAGCATGACCGCAGGGGGTGGAGTCAGCATTGTGCAAGGGATACAGGCCATAGTCAGGTGCAAGGAAATCTCCTCCCACTACTCTAAATTCAGCCAGTGTCTTTTAGGCCCAGGTCTGACTCATTCAGGAAAGGCAGGGTAAACATCACCCCCCCCCCCCCGGTGGCTGTCTGACAGAATGCACCTCCCCAGCCCCTGTCACTCCAAAGCCAGACGGTCAATACACAAACAGGCAGAGGCACACAGAATGGTTAACAAGAAAATGGCTACTTTCTAAAAGTGCAATTTTCAAACGCACAATTTAAAAATCATCTTTACTAAAAGATGTGTTATTAAATTCTGAGTTCAGAAAGCCTAAACTTTATTTCTCTATCTTGTTCCAGTGGGAAGTTATATTTAAAAGATGTTATAAATAAACTCCCATTCTATCCTATAGGGCAAGATAGCCTTTCAATAGTGAGAAACGAAGTTGGCAGTATTTCACTATCAGGACATGTCACATACACCAGTACATGTCCTAACTTTCACATTCACAGCACCCCGCCCAGGGGGTACCTTGGGCCTACCATAGGGGTGCCTTACATGCAGAAAAAGGAAAGTTAAGGGCCTTGCCAAGTCGGTGCACTTGCCAAGTCAACATGGCAGTTGACAACTGCGCACAGACACTGCAGGGCCAGGTCTGAGTTATCTTTTCAGAGCTACTTATGTGGGTGGCACAATCAGTGCTGCAGGCCCACTAGTAGCATTTGATTTACAAGCCCTGGCACACTTAGTGCACTTGACTAGGGACTTACCAGTAAATCAAATATGACAATGAGGGAGAACCAATTATGATAACATTTACACAGAGAGCATATGCACTTTAGCACTGAATAGCAGTGGTAAAGTGCCCAGAGTCCTATAGCCAACAAACACAGGTCAGGAAAAAAATAGGAGAAAGAAGCAAAATGTTTGGGGTTAACCCTGCAAAACGGGCCAAGTCCAACACTCGGTAACGTCAATTTCCACCTAAATGATCTCACCTACCCCACCTTTACAGACTGCCTCAACTGCCTGGACAACATAGGACTCACCCAACTTGTTCACGACCCCACACACGCAGCAGGTCACAAGCTCAACCCCATCTTCACGTCCAGCAAAAGAATCACATACAGCCACACCACCCAGTTTACTGGGACAGACAACTTTGCGGTGCACTTCAGCATCACCACCTCATAAACCCCCAACCCAGGATGGCCTAGTGAACCTGGCTGCAACTGGAGCAAAGTCACAGAAGCAGACTAGATCAACGCAGTCACGTCCAACCTATCAGAACCACCAGAAGTCTGGACTTCAGCATCAGTACCTTCAATACCTGGATCACAAACTGCACCACCACCCTTGCACCAGTCAATCACACCAGAACGCAGAAGAACTAACAAGCAAGCCACCTGGTATACCGAAGACCTTAGGGACTCCACATGCCACAGCAAACAGCGAGAGAGGAAATGGAGACCCAGCAAAAATGCCACCGATATGACCACTTACAAAACTGCTCTCAACCACTACCACCACCAACTGAGGGAAAAAGGAAAAGAGCCCTCACAGCAAGAGAACTCTGCAATCGTCAAGGCGTTCTCCAACACCCCCAGCCACAGGGTACAACAAAATCCCTTCACAAGTACTCTGCGAAAGCTTGATAGACTTCTTAAACAACAAGATAGACACAACCTATAGTAACATCAACCCTCAGAGTAAACCGTTCAATATCATCAACCTCCCCACCACCAGCACGACAGTCACCCTGCTAACCAACTGGACGCAACTCAGCTACCAGGACACAACCTCTGTTATGAAGACAGTACACTCAGAAGCCCCACCAACCCATGCTACTACCACATCTTCAACCTAGGGGGGCCCAAAATCAGCCTTGCACTCCTGGCCATCATCAACGCCTTTATAGCGCCCACTACTTTACCAGAAAATTGAAACACGCAGAGGTCAGAACCCTCCTAAAGAAACCATTGACCGACCTCAGCAAATTCAAAAACTACAGTCCCATCTCACTACTCCCTTTCACAGCAAAAGTCATGGAGAAAGCAATCAACCAGAAACTCGGGAAACACCTGGAACACCCTCAGCTACTGGGCAGCTCACAAACCAAGTTACGCAGTAACCACAACACCAAAACAGCCCTTGCTGCAGCCACTGACAACATCCGAGACATACTCGACCAATGTGAGATGGCTCTCTGCGGTATTCAACACACCATACTCTCATTGCCAGACTAACACCAACAAGATGGAAGTGCTGATCTTCAGAAACAAAAACTTCCCCTGGGATTTCTCTGATGGCTGTCAGAGCTCAGTCCCACACCAACCCTGACTGAGCATGCCAGAATCCTTGGAATCATCCTCAACAGCAAACTTACCATGGCCTCACAGTCAATGCCATCACATACTCCTGCTTCTTCATCCTGTGTATGCCATGCAAGATCTTCAAGTGAGTCCACCAGTACTCAAGGCACAATATCATCCAGGCCTTCATCACAAGCAGACTGGACTATGGCAACGCACTTCATACAGGAGTACCAGCCCACCTCCTCCAAATACTCACTCCTTATCTAAGGCAGCTGCGCTGGCTACTGGTCAAAAAGCAATGACAGTTCAAGCTCCTCACACATGCATTCAAGGCTCTGCACAACTCTGGACCCCCCTACCTCAACAACTACCTGTACTTCCATCAACCCACAAGACACCTCTGACTCTCTGTCGCCTATACACAGAAGCCGAGCCAGAGGCCGATCCTTCTCCCACCTTACTTCAAAGTCCTGGCACAACCGTCTTCTCCACATCAGGAAATTCAAGTTGCTGCTGGGATTCCAAAAGAAGCTGGCTCTTTGACTAGCAGTCTAGTCCCTTCACTAACCACTGCTAGACTCATTTTGCAACTGCCTAGCGCCTGGATACCCTCACATGTGACAGGTCGCACTCTACAAATCTATTAACATAACATTAAGTGCTTTCAGATTTCAACTCATCCACTCTCATGCATACAAATCTTTTTAAACCTATTATCCTTTGTACATTTATCTTTTCTTTTCTAGTCTTCCCTTTCTTTTTCCTTTTCCTTTTGCCATTTTTATTTCTGTTCTCCCTTTATCTCATGCTCTCCTCCTCCCGATTTCCTTTTTAGGTCTCGCCTACGCAGCGCGCATGCACTGCATAGGCAAAAAGACCTTTTGCCATTGCTTTGGCTTTTCAGCCAAAGACGTGCACGTGTTCCATTGCCTTCAATGGCAACGCGTGCTCGTGTGGCGATTCACTTGCGGGAGCGAGCACCGCCATATGGTAGCAATTATCGCTTCCACAAGTGAATCGCGCAGGCCCCCCCCCCCCTGCTGCCACGTGCGCAGGCTTGTTTTTGTTTGTCCTACAGCATGGTTCTTCTCAATAAAATAAATATATTGATGCACTTTAATTTTTGGCTCCATAACAAACTGCACTACACGACTTCTTACGCCATTATAAATATTATTTATTTTGTTGCATTATAGTATAGCGCGAACTCAACCCTAAAGTTTGGAACACCGGTTACATTATTCAAGGTGTAGTTTCGTAGGTTGACCTTAGGACGCATAAACTACTAAATGAACTGTCTACAGAGCTTGTATTTAAAAAGTATAAAGTCAGTGGCATGAGAATATTATTGGATCCTTCTTAAACATTATTAAAAGTTAAATGTACATCACAGGGGTGATGGCTGAGAGAAATGCCCAAGGGAGCCGCAGACCTGCAGCCGTTTAGTAGCCCCTCTCACCAGATCCGTACATCGTCGCACTCATGGAGATCGTTAGCAGCATCGCGAAGCTCTATCAAAACCCAAAGCAGCGCATTCCGTGGTGGATGTAAGCACATTGAAAGGGAGGCGCCAGAGGAGAGGGTGACCCCCCTTTAACGTGAGTACGGATCGGGTGGCTCTCGGAGGCCACCGCAGAACTTGCCGGAAGTCAAAGTCCAGCCAAACTAAGGCTGCCTCATAGAAGGGTCTGCTTACCAATATCGAAGCCGCTCACGAATGACCAACGTCTTCCAGCTGCCTGAAGACGGAGTTGTTGTCCAAGGAGGATGGACAGAAGCAGTCATCTTGCAGGGAGTCAGCAGCGTCTAGTTCCTGGAGACAAAGCGCCCTTTGCAACAATGTCAGGTTACGTTTGTCACGTGAGCCACAGAGGCGCGAGCACCAAGAGGTTCAAAGAGAGGTTATTGTCGGATTGTAAGAACAGTGAAAGACGAAGCATAGCCGGGGTCATAAGCGGGCAACAAGAAGTTAGAACATCCTACATGCAAACATTATAGAGGAGGAAAGTTGAGAGATTTAAAAAAAAAAAATCGGGAGAATGTATTTCTCCCATTGCCTTCTAGTGAGGCCTGAATCTTCTCTATTGGCACCTGTAGGATTCGCAAGTTTGTTACTGCAAGATCGGCTATCAGAAATACGAATATTCGTGTGTTTTCCTTACCTGTCACGCCGTCCCAAAGGCGAGACCGCACTGGGCCAGCCAGCAGCTCCTGGAAGCCACCGCCGCGACCCTGGGATATGTCCATGCCAACATGAAGATGGATTTAGTGTACTGTGTCTTGGGGCTGCTGACGGTGCTCCTGGAAGGTGTCGCTGGCCAAGGGGTTTACAGTGAGTCCCTTTACGCATAGATAATTCCATCAACCACGTCCCATCTCAGTAAAACTGCACCTTAATATTCATGACAGATTCCTCTGAGAAGACCCACATCCCGGCTGTGACTGCCATTGCATCACAGTCTGTGGGCGAGAGACACTTGAAAATGGTATTCTCTGAGGCTCAAACTCTCTGCCAGAGAGAAGGAATTAGTCGTTATGTTTTTTGCGCCCCACAGCCCCTCACGGATTTACGTCGACTGTCTGATGTGTGATAATATGTGGTTGATACCACGGGTCATCTTGTGCTTGCCTCATGCAAAAGCGTAATTGTCATGTATATAATGGAGCCCCCTCACACATAAGCATTGGCATAACCAATAGGTCTCGCTTTTGGGACCTTATAAGTATTTAGTTATGCAGCACAATATTCCTGGTGCAACAACATCAACTGTTGCATGGCTAAACACTTATAAGGTCCCAAATGCGAGACCTATTGGCTATGCCAATGCTTGTTTCAGTTGTTCTGGGTGCCACTCAGGACCACTTACATTGCTTATTTTGACTTAATGTTGACCACTGGCATGACTGTGTGTTATCCCTTGCTCATTATCTTGCTCTAAGCTCAGGTAAAGGTACAACAACAAATACAATAAAACAGCACGCCACCAGTATAGTCCCGGCTGCAGGCACGCTCTTCCACTGAATGCAACGCCACAGAATTACTGTCTGCAAAGTGCCTCCTCAGAGGTAAGAAACACTGTCCAAAAAGAGTTGCAGTATTCTTCTTTCATGATTTAAAATGTTAAAATTAAATACACTTACGATTGTTGCTTTTTTGTGATTATTTTTAAACCTCTACATCCGGGATTTCATCCTGGCTCCTGGGAATGGCCCGGAATGAAGGCAGCTGCGACCTTCTGATGCCAGTGACACAGCCCTTCCCCACCCTGAGTTTAGTGATCATGAAGGAAGCATCAGGGACAGGTAAGAAGATGACTTGCGGAGCATGGTTCATTTTCTGCAGCCTGTGCTCCATACCATCCTAAAGCAGAAGGCAGGAGATGGGTGAAGCCTGGGGTGAAACAAGGGGATCAACTCTGGGATGGAATTCGTGTGAAAGCTTGTTTCAGGTCCAGTGTAGTGAAAACTGTCAATTAGGTCTCTTTTCTTTTCTGCAGTTTGAAAAGTCAAACTGACATTTTTCTAGGTGATATTTAGTTTAACAGTGCTTCATAGACCAGAGTTCATTGCGTCTGACACATAGTCCTTTCTGGAGCGCCAGTATTGAAAAATGTATCTTAACTGCCTGACAAACTCCAAGAGAGACAGATTCCCAAGCAGAGGGAATTTCAAAAACAAGCACTGGCAAAACCAATAGGTCTCACCTTTGAGACCCATTGACTCTAGAGCATCAGCTGTAAAGTTTGAAAAAAAGTTAAACAATAAAAACAAGCTATGACATGCATTGCCACTGGTGCATGCATTATTTTGTATGCATGTACAGATGCATCATGATAGATGCATGTGAAGCACGTGCCTTTTTTTGCCCGTCCATGATGGATAGGTAAATAAACAATATCAAAATTAAATAGCGCAAAAGTGCTTTCATTTAGATAGCAGGAGTGCTACCAGCAATTTGCTGCCTGGCCCTCCCAAAATAAGTTAAACTAACAGCTAAAAATTAAAAAAAAAAAAGTACTTCAGGGGTGGGGGCAAGCAACAGCTAGTGGACTGGGGAAGGCAACCACAAGGCAAAGCAACACATGGGCTGGGAGAAGCACTCATGGGAGAGACAGCTGTGCTGTCTGGTAGGCAAGAACTAATGAAGGGTGCACACCTTTAATTCACCTTATATACGGAAATAATGTAACACACTGGAATTAAAATGAGATTTGAAAAGCCTGAAGGGCACACCGTAGGGATTTGTGGACACCCCTAACTATATGTGGGCAATTACAGCCCAGTCACAGTTACCTTGCAATCATAAAACAAGCATTTGCAATACAATAGGTCTCACACTACTGATAGTTTGAGGTATTGATGTTGAAAATAATAATGCAATGCCAATAGCTCATACTTTCAGTAATGTGAAACCTAGTGCATTGCAAATGATTGCATAGTGAACCAGGAACCAGCATTGTATATCTCAGTGCAGTACCCATGCTGCTCCTAGAGGTCCTTGGTGAGCAAGGCACCAGCACTGCTTGTCTAGGTTCAGCACCGCAAGCTGCTCCTTATGGTCCCTCTTAAACTTTGTAAGATATGGTAAATCTGCCCTACCCATTAGGCATTGCATTCAAGACAGCACCACGAGTACATTCAAATAGTTTATGTTCATATATAAATTTTGTAGCTTTAAATTGTGGCAAAAGAATTATTTTAAATCCGAGTTACGTTAGGTAGTACTATATGTTGAGCTGATGAAGGGAAATTTATAGAAGGTCTAATATAAATGTGAGCTGTGGTAGGTGCAGTAATGCAAGCTGCTCTTCCTAGAGGCCCCTAGTGACAAGACACCAGCACTGCCAGTACCACAAGCTGCTCCTAGAGGCCCCTAGTGAGCATGACAAACTTTTGGTCACATATGGTACTCCGATAATGCTTTGCAGGTAAGACAGTACCACAGGTACATTTAAATAGCTATGTCCATATATACAATTAATAGCTTTGAAATGTGACAAAACAATTATTATATTAATTTCGGATTAGGTTGTACTCTATGCGAAGCTGATGAAGGGAAATTTATAGAAGGTCTAATATAAGTGTGAGATGTGTAGATGCAGTACCGCAAGCTGTGCCTAAATGTCCCTAGAGAGCATGATAAACTTTGAAGATATGGTAAATTCACCTTACCAATAATGCATTGCATGCAGGACAGTACCACACTGCATTCACCATATACAGTTAGTAGCTTTGAAATGTGACCAAAAAATGAATACATTAATTCCGGATTAGAATGTACTCTATGTGGAGCTGATGAAGGGAAATTGATAGAAGGTCTAATATGGATGTGTAGGTGCATTACCGTAAGCTGCACCTAGAGGTCCCTAGTGAGCATCACATTTTTGGTCACATATGGTACTCCCCTAACGCATTGCATGCAAGACAGTACCACAGGTTCATTCAAATAGCTATGTCCATATATACAATTGATAGCTATAAAATGTGACAAAGCAGTTATTATATTAATACTGATTAAGTTGTACTATATGTGGAGCTGATGAAGGGAAATGTATAGAAGGTCTACTATAAATGTGAGATATGTAGGTGCACTTCAGCAAGCTACGCCTAGATGCCCCTAGCGAGAATCATAAACTTTGAAGATATGGTAAATCCACCCTACCCATGATGCATTGCATGGAAGGCAGTGCCACAGTACTTTCAATATATACAACTAGTAGCTTTGAAATGTGACAAAATAATTATTATATTAATTCCGGAATAGGTTGTACTCTAGGTGGCGCTGATGAAGGGAAATTTATAGAATGTCTAACATAGATGTGTAGGTGCAGTAGAGGCCTATAGTGAGCATCACACTTTTGGTAACATGAGGTACTCCCCTAATGCATTGCATGCAAGACAGTACCACGAGTACATTCAAATTTCTATGTCCATTTATTCAATTAATAGCTTTGAAATGAGACAAAACAATTATCATATTAATTCCGGATTAGGTTGTACTCTATGTGGAGCTGATGAAGGGAAATTTATAGAAGGTCTAATATAAATGTGAAATGTGTAGGTGCAGTACCACAAGCTGCGCCTAGATGTCCCTAATGAGCATCATAAACTTTGAAGATATGGTAAATCCACCCTATCCATAATGCATTGCATGGAACACAGTACCGCAGTACATCAATATATACAATTAGTAGCTTTGAAATGTGACAAAAGAATTATTATATTAATTCCAGATTAGGTTGTACTCTATGTGGAGCTCATGAAGGGACATTTATAGAAGGTCTAATATAAATATAGTGGAGAAGTGTGGCTCACTGGTTAGAGGAGGCAGACCTGGAAGCAGAGGTCAGCCCGGGACCAGGGTTCAATACCCGGCTTGGCGGGGTCTTGAGTACTAAAATGTCCATGGACTTGACAATTCTCGCTCCGGTACCAACTCGATTCACGGGTTCACACTCTGCGACTCTGGGCAATAGCTTGCTTAATCTCCACAGCGGCCCCTCGCGGCGGGATGCCTGGCTTTCACCTTGCGGATACCCTGCCGGGGTTATCTCACAGGGGAATACCAGGACGGGTTCCCTAAGCAAGCGCTTAGAAACCGCTCGGTGATTTGCGCTATATAAATTCCTGTACATTTACATTTACATTTACATAAATGTGAGATGTGTTAGCTAGTAAAGTAATCACTACTAACCTTGTTTAGGACCAAGTGAGTGTCCTTTCCTAAGTCCTTTAAGAAAATAGTGCCTTGAGGTTGTAATTAAAACCTAGGGCGTAACAGCATATGTAATAGGGAGTATCCTCATGGGACCTAGTTGGTGGCATGCTTCATCATTGGGTTCCCAGCTGGATTGCCGAATGCAATCCAGCTGTGCTTCAACGCCTGATTTACAGTGGAGCATGTTTTTTGTGATAGCGTGAAGTGCTATGTGAGATGTGACTAAATGATAAAAATGTCTCTTAGAAATGCCCTTGTAATGAGTTTTAATGGAAGGGTCTTAGGACATGATTAAAAACATAGGTGGGATATATTAGAGGTGAAAAGTTGTTCCTCAATATCCCAACAAAGTGTAGGTCAATTAGTTTCAGCCTTCTACGTTATTCGGGAGGCTTTCTTCAGGACCAAGAATGTGAACGTGGCCAAAAAGTGGAGCGGCCACTCAAGGTGTACGTATCAGTGCACGTCCTAAAGTGCGCTGTGAGTGTAGTGGGATTGTTTATTTACTGATCCTTCACGGCGAGTATCTGTAAAGAAAGAATATAACAAGCATACACAATTATAGACATATTACTCATTTCTTAAGTAATCCA
The DNA here is from genome assembly GCF_964263255.1 of Lissotriton vulgaris. Lineage (NCBI taxonomy): Eukaryota > Metazoa > Chordata > Amphibia > Caudata > Salamandridae > Lissotriton > Lissotriton vulgaris. The sequence continues at coordinate 1,737,246,969 of NC_141691.1, forward strand.
TGCGTGCCTAGCATCGTGCTCCATCGCATCGTGCTCCATTCGCATGTGCTCCATCGTGCTCAGCGATGCCCTGCAAATTATATGGCTGTGAACTAGAAACATCATGCATGTGAACAGGTGTGAGCATGCATGATGAATATCTAGTCGTTGACCATGCATGTCTACAATGTGCTGCAAAAGCACAAAGTAAAGTCTTTTTAGCAAACCAAGTGTGGTCACAATGATGCTATTACATGGAGTTATATAATAGGTGACACGTTACAAGCCGCTTTTATAAGTGATGGTATCCAGTTAAAGAGGCAAAGTGTCGCGTTTCAAAACACGTAGTTGCCGAAATTCAAAATTCTTGCTTTGCTGGTGACACATATGCGCATGGTGTGATTAAAAACACATGGAAATACACAGTGATATGGCAGAAATATGTTGACCAGACAGACTGAGGCACATAACGTAAATGAGGAGGCTTACTTTAACTCAGAGCTATGTGGACCTACTGATCCTGGCAAAAAGTGGAGCTTCCAGTAATCAGACCCTTGAGAAAGTGGATATACAGTGTAAAGAGCGCATATATAGCACACGTGCTTAGGATATAGTGGACTGCTTGCCACGGCAACTTACTTTGTCTAGGATAGCTTCCGCTAATACCTACGGTGTTTGGACAGGATCTCGCCAGTGTGGTGTGCCCGGCGTTTGGCGGGTAAGTAGTTTCCTGAAAGAGGCGTGGCCATGTCATTAGGCGTGCGTTATGTCGTTTCAAAGACTAGAGCGGTAAACCATGGGGACGTGGTTACGCAAAGGTGCTGAAAGTTGCAATTCCGCGTTGGGGTGAACATAAACAGATTCTGCAGAGACTGCTTATGTACATCTCAAGAATAATGGTGGAGGGGTGATCCTCTGTTACCTCACGTCATTAGGCATGGAGGGGATGAAAGCTCATCTAGTGTGAGTTGAGAAATTATTTGAACCAGTTTAATGTCTGGTCTATGAGCAGATCCATCAATCGAACCTGGTGCAAAAGGATGGCGTACACGGTGTGGAAAGTAGCGGATAGGTGAAGTAGGGCCCACATACAGAGTGAGCACTGGTCACCTATCTCTCGGATGTCAGCCCAGAGCGCAGTATCAGAACCATGTTTGGGGCAAAATTTTAATTGGTGCCTAGCATACTGTTCGTTTCTAAGTAAGATCTTAAAGGTGAACCAAACCAAACCTCAGTTTGATACTGTGAAGGGCTAGTAAAGACTAGGACCCAGAGCCTCAGTTTCTCACACCTGAGATAATGTATGATTTGCCTCCTCCCACATACATACTCCCCTAATACTCACACTCAGAAACACACCAGCCTTCACACAACCAATTCCAGCAACCTAATACACATTCTCACCACCAAAACACTGAACAAACATTACACCTCATGACGAGTGAAAACACTACACTGCACCATGCTTCAGCTGCAGATATTGAAGTCACTATTTCCACACACCGCTATAAGCGTGCATCTATATTTTCGCCTAAATACCCACAGTAAATGTGTAATTATGCTTATGATATAAAGCCAAAAAAACAGAAATGTTCCCACTGTAGTTAACACCATAAACCATAACTCACACATATATAATGCAAAACATATTTCGTGCATCAAACGCAATGGTGCAATGATATTTTCTATACTTTCATAATGGTGCTCACTTTCTGGTCATATGTGTGTGTAAGTGTGTTTGTAGACACAGCACAGCAGCCATTTGAGATGCCTTGCACTGCATTAAATTGATTGCATATACAACATAGTGCCAATCTTATAGAAAATTACAATCCATAGATGGCCAGCTGCTGCTATTGGCTTTACCTATATTAGTGCAATTTTAAAAGCATATAGCATTAAACAAATGCACCAGTGGCAAGCAGAGGGCATTGGCAAATCAAGACAGTTTAGCTTTGCCAATTTATCTTTTTTTTTAAGAAACATCTAGGTATGTGTGGTTTTCCACCAGTTCCATCTAATTTCCTTTCAAATACCGTATATTTCCATATGTTTTTGTCTCCCAAATCTAACAAGCTTAGTTTTTCAACTTTCAATTTCATGAGATTATTTTGGATGCAGTCATGAGCCTAGAAGAGAGTGTATTGGAGTCCACTTGAAGCTATCATTATAAAGTCATGCGCCAAATAATAACAGTGATCAGTACTCAATTCCATTAACTCTGGGAGATGCCCTGTCTTTAGCATCTTTGCCTGTTCTTTTGAAATCAGTAAAACATAAAAGCTAAACAGAAAGAAGAGGCTCCAAAGAACATTGTTTGACCACTTAATAAACTGTAACAATTTCATAGCCATGGTCTTTCTTTCAAAAGCGAACCAATGCTTTGATGTGGTGCTAGGGTAGATTGTTTAATTCAAGCCTATGAGCTCTAATGAGACGCCCTATTGCCTCAGCTTGTGTAAGAGCCATCCTCTTCTACCAGCTACCCTTATATATCATAGGTGGCCTTTAGCACCATACAGCGAACCAGAGATCAACAGAACTGTAGTTGCAAGATCCCTTTTAGTTACTGATGTCTTTTGGCAATAATATCGATATGTCGTCTCTAGAATGCCCTGTCGTACATTTGGCTCTTCAAGCTTCTCAATGGCTTGTTCAATGCTCTCATGATTGAGTCTATCCACTTTGCCACTGGTCATCTGCTTCCACTTTTTCTTGAACATTTCCAAGCAGCAGCGTCCTATCAGTAATGCCAGAGCTACACCGATTTTAAACACTACTTGTTTATTTGGCAAAACTTTATTTTCTTTCACCAAGTTCATTAACTAATGATTTACTCATTTCGTATAAACTTTTCCAACAACATATTGTAAGCTAATGGGCTTAGAGGAGGTAGGCCCATCTAGATGAATCCATTGCAGTTGTTATCCCAAAAGAAAATTTGGCACGTCATAAAGAGAAAACTCACTACCTTCTTGCTGTGCATTTTTTTTCGTTAAACAAACAAAATGACATCACAATATATCCCCATCAAACATAAAAATATACACTTAACATATTGAAATTAAGCATGAATAATCCAAATCATAAATTTCCCCACAATTCCAACAAAAAAGATATAGAACTTCAAATGATAAATCTAAACAATAAAAAATAAACACCCTCACATCCTCCCTGAACGTTAAGTACAAAGTTGTGCTGGAATAATAGAGCAACTCCCATCCATTCATTCACATCACTCTTCCAGGCCACCCACCACCACCCCTTGCAATATCTAATTTGCATCACCCTGCTCAGATTCCGCTTTTCTATATTCAGAAGAAAAAGGCGCAATGACTCCCAAATGTCTTTTGGTTTCGAGTTTGTTGGTAATTCCTCCACATACGTTTCCATGTTATCTTTGCAATAAACCAAGTCCTTTATCCAGTGTTCCACTTTCGGGGTACATTCCCCCCCCCCCCCACGTAATTGCCACACCCTGTGTACAATGTGAGAAAACCGCTGCACTCCAAGGTGAATGAAATTAAACTGGGTAAGATAGGTATTCTGTTAGATAGGTGCGCAGGAAGTCACCTTCCAGGTCCAAAAGGTGCGTTTAATCTGAAAGCAATGTGAGCCTTACAGGGGGTAAGGACAAATCCTGGGCACTCTGGTAGGCACCTTAGTGCGTAAATATGGTCAATAAAGTTCTGGATTCAATGTTGAACAAAAAGCTTTTTTTGAGATTTATTTCAACAAATCTTTTTCATGATGATAATTTGTTTTCACAGTTCAATGTTTCCATCATCATATTGTGGTCATATGATCAATAAAGTAAAGTATCAGCATTTTTGTAGAATTGTACATTCAAAATAATCCCCGATGCATTTCGTGCAAAGGTGCACTTCTTCAGGGGGAATCTAGAAGGTAAAAGGAAACATATGTAGAGCGCTAGTACAGGAGTCCTAAATACACAACATATACTCATGAGAAATTGGTGCTAAATAGGAAGTGATACGAAAGCCTAAGGTGGACATAGCGATGATACAAGAAGTGTGGGGTCACAACCGGTCTGTGGAGTGAAAAGCGAACAATGGAAAATGAAAAGTGATTAGAAGGGTCAGGAATGTACTGTGAAAAGATAAGGTACTCCAAGAAATCCAACCCGAGGTGAACGTATGGAATTAAAAAAACCGCGGTGCTCAAAAATAAGTGATAGCTTATGATCGGCAGGAGCGTGAGGGAGGATCGTGCCTTCTTACCGATTATATGAAGGTGAGCTACATTCTACGGTGTAGTCCAAAGAACCTCCGTGATGGTGTCCGTAAACCCGGAAGACGCCGAGCATGCGCATGAGGGTGAACTATGAACGCGAGGAGCATAGAAGGTGAAGACAGACTGTGCTACAGGGACGGTGACAAACGCGTGTGAAACAAATATAGAGAATACATAGGAACAGGGTGGAGAGTCTGAGAAAAGTTCGCTAAAATAGAAAGTGAACATTTATAAAAAATATAAGATAAAATGAAATGGTGAAAGACATAAAAGAAAAGTAAACGTAAATGAATAAACAGAGTAGGGTGACAGGGAACAAGGTGCGTGAACAGAGGAAAGGCATGCATGATAAGGTAGAAAAAAGGTGTGTGATGGAGAGCAATAGTGTATAATACAAAGGAAAGGATAGTAACAAGGTACAGTAAGATGACAATGGTAACAAATATGAGATCTGAAACATATAAGGGACAATTAGGGTTAACAAGCGTCAAAGGGAATCAACCAAATCAGCAATTCAGGATACAAGGGAAACAGTTTGGATGCCGGAACAATCTTTAGAGGTAACAACTGTATTCCAATCTATCATTTAATCCTTTAGGGTGCATGGCCAGAAGGCGATGTATCCAGTATAGTTCACGACGTAACAAGTTTTTGTTGTTGTATGTTGATATTTATCCACTACTTCCAAAATGAGGAAGCGAATTTGACTGGGATTGTGGCCGTGTTGGATGAAATGAGCTGCTATGCAGGATTTGAGATTTTTAGTACGTATGTTGCTGCGGTGCTCTGTCAGTCTTACTTTAATTTTACGTTCAGTTTTGCCTACGTATGGGAGGCCACACGGGCATTTCAACAAGTATATCACGTTTGTAGAGTCACAGGTGGCATTAACTCTAAGTCGTATGGGCGTCCCTTGAGTGGGGTGTGATACACAATTTCCTGGAATGATGCTGCTGCAGTGGCCACAGTTGTAGCATGGTATGGTACCTTTATAAACAATTTGTTCTTTGGAAGGAGATTGTTTCAACATAGACTCAATGTTTTTAGAACGTTGGTGTGCAAAAATCGGTGGTTTGTCAAATGTTTTATTGAAATCCGTTTCAAGTTGTAGCATTTGCCAGTGCCTGCGAATAGATTGTTTTATTTTTGTAGATTGTGTCGAATATTTGGAGACAAACACAACACGGGTGTCTGATTCTGTGGGCTTTTCTCTGGGTTTTAGTAGTTCCTGTCTTGGTTTACTCGAAACTCTGATTTTAGCTGATTCTGTGAGTTCATCTGGGTAGCCCCGTTGTCTGAATTTCGTGATGATTGTGGTACTGTTATGATCATAGTTCTCTGGTGTGGATGCAATTCTTTTGGCCCGCAAGAGCTGCGAGTATGGCAAGTGTCGTTTCAGGCTAGGTTGGTGGAAACTCCGATAGTGCAAGTAGTTGTTCCGGTCGGTGACTTTGGTGTGTATTGAAGTGACAAATTGATTATTGGATAGTACGATCTGTACATCAAGGAAAGATATGGATCTGAAATCAAAGCTGTAGGTGAATTGAATGCGATCGTCCACGTGGTTGAGTTCACTGATAGCTTGATGAAGTTGATTCTCATTACCTTTCCAAACAAGGAAAATGTCATCGATGTATCGATAGTAATCATGTATGTATGGTTGCCACGTTTGATGATTCAATATGTGTTGAGTCTCGAATGAGTGCATGAACAGATTTGCGTATGCAGGAGCCGCACAATTGCCCATGGCGACTCCTGATAACTGTTGGTAGAATTGGCCGGTAGAAGCTTTAAAATAACTGTGGTGTAATGTATATTGCATAAGTTCCATGATGAAAACTTGTAAATCCATGGGTTTTTGGCTTTGTACCAGGGCGGTTTCTAATGCTTCCAGTCCCAAGTTGTGAGGTATTGATGTATATAGGGAGTTTACATCGATGGTACATAAGATCACAGGCTGGTTGGGTGGAATGTTGATGTTTTGAAGCTTGATTAGAAAATCTGTGGTATCCTGTATGTAAGTAGGCATGTTTGTCACGGATTTTTGCAAATGTTTGTCAATGTACTTGCCGGTAGGTTCGTGAATGGAGTCACATGTACTCACTATAGGTCTGAAGGGTGGCTTGGTAGCATGCTTGTGGATTTTGGGTACTAGATAGATGTATGGTATCTGGGGATGTTCTTTGACTAGGAATCTTTTATCTTTTTCGGTGATAGCTCCAGATGAGACAGCTTTGGTGACGACAGTAATCAGAACCTGTTTGTATTCGTGGGTGGGATCAGTGTTCAAGGGCATGTACAGATCAGGGTTGTTCAAATGTATGTCTAGATTTTGGTTGTAGTAGCAGGTGTCTAAAGCTACTAGTGCTCCTCCTTTGTCTGCTTTACAGATTTTTATGTTACAATTAGAAGAAAGTTGTCGTAGTGCTTGAAATTCATTAGTGGATAAGTTGGAACGGTGTTTTGGAGAGGTTTTGAAGATGGTATGAATATCTTGTTGAACTGCTATTTCAAACGTGTCCAACACTTTGTGACTTGTAGGCGGGATAAAAGAACTCTTTGGTCTTAGTCCCATAAGAGTGTTTGATTCTTGAGTGGTTTGTGGGGGACACACGTTGGTGAAAAAGTGTCTTAAACGCAAGGTTCTCATGAACTTGTAGAAGGAGATGGTGGTATCAAGCTCATTGGTGTGGTACGTTGGTACGAAATTCATACCTTTCTGAAGTACTTGTTGTTGAATGCTAGTTAGTGGAGTTTGCGAGATATTTATTACTAAATTCTGTGACTCCTGGTGGATTTCGCCGGTGGTAAGTCGGTGGGTCCTGCGGGACCTCCTGGGTCTGTGGTTGGCCCTTGGCCTACTTCTAAAAAAGAAGAAGGTGTTGTGTCTGTAAGGTTCCTAGGGTCACTTAGTGTACCTGAAGTTGACGGTTGGTCTGATCTTGGGCGGTCAGATGCGTTAGGCCTTGGTCTTGGTTGGCCTCTGGTAGATCCTGTTCTTGAGGTGTCCTCGGATGATGAAGTGTCTCCGTCAGTTGATCTGTTGGTTTGCGCGCGGTTTTGTCGCCTGGACGCGTAAATTTCAGCCCAATTGTAAACTTCTCCCAGTTTATAGTCAACTGTGTCTCGTTTAAATTTTCTTATTTTCCTCTCGTTTATTTCTTTCACGTATTTGTCCAATTGGCTATTAATGTCTTCCAATGTTGAGGCAAGTTCCTCTGAGGTGAGTTTAGTGCTTAAATCGTGTTTTAGTTGTTTAACTTCGTTGTCAAGTTCTTCCAATAGTTTGGATAGTTCTTCGACTATGAGCAGTATTAGATCTAAGGAGCACTTATTGAGTATCCCGTACCACTTTTCTGTAAATCGGGGATTGTTTTTACACAAAGTTGATTTTAATGGAATTCGCAAGCCTCTGGGAATGCGTTGTACCCGATGGTATCTAATTAAAGTTGAAGCGTGCAGTCTTTGATTGATTTCCCTTTTGGCAGTATATAAGAGTTGTCGGATGTTGGCTTGTGCAGATCCAGTACTGGAGGATATGTAGTCTGGCTCCTGTATTAGTGCATATATGCGATCGGTATCGTCGGTATTAAATTCAAAAGTATCTGCTTTGTTTGTAGTTATTCCAGCAATGTCAGCATAAGACATGGTCAGTGGGTGCACAAGCGGTTTGGACCAGGAGGAAATAGATACAATGTGAGAAAACCGCTGCACTCCAAGGTGAATGAAATTAAACTGGGTAAGATAGGTATTCTGTTAGATAGGTGCACAGGAAGTCACCTTCCAGGTCCAAAAGGTGCGTTTAATATGAAAGCAATGTGAGCCTTACAGGGGGTAAGGACAAATCCTGGGCACTCTGGTAGGCACCTTAGTGCGTAAATATGGTCAATAAAGTTCTGGATTCAATGTTGAACAAAAAGCTTTTTTTGAGATTTATTTCAACAAATCTTTTTCATGATGATAATTTGTTTTCACAGTTCAATGTTTCCATCATCATATTGTGGTCATATGATCAATAAAGTAAAGTATCAGCATTTTTGTAGAATTGTACATTCAAAATAATCCCCGATGCATTTCGTGCAAAGGTGCACTTCTTCAGGGGGAATCTAGAAGGTAAAAGGAAACATATGTAGAGCGCTAGTACAGGAGTCCTAAATACACAACATATACTCATGAGAAATTGGTGCTAAATAGGAAGTGATACCAAAGCCTAAGGTGGACATAGCGATGATACAAGAAGTGTGGGGTCACAACCGGTCTGTGGAGTGAAAAGCGAACAATGGAAAATGAAAAGTGATTAGAAGGGTCAGGAATGTACTGTGAAAAGATAAGGTACTCCAAGAAATCCAACCCGAGGTGAACGTATGGAATTAAAAAAAACGCGGTGCTCAAAAATAAGTGATAGCTTATGATCGGCAGGAGCGTGAGGGAGGATCGTGCCTTCTTACCGATTATATGAAGGTGAGCTACATTCTACGGTGTAGTCCAAAGAACCTCCGTGATGGTGTCCGTAAACCCGGAAGACGCCGAGCATGCGCATGAGGGTGAACTATGAACGCTGTGTAGCCATAAGTAGGGACAATCTTACAAATCTCCCACTCACTCCCTTGTTGTGGGGCACACAGCACAGGTGGCAAACAGGCGGAGTGCATTGGAGCTCCACAGCTACCATGGTCTTTATGTCTCTCACCACAGACTTCCACAACTCATTCACCCTCCTACATCCCCAAGCTCGATGCAGAAAGTCAGCGTCCCCCGTCCGCATCGCGCACAACAGTCAGACGTGCGCAATCCAAATCTATGCAACTGTGCAGCGGTATAATACACCTGATGTATATATTTAAAATGTATGATACGTAAGTTGCCATTCATGATAAGTGTACCTGTTAACTCACGCACATACTTCCAATCTTTCTCCGATATCGGCTCGGATAAAAAGGCGTTCCATCTCTCCCAAATTCTGTCTGGTTTGCTAATACATTCTTCCTTGATCATCCTATATAGCCTGGATATCAGTTTATTATTAGTAGGAGTGGTAAGCACAAACTGTAGGGACAACAATGTGGGAGGTTCCAGAGGGTAAGTACTGTAGTGAACCCTGATAGCATGACGCAGTCTGTGCATCGCAAATCTGAACAGCAATGTTGGGTTACTGATGTATTGCAGGGCATCGGGTGTAATAAACAACACTTCTGTGTATATATCCTGCATTAGTTGAAAGCCTGCCTCTCTAAGCAATCGCATCGATGGCGCTTCATGAGTCACTGATAGTGCAGCGTGGTGCTCTAAGTACATGGCTGGTGCGTACAGCGGTAATTTGTGCGCAAGACACCCCATCTCTTGCCAGGCGACTATGGTCGTGTCCACTGCATTTATCTCCGTTCTCGAAGTTCCGCGTGTCCGGTGTGTGATCATGCTGTGCAAGGGCACTGGATAGACATCCCCCTCCTCTACCGCGACATGTGGAGTAAACGCATGCGGTCTCATCCAATAAAACGCATATTGAGCTTGTGCGCTCAAAAAATAGGCATAGAAGTCCGGCACCACGAACCCTCCCCTGTCATAATCACTTGTGAGAACCGACCATTTTACTCAAGCAGTTTTCCCTCCCAGGACCAGCCACAGCAGGGTCCTTTGGAGAGTATTGAAAAACCCCTTTGTCAGCACAATCGGGATGTAAATAAACAAATACAGAAACCGCGGTAATACTACCATCTTAATTAGTGCAATACGATCCGCCAGAGAGAGCGGCAAATAGACCCACACATCCACCTGCTGCTCCAGCTTAGTGTATGCTCTACCATAGTTCGCCCGTATCACTGTGTTCAGGTCTCTGTGAATCCAGACTCTGAGATATTTTACTGGGTCCGCAGACCATAGCAACGGAAAATCCATATCCGGCTGTTCAGTAGACTCCGTCAGAGGAATGACTATGGATTTATCCCAATTAACTAAGAGGCCCGACATGCAACCAAACCTAACATACTCCTGCAGCAGTTGCGCCAAATACTAGGATGGTTCACGAACAAAAAGCACCATGCCATCCCCGTATAGCGAGATATCAACTAGACGATAGTTGAAATTTGGTGCTGTTTCCCTATGTCTCTGCCTAATGACACATGCCAGGGTATCCAGTATGATTGCAAAAAGCAGTGGAGGCAATGGGCATCCCTGGCGAGTACCCCTCTTTATATCAAACGGGTCGGACGTCAAACCGTCAACCCGAACCCTGGCTGATGGATCCGCATAAAGCATCTTTATCCACTGTATAAATAGAGGAGGGAATCCCATACGCCATAAAATAAAAAACATATAATTCCACTCAACTGAATCAAACGCCTTCGCTGCGTCTAGCATTACTGCCGCGGCTGACATGCTTGGCTCATAACGTAACATGGAAAATATAGTCCGGTGATTGTGGGATGTGGATCTGTCAGGTATAAAACCCGATTGGTCAGGTAGCACCAGGCATGGTATCAGAGGTTGCAATTTAACCGCTCAAATCTTGCCAAGTATCTTGGTACTCCTCGAACTCGGCCGTCGTTGCTCCCCCTTTGGACGTGTATAAATCGGCATAAAATTCTCTGAATTGTCCTGTAATGATAAGTGGGTGGTAGTGTTCCTCCCCATGCGGGTCTGTGATCCTATCTATGTGAGGCTGCTCCATGCGATCTCTAATCTTACTTGCCAGTGTGCGCCCTGGTCTCCGTCCCTCTCCGTATCGTCGCGCCGTGTGTCTGTGTGAAAGATATTTGCTGTCAGTTTCAGCGAATGTGTCATATTCTATGATCAGCTCATTTATACGGGCCAAAGTATCAGCTGACGGGCCATTGTGTAGCTACGCTCCAATTCCCGAAGTGTGTTCTCAGCTTTGTGAAGCTGTGTTCTAATATATTTCAAGAACCCTGCTGCGGTACCAATGCATACTCTCCTGATTGTTTCCTTTAAAGCCTCCCATAGCATTGAATGAATGACAGGGGGAACCCATTAACCCAAAAGGTACCTGGGTAAAGAAGACTCAATTTATAAGGAACTGGTACCCTGGTTCTGTGGTTTATATTCTTAGTTGTAGCAATAGGAAATAAGGACAAAGTATCCCCTATTTAGTATTCATATTACTATGACCACAATTTATATATTTTTCATACAATCTCATGTCTCGTCATGAACCGCACCACACCTTTAGAATTTCACTAAATTATTTTTTATTTTATCAAATGAAAAGATTTTTTACTTTATATATTTCATTTTCAATTTCAAACACATATTGTATATACATATATTCTTTATATATACACAAGAAAAGCCCTTCTTTTCCAAATTAGGATGTCTCACTAAAAAAATAAACCAGACATTCCTATAGAGATCTAACAGACTTATGTGAGGGAACAACAGGTATATATTATTCAAACCCAGTATCTTTTTAAATTCCCCAACAAATTATTTAAATTAATCAAGTTTTTTTTTTTAATCTGGTGTCTCTTTAAAGTCGACGCGTTTCAGCCAATCGATTCTGGCCTCTTCAGGACTAGGGCTATTCGTAATCCATCTCTACAAGTAAGAATTAAAAAGGGGACAGACATCACTTATAGATCCCACAAATTAATAACACAGGTACCTATCTACATATCTACATATCAACATTTTGTATGTACACACTTTTTTTGTACATTGCTCCTGTGAGCAGACTGACCATTGTGCCCAATAATTGTTAAACAAGGACATGAGGAAATCATCTTCTAACAAGGATAACCAGTTTCTACCTTCCTAATACTCTGCACTCTAGTTGTTACCACCAAGTCTTTCCATTATTTCTATATCTTTTTTATATCCAGTTTAAGTTATCACATAAGCATCATAATTACCGGGTTCAAGATCATCTGGGGCCGGGAGTCATCTTCGTGTTAATTCAGGTTTCCTCTCTTTCACAGCGCATTAGCAAAATTCACGAACTTGGTAAGGACAAGATCAGCTAAGACTGTGATTGTTTGCAAGTAATAAACATGGAACGAGTTCCCTGAAATAATAAAAATTAAAACATACACTCTTTGCATAGATAAAAACAAAGATTAGTGAAAGAGAGGAAACCTGAATTAACACGAGAGACTTGGTGGTAACAACTAGAGTGCAGAGTATTAGGAAGGTAGAAACTGGTTATCCTTGTTAGAAGATGATTTCCTCATGTCCTTGTTTAACAATTATTGGGCACAATGGTCAGTCTGCTCACAGGAGCAATGTACAAAAAAAGTGTGTACATACAAAATGTTGATATGTAGATAGGTACCTGTGTTATTAATTTGTGGGATCTATAAGTGATGTCTGTCCCCTTTTTAATTCTTACTTGTAGAGATGGATTACGAATAGCCCTAGTCCTGAAGAGGCCAGAATCGATTGGCTGAAACGCGTCGACTTTAAAGAGACACCAGATTGAAAAAAAACTTGATTAATTTAAATAATTTGTTGGGGGATTTAAAAAGATACTGGGTTTGAATAATATATACCTGTTGTTCCCTCACATAAGTCTGTTAGATCTCTATAGGAATGTCTGGTTTATTTTTTTAGTGAGACATCCTAATTTGGAAACGAAGGGCTTTTCTTGTGTATATATAAAGAATATATGTATATACAATATGTGTTTGAAATTGAAAATGAAATATATAAAGTAAAAAATCTTTTCATTTGATAAAATAAAAAATCATTTAGTGAAATTCTAAAGGCGTGGTGCGGTTCATGACGAGACATGAGATTGTATGAAAAATATATAAATTGTGGTCATAGTAATATGAATACTAAATAGGGGATACTTTGTCCTTATTTCCTATTGCTACAACTAAGAATATAAACCACAGAACCAGGGTACCAGTTCCTTATAAATTGAGTCCCATAGCATTGAGGCCTCTTTTACTGAGCCCCTATTAAATGCAAAGTATTGTTCAATAGCCTCCGGTACTATGGCCTCATACTCCGGGTCAAGTAAGGCTTCTGAGAGCAGCTACCATGTAAATGGGCAATGCAAGGCCGTTGGGATCACTATTTCTAACTGCACAGGGTTGTGATCTGACAATGTACGCGGTAAGTTCGCCACTTCCCGTACCCAACCCAGTGCATCCCCTCCCAGCAGCCAATAGTCCTGTCGCGACCAACTGTTGTGTGATGGCGCCGCATGTGTCCCATCTTTCACCAGGGGGTTTTTCACTCTCCACACATCACTCAATCCAAATTCTTCCATGGCACACTTAACACATTGGGCTACTTTGGGAATACGGTGTGACAGTGGATTAGATTTATCTAATTCAGGATTTAAATAGATGTTCAAGTCCCCTCCCCATAAAAGATCAGCCTCTGGCCAATCCCTCAGTTTAGCATACATCCGCATAAAACATCGCGGGTCATCTGCAATGGGCCCATACATGTTAGCTATAGTTACCAACGAGCCTTCCAGTTTCCCTTGTACCATTGCACATCGAACCTCTTCATCAGCATATGTTCGAGCAGGTGTAAATGCTACTTCCCGTTTAATCAAAATCATTGTGCCTCTAGCATATGAGGAAAATGAAGCCGCCAGCTTAAATCCCCCCATCTCCCTGCAATGCCCCGTTCTGTGTTCTTAGTCAAGTGTGTTGCCTGCAACAGAGCTATGTGTATGGCATGACGATTCAAATAGGCTAGTACCTGTCGTACTTTTTTAGGAGAGTTGAGTTCCCTCACATTCTATGTCAACATTCGATATCTCTCACCCATAGCGAAACCAAGTAATTCCTGACCACTCTATAATTAGCGCAAACGACCGCAGAAGGGCAACGTTGATTCTGCATACAGTCATCCCATCATATTGTTCAGCTCTCTAATAGGAGCTTACCTGCATTTCTTCATGGCGGGGAGATTATGGTGATTCAGGTAACAAGGCAGGAACAGCCGTTCTCTGCCAAGAAAAACATCAATCAAGCATCAAGGGTCTGCCGCTCTGACCCCAGACCTGAATCACCATAATCTCCCCACCATGATGAAATGCGGGTAAGCTCCTATTACTCTGTAGCCACTGTTCTGGAGCTTTGTTGATGTGCCAGCACTGACAGTCCATTTTCTTCATTAGATTAGACATCCTACACCACTGGTTGGTTGCTCCCCTGTCCCCCTGTCCTGAGGAAGACTCGCAGGCCAAGGTTCAAACCGTCCTATGTGCCACAAGCCGAGTCAAAACGTCGACGACTATATACCTCTTCACCTGGACCCAACCAACACCAACCCCTGACGTGCCTCACATGATAACAATCTGTGATTGTAAAAATGAAGTAAATAGACCATGTAAAATATTTTGGGCCAGGCCATCAAGATTGATATGCTTTATCAATCCCACCTCTAACCTTTCCAACTCTTTTTCACTCTACTCTGGGAATTGTTTTCTCAACCACGACTTTTGAGCACTCTCTCCTTTGCACGTTCCCTTTGGAGCAACCTTTTATGTAATTTTTATTGTGTATTTTGAAATTAAGAAGAATAACTTCGCAACTCAATGGAATAAACTCAGAATCTTCCGTATACATTGGCTGCTGTACATCTCTTTTTCTTTTTCCTTGTAGGATTTGTTTTCTACTCAAAGAGTGTGATAACTAAATTAGCTCTGAAATGTGTAAATAACGTAATTGAATTTACTCTGACTAAGGATTGGTTTGAGGACCATTGTTTTTCTATACCAGATCCTGCACTAAGGCACACCAACCGGAACCCCCACTCCACACGGCATCAGGCCAGCATAGCCGCCCCCCACAAGCAGCAGCAGCACCGCACCTCTGTGCCCTGGAAAGTCAGGCGGCACCAGCCCCCCCAGACACTGCCATGCAATGAAGCAGGGGCATCCAACCGAGGCCGCGTCACCCAACCAACACAAGGCCCAGCCCGCGGCACCCGCCCCACTTACCACGCCTCCCTCGAGTCACCATTCGCACCAAGCTCCGTACAGGACGGGTCCGCCAGCCGCTCTCCGCCTGGTTCCACTCGCCTCGTTGCGCCACCCGCGGGTCTCCATGGCTCCCTCTGTTCAATTTGCAGCTCCTGTTGCGCTGAGTGTGGTTTTAGTACAGTGATCGGCCACCGTTGGCCGATCGCTATTCTGCTCAGTTAAGCGATCCTTCCCTCTGGAATCAACTCATCGATGACTCGCTCCACGCCATCATCTCCGCTCAGCATCGCTCCCCGGCAGCTGGGCAGCGGACGGGAGCCATTTTCTCTCTGGCTGAGCCTGAAATCGACCGTTGATTCAGGCGGTTCCAAAGCAGCCATGGGCTTGAAAACTTCCCCGATCCTACCCAAGGGTATGAGTCACCATCACACATAGTTTTTAAGCAGCACAGGTGCCTTTTGTGCATGGTATTAGCCAGATAGTGAAATCTGGCGTGCAGAGCTACCGCAAGAGGCAGCCATTCTGACTCACGCCGAAGCCACGCACCCCCTTCTTGCCATGCAGTTGGAAGAAATCAGCATATAAAAAGGTAAAAAGAAGAGTTCCCGCGGCTAGCCTTTTTGAGAGAATCCTCCTGTTGAAATAAGAAGTGCCAAAAGGGTGTCTTCAGTAAACGAGAAGGATGAGAGACCTCCCAGTTGCCCAAGCTGACCTGATGGCATCTACCCTCTCCATGGATGTCTGTCCCACTTGGCAAGGCCCTTCCCCTTCTTCAGGCACTCCCATTTGTTCCCCTACCCCATGCACTTTAGCTTGTTCCCTTCTCCATTCCACAGGGACTGTTGCTTGCCCCTTCTGCCCTCCCCAGGCCCTCTCTATTGCTCCCTTACAACATCTTGTAGGGTCTGCTGATTGCTCTACTTAGCACAGAGATACTCTTCCTCCCCGTGGAAGCTAAACGTGTTTCAGTCCTCTCTGACCACCAGGACTGGGAGGAGGAGCTGTCATTGTGACAGACAGGAGCATCAAAACATAGGAGCAGCAAAAGTTAGAACAAGCAGAAGGTAAGATTAAAGAAAATGGTAATACTTTATGCTTGTGTGTGTCCAGACAAACATGTCTGTGTTTGCAAATGTGTGCCCTTGTGTCTGCGAATGTGAGCATGCATGAGTAGTGTGCGAGTGTTGTGACCACATACTAACATGTTGGCCCTGATACATTGGTGGTAAATCTTACCAACTCGTGGCCATCCATGGGATGATGCCAGTGTCCCACCCCTAGTAAAATGCTGGCCGTAGCATACTGGTGGTAAATCTTGGTAATTTGTGGGCATTCATGGCATTTTGCCCTAATCCCACTCTGGTAAAATGCATGTCCTGACACAATGTTGATAATTTCTGGCATATTGCATATCTATTGTATGATGGTGTAACCTTCTGACTTAATGGAGGTCCTGACAGAATGGTGGGTATTTTTGATGCAGTTTTCCAATTCATGGTCATGTGGTGCCTACCCATGTCAAAAGGAAGTTTTGGCAGTGTAGTGACAGTTTGCAACAGCAAAATGGTGCCCAGTTGTAGCATACTGTTCACCATAGCATAATGATAGTAATTCTAGAACATTGTTGGCCTCCATGGCATAGTGTTGGTTATGGCAGTATGGTTGTAATTCTCCCTATACTGTGGCAGTGATTGCACAATGCTGGTGCTTCATGACATATTGTGGGTATCCATGGAAACCGCATCTGCTCTACATGCCGGTCACTGTGTTATGGTGGTAGCTAATGATAAATGCTTAGCCAACACTGGTTCCAAAACCTAGAATCAGACACCTGTGACCGTCACTACCGAAATGGTATGCTTCATTATCGAGTTGTACTCGTTGCTGGGTGGCACTGCAATACCAAGCAGGCCCCACTGGGCGTTCTTTGCTGGAGATCTTTTAATCTATATGTCTAGTGTTGGCCAGACACTACAGGATGTTACCCTCCTCTGAACTCTGGAGGAGTGTGGTAGATTGGGATTGGCTTAAAAGTAAAATTGGTTCTGGGCCGCCTCTTTCTACAATTATTATCAGAGGTTGCATCCCAAGGCTAAAATATCATGTGAATCCTTAGGGGGAATAATGGGCCCCTGGATCTATGTTCGGTCCACATGCTTCTTGCCTCTTCCGCCCTCTGAGTATTGCAGTGCCCACACAGAGAGGAGCTCGACCCGATTATAAAGCATGCCCAGGATGGGATCAGGGCATCCTATCAAAGATAACAGATTGCATTCCACTCACGTCACTGTGGTATGGAATTCCTTGATAGACTGTGCCACCCATAGTAAAATGTTGGCCCTCAGGTAATTGTGATATTTTTCGACAACTAGTGGGCAACCATGACAATTTGCGGACTCGGCACAATCATGGTAATTACTGTCGTATTCTCAGCATCCATTGTATCATATCTCATATTTCTGATATAATGCTGGTCCTGTGAAATGGCAGTCACTACAGGATATTGATATAGTGTGTGCATATATGGCACAGCGCTGCCCACACATGACATAATGAAGGTACTGGCGGTATGGCAATAATTCTTAGCATACTCTGGGCATCTATCATTGCACAATGCTGGCTAACGGTGGCACACTGCTCATTCTGGCATAATGGGGTTACTTTCTGGTATATGTTTGTTGGCCTGTGGCACAGAGATTGTGCTGGCAGTATTGTGCTTTATGGTATGTTTCAAAGCCTTACTGTACTTCTACACTATCCTTCCTGCCACGGAGAGAGGAGATTATGAGAGCATACATTGTTATTGATGAGGCTTCGATCAAGGCAATGGTGTAGTTTCTGCAGTCATTGCAACACTAAGAAGGGAGGATGTGTGCACTAGGGCGTGGACTTCCAGCTTGGAACATGGGCTGGGGGTGTTAATCCCAGCTTTGATACTTGACTGTAAAGTGTGTTATTCTTGGCAAATCACTTAATCTTTCCATGCCAAAAATATTAAATATGTGAGGAATGCAACGAAGTTTTAAATAAGTGACTGTAATGTTACATTAGAGTATGTGCATACATTTCCCAGAATCTCGAGGGATCGATCTCTCCTCGAGCGACAGACCTGTAGATCGTTTCAACCAGCTCTGAAACGTCACCAAAACTCTCTTAAGTCAAGGACGTCGACTATCACTACAACTGCTAAACATTTCGAGTCAAAATATTCATTCTTAGAAATTAGATCTACAAAATATTTGGAAACACAGTAGCAGTAGTATCAAGTATATTACCGGTAGTAAATGAAAGTCTCAATTGAAGCCCTGTTTAGCTGTTAGCAAAAAAAAAGGTCAAAAGAAAATAGATGAAGTATTTGAACTGCTATGAATGACCAGTAAGACGTCTGTCGGGAAGGAGCAGTCTTCTGGGAATCGGCGATGTTCTTTCCAAACCAGGCGAGGGGCGGCGCCCTGAGGGTGGCACCAACAGACTACACAGCAGGGACGCAGGGGAGATGACGCACGAGTCGGTCAATAAACGGGGATAAGAAAAATCAATCCATTCTACACCAAAGTGTAAAAAAAACCAGACAAAGGATCAACACCTTAAATGCCATAGCGCCTACACTTACTCTGTAGGCATGCACTTAAAATGTGTCGAAAGTGCAGTAAAATTTAGATAAATATTATGGCAACTGAGGTCTAAATACATAAAGATGAAAATGTCGGCTTCTGAGCACGCGAGGTATTGATTCTTAGGTGTTTACCAACTGTGGACGAGTTTTATTAGTCAGCAACTTTGTTCATTTTGGCCCTGAGTGTGCATGTTTTAGCTTTCTGAAATGTTGACTTTCTGTGATGAAAGTTACTACTGTAGCAATTCCTGGACTGACCAAGAAAAGGTCAATACTGTTGCACAAAAAATGTGTTTCTTGCCAATAGAGCTTTTCGAAGAACTTTAACAAGCTTAACGAACACACAGAAGTTTGTTAATTAGGCAAAATGCATACAAATCGGAAAGACAAATTAACTATCGGAGACAGTATTATAATCATGATTGATACAATAGTAAAGCGAGCCTTATCCATCACGCAGCGCCTAAAGTGACTGCCTATATAAGCAACAATTTAATTTAAATTCACTTTTAATTATTATCTATTTGACGACGAATCAGGTTATAATACAAAGGACCCTGCAATCACTGTTTAAAAGCCCGACTCTAATTTCCTCATTATAGATGACTCTTGGCGCACCTCGACACTTGCTATAAAAAAATGAGGTAGCTGCTCAATTTTTTATTTATTTTTTATTTATTTAATGCGATTTTATATATCACAAACTTTACCCGAAGGTGTCAGAGCGCTTTACATAAGAACCAGTTGCAAAACATAAGGACTAAGGATTACATGCGTTACATAAAAGATACAAACAGAAAAAATTGTAAATGTACAAGATGTAAAGTCACACAAGGAAGAGATACGAATGGATATACTCTAAGAGTCACATAGGAATGGTAGAGAGTACAAAGGTCTACTGCATATACTAGTGATTAGAGTTATCTCTATATACAGAAAAGCAGAGTTCCATTAAGTGGGGTCGGAAGGGGGATGCAGTCACAGCACCAAGGGAGGGTGGGAGGAATACACAGGTATGGAGAAAAGGCAAATCAGAAAAGGGAAGAAACATTTGAGGATCGTCAATTACAGTTGAGGTGTGATGGTCAATACCTGCTGCCAGAGCCAGCGGCCATGGGGAAAGTGAGGTCACATGGCATAATTAAATATGCAGTTTCAGAACCAAAAATAAACGGAGGGCTATTCCTTCTCCTGATGTGTTTTTATAGATAAACTGTGATAAGCATAAACTATACTGCAGCTACCTCCTCCATCAGAGATAGGAGCTTGCCCCCCCCCCACAAACTTCTGCCTAAAGTGTGAAAAATAAAATGGTAATAAAATGAAGTTATTACTATTTTATTATTTACTCTCTGACTGCTGAAGGGGCTGGGCCCGTGTGTCACTGCTGCTGACTGGCAGCAGTGAGGAGCGGTCACTTCAGTTTGAAGTGCGCATGTGGGTTTGGCCGGCTAGCTTGCTACAGCCAGCCCGACATGCGTGAGCAATTCAATCTCGCCATCCTAGCTGTTTTAGACAGCTGGGTTGGAGAGCAAGCACAGGCTCCAGTGTGTTTTGGAGCACTAAACTGGCCTGCTCACACCAATCCTGATGCTTCGCTCATGCTCATTAGCAGTATGATAGGAGCTCTTAGATTGGATAGTTTGAGAATGGAGTTCTGCTGTGAGACATACTCATGGAGCCACGGTCAGACGTCCTCATTCGTTAATTGCTCGTTTTCCCCTGTAGTCCTGGGATGTTTTAAGCGTCTTCAACAGCGCCTGCCGTTACCTGTACTTCTACTTTGGAGAACCCACTCCGAAGACTTGTTAGATTACTACATGTGAGAAACCCAAACCTATTTGTGAGCATCTCTGTGACGTGACAAACGAGTTTGAAGACTTAAAGCAGGTTGTGTTAGATTTCCAAATGCTGAGTTCACACTGCATGACATCACCGTGACTGGGACTGACTCTCGCTGGACCAGCTCCCACAGGCATGGGAGGCCAAGGTGTACGAGAGAGAAGAGTACGACCTTCACGGCCGCTCACATCCACTGTGAACCCGAGGCTTCCTCACCACTATCACTCTGAGGCAAGAGGCCGTCCACCTCCCCTCATCGCCGCTACTTCACACCTCCCCTCAGCCCGCTGGTCTCAGATACTAGAAGGTTCTTTGTGTTGAGCCCTTGTCAACCCTCTCACCTGTGTCACGTCAATCACAGACCAAGGAAAGCTTAGCCAAAGCCATGTCAGAAACTGCCAGGCCATTTCAAGGGAACCTGGGATTGAGCTGATAGCAGCTGGAAGAGGGAAAAGAAGGCTTATTACCGATTCTGTATGAGACCAGCAAACAAAAAACAAAGAAAAGAAATTACAGAAACGTACAAAATACAAATGCCCCATTTGAGTAGATGTATGATTGAATCCAGCATATCTCGTGTCATTATCCTGGTCAGCCTCCAGGTAGTTGGGGCCAGCTAGAAAGAGGACAGATAGTGCTCACGATTTTGTTCACATCCTACGGTACACCTCTTATAGACAGAGGAACATTGGTCTTTTCTTTAGAATCTGCATCCCTTGCCGTGCTTTCCATGCCTACTACCTCAATTCTAATATATCTGCAGAATACATTTATACTGCTTTTTTTTTTTTCTTGGCCCCTGAACCAACCTTAATTGTACAGTTTGTTTGACCCGGAACAGAAATGCATCAAATCCACATCTAAACTACACATTTTGTTTTGTTAGTGATATTGAATGGCCCTAAACAAATTCTTTTCTGTGACAAATTAGAGTTGTACCTCTCCTTTGTTTACTGTTCTAAGGTATGAGACAGAAAACCATGTTTGCCCATTGACCATGCTTGCTTTGCTTCCTACATAAAAGTCAGACCCAACTTTTACGCCTCCCAACTGGGAAACATCCTTTACCACGCGGATTTTACTCCGCAAGGCTTTAACAACGCGTCCGTTACAACGCAAGTCGTAACCACGACTTGCGCTGGAGGGCGCTAGAGGATTAAGAATAGTATATTTACTATTCCAACACCTTCCCTAGTGTCCACGGGGACTGGTGTTAGAATAGTAAATTGTACTTTTCTCAATCCGCGCCCCCAACGCAAGTCGTGGTAACGTCCTGCGTTGTAAGGGACGCGTTGTTAAAGCACGCGTTGTGACGGTACGCATCGTACCGTCATACATCCCTCACCACTTTCAAGTGTTACCAACCGCAACCGATATTTATGGCAACAGGTATATTAATCCTTTTAAGTGATTATAGGAAAGATAGAGGTTTGCTGCATGTCTCTAGAAATTCTGAGCAACAGCATTTTTTTTAAATCTGACTTTTATTAAAGTGATTCTTATATCTTTTGTGCAACAAATATCTAACTGCTTTTTGGTGTGTTGAACTTTGCACTAGAGATTGTAAAAATAGAGCAACACACCAAGGATTTAAGCATTTTGTATGAAGGAAAATAGTGTGGTCATGTATTATAAGGAATACAGTGTCCTTTGTGGTACATTATAGGGATATTGTAAATCAGGAACTCCGAGGTGACTGTATAAAAGAACTCTGCCTTTAGGTTCTTTCCTTGTTATGGTAAAGAAAATTCCATAGTACAATGTAATAGCCTTATAATGTATGTACATATCTTATAATGTACTACTCCCTTGAGGGGCAAAAGTGTTTGACAGCAAATTAGTGCAAAATGCCCACTCACCTCTGGCTGTCACATGAGAGATGTCATGGAATAAGACTGCCAGATCCAAGGATGTGGAATAGGCCAGAAGACATCCTGTTTATTGTTGTCTTGTGAATCTTAAAATATAACTCTTCTCCAAAGCATTTACAGCAAAAACAAAAGGTGTTACCAACCACAAAGGTTCAACATACAATAGTAATTGTTAATATTGTGATTAAACGTATTGTAAAAGTATATCAACTGTAGGCCCATAGTTTACAAATGTATATCCCTACAAATGATATAGTGAATGTCATTGATACTCATTGGGACACAGACTTGCTCAGAATGTTAATTGGGTAAGTACACTCATTCAAAGTGAAATATACAAAGAATGCCCAGCACAGCATGTGAGAGGTAAAGTGAGGGGTTAGCATAGAGGAATAGGAAGGTAGATGAAGAGTGAGAGATAGAAAGTGACAAAGAGCACACAAAAAAAATAAAGTGAAAGACAAAGAGGAAAGAGCGAGCGAGGCAGGTCAAAAGTAAAGGAGGAGACAGAGCAAGAGAGAGGAGGCAGAAAGAAAGAGGAAACAGAAAGAGAAAAAAACCCAGATTAAGTGTGAGATAGAGAGATCATAAGATGACTATGACTACAGTTCTTCACCTTGTGGTTTGATTACTAATGCCACATTTGGGTTATAAGTAATATGAGTACACTGCACATTTTGAGTTTTTCATTCAAACACCTTGCCAGCAGCTGAAAATGGAGGAAAGCATGTGGGAATCGATTTGGAAACAGAGATTCCCACATGTTGTCCCATCCTAACCCATAATCAGGGCACATTTCGTTCACATCGAGAATAACCAGTACCAGCAGCGTCAGTATTTGGTTTTGTGAGCAAAATACAGTTCCACATGCAATGGGTCGCTAGATCTTGTACAAAGTGAATGTAGTGAAAGGTGAATATTCCATAGAGGTTAGGCTCACAGTAAGCTGCAGTGTAGTATTTCGTCTTGGCTTTTATAAGCTCACAGCAGACTATATTGTGTAATTACTATAAATAGTTACCGGGCTTCTTGAATTCAATAATGGGAGTGAAGAATCAGGAAGACTTTGGCAGTAGAAGAGTGTATTTGCCTGAAGATTTCCAAGATGTGGAGCTCACTAGTTCACTACAAATGTAATCAATGGTAGTAGTCTGGTCGGGCTGCTGAGAACTCAGAGATGCCTACACTCCCAGAGAAAGCATTGGTGATTCAGTGAAGGTTCAGGATCTTCTCAGAGCTTGAAGAACTCTGTG
The DNA here is from genome assembly GCF_964263255.1 of Lissotriton vulgaris. Lineage (NCBI taxonomy): Eukaryota > Metazoa > Chordata > Amphibia > Caudata > Salamandridae > Lissotriton > Lissotriton vulgaris. The sequence goes on from NC_141691.1 coordinate 1,737,270,684, forward strand.
ATAGGGCTGAATTTACTGGCTGTTGTTGCACTGCTTTAGGAAAAACCTGAACAGTGCATCTCAATGGTAAAGAACTGTCTGCAGGACCATTGATGCTGTTGGCTGGTTCTTCTAAAACACAAATGAGACGGAGGGAAGCCTGGCCTGGCAGTTTGGGCTGGACTGTTTCCATGAGGAGCAAGGTCAAGAGTGATTTGCATATGTCTAGGTCCAAACTGGGGTGGCCTAGTAAGTAAAAGAGTGATGGATTAAACCAAGATCTTTTAAATGGGGGTGAGCGGCTGAAACGTTTCAGCAATCCCTCCATCATCTTGCATTTGCTATGTTCGCTCTAAGTGGCCAAGGGTATGCCAGATGTGGGTCCCTTGCTCGCTGTACCACTGAATTCAATCCAGCCTGACTGATATGTGGTGATACTCCAAAACTGGTCCCAAGATACTCGTTTGCGGCCCAGGGAGGACCTGGCCTGGCAGTGCTGACTGGACTGTTCCCATAAGGTGCAGGGTCAAGGCTGATTTGCATATGGCTGGGTCCAAACTGGGGTGGTATAGTGAGTAAAAGAAAGATGGATTAAACCCATGTCTCTTGACTGGGGGTGAGTGGCTGAAAAGGTTCAGCACTCAATCCATCACCTTCCATTTGCTATATTCGCTCTAAGTGGCCAAGGGTATTTTCAGACGTGGGTCCCTTGCTCCCTGTGCCACTGAATTGAAGCTAGCCTGGCTGCTGAGGATTGATACCCCAAAACTGGTCCCAGAATGCTTGTTTCCGGTCCAGGGATGACGTAGACTAGCAGTTTGGGCTAGACTGTTCCCATAAGGAGCAGGGTCATGACTGATTTGCATATGGCTGGGTTCAAAATGGGGTGTCATAGTGAGCAAAAGAACAATGGATTAAACCCAGATATCTTGACAGGGGGTGATTGGTTAAAAATGTTCAGCACTCCGCCCATCATCTTGTTTTGTTTGACTGGTTCTTCTAAGCTGGAATGATCATTTGAGTCAGTAATGAGAAGGAAATTTGGTGAAGGAAGTCTTGGGTGACTTATTCGGGATGTTTTTACAGAAATGTAAGCATATAATATTTCGTTTGTATGGAGTTTAAATAGCAAGCCTTCCATGACTGTCCTGGTGACATCTTGCTGAGGGGCCTCAATCCTGTTATTTAAATTAAAAGAACATTGTCACTTTCTACCCCACAGTTTATTTTCCCACAGGGCCATCAAGTATTCAGAAGCAATGCAGATCTCTATTTAGGGTCTTGGGTAGAGATGGCTTTTGATGAGTGTAAAGTAACTGCACAGCAGAAAAGCACAAAATATTGTGGAATTCCATTTTTCCAGGAAAAACTGCTTTTACGAGTAGACGACAGGAGATTTTCCCTCTAACTCAGAAATGGGCAGGATCCTGGAGAAGATCTAAGGAAGATATGGACAGCACTTATTTGGCTTGTGAAAAAATGGAACATTCTGAATGGCTCTCCTGCTCCTAAGGCTCTGCACTTGGATATAAGGCTGTAGATGTCAAGGAGTCATTTAGACCTGTATTATTTGCACTTCTCTTACATCAGTTAGTTGGGGCCCCACCACTGCATAGATACCAACCTAAGTAGGTAAGAAAGTGAGACTTGGTGCTGTGCAGTCGACAGGGGGGTTTGTGCAGTTATTCCTTAGTCCACTTGTAAGGTGGGGTGACTTCGGCAACAGGGGCTGGAGTCCTCGAAGTCCTCTTTGAGACAGTAGAAGGCAAGTGGCTGCTGGGCTACCAATCTCGGTACACAGCAGGCCCAGTGGTATCCTTTGGTGAAGGCTGGTGTCGGTCTCTGGCAACCAATCTGGACTCAGGCAACACTCCTGGGCCGAGCGGTCTCAGGTGCAACTTTGGTTCTCAAGGATCGGTTGCCCAGCAGTCGTCAGCAGTGATGCGCAGAATGTGGCTACTGACTTGCCAGTGTGATTTTCTTCAGCTTTGATGGCCCTGGTATTTGTTCCAGAGGGTCAGCTCACATTCTTTGACTCTCTCTATTTCTCTCTCTGTCTCCCTTTTGTTGTCTTAAGAACAGAGGGACTCAACTAATCTATAGGGAACCCAAATGCAAAACTTTTGCGATAAAGCTCCTGTGCCAATAACGCTTTAGGCTCTCTTTGTTTAAGTTATTTGACCTGGGTGTACATTTATTGCATCCCTATATTAGGCAGTAACTCACAACAGTTTTCAGTGATCAGAAATAGCTCTCACTATAAAGAGGTTGGAGACCCCTGTTCTAATAATTCTACCAAAACATCAGTAGTAATGCTGCTTACTTACAGGCAGCCGTGGTCCATGCAGGTAAGAGAGGGGAGGGCCCGTAGGGGGGGGGGGGGGGGCGGCTGGGATTTTGACAGACGACAAAGAGAGAATAATTATTATTTAATTTTCCCTCATCATCGTCTGTCGAAATCACCCCCACCCGTCCCCCACCTCTCTTACATGCATGAGCCGCGGCTGGCCTCAGGCCACTTAGAACAGTAATCAATCAAGACAAGAGCATACGACTCGCTGCAATGTAGTTTTTAAAAAAGTCCCAAAAAATCAATGGCAACATTATGCCATGGCCTACCAGTGGTACTCTACATGGTTTGGCTGTTTTGTTACTATGACAACAAATGCTACACTCCCTCACCCTGATCAATCTTGCCATAAATTATTGACCACTCATCATTTTCCTTGGTTTGCTTTTTAGTGCTAGAAATACTTCCATGACACATGACACATTTCCACGATGCTATCACGCAGTTCCATGAGGGACAGAATTTTATCCCCTTATAAAATCATCTAAAGAAATAACGTTAATTGATCCTTCACATTTCAATAAACAGCACAATTACCTTTAATTTCCCTCTCATTAGGCCAATTTTACAAATGTATGTGAATGCCACATTGAATTATAAATCTTCATGTTCAGTCTCCACCACATTTTCCCTCACTGGAAGACGTGACAACCCACCAGCCTCTACACTGTTCCTCTCTTGAATATATTAAATCTCATACTGACACATTTGCAACTTGGAGGCTAATCTCGATAACCTCAGGTAACATTATTCCCTACCTCCAGGTCTTACCATGTTGACCAAATGTTTGTCTTCGGTCCATATTTTGACTTTATTCAGACACGTAGATTCTGAAACGTTCTGCCGCCTACGTGACAGCCAATAATTCTTGCTCGAAGACTGAGTCATTCATTTCAGACAATTTGAAAGTGCAAAAAGCATATGCAACAATCCATTTGTTGCATTATTTTGTGGCAATACTGCACAAATGCCATGCTCACGAGAATCCACTACAAATACGCACTGAGCACCCATCACAACCATGACCATTCAGGAGCACCCTCTTCCGTTATCTCCTCCCAACCATGCTCCATCACAACATGTTACCATCCACCACTACACTCTCCATTCCACTTATACATTCCACTATATTTCTACATAACTCACACATTACCCACAGCCTACAGCATGCGCCAGTGGGTCAGGCCACTTATTGCCTTCCTTGTACGTGAGTGACAGCATTTTGTTCTTGGACATGTGCATTGCCTATAAAAGCAGTTCGCCTCAGTGCAAGTGTCTGCTTTCATTTCTGTTTACATTTAATTAATTTGTTGCAAACATGTCCATGCCTTTAAATCACAGGATTTTACTTTTTATTACTTTCAAGCTTGTAATGACTATTGCATATGTTTTAGTCGAAGTCGCCAAGTGATGAAACCTACGGGTTCGAAACAGGATAGACCCAGGGGCAAGACAACACTAGAAATTAACAATAGCAGCAAAGTTGGCAGTACTCGCACTTAAAATAATTATATTACGCTCGAGGAGTGTAAAATCTGGCCAGCATGATCAAGTCAAAATACCTGATCTGATAGGCTGTTCCTAGAACTTGTAAAAGCCTATGCCTGACTCCATTATTCAAGTATATAAACATTAGGTTTGCTGGGTTCGATTAAAAAAGGAAACACTAAAAGAGACACATGCAGTTTTCATTCTCTTCGCAGTGCACAACAACCGTAGTTCGCGAAGAATAATAAAACCAAACATATGCTCATAGTTTTCGTTCAAGCTCTATAAAGCAAAAGTTTATTTATGTGTACCTTTAATTGCCTCATCTGACGTCAAGTTAATTCAGATAACAAGTATCATACAGGAAATTAAATGTTCAATTTCGCAACAGCATCATAAAAAACTTGGCCACCCCTTTCACTAGTTTTTTTGAAAACCAAGTGAGGCGGCCAGTTGTTTTAGCAGCTTTTTTTTCTTGCATTATAGTCGTAAAGCTAATCCAGAATGCGAGTTATGCTGCTGTTTTGGGAATAACAGAGCTTTTTGTAATAAAAAAGGCACGAGCACTAAAATTAGCCCGCTAGTATCAGTTTTAAGGCAGCAAGTTTTAAATAAAAACGAAATGATTCATATAACCTGTTTGTTTGAACCTTTACCTTAAACGGAAAACATGTGGCAAAGTTTATTAAACTGTGGGAACCTGAAGGACTCCATTACCAGATGGGAACAGAGTTTATCGCAGATTTATATTTGTAAACCTAAAAGAAATATCACCAGTCCACCACCCACAAAGTACACATGGTGTCGATTGCTGAGTGTTGAGGAATTTATAACATCCACTCCCCCGACCCATGCCTATAACTAAAGGGTATGATGTGAATGTCCCATAATGAGGTAAATATCAACCCTACATTTCCACCACTTCAATCAAACGACAGCAGCATGCGGAAACTTAAGTAGCCACGTTCCTGGACACCAGCCATGGAATTCCATGTGGGCTGGTACTCCCAGTTTTCTCCCCATTTTCACGTATTTCCTTATTTATTCATACGGGTATGTCAACAATTGTGGTTTTACAGTTATTTATTTGTTAACTATTTCAACATGCTCATTTCGAAGAAGAGAAACCTAGAACAGAGTGGTTTAGATATAGTAGTCCCCCAAGTAGATAGGGAAATTGTACCTTCACTGTGATGTTATACACATTTGCCTTCATCTGTTTTAATTTACTTTTTCATTTAAGGATGGGCGCCCTTTCAAAAGGCTATAAATGTCCACACCCACAACTGGAGTGCAACTTATCTTTTTTATTGTGAATTCCTTTTTTACATTTTTTTTTCAAAGGCATGTGGAACCGGACCACATCTGGTATACAATAACAGCACTCCGCAGCGAAAGAAGGAAGTCAGATACAGTTCAATCGTATTTGTTTAGAATGTGGTCAGATACTGTGTACTAGGACGTTAATCCTCCCTTCGAAACCCTATATCTCGGGAGGATCGAAGATCCAACCAGGAGAATATGCAGCACTCACCAACAACACACAGAAAAAAACATCCATATTTGCAGGTCAGGCCATTGCACGCGGTCACAGGGTCCATGTACTGTCCAAAATATCAAGAACAGCCTGGTGGGAGCTGGGGCCTCATACATTGTTGCCTGTGCAAGAAGGGTAATTGTCTACGTTAGCTTCTAACTTCTCCAGGTAAGTGTCCCAGCATCCCAGAGGATCCACACCATCCTCTCTGGTGCGTAGCTGTCTATGGCCTGCCAATTCAGCCAGCTCCCACTTATGCATATCAGCAAGTCAACGCCACAGTGGGGGTGCAGTAGACGACTTCCAGGCCATAGTAATGCAGCGTTTAGCCAAAATCAAAGACAGGTTTTGGAACTGCAACAAGCACTTAGATTTCCTAGTGACGTGCCCTATATCAGCAAATTCCGAACAAGGTCCAGCGGGAGCAGACAGCCTGTCACCTCTGAAACTGTTTGTGAAACTTGCACCCAAAAGTGGTGTATTACCACCCACGTCCACACCATGTAAGGAAAATCTGCATCTTCGATCATCCCGCACCTGGGCCAAGTATTAACCGCACCCAGGAACATCCAACCATTCTTCTGTGGAGTGAGGTATCCGTGATGGAGATTTTGGAACTGAATGAGGTGAAACTGGGCACTGCGCATCACCCGCCTAACTGACTGAAGGCATCCATCCTACATTTTATTAGAAATGTCAGTTTCAAGTGAGAGTTTCCACCAACCTCGCAGCTTCGCGATCTCCCCTGCAGGTTGTTGCCACAGCGTGGAGTAGAGACGAGTGACAGCCTTTGTAGAATTATCCCCCTTTACGGCTGTCTCTAATGGAGCCCCTATAGGAGGTCAGTACCCCAAATCCTCCGCATCCCATTCCACCATTCCAGGGGGGGGTGAGTATAGCAAGAACTGTTCTGGTCCCAGCCCGGGGTCTAATGCTAAAGTATCATAGGAACAATATCCCTCCTAAGACACCATGTCCGCACAGGACTCAATCCCCACCACTACCCAGTCTTGAATACGATACACAGTCTTCAAAACTGAACATTCCGGCATTGCCCAATTCAGTAGCATGGGTATGTAGGTCCTTTGCAAGTATATCGTCACCAGACATACAAGGCTGTATGCAATAGTACACTGTCCATGTCCTGAGGGGGGACAGAGTCCAAGACCCTGTGCAAGAGGGGTCGTCACGCTAGTTCATCTAGGATTACTGTACATTCGAGCAGTGGCTCACCATCTAGCCATTGCATCAGCCACTGCAACTGAGCTGCAGCATAATATAACTCGTAATCAGGGGCACCAAGACACCCCTCCTCCAAGGGTGAAAATAACTTATTAAGTGCCACCCATCGCTGACAGTCCCACCAGATCAAGCTTGTCGGAAAGCCCTGTAAATCTGGAAAGAAAGCCTTCGGTATAATCAACGAAAAGGCAGTAAAGAGATATAATAAAATTAACTGGGCAGTGCCAACATTTTGGTGATGGTCATCCTACCAATAGACAACAGAGGCAGCCTGGTCCAAAAGGGAAGCGAACGGAGGACACTGCCTTCCCCAGGTTCCCCTCCAGAAGAGCCTGTGCTTCATAGTATACTTGCACACCCAAATATTTGAAGGAGTCAAACCGCCAAGCCAACTCTGTGAGTGGCAGGCTGGCAGCATATTGCTTCAATCATTGGGGATAGGTATCGGAGGAAATAAATAAATAAATAGGACTATTCCCTGTTATTAGGAAGGCCCAATAATAACAGAAGACCCAATACAGACTGAAAGGTGTTTAATGCTGTCATAACCCCAAGTAACACAGTAGAATCTGCAATCAAATAAATCAGTGCATCATCTGCATATAGAGATACAATCTGGGGGTGTCCCAGCACCACAAAGCCCCACAGTCGCACTTGATCTTGCACTATGCATGCCAAGGGTTCCATCGTCAGGGCGAACAATAACAGTGACAGGGGACAGCCCTGCCTCATGCCGCTAGCCACCGGGAATAGGTCTGATATCACGTCTCATGTGTGCACGGGGCGACCGGATAAGTATACAAAAATGCCACCCATCTGAGGAAGCTTGGATCAAACCCATGTGTGTTAAAACTGCCATAAGAAAAGCCCATCCCATGGTGTCAAACGGCTTTTCAATATCTAAGGAGGCAGCCCAGCCCTCCATCCTAGTGCTCTTCACCCAATCCATAATGTGGAATAATCGCTGCAGATTAATGAAGGTGTTGTGCCCAGGGATTAAACTGTTTTGGTCCGAGTGCACCATAGAGGGAACCACTGTAGTCAACCAATTGGCTAGGATTTGCCAAGAACCTTAACATTTGGGTTTAAGAGGTTTAAGAGGGACAGAGGCCGATAGGATGTTACATATAAAGGTTCACGCCCAGATTTGGGAAGGACAACAATCCTCTCTTCCGTCATGGAAGGGGTCAAGGTCCCGCTATCCGCTGCCCTTTCATACACCTTCTGTAGCTGAGGGGCCAACTGGGTATGGTAGTGTGTGTAGAATTCAACTGGAAATAAATCAGTACGCGTCCCTTCCTCCGGGCAATCTGAGCTATCGGCCCTTTTACCTCTTCCAATGTAATTGGGCCATTCAAGTCCTGCTGATGCAGGGGACTAATCTTGGGGCTGGCTGCGCTCATTTGAGCCCACCACTGTGGATTCCCTAAACAAACCTCTGGAATAGAAGAGGATTATCCTGAGCAAATGTCGGAAGTATAAATGTCCACAAGTATGCTGTAGTATGCACGGTCTTCACTTTATTTTCGATCTTGTAACACATCCAAGGTGATAATAATAAATAATAATGATAATCCATACTTATAAAATGCAAATATATCACCCCTTGAGCTTTCAAAGCGCTGGGAGCCGTTGGAGAGATTAAGCAAGCTATTGCCCAGAGTCACATGATGCTGAGCTGAGCTGACGCTGGCAATCGAACCGCAATCCCCACGCTCCAGAATCGCTGCTCTGGCCGCTGCACCACACCTCTCCCCGATACTGTAGCTAGCCTTATTTTCAATCTTGTAATACATCCAAGAACGATACAGTAGCCAGCCAACCCATGTTTCATCTGTGGTAAGTATCCCACTGACTACCTCTGGCCTACAAGAGAGCAAACCAACCCATAAGCATATTGGGTTATCATCTCTAACCTAAATTAGTATTGTGTAACAACAAAACTTATATTTAAAAAAGTGAAGGTAGAAAGCGAAAAACGGTGAAAAGTTGTGAAAAAATCCTATGTGGAAAGTGCCAATCCACACACTCTGTATTTGTGAAAGGAATGACAGCACAGGATAATTGACTACCAATAGTGGCAGTCAATTACCCTTTGGCTGTTGTTTCTCTCACGAAAATGGAGTGTTTGGATTGGCACTTTCCAAAAACATAAAAAATGGGCTTTGATGACTATAAACTCTTACCTTCCTTTATTAATTAGTATATTTTTCTCTTTCCATTTTTGACTTGATATGCCTAATAAAATAATTGTAGGTAAGGGTGACTTTTATAACTGAGTTTTCGCTAATTTTGCTTGGACTTCACATAGGATTTTTTCACAACTTTTCACCTTTTTTCACTTTCTACCTTCACGTTGTTTAAAGATACGTTTGGTTTTTTACATAAGATTGAAAATAAGGCTGGCTACAGTATCGCCTTGGATGTGTTGCAAGATCGTAAATAAAGCGGAGAACATACCTACTGCAGCATTCTTGTGAAGATTTATAAATTGGAAATTTGCTCGGTATAATCTTCTTCTGTTGCTGCCTCCATCTTGGAAACAATCAGTGGCCATTTCCTTTGAGCATTTTGAGATTGATCACTGTTATTTCTAATATACGATTACGCGTTAACCCTGCCACTTTTCTATAACATAAACCTCTGTAATAGTCCTCAAACACTCCATTAATCTCTACATGAGTATTCACCACCCACCCCATCCGGAGTAGGAGTGCAGCGATTAGACATCTGGGGTTCTGGGGGTCTCTGAACGTTGAATGTTGTTTTTGTAGCTAGGGAGTTCAACTTATCTCAATGGTGAGTACCAGGCTATCTTTGGCAATTCATCTTCCTATAGGGCACTCTATGATCTGGGGACATTAGCACAGACCAGACAGCACCAGATAATTCACCTCCGATCCTGGCCAACCAGTGGGTAGGGGACCATGTCCTACCACTACTAGACAGCTACTAGACAGCTCTTTGGCAATCCATTGTGGAGGCAGGCATTCCCCCCCCCCCCCCGCCCCCTTCCTTAGACTAAATTGTGTTCAAGCAGGCCTGAAGGTCAGCCAGTGCATCAGAAATGAACCTCCCCTGCAGCAGTTATGCCGGAGAGCCTTTAAGAAAAGTTCATGGACATCTGGTTGACTTCAGTGCTGGAAGAAATTCTGATACCAGCAAGGGAAAAACCATGGAGTCTGGAAGTTCTATCCAACTCTAAGATCTCCTTCATTCCCTGGGTCAATGCAGCTGAAATCTGAATCAATCTTCAGCTTCTTATTCTGTGGGAAAACCCTTCCACATCTTGGAACTGACCATTGGGTAAAGTTGATGAGAGGCTTGGTGATGGTGTTCTTAGATTAAAACAACATTATTTACAAATTTAACTCAAAAAAATTAATTGAAAAAATGCAAAGGCTTCAAATTATCCAACCCAAAAGTAAAAGTGTACTTTTGCATTAAACCAACCTTGAAAGCTACTCATTGGTTCCCAGCTGATTACGAGAATCAAGTTCAAAGTCCTCTCAACTGTACATACAGCTTATGTATATAAAGGGCCAGGATATATGCAAAAACGAAAACCAAATGACTTAAAAATAGGGAAGGCCTTTGGGAATCTAGGGCAGAATACTGTGTAATGCAGTGAAACAAAATGTGAGAGTACAAGCCAGCTACAGCGTTTTGGGACCTTTCTAATTTTTTTCTGCCCATATCCATCATGACTGGCCGACACGGGGTGTGAAAATCCATGACAGTTGCCACTCCCCTCAATAAGATTGGATGACTCTCACAGTGAACTGCTGAGTTCATGTGGAAGAGAAGGAAAGTCAGAGGCTAAAACTGGTAAAATCAGGGCTTCCCCTGATACTATATAGAGTGCAGGGCCATGACTTTGACGAGGCATCCAAACTCTAAATGAGGACCTTAATTTGTAAGAATAAATAAATATACACATGCAGGGGTCAAATGTTTATTATTAGAAGCCCTCCGCAGATGCAGCTTAACGGAGAGGCTGTCCAACACAAGTGCTACCTAGTCTTGATTCCATCCCAGGTCTCCTCCTTCTACCGGCCCACACTATGCCCTTATTTTACGGTATTAGACTTGTCTTCATCCCTACTTACTCCCACTGTCACTGCTGTGCTATCTTTCTCTTTCCCCTCCTTCCTTCTTTTTCTCAGTTCTCTCTCTTGCTCTGTGTCAAAATCCAATGATGAAAAATATGTCCTGGTTCCAGAAAATGAGTGTTAGTCAGTGCCCACTGTTGTATGTTGATATTTGAAGGGGACACGAGCACACACGCGCGCATGTCAACTTCAAATAATAATTCACAAGCTATGATGTGATTTGAATGGTAGGCGCTTGAGATGTGCATGTTTGCTGCGTGAGTTGTGTATGTTTGATTGACGCATGAGTTGTGTATGTTTGAATGGATGTCGGGCGATATAGGCATGGTAGGGTGGCAGTTATGGACATTCTTGCTTTGTACCTGACTGGAGAGAAGATGCAAAATAACAGCTCTGCACAGTACCTGTTTCCTTATCTTTATTTGGACTTCAAGAAATGTGAAAAATACTTTTCTACACTGGCGACGATCGGGAGCGTTCCCTTACTCAGGATTATCATCAACCGGATATTTCTTCAAACATCGGCACTAATAAGGAAATAAGCCTCCTGTATGCGAGGATATTATTTGTTGTTAGAGATTTGAGCAAACCCTTCTTTGTGGAACTCGTAATTTCATTGGTTGCCTGAACGTTTGCTTGCGGCCACACGCTGGCGATCTTACAAATCATTTAAATGCGATTCGTTGTTAAAGCGGAAGAATCTCCTTCTCACACCAACAAAGCCAACAGCAACGCTGGATAAAGTTGCTGTGTTTCCGAGCAAGTTGTAAAACCCATTTTTTTATTACGGTGTGATCAGCTGAGGAGTTCACAGCGCGATAACTGAGAAGCTTTCAGTTAGTTGTGAGTATTTCATCTGTGACACGCACACACATAATCTTGTGTGTCATAATTATTATCGTTGCTTATATCTATATCATCTGTGACACGCACACATTAATGACAATTCCACATTAAAATACATTTGGCTACAAGGAGTTAAAAGAACACATAAACAAGCATGTCTGGAATACAACCCCCCCCCATCCTTACTCACATTACCAGGTGAACCCCAAATTGAATGGGAGATATGGGAGGCAATGTGTCTTGCTTATGTGGATGTTCTTGAAGGGGAGGAATGTGAACCTGATAGGAAATTAGCCTTACTCAAACATTGTCTAGGAGGTATTGCTCTTAAAGAATATAAAAATCTACCTCCTTTGACCAATGCATCTGATTTAAATGTTTACCAAATTGCTTCTAAACAACTTTCAATTCGATATGGGTAGAAAATAAACATGGTCATGGAAAGATTCAAATTTTATTTGAGGAAACAAAAAAGTGATGAATCCATTGACAACTATGTATCCACACTAAGAGCTTCAGCAGTCACATGTTATTTTGAGCACATCAACTATGACCAAGTTTTAGGAGAGCAAATTCTTATGCGTACTAATAACAAAAATATACAACAAAGATTGTGGACATCTTCAGACACGTCTCTCAATGCAGCTATTGAAATAGCGTAATCTATTGAACACTCAGAAAAGTTTGTGGATGAAATAAGGTCATGTGATAAATCTGATGTACATGTTGTTAACAAGGAATATGACAAACACAAATAAATTGATAAACCAAACAAATTTCCAAACCAAAGAAGCAAAAGTTATTATAAAACAGAAGACAGAAATAGATGGCAAAAACATGATCCAAGGTGGAACAGTGTTTATTGTTTTAGATGTGGCAGCATCTACCATTTAGGAAACTCAAAGTCATGTCCTGCTTTAGATAAAGTGTGTGCCAGATGTAACAAGAACGGACATTTTCCTAGAGTCTGTAGGTCAGCTCAAAGGAGAGTTAATGTTATCCAAGAACATGAAGAGCTATGTGATTATGACTATGATGTTAACACTATACTTTGCTTTACTAAAGAAATAAGCATTACAAAATTTCCTTCATGTAATGTTACCATCAATGGAATTTCCACAAAAGTATTAGTAGACTCTTGTTCATGGTATACCATTTTGCCTCACAATTTGGTTTGTTCTAATTGGCCTGACATTGAACTTACACAACCTGACATTTCACCAAGTGGTTACACTGGTCATAAACTACAATGTTTGGGGTATTTTATAGCAGTTTTGGCTTTTCATGGGCGCAACACACGTGGAAAAATGTTTGTTACAAAAGTGGGAGAATCGCTGTTAGGCTGGCCACAACAGGAGAAACTAAGTATAAAACTAAATCCTAATGCTGATCCTCCAGTATATTCCGTTGATTCAATTCCCACAGCACCTGGTGTGGTTAAGTATAATGACTCTGCTTTGGATTCTAGGATCAAAATGAAGTATCCTACATTATTCAGTGATAAACTGGGTGAGTACATAGGTTTTAAACATCGCATTAAGGTGCATGCCATTGCCATACCTGTACGTCACAGTGTCAGAAATGTTCCTCTATCTTACAGAAACAAGCTAAAAGATATGCTCAATGATATGTGTAGCAAGAAAATAATTGAACCTATAGAGTCATCTCCTTGGGTTTTACCAGTAGTTATTTCTATCAAATCCGGGGGAGATCTTCGTTTGTGCATAGACTTGCGCAGCTTAAACAATGCTATTTGTGTGGATTCTCATCCCCTTCCCAATTTACATGAGATGGTTTCTACATTTGCCAATGCACAGGTATTTTCATGTTTGGACCTTGCTAGTGCATATCACCAAGTTCTTCTCCATGAGGAATCAAGAGACCTTACTGAGTTTATAACACCAGAGGGATTATATAGATTTTGCAGGATGCCCTTCGGTTTAGCTAGTGCTGCTACTGTATTTCAAGGGTTCATGAAAGAAACTTTAAATGGTTTCACTGGAGCTATAGCATTCCAAGATGATATCTTGGTTTTTGGAAAAGATGACGAGGAACATGACCACAATTTAATGAAAGTACTCAATGCCTTATCAAACAAAGGTCTAACACTTCGTGCAGACAAGTGCAAATAAAAAAAAAAAGAAGTTGAATACCTGGGACACTGTATCAGTGGAAATGGGGTCAAACCTAAAGCGTAACATTTTGAGAATATTAGTAAAGCTCCTATTCATGAGAACAAGGAACAATTAGTTGCCTTTTTAGGCTTAGTGGAATTTGACGCTAAATTCATTCCAAATTATGCAACTGTGATTGAACCGTTTAGGAATCTGCTAAAGAAGAATGCAAAATATAATTGGACTGATAGTATGACTGCAACATTTACTACTGTTAAGGAGATGATTACCAAAGCTCTGTGTCTTAACCCCTTGTATGCTGATGACGAACCCCAGCCGTCATGCACTACGGTGCTCGTGTGCTGATGACGGCTGGGGTTTGTCATGGCCCGCCCCTGTTCTTTTGTTTACCGCACAGCGGCGGAAACGGGCCAGCAGCGAAGGGGTTAAACCTTTTGTTATTGGTAAACACTGCATTGTAATGGTAGATGCAAGCAATTGCGGATTAGGTGCGGTACTGACCCAAGAAGTGTGGGGTAAAGAATGGATTGTGGCTTATGCCTCAAGAACTCTGAGGGAATCTGAGCGTCATTATTCTGTGATTGAAAGGGAGCTATTAGCATGCGTATGGGGTGCTGAACATTTTAGACCATTCTTATGGGGCACTAAATTCACCATCAAGTCTGACCATAAACCTTTAGTTCACATTTTGTCACCTGGTGGTGGGCGTACACTGTCATCAAGATTGGCCAGACTGTCATCAAGATTACAACATTTCCAATATTCATTAGAGTATGTTCCTGGGAAATCCAATGTTCATGCTGACTGTATGTCAAGGCTACCTCTTCCATACAAAGATTCAGACAGCTACCTCTTCCATGCAAAGATTCAGACAGTGTTGATACTGATGAGTATGAAGTAGCACATGTGGTATGTGATGTGAATTTACTGTTTGGTGAGAATTCCGTAGTTCATGAGCAATTGTGGAATGAAGAGATGGAAAAGGATCAGGAACTCAAAAAAGTAAAGGAGTCTATATTAAATGATTGGCCAGAAGAGAAAGAACTCATTGGAAGTTTAGCTAGTTATTACAAGATTCAATATGAATTGGCCATAGAGAATGGAATTATCTTAAGGGGGGATAAATTTATTCCGCCTTTTGGTCTCAGGAAGATGTTTGTTGATTTTGCTCACGAAGGGCATTTTGGAATTTCAATTACTATCAATCAATCAATCAATCAAGGCATTTATAGAGCGCGCTACTTACCCAGAGGGTCTCAAGGCGCTTGGGGGAGGGGGTGGGTTGCCGCTACTGCTCGAACAGCCAGGCCTTGAGCTTCTTCCTGAAGGAGAGGTGGTCTTGGGTCAGGCGGAGGTCGGTAGGGAGGGTGTTCCAGGTCTTGGCGGCCAGGTAGGAGAAGGACCTTCCTCCTGTTGTTGCTCTTCGGATGCGGGGGACGGCGGCGAGGGCGTGGTTGGTCGATCGAAGGCGGCGTTTGGGAGCGTAGAAGTTGAGGCGGTTGTTGAGGTAGCTCGGGCCTTGGTCGTGTAGGGCTTTGTGTGCGTGGGTGAGGAGACGGAAGGTGATTCTCTTGTTGACGGGGAGCCAGTGCAGGTCTCTCAGGTGTCCGGAGATGTGGCTGCGTCGGGGGATGTCGAGGATGAGTCTGGCTGAGGCATTCTGGATCCGCTGGAGTCTCTTCTGGAGCTTGGCGGTGGTTCCGGCGTAGAGGGCGTTGCCGTAGTCTAGTCGGCTGGTGACGGGGGCCTGGGTGACCGTCTTCCTGGTCTCGATGGGGATCCATCGGAAGATCTTCCGTAGCATGCGTAGGATGTTGAAACAGGACGCGGAGATGGCATTGACTTGTCTGGTCATGGAGAGGGAGGAGTCCAGGATGAAGCCCAGGTTGCGTGCGTGGTCTGTCGGTTTGGGTGCGGTGCCCAGGGCGGGGGGCCACCAGGAGTCATCCCAGGCGGAGGGCGAGGAGCCAAGGTTGAGGACTTCCGTCTTGTCTGAGTTCAGTTTCAGACGGCTGGTCGTCATCCACTCGGCTACGTCTTTCATCCCTTCGTGGAGGTTGGTTCTGGCGGCGGCGGGGTGGTTGGTCAGGGAGAGGATCAGCTGGGTGTCGTCGGCGTAGGAGATGATGTTGAGGTTGTGCTGGCGCGCGATGGCCGCAAGGGGGCTCATGTAGACGTTGAAGAGGGTGGGGCTGAGCGAGGAGCCCTGAGGAACGCCGCAGATGACTTCCGTGGCTGCAGATCTGAACGGTGGTAGGCGGACTCTCTGTGTCCTTCCAGCGAGGAAGGAGATGATCCACTCCAGTGCCTTCTCCTGGATTCCGATGTTGCTGAGGCGCTGCACTAGGGTGCGGTGGCAGACAGTGTCGAACGCCGCGGAGAGGTCTAGGAGGATGAGGGTCGCTGTTTCTAGGAGACATTTAAAAGATAGTTTTTGGTGGCCAGGAATAGACTCATATGTTGAGCATCAAGTGAGACTTTGTAGATTGTGCGCTAACAGTGATAAGTCAGCTAAGGCTTTAACTACTACTCCCCAACCCGTAGATTTACCTGCTGCACCATGGAGTAAACTAGGTATTGACATTATTGGCCCATTAGGTATATTACCGCATCAATATTCATTTGGGATCGTGCTTATGGATTATTTCTCTAAATGGCCAGAGATTAAGATGGTTAGGGAAGTTACCTCTGGAACTATCATACAATTTTTAGATGAAGTCTTCTGTAGAGAAGGTATTCCTCAGGAGATTGTTACAGATAACGGACCACAATTTGTTAGCAAACAAATGGAAGATTATCCAATGAGATGTGGCATAACTCACAAAAAGAATGCAGTTTTTCCTCCAGAGGCAAATGGTCAAATTGAGAGGTTTAATAGGGTTGTTAAAGAAGCAATTCAATTTGCTGTGAAATGTGGTTTGTGTTGGAACAAAGCCTTACAATCCACGTTGCTTTCCTATAGAACAGCTCCTAATGCAGTCACTTTACTGACTCCCTTTGAATTATTGAGAGGACGTAAACCTAGTACAAAATTAGTTCCAAGGTGGTTAAGAAACAAGGATAAAACACGAGTGGAGTTTGCTGAGATTGATTTCAAAGAAATTCAGCGGAAAGAAGGGGCTTATAAAGAAAAAATGAAGAATGATTTGTTAAAAAATAGGTCTGTGAGAAATGCTTTTGTTCAGGTTGGAGATTTAGTACAGTTAAAAAAGGGTTGCTCTGTACGTAAGGGATTACCAAATTGGTCTGATCCCATGGAGGTTGTTGAAGTATTCAAAAATGCAGTACGAGTGGTAGATGGGAGTGTTTGGAACTTTAATAGAGTTTCAATTTTTAAAGGCAGAAAGGAATTTTGTGATGATAATTCTTCAAATGCATTTCTGGATGTCAATGGTGAGAGCATGAGCACTTCAAATTCTGAAACATCTGTTAGTGAACAATGTGTTTCTGCTCCTACATGTTCAACCAGAAGCTCAAGAGTTCGCAAGTTACCAATCAAATTTAAGGATTTTGTGCTTTCTTAATCATTGTAAAAAATTATTATTTTTTTTAAAAGGAGGGAGGTGTGTTGTATGTTGATTTTTGAAGTGGACAAGAGCGCACACGCGCGCGTGTCAACTTCAAATAATAATTCACGAGGTATGATTTGATTTGAATAGTAGGCGCGTGTGACGTGCATGTTTGCTGCGTGAGTTGTGTATGTTTGATTGCTGCGTGAGTTGTGTATGTTTGAATGGATGTCGGGAGATATAGGCATGGTAGGGTGGCAGTTACCAACATCACAGAGGTATGGTAATTGAGTAAGAGATTGGCAGCAGATCATAACGAGCAATGCCAATAGGTCTGGCTTATGAATTAAAATGTCTCTTGTGTCACTGATGGGTTTAGGCACTCAATAGGGCACATCAACACCCACGCCCCGCTGAAGAACCCCCCCACAGAGACACCAGCAAGAGGGCCAGCTGGTTCACCCCAGAACTCCTTGCACCCAAGCAAACCTGCTGGAAACTAGAGAAGGAATGGCACAGTGAACAAACTCCAGACAGCCACGCACCACACAAGATCGCCATCCGCAACCACCACCACCTCATCAGGGCGGCCAAGAGGACCTCCTTCAAAGACCGCCTCGACAACAACGCACACAATACCAAGCAGCTCTTCAACATCCTGATGGAACTCTCCAACCCCAGCTCCAACACCAACGGCATCCCGCCGTCACAGGCCCTGTGCGACTCCCTCGCCAACTTCTTCCACCGCAAGATAGCAGACATCCACAACAGCTTCAATACCCAGACAGCCCCAACAGACAAGTACACAACAGACCCTTAGCACACCATCGACCACGACCCCCTGCTAGCCTGGCCCAGCGGGAGCATCGATGACACCATCAAAACCATGAGCACAATCCACTCCGGCTCTCAGTCAGACCCATTCCCGCACTACGTCTTCAACAAAGCAAGCAGCTCCCTCGCACCCCACCTGCACAACGTCATACAACCTCAACCTCAAAACCGCGACCTTCCCAGAGAGCTGGAAACACGCTGAGATCAGCACCCTACTCAAAAAACCTATGGCAGACCCAAGAGACCTCAAGAACTTCCGGCCCACCTCTCTGCTCCCATTCCCAGCCAAGGTCATTGAGAAAATCCTCAACAGAAAGCTAACCCGATACCTCGAAGAAAACAGAATCCTGGACCCTTCCCAGTCAGGGTTCTGCAGCAACCACAGCACAGAGACTGCCCTCATCGCCACCACCGACGACATCAGGACCCTGCTGGACAACGGTGAGACAGCAGCACTCATCCTCCTAGACCTCTCTGCCGCCTTCAACACCGTCTGCCACCGCACTCTACGTGCACGCCTCCACGACGCAGGAATCCGAGACAAGGCGCTGGAATTGACTACCTCTTTCCTCTCCGACAGATCCCAGAGCGTCCGCCTCCACCCATTCCATTCCAAAGCCTCAAAGATCTTCTGCGGCGTACCCCAGGGATCCTCCCTCAACCCGACACTGTTCAAAATTTACATGGCCCTGCTCGCACATGTCGCACAATAGCACAACCTCAACATAATCTCCTATGCCGACGACACTCAACTGATCCTCTCCCTCACCAAGGACCCCATCTCCGCCAAAGATAACCTCCACAAAGGAATGAAGGCCGTCGCCGACTGGATGAAGATCAGCCGTCCGAAGCTGAACTCGTACAAGATGGAGGTCCTCATCCTCGGCTCCAACCCTTCAGCCTGGGATGACTCCTGGTGGCCGACGGCACTGGGGGCAGCCCCGAAACCCACCGACCACGCACGCAACCTGGGAGTCATCCTCGACTCAATGCTCTCAATGACCAAGCAAGTCATCGCCATCTCCTCCTCCTGCTTCAAGACTCTCCGCATGCTTCGCAAGATCTACAGATTGATCCCGACAGATACAAGAAAGACAGTCACCCAGGCCCTCGTCAGCAGCAGACTGGAGTATGGAAACGCCATCTACGCGGGAGCCCCGACCAAGCTCATCAAACGACTAAAACGCATCCAAAATGCCTTGGCACTACTGGTCCTTGACGTACCACGACACGGCCACATCACCCCCCACTTGAGAAACCTGCACTGGCTCCCCGTCAACAAGAGGATATCCTTCAAGCTCCTCATCCATGCACACAAAGCAGTCCACAAGACCGGCCCAGCCTACCTCAACAGATGGCTCTCCTTCTACATCGCGAACCGCCAGCTACGCTCCGCCGACCTCTAACTCGCCACTGTCCCGCACATCCAAAGAACAATCAACGGCGGGAGATCCTTCTCCCACCTCGCCGCTAAGACATGGAACACCCTCCCACTGAGCCTACGACAGACCCAACACCTGCTGACCTTCAGGAGGATACTCAAGACCTGGCTGTTCGATCAGTAGCGCCCCGCCCCCCAGGGCCTTGAGACCCTCGCAGGTATGTAGTGCGCTTTACAAATGATTGATTGATTGATTGATAGGTCATCATACATGCACACAGTTAGTGTTCTTCACACTCATGCATCCATTCATCCATCCACTGATTCATTCCTGCATTCACCCTATGACACAATAGTAATAAAACACATACAAATTCAACAAAAACAAAACGTGCAATAAATTAAAATAAAACAAGTAGGAAAAAAGAAAATCTGCTGCTGTCCAAACATGGTGTGCTTGAAATAACAAAACTAAACATCACAGCAAGAGCCGGGTTTGCAGAGGTATTGTAAATAGTCTATCATGGTTTTAAAGTTCCAGCATGGCCGCCACATTCAGAACCAATGTGTTGGCCATCTTTGAATGGTAAAGCAATGATACACTATGGACAACGACATTCCATCACAGTTTCCTGGTATATAGAACCAGACATGTAGGATGAGGTACAATCCAGATAAAATGAGTGGCAACTAAGTGACAAGTTAACATTGTCTCGCAAGCTGTAGTATTATCTTAAGAAATATGAAAAGAGAAGAAGCAAAGAAATGAAAGGGGAACTATAAAAGAAGAAAATTGAAAACTAAACGACGGGCCGGCAGCCCTAACACTGAAGCACACTTATTTTCATGTGAATGTGCGTGTAATCAGAAAAGACTGTCATTCACAGTACAAGAGAGTCAATGATTGAAGTGGGCTGCACAATTATCCCATGCAGTATGATGTGATGGATGGAAGCAGAGTGAGTGTAAATGACACTCAGACAGACCAATGGCAGAAGAGAGCCCTCTATGTACCTATATGGACACATATTTATATATATATTTATCGAAGTATGTATTATTTAATGATTTTCTTTGTTACAAGACCCTGGCAGACAGCTAAGGAGAGACTAAAAAAAATTATGGCAGTACAAAACCTCTCCCCCCTAGGTTTTGTCAGAGAGGGTAACCAACATCAAAATCCTTCCCCACAAATGTAATTTGTGACATTTCATTTAAAACAATACCTATGTGTAGGTTTTAATACAGAGAAATAATGATCCACCCGTAAAAAGCTATTCACTTTAACATATGTGTTTCACAATCAATATGTCATACCTACTGCATTTATCATAGCTTTTCATAATAACCAGATCAGATCTACAGCATAGGATATTTTTTTCCTAGTAAACAAATCAGTCCTCAAGCTGTCACCATTGCCAACGCAGGCCTATTATGTTGCTTATAAGCCTTTCTACAAGGCAACCATCAGGTATACCATAATAAAATGACAAATATGTACAAATGGCAGCTGTCAAAACAACCCAAAACCCCTACTAACAGAGCCTAGTAAGAATTACCACAGTGCGAATTATGTATCCTTATGGTTTGTTCGGGTGGTTCACCTAAACCAAACCCCTTGTCTACTAAATTAATCTGTGGCATCTACCATAACACTTCGATGTCCTCAGATTAAGCTTATTGTTGCTATCATTGGCTTGTCAGTCACCATAACCAATTCAGGCCTACTGTACTGAGCAGAAGCTTTCCTTCAAGGCAACCATCAGGCATAGAGTCATGAAATTACAAATGTATTCACAAGTACAGTTGGCAAATGCAAAATACTTTCTCTCCTAATAGGGCTAAATACGTTTTCTCACAGTGAGATTTTTCTATAACCATGGATTGTCAGGAGGGGTAATCAACACCAAATCCCTTGCCTACTGATGTAATCTATTAGATTCCATGTAACAAAAAACTAACTGCAGTCTTTAATTCAGAGTAAAAAATAATCCACCCTTTATTGCCTATTGACTTTAACATATACTTTTCACAACCAATGTGCGAGGCCTATTGTCTTTATCCTAACATTTCATAATTAGCAATCAGGTCTATACTCTTTATCATTGACTTGTTACGATAACCAATTCCAGTCTACTGTAAGTAGTTTAAGCTTTCTACAAAGGAATCATTCAACATACAGTCATAAATGTGCAATTATATACAAAATTACAGTTGGCGAAGCAAAATACTATCTTTCCAAAGAGACCGTAAAAAGGATTATAGTAGTTAATGACTAACACTAAATCCTCTATCTAGTACAGTAATATGTGAAATTCCACGTAATAAAATACCTCTCTACAGGCTTTAGCCCAGTGTAATACCAATCCATCCCTAAAAGCGTCTTGCCTTTACTACAATAAGGAGGTCAGGCCACCTGCCTTTGTTGTAATGTTTCATAATCAACCTAAAAAGCCATGAAGAAACAATGTATCCCTGGGAGTCCCTTACTGCTCTCAGACACTAAGGTGCCCTTTGAAATCAAAAGGTAATAATGCAAGGGAATGATGCTGGGACTGCAATGGATTCCTTACAGCTGCCTTAATAGCAGGAATCAGTGCTACTGCCAGAGAGAGACAAACGCCATAAATTACCTAGTACCCAAGTCACTTTTAAAGCATTACTTTCTCATGTGTGTGCCCCTGAAAATTCAAGCTGAGGCATCTGGATAAATAAACAAAATGATCACGCACTTTTTTGCAGAAGCACTCAACTTCTGCCCAATCAAAACATGAACTTCTGGCTCCCAAAATGTGGGTGGAGAAAAAGCCTCTCTCTACTGATGCTTACATAATTGTCTGGCGACAGCTGCGATGCTCAGCCAGACCATTAAGAGTATTTTGGATGGAGTCGCAATGGCACAGAAGAAAAACCAAGCACAAGTGAAGGAGAGATAAACCCACTATGAAGCACGTTTTTCTGGACGAGCAACAAGTGGTGATTCTAGCGTCTGACTTCAGCTCTCGGGAAAGCCCTGGGTCCTGCACAGACTCAGATGTAACTGAACGAAACAATGTAGTTAAAAATAATTTACCCTCTGGACTTGCATCTTAATATACATATGTCACACTCACACACTTGGAACAACTCCAAAAGGGGGGATAGCCAATGATATTGCAAATTGATTCTTTTATTGCTTAAGACAAAAATTCATTAAAAGGTGCACAAT
This sequence comes from Lissotriton vulgaris, assembly GCF_964263255.1. Classification (NCBI taxonomy): domain Eukaryota; kingdom Metazoa; phylum Chordata; class Amphibia; order Caudata; family Salamandridae; genus Lissotriton; species Lissotriton vulgaris. The sequence continues at coordinate 1,737,293,305 of NC_141691.1, forward strand.
AACAAATCAATACATTTCAATATTAAAAAATGGGTACAAAAAATCCCACAGTAAGAAAAGAATTAAAACCAATAATTGCTAAAAAAACACAACATTATTAAACAGTAATAGCAGCAGACTCACATACGGAAGGAACAAAACAGAAAGGCAACACCAGTCCGACTTTGCGCAGTTAATCTGAGAAAAGTAAGAGACAGGGCAAGGGACAGTAATATTTGGCCTCTATGCTACTAGTCCTGTTACAGATTTAACAACATTCATTTCGTCAACGCGTTTTGGTGGTACTATACAAATACGTCCACCTTCTTCAGGACAAACATAGAAACTTCCTTCCAGCTTTGTTTCAAATCTAAAGTTATCTAACAAAGACAAAATGCAAAAAACATATTTTAGCACATATTTATTTTGTTAAAAATGACATAAAAAGACATATCAACATTCTTTTAGTGACAGTACAACAATTTCTCAATAAAAACCTTATCACATTGTATCAGAACAGATACCATTTTTTGCAATGTTTCTTAAAAAGGTGGAGAGGGAGAAAAAGAAGGGGAATTACCTGAGATATAAACATATCTCAATCTCAATTGGAGAAGTTCCAAATCAATCAGTCACATCCACAGGCGTTAAGATCATTGTAAAAAACTGTCTCTGTTCTGATACAATGTGATAAGGTTTTCATTGAGAAATTGTTGTGCTGTCACTAAAAGAATATTGATATGTTTTTTATGTCATTTTTTAGAAAAGAAATATGTGGTAAAATATGTTTTTTGCATTATGTCTGGCGCACAAATAAGCAGCTGGGCCTCAGGCTTAGGTAATAACTCTATGTGTAACAATAATTCTGTAGGTGAAGGAGGAATCTCACCTTCACCGACTTCAGCTTCTGGTGCCGTAAAGTGTATTTCTAGCACTTCTACTAAGATAAATGATACACAACTTGAGAAACCGGTTGGTGTCTCGAATAGTGCAGAGAAGAAGTCAAATACAAAGAAATGTACAAGGGGCACAGGAAAATTCAAGAACTACTCTGGCGAGTCCTATCCACAAGTGGGTCGCTGGCAAAGGCAAAGTGAGAGCCATAATATCAAGGCTGTCTGACTCATCTTTTAGCACTGGCATTCCTACTTCCATAAACCCTGCCTCTACAACACCCACTTTAGGAGCTGAGACTCAAGCGCAGGAGACATCTAATAGCTCCATACCTGAGGACGGAGATGTGGATACAGTGGGGGTTTCCCCCTGCCCAAAATCAGCCGAGACATTCTCTAATAATGCGCCTAGTAATGAGATGTTGCTAAATATGCTCCTTCAGGCGCTCCATACTCAGAGGACAGAGACGCAGGAATACTTTAGCCAAGCTAAGGCGGATAGCAATTTGATAGAGCAAGTACTGTCTGAGGTATCAAGCAAAGTGCAAAGTGGCCGGCCTGACACAAGAGATCTCAGAATTACAACAACGGGTGGCGTACACAGAAGACAAATGTGCAGCTACAGTTAAAACTGTTAGGCTACAGGATGATCAACTGCTATTTCTCAAGGATAAGGTTGAAGATTTGCAAAATCTGCAACGAAGGCATAATTTGAGAGTGCTCGGCATACCGGAGGAGAAAGAGGGGGCCTACCCACAGGCATTTATTATACAGCTTTTTCAGAATTCGTTCCCTGATCTATCTGACTGGGACTGGGACTCACAGATACAACGTGCTTATAGACTTCCACAATTTTTAAGCCACGAATCCCGAGCTAATAGGCAACATCCACGTCCTTTGATTATTTACTTTGGTAATTTTCGGCTACGCCAAGCTGTCTTTCTTCGGGCCCGTCCCGGCATTGCCAGCTCACTATCATTCTTTGTCAGGTTGGAACTCTCTAAGGAAACAATAGCACAGCGCTTGAAACTTCGCCAGCTGATCGACCTTATAAAAGCCGCTGGGGCTCAAGTTTTTCTTTAAGAACCTGCACGTCTAAAGGTTATACGCAACGGTCACACTTGGAATGTTTATGCTGTTGACGAGGTTCAGCAGACACTTAGTTCCTGGGGGGTCCCCGGGTAGGAGGAAGGACTCCTTGAAAGGTGGCTCCTGAATTTGGTCAATTGATCATTGGTCTAGCTTCATAAGTTTAACTTTTTAATATAATGTATCCTTCTATTTTTGAGAAGCTAGAAGTGATATGGATCTACTAGATGATGGCTAGAGATTCAAGGGAGCGATATGAGGGGGGTTATAGATCGTTATCTTCTCTTCTATCTTTTCTCCTCTCCCTCACTCTATGCCATGAAACGAGATTAATCTGTTGTCTTGCGGGATCCTGAGGGGGGTCTTAATTTATTATTCATTTATTTTCCAAGCCCTGGGGGCAGTCTTTATAGCGGGCAGCACAGGGTGCCTCTGCTCTTTATCAGCTGACAAGTAATTGACAGCACGTGTGGGGTGATTTCTTCTTCAGGAAACTGGGGTGGGTGGGTGGTTCTCCTGAGGTTGGTGGGGAGGGTCGTAGCTAAGGACAGGGGTGAAAATGAGGGGGTATAAATACAAAAGGTTCTAAGGGAATAGACTTAATTCTGATTATTGGAATATTTGAAATGGTTTCTAGTAGGACTCTTCGACTGGGTGCAAATTTCTTGTTAATATTATTTTTTGCTCAGGTATTAATGCAAGTGGGGGAGCAAAGCATATTTTTACTTGGAGTTTTTCTTTTTTACATGCCTCATGGAGGTAATTAAGTGTCTCTGCTGGAATGTGGCTGGCTTAAACTCTGCCAATAAACAGCAGATGGTTTGGGAGGAGCCTAGAATTTGTAAGCCTCATATAGTTGCCCTTACTGAGACTCATCTAGCTTACTAAGACAGACATCTTTTGAGACACTTAGGCTATAAGATACTTGACTGCACCTCTCAGACTGTTTCTATCAGAGAAGTTGCCATTTTGATAGATAAATCATTTGACTGTACCCTCCTCAAGGCTTCACATGATGTCAGAAGCAGGTGGATAATCGCTCAGGTTTTGATCAAAGATCAAAAGTTTGTATTATGTACAATTTATGGACCAAATTACGATGATCCCCAGATGATCAATACCCTAGCATTAGAATTGTTAGATTGGCAAGGTGAGCTAGTAGTTCTAGGCGATTTCAATTGCATCCTTGATCCTAAAATAGATTCTATTAATCGATCTATCTCAACTAGGATGAGGAAAGTAAGAGAGGCAATTTTAGAGATGGCGCACTTTCATAACTTTTAGGATCCTTGCTGATCCTTATTTCCTTCGAAGCCCGACTACATTTACTAGAAATGCACCACATAAGCACTATTCTAGGATTGATATAGCTTTTGTTAACAGTAGAAGTTTCAGTTTGGCCAGTTGTGAGGTATGCCATAAGATTGTATTGGATCATAATCCTATTTTACTGTCATTTTCGATAGGCTCCGCCAGCAGACAACTGCGTCTGTTTCCCTTCCCACGATATCTGCTGGCTGATACAGAATATGTTGACCTTGCTAAGAACAGTATCAGGGGATTTTTGTCTGACAGTGAGGGCACTGTCTCCCCTTTGGTAGTCTGGGATATGCTTCAAACCCTTATAAGGGGGATCACTCAACAGTATATCTTTCGGCAGAATAAGAGTAAAATTACTGCTCTTGGGTTGGTTGGTGAAGTGATCCTGCAGCTAGAAATAGCTCATGCTGCAGAGGCCAGGATGCAAGGGGTGACGCAGTCACATTCGCATACATACCTGTCCTTGATTGAAAAAAGGGCGATGCTGGGGAGGATATTGAAAGAGAAAATAGCGGATAGATATAATAAAAATCGGGCTATGCAATACGAGTACATGGAACAAGTGAGTAAGGTTTTAGCACATCAAATCTCTGATAAAAGTGCGAGGCAAGAGATAAAAGCTATTAAAGGTGAGGGTGGCCTATTGCATACACAACCACAGTTAATAGTAGAACAATTCGCACGGTACTATAAAAATCTATATGGTAGCTCTGTCCTGTTTGATTAATGTAAATGCCTTGAATACATTGGAAAGTGCGATTTATCTGGCCTTGAGGAAGAACAGATACGGTCTTTGAACATGGGTATCACTAGCGAAGAAATACTCAATGCAATAATGGCTCTGCCGTCAGGCAAAGCTGCTAGTGATGATGCAATACCAATTGACTTTTACAAAACGTTTAAGGATTGCATTATTCCTCCTATGATCAAAGTGATACAATATATAAGTGAGAATGGGGATACGCCCAAGTCTTGAAAGACTACAAATATTGTTTTCTTCCTTAAAAAGAATAAACCATCAGATGAGTGTGGGTCGTACCATCCAATCGCTCTTATTAATGCAGATGCTAAGGTACTCAAAGTTGTCTTTATAATCTTGCAATCTGCACCGACAGTAGCATGCTCTTATATAAGATTAACGATCCCAACTATTTTTAAAGAGTCCGATGTAAGACTCTTCGAGACATAGGTTATATCTGGCGAGAAATAGTATAGAACTGTTCCCTACCCAAAGTGCATAGTAGTGTTCCACTGCGGGGCGATCCTCAGTGTCCGGACATATTTCATGATACACAAGCGAAACTCTGGGCCAGTTACGCGTTGAACCAACTAGGGCATTTATATGATATTAACGGGTTTCGCACCTTTGACAATCTACAAAGGGGAGCTGGCCTCCCAAAACAGATGTTTTATAAATACTTACAAATCAGAGACTATCTTTGTGGACGTAGAGGTATAAGAACACTTGTGGAATCTGACACAATGGTTCACTTACACTCAATTACAAAGCTAACTATTAGCCAAGCTTACCAGCTATTCTCTCAAGCCTAGGGCAATGACAGTCTGAAGTTGGCATCTAAGTGGTGTGAAGTATTGGGGAAGGTGATTACAGCTGCATATATTGAAAATGCACTGGGTACACTAGATGAGGCTGTGTGTTCCACCAATTTAAAATTGCAGCAATTCAAAACCATCTACATGCTATATTATACCTCGGAGCGAATAGCCCGATGGTTAGCCAGAAGTGGACTGTCATAAGTGATACGGGTAAGTGCCCTAAATGTAGATTAATTGTTGCAGATAGTCTGCACATGTTTGTCACTTGTCCCGATTTGACACTTTTTTGGACAGATGTTGATCAAATAGCAACAGATCGACTGGGTTTTAGCTTGCAATTAACCGAGGCGGAGAGAATGCTTGGTTATAGGCACTTGTCTGATCGTGGGTTAAGGGGAAGGCTTCTTCTCTCTGTCATTATAGTTACAGCTCGTCTTTGCATTGCAAGGGCATGGATATCGAAGGTGGCGCCCAGGGCACCAGAGTGGTGGGCAATGTTAAATGAAATATGCAAAAGGGAAAGAGCTATAGCCAAAACTAGGGGGTTTGCTGCGGCCAAATATTATATTGTATTTGGAGACCCATGTTCAATACCGGATAGCTAGTTCTTTAGGTGTTTTTTTTTAAATAAGTAGATATGTGTTTATTTGCCGGTTTCTATGACGTTTTCCTGCCTGTACACTTCTTTTATCCCTTCCTATTAGTACCTGCATTTTTATGTTGTATGGAATTTATAATTTCTTGGAATTTTACGCCTTGCTTTTCTACTGTTTTAATCTTTCTTCTTTGCATTGCTTGTATAATGTCTTTCATTTTGTCTATTCCCAAAGATGAGTAAAAGAAAAAAAAAGGAAAATTCAAATAAAAAATGACAAAAGAATGGCATATGTTGAGTTTTTTCGAGATTACAAAAGTCTATCTGATAGCTAGAGCAAACTCAACCCTAGACCAAAAAAAAGTGCAATAGATATGTGCAATCATTTTTGTCAATAACTACAAATACTGTATTTCATTTTAAGTGATGATTTTTGCATTTCACTTTGAAACTAAATTCCTAATAGCAACTACTTTATCACAACCACATGACTCACTGATGAATAGGCTGATGCTGACGTGTTGATTAATACAATCTGGATAGCAACGTCACCAGTCGCAGTGTGTTGAAACAAGAATGGGTTGCTAAAACAGGCTTTGAAGAAGCATAGTTTGGGCTTAGGGTTACTTGAACATTGAATACATTTTACCATTATGAAATGTTTACCAGTCTTTAGATATGTATCTGTAAAAAAAGATCAAATGTGAGATAGGAATCTGGCTTCTATAATGCTGATGTTATATTCTTTTTAATAATGTAATACCAATGTGACTGGATTCCGTTTTAAAATCGTAGTTGAAAAACTGTGCTCTTATGATTTATATGTTATATCGAATAAAGTTTATTTTGATTGATTGATTGAATACATTAAAATATATGTTATAATCAATTTCTTAACTTAATTAGTCCACATTTATGCCAGTTAAGCACTCTGTAAACCTGCCGGTGTTACATTTAGCCAATGTAATGGTACACAACAGATCAGGCTCTGAAGGACTGACGCCTGTCTTCGCAGGGCCATTACTTGAGGTTGCAATGAGCATTTACATAACGCAGAATCGCATTTAGCTCACTGAGCCTCATCAAGTCTAGTTTGTCATTAAACTAAACAGGGGGTAGCTTCAATAAAATGGAATTGTTTGCATTGTGCTTACTTTGTGGCTGATATTTTCTTTTATGTTGGGATTTTCTAAATCTTTAACTTTTGATGTGCTCATGCATCTCTGCCAGAGCGGAAGCTGCTGTGCAACATGACTTAAAGTTAAAAAAAGAGCGCTATGACGCGGCCAGTTTGACTGCGTCATAGCTCTTTTTCCCCCTATAAGTCATGTTGTATTTCAACCAGCGCTGCTGCGCAACATGTGTAAAAACAGCACAGTGGTGTTGGGCAGCAAATTATGGACAGCAGTAGGATGACAGGGTTTGGTGGGCAACCACGGATACTGACTGGGCAATCATGGACAGTGGGGGAGTGTAGGGGTGGGGAGACCATACAGTGCCATGCAGTCTTATAGAGTGCATGGCTAAAAATATTTTTAAAAAGTAGCCGGAGCAGCACACAGTCTGTGGAAGGACACTGGCCGCAAACAGAAATCTGTGCTAGGTCCCTGCTCCAAGGGAAGGACAGAAGCACTGGGAAGAATACAAGAGGAGGTTAGCGGCTGGCAGGAAGCCGGAGACGTTACAAGGAAGAAGTAAGGAAACAAGAGTGACATGGAAGTTACAGAGTGGTAAGTATTGGTAAATAATGGATTCTAAGCTAATTTTTAAGCTTTTTTATAAACAAAAGCTTTTGTTGACAGTGTATGTCCGATGTAGGAGAAACCTAAAACGATTGAAGGACAGTCTTTTTTTTGGATGTTCAAAACTATTTAAAAAATCTAATGAAATATATATAAAAAATGTTATCATAATTGATAATATAGAAAGTATGTCTTCATAATCCATTAAGAATTCAATAGGAAAAAACAATTAATATTTATATTTCAAGTCCATACACGTCAAATCCATGTATTGTAAAAACCAGTATAACGAAATATCACCCATTTGAAACAAATCAATTCAAAACATTAATGTGGATTCAGTAAATAGAGGTAGTCCGTTATCATCACAAGGCGGGAGCCAGGTACCATTAGATTGCTGGAGGTTCTGTCTATCCGATCGCAAGACAGTACATGATTCCAGGATTGGGCTGATATTTGGCTACCTCTACTTACCGAACCCAGTTCTCCAGGCTAAAATTCAAGCAATCTGTTCCCACTTCTGTGTGACCTTGGCTTTGAAAAGTCCCATCACTGGCCATTTCCTTTCATAAATAAAATGTCATTAAAGCAGTGTGTGCTAACTCTAATTTTTCAGCAGACTATTGTGTATATAACATATTTTTCTCTGTTGCAATAGTAATTGAAATCTCCCTGCTTCTAAGGCTTTCTATTTTCATTAGTATGATTTTAAGAAAAAAAAGCTCATATAGTAGGCTTGAAGGCTTCCCAAAAAATTACAGGATCAGCTTTATCATCATTGTGCAAACAATATGCTTTTATCTCTGCACATACAATGGAGAGATTAATCTTTGAAATAACTTGAGTTTTATTGCGCCTCCATCGGATCAACACACTGGGTGGTAAGCTATGAGGGCCAGGGAAACGTAGTTGCAACAAAAAAATAGCCAGCATTTGAGGTTGGTCTTTATCTACCTGAAATGCATGAAAGGGTATTTTAGGGGATTATCTCAATGCTAAGGTTCTAGATGATCTGGCACATGTTTAAAAATACTATTTTTATCTGTTTCTTATTTTGACATTGTCTGGGATTGTGGGAATATAATGAACTGTAAGGCAGCACATTGAAATCACCACAAATAATAAGTTACCCAGGGAGCCTACTTAATTGCCAACTAAGCTTTTGCAAAAGAGTGGCATCATCTGTACTAGACACATAAAAGGATGGATCATTTACAAACAATCCCCCTACTTTCAGTCAGACAATTATCCAGTGTACTCTACTATCCCTTACTGGCTGGCGCGTTATTATACCGGAACTCCTATATGACATCAAAGCTTCCAAGTGGCGTATGAGGAAGAGAAAACAATCTCCTCTAACCAGGCACATTTTAATTTACTCACTGTTCCATTTACTAAAGGGACACCTGAAGCAATTTTAAAAAGGATTTATTTTATTTCACCCTTTCAGGGTTTGGCTTACACTTCTGCCTATTATTTAAACTATAATGACTTAGACTACCAATCAATAAACTTTTAACGAAATGAATATTTTTGAGCTACATCATACATTTTGGTGTAAAGTTTTGTATATCATTATATCACATATCCCCATACCCTACTAAGGGATCCATTAGGATGTCGGACGGATTGCCTGACATCGATCCCCGCACTCCCTCCAATTACCACCGCCATATTACAATTCCAGGGGTCGCAGCGGCGGACGGAAAGACCATCCCCGCATCTCCATCGGCAGGCAATCCCTCCGAATGCCTGCCGGGCGGATCTTGGGCCCAATATGGTAGAGGTCCATATCAGGATACCTTGGGGAGACGGCCTTTCCATGGCGGCGATACTGCCATGGAAAGGCGTGTGGTCTTTTGTGTTGGGGGCCTGTTGCGGGCCCCTGGGGTGTTGGGAGGGGGTTGCACTTGGGGGGTACCCATGGTACCCCCTACATTTGCATGCACAAGGTGGCAGGCACTGCGCGGTGCCTGTCACGTTGTGCATGCAAATGCACAACATGCATTTTTCACATTGCGGCGGGTGCTGCTTACAGCACCGGCCACCGCAATGTGAAAATGTGAAAAATGTGGATGTGACTGCCATGGTGGCGGTCTCATCCTGATTGGCATGACAGGACCGCCGCACCCATGTTGGGCGATCCCTTTTGCCGTTGCGGTCCGCCCGCCATCGTAATGATGCTATAAGTGTTCCCATGCACTTCATTCCCCTCTTTCCCACTCTACTCCCATACCTCCCATCTGTGCCCCTTTACATGATTTATGCCTATCTCCTTAAATGGAACACATGCAACCTCACACCAACCTACTGGGTCCCTGTTGGTGCCCAGCTGTATGACCACCCATAAAACAGCACCAACAGTTCATTAAGTCAAAAAAGGCAATTTATCAGCAGCAGAGTCTAACTTTTCATTTGAAATTCTGTTCCTCTGTCCTGTAGAGGGCTATGCATCTAAAAATTCTGCAAGCAGGTTCTGAGTTGAAGGCAGAACAGAGAAAACATGGAATCAGCTGTACCACAGCACTTTCAGCTTGGATGGGTGAATCAGCTGAGTCTGCGCCCCAACTTGTTTACATTTCTCATCAAGTTGTTTACATTTCCATCAATGCAGAGAAGTCTTATAACAGACATCAGGATAAAGCATGAAGATAAAGTCAGTCTTAACCTTAATTGTTCTGAGTTGAATGGCTTTCATCGAGTACTGCTACTTAATCCGGAAGTCAAGGAAATAAATCAAAATAATATTGGACTGACACCGACCTTAGGAGCAATAAAACAAATGCAATGGGCCTTTATTACAGTGAGATCGTTGAGCGTTTCGGTTGAAATATGATTCTTAATCAGTTGAGTTACAAAATCGTCCATATTTTTACTCTCTTCTTTGGTGAGCATATCAGCTTTAGGAAAGGCCTTCAAGAGCAGATCTCAAGCTTCACTTTGAAAGAGGCAAGCTCTTTTGAAAAAGAGTGTGCTTGAGCCTGCATCTAAACTTTTGTATCTTAGATTTCCAAAACGTAAGTTTCTAGCTCTTCAAACTTAGCTAAGAAGGTTCAAATTTTTTGGATTGATACAGGGGCGGCCTTAGCCATGTGCAAGCTGTGCACCTGCACAGGGCCACCAAACCCCAGGGGCCACCACGCGAATATAAATCCTTCATAAAATAATAATCTGAGGATGGATACATATTTGCGTGGCGGTCCCTAGCCAGGGTTTGGTGGCCTCTGGCTCTGTTCCACTTCCAAACAACCTGACCCCTCCCCCCCTTCTTCACTGGCCTCCGCACTCCGCTCCGCCAGGACCCCCTCTTTCGGGGCCCCCTACCAACGCTCCCTGCCCAGGGCCGCCATGAGCCTAGAGCCGCCCCTGATTGATATCTTAACATTTTAAACAAATCATTAAAGTCATACTAGTATGAGATTCCCTGATTTCTTGCACCTCAGGAAGAAGCTGCTGTAGAAGTTGAGATATTTGAGGAGGTTTTACATTTTCACTGATCTGACTCTTACGATATAGCACTTCCTCGTCTTGATTATTCTTACTGCACTTTGAACGGCATTGGATGATCTATGGCTGCCACCTTCTGCTTCGGATATACCTGGCTGGAGGGATGAATCCCCCATCACCTCACCCATATACATTACAATAGAGACAGCTAATGATTCATACTGGACACTGGTCAATACTTATGTTTAAGATGCAAATTTGAGGGCATGCTTTGAGGGAGATTCAGAAACAACAGTTATTGTTTATTAGTTTTTAAAGGGGTTGTGATATGGATTAAACACTTAGGATTGTTTATCTATTCTTCATGTTTATTGTTTTTTATTAGCTCATAGGATTTATCAACTGTTTGAATATTGACCCTCTGTAAGACAGCTTTTAAAGATGTTGTTGCATAGATTTCTTATATCGAGGTCATATTTTGTAAAAAGTTATCTTTGGTTAGGCTACTCATTTTGGAGGATTCACTACTAATAAAATTATCCCTGAGGGGAGTCAAAAGCTGTGTTCCTGATTGAATGTTTTGCACATGGGCTGTAATTATCTTTAATACAGTTTGACCACCACTAATATGATCAGCTCTAATAATCGTGGTCAATCAAAGAGAACTAGCTATGTCTGTATGCTATGTGTCTGCATGGGAAACCATTTGGTTTAGTATGAAGGCCCTCACCCACCAACCTAGTTGGTGGTAAAAAATTGATACTTGTATAGCGCACTACTCACCCGCAAGGGTCTCAAGGCGCTTGTACGAATACCGCTGTGGAACCCGTCCTGGCTTTCCCTGTGAGGCGTCCACTCCTGGGCACCCCCAGGGTGAAGGCCAGGCATCCTTAGCGTTGTGGGGGCCGTTGTGGAGATTAAGCAAGCTATTGCCCAGAGTTGCAGAGTGGGACACTATGATTAGAATTGGCACCGAGGCGAGAATTATCAGGTCCGTGGAATTTTGAGCCCAAGACACGCCGAGGCGGGGAATTGAACCCTGGTCCCGGGCTAGACCTCTGCATCAGGGTCTGCCGCTCTAACCATTGAGCCACACTTCTCCATCATGCTTCATGATGGAGATGCTTCATCATCGGCCTCAGGTGTGCTGCGACGCCAGATTACTGGTGCTGACTCGAACCCCTACATAGTGCGGTGTGGTGGGCGGTGCAGCGCTCTTGTTTGTCCTTTTTTCCTTTATAGGTACAAACTGAGAGGAAATACCTCTTACATATATATGCACCTTAGCGCTTGCTTCACATACAGGGCACTGATAATCACATAGATCCCTGTAACACCCCCACACAGAGGTCCTGAAGAAAGCCAGTTTATTAAAAAGGCCTGGCTGAAACTAGTCGACCACACTGGATGTGGGAGACCATAAGTCAACCCCTACACGTCCCAAGCCTTTGTTTTTAACTTTTGCGTGGGGCCCACCAATAAAGTAACCGTTAGGGACCCCAAGGACAGAATTTTAAAATCTCATGCAACACATCTGCACAGCACACTCACCTTCCAAAAAAACCCGCTCCGCAGTAATCTGGCATTGCAGCACACCTGAGGCGCACTCGGTGCCTCGGGAGGGGCCCGATGATGAAGCATGCCACCAACTTGGTTGGTGGGTGAGGGCCTTCATACTAAACCAAATGGTTTCTCACGCAGACACATAGCATACAGACATATCTAGTTCTCTTTGATTAACCACTATATCCCAGGGGAAACAAACTAGCTATTCTAGTTCCTCTCTCTATCCTTGATTAACAGCAGTCCAGCTCTAATAATCAGCATGGCTGAGAGTGCTGGTCAAAAGTCGTTATTAGTCCAGGAGGTCCAAAACAAACTTTTATAAGCGAAGACCTTTTATATGTTCGAGTGTGTCCGTTCCATGATACAGATTAGTGGGTTTCAGATACAAATCATCTTGGTATATTTGAGAGCCCCTGAGGTTGGTGATACTCCTTCCATGTAGGGTCTACTTTAAGTATGAGGCATCATCAAGTGGGATATAGGATGGGATTGGACATCTATCTATAGACACTCAGTTGTTAGGTAATGTTTACAAGAGGGGTGTTGGGCCTGGCCCTCTCTACAGGAACACCCCCAAACGTTAGCCTTCATTCTTCTGTGTTCTAAACCCGTTTTGTTGGCTTTAGGACTCTGCACACTTTACCACTATTAACCAGTGCTGATGTGCTTGTGCTCTTCCCTCTTAACATGGTAAAATTGGCTTACAACTAAATGGTCTATTTAATGTACTTGTAATTTCCTAGTAATCTACTAACATGTTACATCAGGCACCTAGGGACTGCAAATTAAATGCTACTAGTGGGCATGCAAAAAGTATGATGCCACCCACTCAAGTGGCGCTTTTAAAATGTCTAAGGCCTGCTATTGCAACATGTGGTTTCAGTTTTAAACTGCCATTTTGACCAGGCAAAATAAACTCTTTGTCAGGCCTAAACCTTCCTTTTTAATACCACTAAGGTAGGCTCTAAACAGGAAACAGGGCAGGGTGTATTGTACACATACCTTTAAGATATAAATGTCCTTGTAGTGAAAAACTCTCTTTTGTTGTTTCACTATCGAAATGCCTACCTCTCTTATAGGATAACAAAGTGTTGCCTTATTACTATTATTAAGTAATAACGTTTAAGTGGTAGTAGGTAGGACTGTTTGCTTTCTGAGGAATTGTAAATTAAAATCCTCTTTAATGGTAAAGCCGGATTTTAAGTCACAATTCTGAAAATACCAGTTTTATGAAGTTGACATTTTTTTGTCTGAACCATTTGGTGCCTGCAGTCTGTTTCATAGGTCTCATGACTAGATATAGTTGGCAGTCGGCCTTTGTGTATTCCTCCCAGACAGTATCACAATATAGGGCCTGGGTGTTGCAGTAAGGGTCATTCTAACTTGATGAGAGAGGCAGAGCTTTTATCTGTCACACTTGCACTCAAAAGACACTGCCTTAGCTCACGCAGAAAGAACTTCACGCTAGTCTATTGCGACTGCAGACATACTGTGGTCAGGGCAGGGAGGCAGGAAATTCCAAGCACATCTCTGGGAGGGAAACTCCAGAAGCTACTCACATTTTAAAGCTAGCACCAGGTATAAAAGTAAGACCCACAGACCCACTCTTCATATCACTTCTGGACCTGCTGGAGAATCAGATGAAGGATTGTTCTGCTGCCCTGCTGCTGGAAGGACTGTCCTGCTGCAAGAAGGACTGCCCTGGTGCCCTTCTGTCTGAGGAACGAAGACTGGATCTGCTCCTTGTACCTGGAACCACCAGAGTGACTCCATGGGCTAGCTGCCTGGCCTCCTATTCCGAGCTAGAGGGACATAAGAAGCTTCAGAGGCCTGTGCTGCATCTGTAAAGCTGCCCAGGCTCAACTGGACCTGCCTGTGCCCTGCTAGTAGTGTCTGCTGAAGAGAGACATGATCCCCAGGATGGTGCCAGCCCCCTGTCCTGAATCCCTGGCTAGCATCAGAGTGTACTTCTCTTGACCTACCTGTAGGTTCCCTCAGAACAGATGCAGTGCAACACAGCTTAACACAGAGTGACGCAGGGCCGCGCATTGCAGCACCTTGGAGCTCCTGATCACCGGCGTCACTGGAACTTATGCAGACCTGATAATCACAGTTTGCGCTTTGTGCTTTTAGGTGCTACACTTACCTTAAAACTATTTAATTGTATAAATCTGGTTCTACTGATTAGATTTTTTTCACTTTGGTGACAAATAAATGATTACATTTGACACTATATTTATAAATTGTGTGGGGTTTTTCTTGTGCTGTGTTCTCACTTTATAACTGTTTGTGTGCTGCATAAACCCTCCAGATCGGTAGAAGAGAGAAGGTCCCCAGCGATTATACCACGAGGTCCACTTTTTCTCTATCCACAGCTAGACGCAGTCCTCTGCCTCACTGAAGGGGCATTTCTCACATGATTTCTGGGTGGAATCAGCCTCTCTGCGCCACAATATGTACAGTATTTACTTTTTAAGTGGGTACCCTTTCTTTTACGCTTTTTCTGGGCCCCACATTCAAAATTTATAGGGTAGGTACCAGCCTGGTCCTGATGAAATGCTGTTGACCCTCCTGGCATACTAGGCATGAAATACGTTGACCTAAATATGCATACCCAATTGCTATTAAGGTATATTATCACATTAGATAACATCTCTGTTTTTAATCTCTGTTTTGAATGCTTTATGGGACCACTACTTTATTAAAGTCTCCTTGGTTCCCTTGGGCCCTTTTAAATCACCCCTACACCTCCCTATATTACCACCTCACTTGCATTCATCATGCGGCTTCATGATCAAAAGATCTCTTTTAAAAAGTCCCAGTGAGGGGCCTGTCAGGCATTGCAGTGCCAGGCCAACAAGGAACGCTCAATGATGAAGCATTACACGCTACCAGGCGTGTGGGGGCACTTTGATCTGATCATTTGGATCCCCCCCGAGAGCTGCTGTTCCATCTATTAGGGCCTGTCCTGTCCCTTACTTGAGGAGCTACCTACTCTGTGTTTATTATGCATAAATACTTTACACATTGCCTCTAAGGTCAGTCTGATTGCTTTTGTGCCGTGCTAGCAGTGTTAAGCTCCGGTTAATTTAGGGACTCTGTGGTTTACCCTAGTAAGAATTGTGACTGTTGCTTGACAAGGGCTCACACCACCCTCTATGAACAAACCGATTCCTCACATGAGGTGGTCCAATTATTTCTTAGTTTTGAATTACTGGTACGGCAAGTTAATAGTAGAATGTAACAGGGCTGTTGAAGGGTAATCGTTGGAAGTGTAGAGTTTTTATCTTATGTTTGAAGACTGTGAGGGAGGGATTGGTTCTGATTGAAATGGCAATGTTGTTCCACAGTCTGGGGGCACATCCTGAGAAGGCTTATTTGAGGGTTCCTTTTTTTTCCAGGGGTGCATAGCAAGTAGGCAGTTTTTGGAGCACCTCAGGAGGTCAGTCTTAGAATACTACTAGCTTCAATCGGTACCCAACCTAGAAAAATCAGGTTGGGTGGGATGTGGTCATATGCTCTTGAGTCTAATGCAAGGCTCGTAGCAGAGCGGAGGCTGCTATTAGGGGTGACAGATGAAGTTTAGAAATCCCAGTTAGAAGTGCATTTCCATAGTCTACTCTTGATAGGATGAGAGATTGAACCACCTGTTTGAAGTTTTGAGGAGAAGGATATTCTTCAATCCTCAAAGTAATTTGATTGTAAATTATGCTCCTTTGGCTATGTAGTTTATATGTGCTTGGAGGAATATGTTTTTGTCTAGGTAAAAAACAGGAGATTTTATGCAGTATGTGATAGATGGTTGGCAGTTGAAGATGTTGTTGGCTTTTAGCCACGTTTGAAGTGATGTAGGGCTGTTGGAGGTAGAGATCAGTAGGAATTCTGTCTTCTGTGGATTTAGTTTCAGGTGATGTTAGGACATCCATGCTTCTATTTTTACCAGTGTTAGAGTGAGGAACTTCAAGTCTTTAGGTGAAGAGGTTTGGGTATATTTGAATGTTGTCTGCTTAGAAATGGTAAGAGATGCTGGAGTTGTTAAAGAGGGTGCGCAAAAGCTCTAGTAAGAGGTTGACAAGGATGAGGGAGAGGATGGAGCCTTGGGGAGAACCTCTTGGGAGTGGCCTCTTGGTAGAGGGGTCATTGAGTACTTTTATGCATTGAAAGCGATTATCTAGATAATAGGTGAACCATTTAAATACAGTCCCTTTCAGTCCTAATCTGATTTCTAATATTTTCAGAAGTGTGCATTAGTTGACAGGGCCAAACACTGTGGAGAGTTCAAGGAGGAAGTGGACGCAGGACTCTCCTTTGTTTAACATGCAGAGAGCATTGTGGGCAATGCACAGCAGTGTCTGTACTGTAACCTATTCTGAATCCAGATTGGGCATGGTCGAGTAGGTTGTTACAACCAGTTTTGACAGGTATTTGTCAGATAAGCGATACTTGTGTTTTTTTAGGAAAGGCTAACCGTGATTTTTAAATTTTTTGGTACAGTGCCCTGTGATAATGATGCATTGATACGTTTTGTCCAGAAAGATTCCAAAATTGGGCTCAATTCCTTCACAAAGGAGCTGGGAATGAGATCAGGGAATTGTGAGACTTTCAGTTTGGGCATGCTTTCCCACAGATGAGTTTGGGAGATTTCTTCAAAGTCAGACAAGGTGGCAGTGGATTTTTAGGTGAGATCAAAATGGGGGGCGGGGTGAATGCTTAGAGTTGATAATGGATATCTCAATGTCTTCAGTTTTGCTTTTGAAAAAAGATGCAAAGTTATCACTGATTTCATCACTGTTACATTTTAGAAGGATGATTGGTATGTAGTCTGTCTAACTATTTCACATAGTTTCAGAAGTTGATGTTTTGTACGGCTGATTTCTTGTCGTTTTGACGGCGCTATAGCTACAACTGCACTTTTCTTTTTTTCTGTCCATTAGGAGGTTCTCTAGGTTGTCAAAGGCTGTATATTGCCTCGATCTACTTTCTGCTAGTCTAACAGTCTTTCTGTTAATGTTTAGTTGCTTACTGAATCATTTTGTTCTCGGTTTTGGCTTGAGACTGTTCAGTTTTCAGGGGGCTTCCTCATTGACAATGGCAAATTTGGAGTTCAGATAACTACTTGTCATGTTTTTTACCTCTTGGAGAGAGGGTGTGGTAGACAGTGTAGTACCTATTCTGGCAAGTAGGTCTTTTAGGTCGGTGTTTGAAAAGTCTCTAGCCCATTGTTTGAGCTTTGGGAATTGGCCTTTGGGGAATATTATAGAGGCCAAGAGAGTACAGAATTAGGGAGAGGTCAGACTGGTCTACTGCGATAGGCTTTTCTTTTTCCATCTGGTCTTTGTTTGGGATCACAAACTCTAGTATTGCTCCTTTAATATGAGTGGGAGCGGTGGATAGATGGGAGAAGTCATTATTGTTTAAAAGTTATTTAACTGTGAGATGTGCAAGTCATTTTCTGCACCCCTGTGTTGGTTAAAGTCTCTGAGGTAGATTTGGTCGCTTGAGGTTGTCATGAGTTTGATTATTTTTATATTTACACTGAAATCAGACACTCATATATATCGTTAACGACAAACAGGTATCACTACTCTGTACTGAATTTGCTCGATTCCATAGAGAAATACTCTATTACTCACCCCCACAGCAGGATAATAAGCACTAGCATATTTCAAATATATTTAGATAACCACCTGGGATGTCCTCTGTTGTATGTGGTAGGTAGATGAATTGGTATCTGCATATTATGAATCATTGGCATATTTTACATCCAAGATTCTTGGAACATGAGTATGTTTCCCCTGTATATGTAATCAAGAAATTCACAACTCAGACATTTTGAGAGTCTTGTTACTTTTCAGGATCAGAACTTCTAGAGGTTAACTGAGTCTTATATAAGAGGACACAGACATATAGGTATTCAAAGAGCATAAAATGAAAAATCTCATCTGTAGTTTCTGACCATAACGCACAAGAATATGTGACCTAACTTGTACAGAAAACAGGTTCCAGGAAAATTGCAGTTTAACATTTGAAGGTGGCATAACCTCTCTCTACTGTTCCCTCCACCCTAGAGGTCTGTCTCAGAGTAATCTTCTTTTGAAACTGAACTAGCGCTAGTCAAAAATACTTTGATCAAATTAAATCATAACCAGCTATCGTAATACAGTCCTGCTAATAGCAAATGTGTTCCCTCACAGTAGTCAATATGACTCTAGACACAGGTAGGTTGTTGTAATATGTGTTACTTTCAATGGACAATTGTATGTCTGAGGACTCTAATACTTTGACTTATGTGACCATTGGTAAAACTGCACCACAGAAAAACAATTGATATAGATTTGTTTAAAACTAGTTTGAAAAATGGCCATAGAAGATAATCTATCAGTGCTAGAGATGGGTGGAAAAATACTTCAGAATGTGCATTTTTTATTGTTTTTCTGCAAGAGGTGACAAACACCTTGTTTCAAAAATATTTTCTCTGCAACAATTTTTTGGCAATATCGCTGCTTTGGTTAGTGTTACAATTAAGGTTCTCAGTCATTTGTGCTTTGGAAGAATTCTTCATAGTCTCTTTCTCAAAATAATGTTTAAAATTATTGTCAACGTTTAACAGTTTCTATTTTATTAAACTATGTGATAATAGAGATTTTAGTTTGTTTTTTAAGGGAAGGTTTTTCAGTAGTGGGCTCCTCTTCTTCATTCTAAAGCATCTGTGACTTAACAGGGGTAGTTCACAAATAAAGCGGAAAGAATTGTCAGCATGCCAAAGAAATTTCAGGACTGTTTCCTGAATGTTTCAAACATTTTGATCTACTTTAACATAAGTATGTGTTTTTTATCCTTGTCATGCATGTTCATGTGTTTTAGTTTAGTGGAGTTTGTTAGTGATTAAGGTGGGGGAATCTGTAGTGTGAGCAAACAGCCCTTTGTAGAAATAATGATTGTCGTGTTACCTACATTCACTTGAATCAGATGGACGGCAGTCATGTTACCTGGTTTGATGGTTTACAAGTTACAGTTCACTGGGCATTTATTTGATTAATATGAAGTGATGCCCTCATTTGTACGCATATGCATTGGACTAGGGTCAGCCTGCTTACGGGAATACAGACTACATAGCCATAACATCATTATGGGACATGCCACTTAAAATGAAAGTTGTTTGTATCCTGCTTCACTATTTGCTTTTCTACTTGCAAAGAGTTGGTATCTGGCCAGCCCTACATAACTGATTTTGTCAAACAGAGAAACTTAAAGTGCATAAAACGACTTTGACAACAGGTAAAAGTAAACACACATTTCCATTTATAGATACAATAAGAAGTATGTTAATTTATTTTAAAAATCCTACATTTCCCTTTCAAGATGTGCGTTGCTTTTATTAAAACCAGACAACCCTACCTCAATGTTCCTTCATTCTGTTTGTTATTGTTAGCAGGAAAGGAGGATTAGATTTGTTTAAAAGATTCGGTTTAATGTTTATGTCTGTATTTCTTTTAACCCCTTAAGTGCTGCCTCGGTGCATTGGCCGACGGCAGCACTACCTCCCCAGTGCTGCGCACGACCATTGGACGTCCATTCAGCACTAGTTCCAATGGACAGCGCAGCACTGAGGAGGAATGTTTAATAGCATCTATGAGGTTAATTAACCTTCATTAAAGGAGTACAACAAGAATAAATCCCAACAAAGTACACTGCAAAACAAATCTCAGTTCACTACTACATCTTAGCCCCTTAAAACATACTCTGAAATGGAGTGCACCCTAATGTGCAATCACCAAAAAATATATGATTCGCAGCATAAAAATGCGTCATTATAAAACTAATTAGAAAACATAATCACAAGTATAAATGTTTTTACAAACACAAAAACCGCATAATTTAAGTTGGAGGAAAAGTTACAAATTTAGGTAAAAATCTATTGTTTACTGTTTCAACAATGTATTGAATGTTACTGGTGCCAGGCTGAAAAGGGTGTATAAGTGAAATGCACATTTGAATAAGTAAAAGAGACTAAACTACATATAGGTGTGAACCTAAAAAGACATTGAGTACAAAAACAGTCCCTTGCATTCATAAATGGTGGCACTCTACTGTTAGGAAATCACAGAATAAATATACTCCATTTGCAATGAAAGTGAAATCACTCAGGGAGAATTCATGTAGAATTACGATGCATCTTTCTCAATGAGAAGATGCTTTTAAATAGATGTATTCAATTATGAAAACATATTCATTGTGAATATGCTTTACGAAAAAACAAAGAAGACTTCCACAGTTTTAAGAACTGAACCCGTTTTAGCACTCTTAGTTCTTTGAAATTTCCGAACCCAAGGCCAAATTAACACAGATGTAATGCCTGAGTTAGGGTGGACTTACTCCAACATTTTATAGCAAAAGCTCTATGAATCATTCTTAAAAAACAGAAGTGGCATTTCAAGGTCAATTAATTTCAAACAAACTAACCTTGAATGTGATTACCATTCAATTCTACGTTGCTAATGTCCAGTTTATTAACAACATAAAAGAAACACATCATGAAGAACTTCCTGGAGGCCAATACAACAGTCTTCAGCGTGTATGTTGACAAGGTTTAAACTTACTCATAACTTCAAAAACCACTATTAGTATCCCTCAGAATCAATTTGATGTAAACAAAAATCGACCCAAAAGAGTGTATACTGAGTGTACTGAATTTTGGCAAGGTTTATTTGCTTTTTACAGAAAAAAAACTAATGTTAGGATTACCATATATATGAGCTTTTGACTGTACACATCTCTGAGCATGGAAACGTTGTGTTTTACCGCTTATTGTTTAAGATAGATGATCAATAATGTATTTTTGTGTTAATTGAATAGGATTAATAAAACATGTTTATATAACTTGTTGTGTTAGTTGTGTTCTTTTGACTTTTAACATTTATTGTAAACTGTTCTAACAAAATAGTAGTGGCTCAATAGAGTACTGTTTTAAATCAGTTTAGGAAATAACTTTAGCTATCTCCAGGGCATGAGTAAGTAGAAGTAGAATTGTGTTTATATGTCATTAAAAACTAAATATGAAAGAAACAAAATCATAATAAAAAAAGAAGAAAATTCAAAATTGAGAGAAAGGGACTGTGGTCCAAAATCTAATTAACCATTCTAGTGAAGGTCATTATTCAGACCCACAAGGCTGACTGAATAAAGACCAATTTTTCTGCAAGGGTGACTGACTAAAGGCAGGTTTGTAAACAGTGCTCGGACCAAATCTACAGGCACTGGGCCAATCCAGCTGGAAAGTTATTGTATGCACTTCGTCAGGTGTTTTCTGGCATAGGTAAAGGATGGTGATAGTCCTGGCTTAAAAGGAACTTGTCTGATATTTCATTACCCTGTTATCTAATCTTCTTTCTCAAAATAAAAGTTTAAGCATCAATATGTGCACCAATAAATTGGGGTGAAGTGCTTTGTCCATCATGCTAACCTACATTTTATTTTTTGATTTAACAGTTTCCTATTGTTATTAAAAATGCATGAAAGTATTACTGCACTTTACATTAGGACAACAGTTGCTGATCAAGAAAGTTAAGTGTGCAAAAAGCTATGGAAAGGGAAAAGCTGGTTAGATAGAACATATACTATTCAGGTAAAGTCAAAAGAGATGAACCTTAAATTAAGTCTCAATGATGTGAGCAACGGCTTGCCCCTTACATCTCCTGGAAGAGTATTCCAGTAAAAAGTTGCAGCTTCTGAAAAGATTGATGACTCTGGAATGTACAATGGACTTGAAAAGACTGACTGTAGTCTTTTTACCGTTTACATCCATGCAAAATGTTAACCGAGATGGTGAGCCTTCAAGTGAAGACATTGTGCTTGTCATGTAGTTAGGCAGTGGCATCGCCCCACTGCTTTTAAGCAGTGTCACTAAAGGAAAAATAAAATGATAATAACTGAACATTATTATCATTTTATTTGTTCCTGCAGCCAGGGTCGGCAGGGTTACTCTGCTCTTGGAGCAGGGCAGGGGAGGAGTGGTTTGCCCACTCCTAAGTGCACATGACTGTTTGGCTGGCACTCTCTGGCCAGTCAAACGGTCATGCGTACTTTCCCTGTTCTCCATGCAGGCTCCATTATAGCCTGCATGGAGAGCATGCCCAGGCTCCCTGTTACTGTCTGAGCGTCGAACTACGGCATTCAGACCAATCACAATGCTGCATTGCATCGTTCTGATTAGTCAGGGGAGCCAGGGTGCTTACCAATCACAAGGCTACATTGCAGTATTGTGAACGATCAGAGGAGCCTGGCTGCTTCCTAGTTCCTGAGTCCTGACGTGGCAAAGCGAAGCAGCGGCGATAAGGGGAGTAAAAAAAAATTACAATCCCCTTTCCTCCTCCTCCCCCCAACCCCTCCAGCCCCCCACCCCCCAAGCTGCCCGCGATCCATGCCAGCAGCCACTGCAATTAGGCAGCCTGAAGCAGTCTGCATAGCTGGACATCCTTGCTGCCTTGACTGCTCCAGCATTTCTACAGGGCCAGTTATGCGGGGGAGTGTTCTGTGACCTGTGAGCAACTTCAGGCAGGAAGACCAGCAGGACAGCGGAGTTCTGCAACGGATTAAAGGATTTAAGCTTGGTGTTACTCCTTACATGCTTAGTCGATACCATCTGTTAGAAGCAAGAATCATTGTCAAGGATTATAAATTGTCCTTTCCAAGAAGCTGGTCAGTCGAGAGACTTCCACCTTTAGTTTTATATCCAAGATGCAGTTGAGTCTTTTCCTATGATGTCAGTTCCTGTTTGAATCATATGCTCCTTATAACCTAGATTTACTTTGGGTCTTTGCTTGGGCTCTTTCCTTTTTCCTGATGTCAGGGAGAGTTCAGTGCCTTGTTTATCTACTCAAGTAAACAAACAAGTGATAAGTGGAATGCCTGAATTAATCACATTTACTTGACAGCATCTCAGTCCAATTAGAGGTGGCATGGTGGAAAACAAATTAGTAACTGGGATGCATCCCCAACTAATTACCAATGGCTATGATTAATTCAAGCATTACATCACTGTTTTGTTGACTCAACTGTGATACCCTGAATGGGATGGCTATACCCAGACGTGGGATTGGTTCTAGCTATACTACTGGAAACAAGCTGCACCTAACTGGAGAGTCCCAATTAGGGCGAAACCGGTTTTGGGCTCCTCGGTTCTGGCTCAGAGAGGACCTAGCTAGCTTTGCAATTCTGGTGGGCCTGTTCCTGTTGGATCAGGATCAAGGTTGATTTGAATATTGCTGGATCCAATCTGAGGTGGCATAGTGGGTAAAAACCTTTGGCCTAGAATGCTGCACTGAGGAATTATTATTGGCTGAGATAAATGTAAACATCCCACCCATCACTTTTTTGTTTTACTGCAGTTGCTTATCTACTTCTGCATATTCTGTCTCTTCAATCAAGAGCTATAAGATTGGAGTTTTGCCAAGTGTGGCATTATGATCTTCTTAAGGAAACATAACACATTTCATGGTTACCATTAGGTGCATAGCAGCACCATGGCTACTGGAAGGAGTCACCATTTCCTCAGACAATCAAGAAGGAAACTTGACAGACTTTCACATTGTTTAGTCTTTGACAGGTACCCAGGCAAAGCAGGAGTTGCTAAATTACAGGTATCAGATGTCCCTGCAGCATATCTTCAAAGGGTGGTTGGCAGCTATGTGAAAGTGAAGATGAACAGCCTTGAGAATTTTATATTTGCCAGAAAGCACTAAAAGAGAGGTACGAACACTGAAGCCTAAGGATTTTACAGTGGGTGATCTAGGAGATGAGATGTGTAAAATGTTACATTTATTCAGGAACACTGTGCTGAATTAGTTCGTCAGTCTCATTTATGGAGAATTAACGGATAGTCTCCAAGGATATTGTGGAATTAATTCCAAAAATCTGAAAATTCGATTAGCAACTGACAAAAGTGTATCTAGCATTTTAATGTATTTTGGAACGGTAGGCTTTGGGTCATTCCGAGTCATAATTGATTTGTGTCTTCAAGCCTATTTCTAACCATCCAGATTTTTTCACTAATATACCCTAGACCACTGAGCCATTACATCAATGAAAACCTTAACATTTGTGATAAACGACCTACTATGGATCTTTTCCTGAATGTGGGTGTTTGACTCATTTATGATCATATGTTCCAAAAGAAGTATTTGTAAGGAAATCTCTTTTTTAGTTCACTTTTCTTAAGCACTTCCTCAGTTTGCATGGGAATTGTGGTACATTTCATGCTATGCTTCTTGTATCTTCTTTTATATGTAAAGGCATCACTCAACGTCAGATAATATTTTTTTTTGCATATTTAAGTGGAAATAAATGATTTACGAAGATTCATAGACTATTAGTATCATGACTGATTTTAGGGTAGTTTCCCACTCACAAATGCACACAAATCTACTTCTATCAAGGACAAGTGGAAGCATATTTTTTGTGCAGGAACACCTCAATAATTCATGGCGATAAGGGAGGATATTTTTCACGAAAAATAAATATTTCACCAATGGTGAAACATTTCCATATGAGGAACTATCCACTTGTTTATAACGCTTTCTTAGGACATACTTACGAAGAAGAATAGAAAGTAAAAACAGTGGTATTTGTTCAGGCGTAATCTTGGATTTCAATACGAATTCCAAATATGACAGAACGGTGGTCCCTATGGGGGTACTTTTCTGACTATTAATTTGCACCTTTGTGAATCAGACTCTCATGCAATCAATCAGTGAGAGTTGGTAAAGCACAACTACTCACCCGTGAGGGTCTCAAGGCGCTGGGAGGGAGGGGAGCAGCTCTGTTGAGTGCTGGGATCATCCGAAGAGCCAGGTCTTGAGGTCCTTCCTGAATGGGAGCAATGTGGGAGATTGCCAGAGGTGGGTGGGAAGGGTGTTCCAGGCTTTGGCTGTGAGGTAGGAGAAGGACTTTTCTCCCGTTCTGGTCTTCTTGATACAAGGGACAGTGGCCAGAGTGAGCTGGGCTAATCGGAGGTGTCTTTTGGGTGAGTGTAAGGAGAGGCTGCTGTTCAGGTATGCGGGTCCAGTTTTGTGAAAGGCCTTATATGAGTGGGTGAGGAGTTTGAAGGTTATTCTTCTTTCAACTGGAAGCTAGTGGAGATCACGGAGGTGTTGGGTGATGTGACTGCGACTGGGGATGTCGAGGATCAGTCTGGCTGCGGCGTTCTGGACAGTTCGAGTTTGCAAAGGAGTTTCTTGTTGGTTCCGGCTTACAGAGTGTTGCGGTAATCCAGTCTGCTGCTCATGAGTGCATGTGACTGTTTTTCTGGATTCGGTTGGGATCCATCTGAAAGTCTTTCAAAGCAGGGAGAGGGTGTTGAAGCAGATTGAGGATACAGCGTTGATATGGCGGTTCATTGTGAGCGATGAGTCTGGTATAATGCTGAGGTTTCGTGCGTGGTCCGTCGGGGTGGGGGGATTTCCGAGAGCGGAGAGCCACCAGGAGTTGTTCCATGTGGAGGGGGTAAAGACAAGGATGAGGACTTCTGTCTTTTCTGAGTTGAGCTTCAGGCAGCAGGTGGTGACGGCTTTCATCACTTCTTGGAATTTGTGTTTGGTGATGTTGGGTTCATTGGTGAGGGAGAGGTTCAGCTGGGTGTCGTCGGCATAAGAGACGATGTTTAGCCCATGGTATGTTGTGTATACGACGTAGACCTAATCAGGCGGTAATGGGCCTAGTAACAGTTTATAAGCTATGGCATGTACTGTGTGCATAGGTAACCATAAATGGCAAATATAATCAGCTTTGTACACGCGTTTCAGCCAGACCCAAAACTGTGTATTTCCTGTGAATATTCAGTCACCAATGTATAATTATAGTTAGGACTGGGTTTCAATAGGAAATGGATGTTTTGGTTTGCTAATAAATCTGGCAACAAATCTTCACTAAACTTTCCACAAAAAAGATTAAGGCGACTTAGCTCCTCCCAGCAAAAGTTCAGGGTGATCCGCCAAGCAGGGGCAGAGAAAAAGGAGGGATCCCAAAAAGTGTTTTCCCTATGCAATTTTCCATAGAAAAATTGAACAAGAATACAGCCAAAATGGCAGAATAGCCCCCTCCCATCCCCCATGGGCAGCCAACCTCCATGGTTGAGCAAAACCTGTGGGTATTAATGAATTAAAAAATTATATCAGGATGAAGGGAACTAGTGACAGATGTACGATGCCTTTTAGCGGTCGCAAACAGAAAATCAGGCCGTTTGCGGCCGCTAAAAAGGGTTGTGGTATACACAAACCCTATTCTTTTTTTATTCTGTAACCTATTACCAACTTGCAAACTAGGCTTTGAGAGTCACTATTAGGAAAGAGTGTGCCAAGGGAGTCCCTTCCTAATAGCGATTTGCACTGGTATGTACGGTTGTTTTGCGACTGCAAATGCGGACGCAAAACAATCGCAGCTACCACCTACTTCAAATATAAAAATATTTTCTAAGGGCAAGAAATGGTCCAAGGGGCAATTGCCTGCCCTTAAAAAATAAAAAAATTATTTTCTTCTTTTAAACGCATCCTATTTTCCTTTAAGGAAAACAGGCTGCATTTGAAAAAAAAAAGTTGCTTTATTTAAAAAACAAACACAGACATGGTGGTCCGCTGTCACAAGCAGGCTACCATCACTGTGTTCTTGTCCATTCCCAATGGGTCGCAAATTGCGACCTACCACATGAATATTGATGAGGCAGGTAATTTGCAACCTTATTGGGGATCGCAAAATCTGACACATTAGTACAGTTTTTTCCCAATCTGTGCACCGCGGCACCCCAGTGCGCCATCAAAACGTGTCAGGGCGCCACGAAAAGATGTTCACCAAGCACACAGTTCAGGAACCGCTGACTGATAGACAATAAGGGTAATACCAGAGGTGAAGGTCAGGATGCTGCACACATTCTGATACAGACTCTATATATGATTGTCAAGCCTCTAGAGACTAGAGGCTTGACAATCATATGTAGAGTCTGTATCAGAATGACGTCTGGAAGCTAATTTTTCATGATCTCGGTTGAAGTTGCACTTCGTTTCCTAATTTGAATACTAAAACCCCGGCTCTCAATCATATCCTGCAGTTGTTTTAGGTATCTGCCTTTTGGCTCTATCAAACTTAAATGAAGCTTAAAATGTGCACCTCTCCAATCGTTAATCAGGGCAATATGCTTCTTGTTTTACAGTTTCTGGAATGCTGCTTTCGCATTTCTGTATTACTAGAGAGTACCGTCCCACCCTTCCATTTAAAGCGCTTTGCAGCCTCCTCAGGGGAGTGGCATGGAGGAGGCATGAGGGCACAGACAGGAGGCGTGAAGGCACAGCCAGTAGGCATAAGGGCACAGTCAGGAGGCATGAGGGCACAGGCAGGAGGCATGAGGGCACAGGCAGGAGGCATGAAGGCACTGGCAGGAGGCACGAGGGCACAGACAAGAGATATAGGGACACAGTCAGGAGGCATGAGTGCACAGACAGGAGGCATGAGGGCAAATACAGGAGGCATGGAGACACAGGAGGCATGAGTGCACAGACAGGAGGCATTGGGGCAAAAACAGGAGGCATGGAGACACAGTCATGAGGCATGAGGGCACAGACAGGAGGTATGAGGGCACTGACAGGAGGTATGAGGGCAGACAGGAGTCATGAGGACCCAGTCAGGAGTCATGAGGCCACTGACAGGAGGCATGGGTGCACAGTTAGTAGTCATGAGGCCACAGGCTGGAGGCACAAGTGCACAGACAAGAGGCATGAGGGCACAGACAAGAGGCATGAGGACACGGATAGGATTTTTTGAGGGCACATACAGGAGGCATGAGGACACAGGCATAGGCGCACAGGCAGGAGGCATGAGGGCAAAGACAGGAGGCATGAGGGCACAGACAGGAGGCATGAGGACACTGGCATGGGAGCACAGTCAAGAGGCATGAGGGCAAAGACAGGAGGCATGAGGACATAGTCAGGTGGCATGAGGACAGTCAGGTGGCATGAGGGCACAAACAGGAGGCATGAGGGCACAGACAGGAGGCAGGCGGCATGAGGACACAGTCAGGAGGCATGAGGATATTGTCAGGAGGCATGAGGATGTTGTCAGGAGGCATGAGG
The DNA here is from genome assembly GCF_964263255.1 of Lissotriton vulgaris. Classification (NCBI taxonomy): domain Eukaryota; kingdom Metazoa; phylum Chordata; class Amphibia; order Caudata; family Salamandridae; genus Lissotriton; species Lissotriton vulgaris. Next base: position 1,737,321,608 of record NC_141691.1, read on the forward strand.
GCACAGAAAAGAGAGAAGGACACAGGCAGTAGGCAGGAACACACATGCAGTAGGCAGGAACACACAGACAGGAGGCAAAGATACACTGAAAATAGACAAAAACACACAAATAGGGCATGAGGGCACAGACAAGATGTAAGAACGCAGAGGCAAGAGTAAATGGGAGGTAAGAACACAGATTGAAGGCAAGAACACACAGGCAGGAGACATGAGGAATGCAGTATGGATGAGAACGCAAAGTCAAGTATTAGCAAGGGACAGACAGGAGACGTGCACAAAACACACTCATAAAGAAGACAGAAATCCCACGCATCTGCAGGGCCAGAACAGGCGGAAGAGCCTTCTCCTACATCACGGCCAAGACCTGGAATGAGCTCCCTATTGACATCAGACGTGCCCCCTCCCTGAACTTCTTCAAGAAGACCTGGCTCTTCAACTAAACAAAATTGCTACTCCCCCGCCCACCTCCAACGCCTTGAGACCCTCACGGGTGAGTAGGGCGCTTACAATTCCCCTGATTGATTGATGGATTGAGAGTTAAAAGGCAGCAAGCCAGACAAGGGTTTACCAGGTTCCATTAGACTGGAGGCAATGTGCAAAAAAGTAAAAACTATATGTCAGACGCAGACCTTTATCAATGCACCCAGGATCTGAAACAACATTCCTGTATCTATAAGGGCCTCACAAACCCTGCAAAGGAATGAACTAAAGACACTCTTTAAAGAGCACAACATCACAATGCAGTAACAGTTCACTTCTTTGAGAACCCTGTGTCCCTCCAGTTAGTCATTGACACTGCATGGAGCTCCGCAGTAAATAGGATTGGATTATTCTATGATTACAATACCTTCCTCTACTTCATCCCAATTATTTTCAGGGAGAAAAATGAAAGCACTTCTGAGGCAGGGCGTGTATCGCCCCTGCCTACCAAAGAAGTAGCATAATGGGGAGCCACAACCACTGGCCAATAGGGTAAGGGAGCCGCAGGTTGAAAGAGTTTGGGAATCACTGCATTAGTACATTCCGTTTTGTGAGTCGCAAATTGCGAGTCGCAAAAAATCACAATTTGTGACCCGCAAAACGGAATGCTTGTGTATATATTGCCCGTAGTCCTGGTCTTATGTAATGGCGACCGTAACACTTTTCTTCATTTTGTCGCTAGTTTAACAGATTTCTCAATGCTGTGGGAACACTAGAAATGGCTGACAGGACAAAATAGCCCTGGCGACTAATCAGATCACTCTATTTTTAAGACTTGGCTCAAGACGGCGCACATGCACTGTCTCGAACCGCATGCTGTATCTACTTGTGCGCTTACAGCAAGCCCATAAGCTTCCCATTTGCTGTTCCAACCTTGGCCCCGATTTTCGTTTTTCCATTTGTCAAGGGCATGCCTACATCATGCTTCTTCTGGTGTTTAGCCCTCCCTGAGAGCACTGCCCAACTTCCTTGAACCTAGGCAGCGGTCATTTATATACATTGTTTAGGGACTACTTTATCATTTTTCTGAATGGGGGAGGCGTCCCGCCACACATTAGGAGCGCTGTTGTTTTAATTAGCGCCAAACCGATGGCGGGGCATGAGGCAGGTAAATTGTGTGTCACCAGTGATGTATACAGTACTACTCACAATGGGAAACATTTGGTGTTTTAACAAGGAACCTTATTGGCAACTTTCATCGCTGACCAGGCTGAGGCGTGGACGACATTGTGGTAAGCTGAACAACTTCAGTAACTTTGCTGGTGCCTATGCTTGGAACGTCGTCACACTCCCAGTGCAAGTTTGGTGCTGTGCTGTGGGCGCACAGACTGCAGGGGACCACCTTGGAGTTCACTGTGGTGGTGTTGAAGGTTCTGCTGCACGCGTGGGTGTACTAAGCAAACATGGATGTATTGGCCATCATGTGGGTGTTCCTGGCCACTGCACAGCAGGTAAGCATCCCTGGAAGCTCACAGCAGCACCTGTGCCCTTCCTGCTGTGATGCCTCGAGAAGACAGGGCTGTGCCTTGACACATGTGGGTCTTCCTGTCGAAGGAACTACAGCAGTCCATGACTAGTAGCCAGATGTTGTGGCACTTTAGCTCTGCAGAGGGCATTGCACTTGTTCTTTGTGACTTCTGTTGCGTCTGTAGTGTGTTTAAATTAACCCATTAGAGTCTGCATTTTAGGCCCTCATGTTTTTGCTGTGTTAGTTTAGTATGTGGATGAAGCTCCCCTTTCCAAGCTACATGCATGCATGTGGAATGGATAACAAAAAATATGCACATATGTGAAAGATCATTTAAGGACTAAAACGCTGATGTTAATTAACTGGAAAGTCCTTATTATCTGTTTAAAATTACAGCTGAGTCACGGCAATTATAGTTCACGTGCCAACAGAGAATATAATGCCGATCTTTTCACTTTTACAAATGAATGTCTGGTCTGTCAGTCCATTTGCTGTAATTGTAGTAAATGAACATTACGATCCCTAAAATGAAATACTTTGCTAAAAAGACACACGGAACGAGATGGCAACCCGAGAGGGCCTCTCGGCTGCACTTTAAAGTTAATCTCTACTAGGGAATATTGTCTCTGGCACGGATGCCTTTTTAGGTTTTGCCTAGCCAATGCGTACGAAGTACGCATGCGCTAGGAAAAACTTAATGATATCTGTGTGTGGGGACTGGAACGTCCCCAGTCTCCCATTGGCTAGCTCCATAAATGGAGGCTAGCCATTGGGAGACGGCTCTGTCCGTCAATCCCGGACCAGATTCGGGGGCGTTCTTGAGAATTTTTGGCTTTTCGGTACGTCATGCGGCAGTGGGTGGGGTTTGTCGTCCAGGTTTGTTTTGGTCATTCTGCGGCCGTCCGCCGCCGGAGGAAGTCCAGGTGAGTGCTTGTTTTTGCTTCCCGCCGTCCATTCCCGCCCCCCCTTCCCCTGTCCGTGTGCTACAAAATCTTTCCGACCATTCTGCCTTCCCGCCGTCCATTCCCGCCCCCCCTCCCGCTGTCCGTGTGCTACAAAACCTTTCCGACCATTCCCGCCCCCCCTCCCTCCCTCCCGCTGTCCGTGTGCTACAAAACCTTTACGACCATTCTGCCTTCCCGCCGTCCATTCCCGCCCCCCCTCCCGCTGTCCGTGTGCTACAAAACCTTTCCGACCATTCTGTCGTTTCAAGTCGATTCCCTCGATCCAGCTGCTGCACATGAAATTGTCTCCTTTGCTGGCTATAAATGGCCATTAAACCTACTTTATCTGACGTTCTAGCTGTAAACATGCTGTGCAGTATCGTACTTTGCACCAGACTGCAAACTTGTGTGTGTGTGTGTCACTGATGAATTTGTTCTCTGTGACACCGACTTAGATGCTTGCAGAGATAGTCCTAGCGCCACTCATCCCTCCACGCTGGCACTCATCACAATGTCAAGAGAAGAGCCCTTAACGTGGTTGTAGGTGGTAGGCAGGAAATGAGAATGTAGGAGGGTCAAAGGGCTAGTAGAGGGTATGTGGGGGCCGGAGGCATCTCAATTCTGTGCCAACAATCAACACGCTCTACAATATCAAATGTATAGCCTGTGTTGCCACTCTTAACAAAAAGACGTAACGGAAATTAAGTCCGAAGTAGAACTTGTACGATTTCTCCTTTGTCAGCCCACGGTAGTAGCAGTGGCTTCACTTGGGGGGTGCGGACCGCACCGGGTGACACCAGCACATGGGGTGACACCAATACGCTGTGTTGTCTAATGTCCAACTTTGCAGCCTCGCCTCTGCCAGGTGTACCGAGGCTTTAACAGCGAGCAGCTGGACCACGTGTACCAGAATGCACCTGTGATATGTGAAGCTGTTGCTGCCTCAGAGGTCCTGGTGCTGGGCAACAGAGGAGGGAAGATAGACAGACGCAACGTGGACTCCTACTGAGCCTAGAGCAACGTGGGACGGGGCACAGGAGGACAGACAGACAGAGGGCCGACCTCTTACTGAATCTCCCCAGCATGGAGGAGAAGCCGGCCCGGCGGCCGGTAACGCCCCAGTGAAGCTCAGCAGGCAGCAGGCAGAGAGAGGGGGAAGACGGCGATCCGCAGAGGTCAAAACTCCTGCTGGCGCTAAGAGCAGCCGGGGTAGGGCAGGCGGGTGAAGCGCGGACAGACTGATGCAGTCAACTGAACTCCCTCGACGCACTGGAATTTACCGGAGCATCTGTGCCTAGTCGAGCTCCCTCTGCTGCTCCAGGAAGAGCAGGTGAGTGTCTGTTGTTACTGCTGAGGTGTGTAATGTTCTGCTGTGTGTCTGTGATCCTGTCTTGAACCCTACGCAGCCTCCTTTACTCCGTACAGTATCAGAAACACAAGGGTGTAATTATGGTAGTATGCTGACGTTTGTGAATAACCGGTTGCTACTGATGTCGGCAGCCTTGAGGTGCTTGGATGGTACATACATAGCAGAATCCAAGCAGGGTCCTGCATGAGGGCTGGCAGTAGTACAGTGCGAAGATGGGTGGGTGTGATGGAACATCAGATGCATTCACTACAATCTGCGTTTGCATCAATATTTTCTTAAGGTCGGTCCTGGCAGTGTGTGTTTTGAGTACTTGGGGAGAGGGGGCGTAATCTCCTAACGCATGTGACCCCGCCCTGGTTAATTTGTAAAGCAAAGTGTGTGGAGAGAAGATGGCCACGTGTGTCTCTTGGGCTGCTGCGTCCAGTTGGCAGAGGGGGTGGGGGAGATCCCCCTGCCTTCAACTCACGTTTAATGCCTCCTCAACACAACCAAGTGCGTCTAAAGAGGCGACAAGTGTGTGCATGCGGGTTAGATGCCCACTATTATATGCGGCGGTGCCAGTGAACCTTTTTAGCCTGTAGCATTTTCGCATTTAAATATTGACACAGTGAGATGTTAAAAGCGAAACTACAAGTCCCAACATGCAAAGTTCTGTTGACTAACATATCAGGATTGACGAAAGTTATCACACATGGACACTTTTTGACCGTGTTTCCTTCTGTCTTCCTTTGGGTCAATATAGTCCCTCTTTTCTCTAAAACTCATACATTTAAGGAATAAAAGCTCAAAGAGGGTGGAGAAGTCCGAATCGTTGAAACCTGGCTTTAGACACATGGAAGCAAACGACCCGAGAGGCAAGAAAATTAGGCAGGAAAGCTCTTACAGAAATGCTAAAATAAACATTTAGCAAATATTTTCCCAGTACTTATATACATACGCCATTAATGTACTTTCTCTGTATGCTTGAAGACAACCGCACACTGAGCCATTTCTTCTAAACTCTGTAAAATAAGTGTAACTTTCTGTGATTGAAACAAATAACGTTTGGTCTAATGGAATTATCCCTTTCCAAGTTCCGCAGCAGCCCAATTTTGGAGGAAAGATCTATATTACAAAAATGTATGCAGCGGGGTCAATGCGCCTCGAGTGAAGGAAACAGGAAATCCTCATGTGAGGCTGGGCTGCTGATTATTTTTCTGCAGCACGAATACTGTCGAGTTCTTCCGTGGCGCTTGCAATGTTAGTCAACTTAATTGAATTTGAAGTTTAACGAACTATAAAACTGGCCATACATACAGTTTGCTGCTCTTTAGAATTGTATTACGTAAAGCAAGTACCTTTGATCAGATATGCAAGAGTAGCATGTTTACGGAATTAATAACTTTTTGTTCGGGTGATATATTTTCATAACCTGACAATTTATATTTTACTTTGGAGGACATTGTGTGAACGTTCTATTTTTCTCTGGTGAAGGATTTTGTGCATTTTTAAAACTCAAATGAGGCCGAACAAATTATGATAATTCTCGCCTTTAGTACTCTTTAAAGGAAAACTTCGGCATAATAATCCAATCTGTGCATTTTAAGATAATACATCTTCAGCTGCTGTGTTTTTACCGGCGCCCGGTTGAATTTTTAGGTAAATTGACAAAAGGAATGTAACACCCATATCCTGTTGAAAAAGGCGCAATACATTAAGGAACCGGTTGCTACCAATTTTGCGTTCTTCACGCACCCTGCAGTATGTAAATATAAATTAATCACACCATTGTATTTGGGCCCCCTCCTGTCCCCATACGTTTTTTTACATTTGCAATGCAGTGGGTGTGCCCTCGACCACCTAGGGTATTTTCTTTATCAAGAAGTTGCCTCTTTCCTTTGTTGTGCCGAAATGGTTGTGTTTGGAGGTCCATTAGCTGGTAAAATGGGAGAGCGCTTCCGCCGGTTTGTACTTAGCATGAAACAGCCTTATCTTTGGGGCAAGCAAGATTGCATCATAGTCCTCCACAGGCCGACTTTAGCCTGGGTCCCATACCCCGGCCCTGATGGATTCTCAAAAGTTATAATATGCAGGAAAACATATAATGACATTTCCTAGGAGGAAGCAAATATTGGTTAGGCTCGTACACCTAAAAAAATTGAAAACATATGGTTAATCCCTATCTATCATATTTACCTAGATCAGGGTTCGGGAAGAACTTCAGACATGGGAACGCTCAGGTATGGGGACCAGATTCCGGGAAGGGAACGTCTACACGGGACACCACCTGGGACTGCTACTGGGACAGGACAGGGGGGCTCTGTGTGGGTGTGGGTGGGGGGCTCTGTGTGGGGGGGTTTCTGTGTGGCTGTGTGTGTGGGGGGCTCTGTGTGGCTGTGTGTGTAGGGGGGGCTCTGTGTGTGTGGGGGGGGCTCTCTGTGGGTGTTTGTGTGTGGCATTTGCGAGAGATTAAGCTATTGGCATTGTAAATGACAAAATGCCATTTATTTATGTTAAAAAAAAACATAAATAAAAATGTCAAGAGCAATGCCAATAGCTCTAACTTTAACAAAGGCAAAACCATTGCATTGTAAATGCTTGTTAGGGACTGTAAACAAGGACCGTCCTGTTCCACCCCTCCCCCTTACCTCCAGTCCCCCTTACCAACATTCCTGGGTCCTTTTTAATGAACTACATCAACCCAGGCTAAACACAGTATTCATGGTGGCACGCTGACTTCCATGTGATGCTGGGTCACATGATCTCATTTATAATGCACGCACCTCCCACTCATACACAATCAAATATTATATATAAAAAAGCCCCATGCCTGCTGTTTCGCATATAAACATGATACTAACACGCACCTGTGGTTAGACGTGTTACATGCTGTCACAAAGCAGAAGCAGGACCTTGATATTTCTAAACATCACACGAGTGCAATGATTTCCGGAGAACAAGCTGGTCAGAAACAAACTCCTTGAAACATTCTTGCAGCAGGAAACATTTGAATTAAAATAGAGCTTTGGGTTTATGCCGGGGTGGGCCAATCATGGGAAAATGAGGTTTAACACTCCATACTTAGTCCAGTCAGGTAATAAAAGCACGCTCTGATGCAGCCGCGGCCCGTGCAGTAAGAAGGGTGGCGCGATGAGGCTGGGAGGGGGTGATGAGAAGGGAAAATGAATTATTGACTTATTTTCCCGTGCCACCGCCTGTCCAAATCCTCCTAGCCGGCCCCACCACTCTTACCTGCACGGGCCGCGGCTGGTCTGATGAAATATTGAAAACAGATGATTGAGCAAGAATGGAAACCAGTTTTATTCTGCACATGCAACGTCACCCAGAGGTGCAAGACTTCAATCCATACATGGCAACATTTTAGAAGAAAAAAGTGGGAGATTTTAACAAAAATTATCAGGAGAGTGTACTTCTCTCATTGACTTCTATTGAGGCCTGAATCCAGTCTATTGTCATGTATTGGACTTGTAAGTGTGCTGCTGCAGGATTGGATATCAGAAAAGCAAACACACGTAATATACGGAGAAAACGCTGTGGCAGGCACAGAGGGTGAAAAAAATGTTGAGCACGGGTCTGCAGGAGCAGGTTCCTGGCAGTGCATACTCCGGGTCACACAAGACTAGCCCCTTTTCGACAGCAGCTCACAGAGGAATTTAGTTTCTTCTTGCAGGAATCGGGAGGCAGGAGAATAGCCTTGAAATCGGTAGCCTCCCGCCTGTATCAGGAACAGGGCCGGTCCTAGCCATGGGCGGTATGGGCAGCTGCCCAGGGCCTCGCACTCAGGGGGGCCCCGCCGCCGGCCCCGCAGTTGCGGGAATAATAAATAATCATGGGGAAAGGCGCTGCGCAGTGCGCACAGCACTCTCGTCACGCTCGCGCATGGGCCGGGCCGCAGGCAGTAACTAAGGCAGGGAAAGAGGGGGGAACTGAACACTATCTGCGCACGCACGCAAACCTGACCATGGCGCCTGCACGCACCCCACCACCTAGCTTAGTGGTGGTGGTGCCTTAGTGTGGTGGTGACGTGATGCCGGCCTTGCCATGATGCGGGTGACAGTGGGTCCCAGGGCCGTCAATCTGGTAGCGCGCGAAAGCGCTACCAATGACGGCCCTGGACATGTTTTTTTGGCCAGCCCCCGCTCAGTGTGATGCACTCAGCATGCGCACACGCGCCATACGTGAGGCAGCAGTCAGTCACTACCGTCTCGGATCGGGCCGTGTTGGCAGGGCTGCTGCAGGCAGGAGTCGGTCATCGCGTTGTTGAGTTCTGTACTTTAAGGCAAGAGACCTGCGTCACCTGCTTGCTTCAATCGTATATATTATACGTGTGTGTATAAATGTAATCTTCACTGGCACTGCTGATGTGTGTATACATCTCAATTAAAGTCTCCGATTATGCCTCATGGTATCTGTAAGCATTACACTGCCCCAAATGTCTCAATGTTCTAGTGTCCGTTTTAGTACAGTTTCCAATGTTTTTGTTTTTTCGGTTTCATTGTTCGTTTGTCCCTGTATCTTCCTTGCCCAGGGCCCCATGGACCTGTGACAATTTCATTGTCTCTGTGCCTGTGTTTCCCCAGTCTTTTTGTGATCTCCACGCCCCCTGTGTTTCCCCAGTCTTTTTGTGATCTCCACGCCCCTAGTGTTAGTGTTTCTCTGCACAAATGTTACGTATGTGCAGTTTAGAGATATCCTTTGCTTTATGCAGATGCTGTCACTCACCCAGTGTTGGTGGCCTGGTCAGGTGTAATTGACTATGTCCGGTGTCAGCATCTTCGCTTCCTTTCCTTGAGATCATTTCAAGATCCAAAGCTGTAGCCTCACTCTTCTCAAGCGAGCAATGAAAATACACTTTGTTTTTACACTCGTTTAAATAATGTGCTGCAAATCTATTTTTTCAGCACACTTCAGATCCTTTTCGAAGAGGTTTCTGTGCCTAATGACCTCTTTGGGAAAAGAAAAAGAAATCGTGAATCCTAAACTTTGCTTTTTCAGGAACTCGTCTGTAAGTACAGTGCACAAAACAGAGGATTTTTTTTAGATTCTCTTACTATTTTTCAGTACTTTAAAATCACAACTCTCCCGAAAGCTACTGTGAAATAAATCAAAAAGACTTTATAAACTAACACAGGGATTTATTGGCATCTATGGTAACAATCAATGGAGCAATAAAACAAAGTATGAAAAAACAACTTTTTTTATCTCTCTATTTTTAATTAAAACCTCTCAGGTGCAGAGTGTGCTGTGCTAAGTAGACACTGTGGGATTCAACAGCCCAGCTGTTCTGCGAATATCCTTTGTAAATCAGACTATATAGGCTGGTTTTGTTTTGTCAAATGAAATATCACTGTCAGCTCCTAAGTGGCCTAATCGATGCTACAACGTGTATGGCCTAAATCTGACTGTTGCCCAGGATGGTTGGTTGTCTCATGTCCTAAACCCCAGAAGTATGTAGAGTAGGTCATGATGTATAGATTAGCATGATATACCAACTGGGTGTTTCGAATGGTGTATCCTTTGCAGATGAAGTAGAGTAAGAGTTGACTGTGGAACATGATGAGTGCTAAGCAGGTGTCTCAAGGCCACTAATGTCATAAATACACCTCTTTGCTTGTAGCTTTAGGTGCGTGATGAAAAAGATGACAGTGTGTGCCACGTGATGCTTGAGTATGTTGGTGATTTGCCGTACATTCTCACCAATTAATTTGCGAAGTCACTGTCTGTGATGTCACTTAGAGGGGCCTCACATCTTCCCTTTCGCCCAGGGCCTCAGAAGGCCTAGGACCGGCACTGATCAGGAAGGTTGGCATGTATGCTATTCTGCCGTGGCATCTCGAGTCGTTCCCTTTATTTCTTCTTGAAGATGGGGTGGGGGACATAGGTATTGGAGTAGCGTGCTGTTAGGTGTCCACGGTACAACCTCTTAAGTGCAGTTCAACCCTTCCTTCCTCCTACATATGTAACTTGGAAAGAAGGAGAGCAGTCAATCAATGCCTATACCATGCTTGCTTAACTGCAACATCAGAAGTCCCAAAATGGTGATCTCGTAGGATAGAAGCACTTTCTTGGTACCTCTTGCCACGTCTGGTAAGTCGGTTGCCATACTATTGCAAGACTCGTGCAGCTCTGAATTTGGCAGCCGGGTTTGTTTAAGGCTAATGAACCTCTTCTGTGCTGCCTTCTTGTGCCCCAAGTTTAAATTCTAACCCTGTCTGGCCTGGCACCATTATCCTGACCCACTGCTGACTACACCCTCACCTTGTCGCCTACATGGATTCCATGTGTCTGTTTTTAGTTGATTCATTTGGGAATGATTATTGTTGGACCACTAGTTTTATTTTTCACGGGAATTCTGGATGTTAGCTCCGTATTTTCTGTTGTATTTAGTTATTTCAATACACTGAATCAATCTCCATTGATATCCGCGTGCAAAACACCTCGGGGCATGTTAGCAAGAACGTCGTTAAAATTATCGCCGTTTTAGTGGCAGGAAACTGCCGCTAAAATGGCGATAATGGGCTTGCTAATATGCGTTATAGAATTCCAACAGAAGCCCAGATTAGATGTCCTGCACATCTAACCTGGACTTCTATTGGAATTCTATAACGCATTTTAGCAAGCCCATTATCGCCGTTTTAGCTGCAGTTTCCTGCCGCTCAAACGGCAATAATTTTAACGAGGTTCTTGCTAATATGCCCCCTCATTTGTTTCGAGGTCTCTGCTTCTTGGCGCGATTCTCAGTCTCACACAAGTGGAGATTGAACGGTTTCCCAGGCAAGGGTTCAATCTCCAGTTTCAGATATTCCTCTGCTACTAATGGATTTGGGACATTGCTTTCTCAAAAGCATTAAAGTTTGATTTGGGTATTCTGTGAGAGCCCATGCCTCCCTTAAGTAGCTTTCATGTTATAATTCAGCATTATATCGGCGTGAGCGTTCTAATGCTGCTGGTGTTGCAATACAATGTGTCCACGGATGACATGTTGGTTGGATTTACATATTACTTGAGATAATTTCGGTACTGTAAAAGGACAGATGTTCACCTGTACATCCGTGTCTATGACGAGGTTTCAAATCTATAGAATGTGTGGTATGGCTAAAAGAAGAATTGGGCGTAGTTATTATCCATATTAACTGAACTTGTACTGCTGTGGAAGAAGTCAAGCACAAGCTGAAATACATTTTATTTAACCTACACAGACGCCAAAATCCGACGTGTTGGCAGGTATGTATTGTGCATAGGATGCTCAAAATTGTAGTGTGCAACTGGAGAAGATAGGGAATGGCCCGAGTAATATGCAAAGCCGTACTTTCGATGAGTTCTACGTGGAGACGAGTCATGCAGGTCAGGTTTGAACCTGAATGCGTCAGGAACAGTGTGTAGAAACATGCGACTAAAAAGCATGCATATTGACATAGCTCAGAGCTCGGCCATTGCGGAGACCTATTGGCTTTGCCTGTGCTTGTTTAAACTTGCAGACCTGAATACTACTGCAGGACCAACCACCCAGATATCTTCAGATTTACAACAAATCACAAAAAGCAGGTTTTCTGAATAAAGATCTAGTTTTCTGCCAAAATTGGGATGATTCTGACCCGCTTTTCTTTCCCTATTGTGGTGTAAAATCCTGCATAAAAATTGCATGGGAAAAAAGTGTTTTGAGACCTCTGCCATTATCTCAGACACCACTTTACTGATAAACCCGAAACTTTTCAGGAAGGAGCTGAGGTTGATGGACCTTTTCTTGGAAACCATTGTGAAGATTCATCAAAAGAAAGTTGGGTGAGTGGGTGAGTGGGCGCCCACAGGGCGTTGGGCACCCTTAGGAGTTTGGGTTGTAGACTAAGCCTGCGCCATGCATGGAGATGGACTTTTACTGTACATTACAAAACCCATCTATAGTCCCTGAACAAAATAGAGATTAAAGTGACATTACAGTTAGGGAATATAATATTATCTTACTTCACATTTCAAAAAACCTTAAAAATTCACAGAAAAGACCACATTTTAAAGGGACGTTGCATATAGGTGAAAATGTTAAAATAACAAAACCACTGAAATTCACCAACTTGTGCCCTAAATTAACTATAACTTGCACCCTCACCATGCACTGCTTGTACCTACACACATTACATCACTTATGACATGTGCAGTGACTGCGTTGATAACATCGCTAATGACATCTGAAATTACATCCTTGATATCATCGTGAATGGCGAGGGCAGGAGTTATAGTACTTTACAAAACTACAACTGGTGAATATGCATACACACACACACACACACACACACACAGTGACAGTTGCCACCGAGTAGTTATGGTTCAGCAGCACTTTCTTGAAAAGGCATTCTTCGATTTGCTTATTTTAAATGTGATCTGCGTAATTTAATAGGTTAACAATTTTGTATATATTTGTTCGACCTCACAAATTAATCCTGTCAATCACATATAAAAATTTTTGCTCAATGTGATTGGCTGGATTAGGGCTGATTTTAAATTTTTTTGGGTATCTCGGAATTCATGAGTTAACGCTGTCTCTGGAGTTCTGCACTGTCAAAAGAAACGCTTCGACAGCCATTGGACTGCCAATCTCAATCCCAATGGGGACCTACACTAGAACAGTGGTGAGGGATAGTAGACGATGGAAAATATAAGACACTCAGGAGATAAAAACATTGTTTTCGCCTTGTGACTCTCGAGTTTGGTACGACCCGTGAGCTCGCCAACAACCATTTTAAGTGCTAAATTCGACCACCATGCTGTCCCTGATTCTCAAGTCGAAGCAGACTCGTGAATTTCATATACAGTAAAAAAAAAAAAAAAAAAAGCACAAGCAAAGCTATATACCAAAATGAGTGTATGTCTTTCTTGGAAGGCACGAAATAGGTCACATGCTTGACTATAAGCAAGGCCCTGTGTCCAACCTCCACTACGCATTGACCCCCACAGGTTAGGTGTGACCGTGGCTGGGCAATGTCTCCTTTTTCATATGCGATAACTCGCTGATGTATGCAATACATTTTTTTCATTTTGATTATTTACTTCAAAAGCATATAGAAGCAAATGATTTAATGGTGTTGCCTTATTCATATTATGCTTTACCCCTTGGTCGGTTGTCCTCGACTCATCCATTGCTCTTTCACTCTGAATGCTATTACTTTCTTTAGAAAACAATGTCATCAGTACTGATATAAAAGGAATATTGGTGCCGCTAATATTAATTCCCATGCTCCTATGCCCTCCGTAATACTCATAGGCACCTGTTCCTATATTTCTAAATGTAGATCCCTTTTTGAACATAAATTGTTAGATTAAAAACGAATGTATCCAACAGAATATATTTTTCTTGGGCAGTATCTGCAGGCAGGTGAAAGCATGGCAGATTATGTGGAACTCACGTATAGAGCCCCACACAACAGAAAAGTCAGCCTCAATCGGTGGTGGGGGCTGCCTTCTCTTGAGAAGCATTTTTGTGGTTTGGGTAAGGAAACAGTAAGAGTTTCAGAAGACTGGAGCACACATCAAGCTCGACTGGCCAAAAGTCAGTCGTCTGTAAATCCTGTGCTCCCCCACCACCATCACCTCTGTGTTGCCAGTTCTCAATTGAAGCCAGTGACCTTCCATCCAGCCACACACCTTTTCCATACATGTCTTAAACTACTCAGCTGCTACCACCAGATTACCATACATTCAAAGGATGCTCTGGTGCTATCCATGTGGACCTAGACCAAAAGGCTACGTGATTAGTTGAGCTGGATAACTGGGCATAACTAAATGATAAAGAAACTGAGTTAATGATGAATAATCCGTGGTGAACCCCACATGGCAATTTGCTCACTATAGATATCAAAAGGGTAAAGGCAGACTTCTTGAGTTTTACCCAGAAGAAAGGGCCTAAACGAATGGTGTACGGCCCTCCACATTCAAATGGTGTGAATCGGATGCACTAAGCGTGAAACTGATACACTAAAAGCTTGTGGTCTATGGTGGTAGAGACACATTAGAAACCTCTGGGAAAAATCAAAGCACTAACACTGCCACCATCAAAAGACCTCTACAAGTGATCAGCACCGACACTAGTACTGATTCAGTGCCCCTATTTGTACAGCATCCCACCTGAAAGACATTCCAAAAGTCATTAGGTTCTGAGTTGGTTTGCAATATCGGATGCCAATAATTCATATATTACTGCAAGCAAAGAAAGTAGTCAGAAATATGCCAGAATTGTAGGGCCAGCTCTGTGTTTCTTCTTAAAGTGTGGCACTTACACTTCACCACCGCAGTACTGTCCACCATACCTGCTGCTACAATCCAGTACTGTCCACCATACCTGCTGCTACAATCCAGTACTGTCCACCATACCTGCTGCTACAATGCAGTACTGTCCACCATACCTGCTGCTACAATGCAGTACTGTCCACCATACCTGCTGCTACAATGCAGTACTGTCCACCATACCTGCTGCTACACTGCAGTACTGTCCACCATACCTGCTGCTACACTCATGTCCCTGCGAGGACTGTGAGCCTGCATAGCCGCGGCAGAGAGCCATGTCTCCTGCGAGTGGGGAGTCCACATGCATGCACCCCACATTGCCATGCAGCCGGTCACCTGCTGCGCGGATGTCGGCATGAGGCCAGACTGCCTGCATATCCATGTCCCCTTTCTCCACCTACGCTGATGCCTGTATGAGGTCCATGTCCTTACATCCCAGCATTTCTGAAGCACAACTTTGATGCACGTGTGCAGCTAGAAGGACACATCTCCAGCATTTACTGAAGTCATGCAAACCAGAAAATTGAATCAGGTATTGAAATGTTCACATAGCAAACAATAAAAGTCCAGAACGGTATTTGGATGTAGTGCCATGTTAATTGCTACTGTGTCCTTTGTTAAAAATTTGCACAGAAGAGTTATAGAATCACTAGCTACATAAGATGCCCATTCAGAAATAATGTCAATGCCATGAAACAGCTTACAGTTTATGAGCATATTACTCGAGTTGATTTACTCTTACAAAGCTCAAATTACCCTTATAGGCATCTTGGCGCCGTGGAACAGATTACTTGCAGATTACAAAACAGGAGAATTTCCTGTTGTGCAAGATGTGACAATAAACAGATTTAAACTTAAAAAGTAAATAGTGGCGATCCTAATAGAGAAAAGGGTTTTAGAGTTTTAGAGCTTTCCTCAAGGCAGCGTGGGAATGAATGTCAGAAAGGTGAATAGGAAGGTTTTCCATAGTTGGGGCCAAGCAGGTGAAGAGAATGACTTAATCGAGAGCAACAGTAGAGAACTGGATCAAAGGGTTCTTCCTAAGATGTGACTGATAAAGCATTCTTTTAAACATGATTTCTTGGTGTCTTTGTAAAATAATTCTATGCTTTATGTACAAGCAGTGGATATGGATTGTGGCTTCTGAGATATGTTAGATATTATCAACTTTACCAAGATGGGCTACTGGTCAGATTGCAAAGTTCTGAATCCTCTGCAGCTTAGCTAGAATGATATCAGGCAGGGAAGGCTGATATAAAGCATATTAAAGTTGTTAAAAATAAAACAAAACATATCACGAAATCTAAAGTCCTACTAGAACTTATGCAAAATAGCATGCAGCACAGCAAAAGAATCAAAGACAATTGTCATTTCAACTTATCAGAGAGTTCTTGATAGAACAATGTCAGTTGGAGTATAGTGCTAAAAGACATAACATTTTAGACCAGCATACATATGCTTTTTCTTAATACAAATGAATGGCGCTTAACTATGTGACAGAAACTTGTGACTTTCAGCAAGAACAGTATCTAAAAAACCATGTGGCAGGTTCTTCTTCCGGGGGAGGGTGCTGAAAGTCCTTAGGGAGATGATATAATTTATACAAAACTAGGCGCATTATTCTCCTGAAATTTAACTTCTACTTCCCAGATTCGAAAGCGAGGTGGTGCTTCTAGAAATGGAGAAATGTGAAAGTTTGAACATCTTGGCTTCTGGGCCTATTTGGACAGTGAAAATTAGCAAGCAGGTGGCTCAAGCTCTTGTCTTACCGAAGCTTGACTACGGCAGCGCTACCCACTGTGTCCTTCCCAAATACACCCTGGCTCCACTAAGGGCATCACTGAACACAGCGGCTAGACTAGTTACAGGCACCAAATGAAATGAGCATATATACCCAGGCCTAACATCTCTTAAATGGTTGCCCTATGAAGCACCAATTCAGTTAAAGATTGCGGTTCTGGAGCACAAGGCCCTTCATTTCAATACTCCCAGGTACCTTGTTCAAAAACTTGAGCTATCTTGTGGTGCAAGAGCCTCAAGAAGCACCAATACTTTCCTCTTGAAACCACTCATCCTTAGCAAAAAGAGAACTTGTCACAGAGCCTTCTCCGGCGCTGCCCCAAAGATATGGATCTCTCTTCCACTGGAAGTATGCAGAATCTCCTCAACAACGGCGTTCAAATTGGAAGCCAAAAGATTCCTAATGACTAAATTCTTACCCTAATTGGGCTAGGCTCATCTGCTCGAAGACACTGTTTCCTACGTCCATTTTACCATCATTTGTTACTGCTCCTCTTTACCGCATACCGTGACCCACTTCATTGCACATTTATACCTGTTTTTTGTATTACCTTCCATGGTGCAATTGTCCTGGAATCTCGGATTAATCCAGGTTTTCTTTTCTTTTTTTACCCCTACTTTATGAGAATTGTGTATTTATGTCCTTCCTTCCATCCTATGTAAAGCGGTCTGATATCCTTTGGGATCTTGTTCGCGCTATATAAAACTTCATAAATAAATAAATAAATAAATAGCAGTATGTGAATGTGATACAAACAGGGTTTAAGTTTTCAAAGCAATCATTCCTTGACGTAATGCATCCTTACAACTACCTGGGCATGACGTTTTTGTGGGAATAAAGGGAGGACTTTTCCATGAGTTTTAATGTTTAAAAGCTGTCAGAAATGACTGTATTAACCTGTGGTTTGAGGGAGAGATCCTTATCCAGTATATCCCCAGAGATTTAACCTTTACTGCTGGAGATTAAGAATCATCAAGATTCTATGGCCAGATGCAGTTTGCTGGCATGCTATGTTATTATCTACCATGTAATGTAATGTAATGTGTGTGTCTCGTAAAGCGCACTGCTACCCGGAGGCGTCCTGGCGCTATAGACCGCTGGGGAACCCGTCCTGGCTTTCCCTGTGAGATGTTCCCTCCTGGGTATCTCCAAGGTGAAACCAGGCATCCCCGGCGTTTGTGGGGGGCCGTTGTGGAGATGAGGCAAGCTAATGCCCAGAGTTGCCGAGTCTGATCCCTGGTTAGCGTAGGCACTGAGGCGAGAATTATCGAGTCCGCTGACCCTGGTCCACGACCCTGCCGTGTCGGGGATTGAACCCTGGTCCCGGGCCGTCCTCTGCTTCTGGGTCTGCCGCCTCCAACCAGTGAGCCCCACCACTCCACATGAATTTTTGGCTTGGCTTAATGTGTGTGACTGCAATCTCAAATTTACCTCACATACAAGTTCCAACAGATTGGAATTTTTGGATATATGGATTTTCCATGAAGAGGGCAGATTAAAGGTGGATCTTTTTGTGAAGCCAACTGCGAGAAACACTCTGCTTCATTTTCGAAGCTTCCACCCCAGAAATCAAAGACAGAGCATACCATTCTCTCAATTTCTATGTGTAAGAAGGAATTGTACGAACCTCAAAGATTTTGACATACAAGCAGTTGAAATGAAAAAGAAGTTCTTAGAAAGAGGCTACCCACACAGATTAGTGAGGGAATCGTACAAAAGAGCACGCTATTACGATAGGGATGTCCTCCTAAGAAGCAAACCAAAGGAGGATATTAACAAACTAGTATGTATTACACGACATTCGACAGTAGATGCTAAAATAAAACAAGTGATCAACTCGTCCTGGCACATCCTAAACAGTAATGGTACAGACAAATTGGAGAAACCTCTTTTTGCGCACAGACGCAACAAGAATATTAAAGATTACATTGTGCGCTCCAGAATGAAAAGTCCGACAGACCCTAAGAGTTTTGTACAGAAATCCTTAACTGGAGATCGCCCTCTAATTGGCACGTTCCCGTGCTCCAGTTGTAAGTCCTGTGCGAATATTCACAAAGGAGCATCTTTTACCCACAATGGCTATACAGCCACTGCTAAAAGCATGTCCAACTGCAAGACCTCTAATGCAGTATACTTTCTACAATGTCCATGCCCCCTCGGATATGTAGGCGAGACATCACGTGCCATTCAAACCAGATTGGCCGAACATCGTTCGGCAATCAGAACTAAAAAAGTAATGGCACCATTAGTGAAGCACTTCCTCGACCAAGGACATGGCCCAGATGACTTCACTTGGCGCATACTGGAAAAAATTAATGTGCCCGATGAAAAAGGAGGTGAGGCTATCCGAAAGAAACGCGAAGTGTTCTGGATTTTTTCCCTAAACACTTTTCGTGAAGGATTGAACTGCGATATCCCGTGGGAAAATGCAATAGTTTAAAGCAATGAATATATATTAGAGTCTCACGATAGAGAATGGCCGCCTTTTCAATGTAAATAATTATTTCCCCTTTCATAATTTGAAAGATTATATGTACCTCTCTTCATATAAGTATTTCCCATTAGAAAATGTTTATTCCATTGGAAAATCGACATAAGTTTTGTCAATAAAGGTATGAGAAAACGAAATCTTAGCTCAAATAGGAATTATTGTGAATATTAATGGGTCCATTCAAATCTTTTTCAAAAACAAGAATTGAGAGGCAATTTCTGCCATATTCACTACATCAGGCGGTGATTAATGCAAACCGAACCTGAGAAATAATATCGTTCATATAAGCAAATATACCTGTTTTCACACATGAGGGCGTTTTTGCGGATATAGAACTTAATCCATCAAGCCAGCGTAACCTTTCTATTTTCTTCAAAAATAAAAAAGAAAATTACGCTGTGAATATGATCCTTTCCTTTTTTCGGACTACAATGCCTTAACACTTGTGTGCAAATATCGCTTTGCACGGATGAAGTAGTCCGTTTTCCATAAATAATCACGCATGCCCCAAAGTCTTTCCATGCTTTCTAATACTTAAGTATCCGGTGAAATTAGGTTAATTAGCTTCACCTGCCAGTATATATCGAGGCGCGATCCACTCTGTGCTTCATTTTATCCCGGAAGCACGTTTAGATCAGAAGACCGCCTTCACATGCTACGACCAGAAACGCCGCCGGTAGGTAAACGCGATCGCGAAATAGAAGAGCTATTCCCGCTCGAAGTAAAACGAACCCTCACGGGCTTTATTTTTAACAATGTTCCAATTATTTTTGGGTTGTAGGTAATATCCAGATACCTACAACCGAGGTGTTTACTAATTCCTACGCTTCTGAAGCAAACCGTGAATACTTTAACTTACAAGGTATGCCAGCAAATATTCTATATTTATTTTCTCTACAAGGAAATGGCAATTTCTTGTTATAAAGGAACATTAAAATAAACCCTTGTTCCTTCGCAGTTGAATACAGATTCACCCATCGTTTTGTGATTTATGACAAGCAGCTAAATAGAATCTTCAGAAGCCCTCCAAACAACTGCTATTTAAGAACTTGATGTTAAAGAACTGTACTATTAGGTAAGATTCCCTCCCTAATCTGAGGGTACAGGATTTCACCTGATAAACACAGAAAAAATATTGATCTGTGATTCTTATATATGTTTCCAACACAGGTGCTATTTCCAAAATATGAAGCCCCTTCTCTAACTGGTCATATTCCGTGAAGGCGACACATTATTGCCTTAAATATCAGGTAAAATATTTATTTATATCAGGCAGGTGTTTAAACTGAGTAACATTTGAGCAGTGAGGTAGCCTACGATCATACATATATATATTTCTTTTTTCTTTAAATTTCCCCATAGTTTTATCCTATCCATCCTGCTTCAATTTAAAAAGTGGAATATACTTCATGATCAGCTTTGCATAGGAAACAATCATTGGTCATATTAGGTACGTCATCTTTATGGGGGCAAAAATCTTGTTGAATTCAGACATTCTTATAATTTTCAATGTTACTTAAACCTTTTCATTTTGATAATAAATTTTGCAGATTTCGCCAACTGAATCCCATAATCTTCCAAAGACCTGAATGATATAGATAAAAATTCGGTTCCTCATGCTGTTTCCATCTGTAAGTAACTAAGATAATATCATAATCTAGTCATAAATGAGATATATCGACAATAAATCAATAGTTTTATGAAACCTTTTCTGATCCAACAAAGTTTGTCTTATCATATAAATAACACTTCAAAAATAAAAACAATAGGGTTTCTAACTGTGAATCATATTCTCTTTACTTATCCTTTGCTACAACTATTGACCTACTTATCTCTGCTACCTTCCCTATAGTAATACAAAATAGAAAATGTTTCTTGTTATTATCGGGTCAGCTGAATAAAATGTATTTATATGTATCTCTAAGTTACCTTCAGTGATTAAGGCCTAACTCTCAATGTAATTTCCAAATAAGTAGTACTGTGGGTAAAGAAAATAACTGGGTACCTTCCCTAGAATAACACAAAATATAAAATGTTCATTGTTATTATCGGGCCAGCTGAATAAAATGTATTTATGTGTATCTCCAGTTTATCCTCAGTGAATAAGGCATAACTCTCATTGTATTATCCAAATAAGCAGTATTGCGGGTAAAGAAAATGACTGGATACATTACCATGGTTAACAGTGATATGTGTGACCTTATCTATGCGCAATATCAGCTGTGAATATATTTTGCATCTTCCGCCCCTTTTCAATGAATTTTTAGATCATTTACTAATACAAGATCAGTTTTTCTTTATTTTTTTGTTTACTATGCAAATGTAATCCAGCAATTCCATATCATGAGAGATGCTTGTCGACATTAATTTTGTGAGCTAGAGTAGAGGCTACTCTTGATCTTTGCTCTTATTCTCTGAGCTGCAAATTGCCTAAAAAAACAGGACAGGAGCTTCTTTATGTACAGTTTCCATGTTTTTATAACCAAAAGTATTTGCATTAAAATATAGAGTTGAATGTGAACCGTTGATATGCATATGATGTTAAAAATCTGTTTAAATATTATACTAAAATATGTTTTTATTTTTAGAAAGTTGTCCCTTGTCTTGAGAAAGGCGCTGGCCTCCGAAACGCGTCGACACACAACTTGATATACCACTCCCTCATTGTTTCATTGTTAAAAGGAACTGATTAAGTGTTTTTTACTGGGATTTATATTTCTGAAATATAATTTTAATGTGTCATTTGATATATGTATTCTTAAATTGTTTTATTTAATAATAAATTTGTTCAGCACAAATAACGTAATCTTTTGGAAACTGTCCTTCTTAAGTCTCTTGTTCCTGTTACCATTGTGTAGGCAATTTAAGACTTCCGCCTAGGCTGTTCTTTACATTGTGTATTTTTCCCTGACCTAGGGGTGCATGTTTCTATTCAGTAATACAGGGAACCCTTGTTTGATACAAGTTATTACCCACAGCTTGTCTGTGTAGGGTTGTTCTAATTCCTATAGATTTATTACTATCAGAGCCTCTTCTATAATTACTAGCTCAATTATATATTACATCTATCTCTTCTCTCACTCCAAAAAGAGCGTTCTTGTATTCACGACTCTCTTTTTCTTATTGCCTGTCCACTATTACATATAGATCTTTACTAACATAGAATCCAGAGATGGCACAAATTAAAACATTTGGCTTCTCTGATGAAGAATTTGCATTAATGGTAGGTATATCAAACACCTTTTCCAATGCAACAAACTCCTCGGCTGATACACAGAGAGGTCGTGACGATTATAACAAATTAATTGATCTAAAAAAGAAATTAAGAAGAATGGAAGCCCATGGAGAATTTATGTTGGCTTATCTAAAATCAGGCATAATCCCCATGGGTTTACGAGTAAGAAACATTCCAGGCTTATTTGTATATCACCGAGCATTTATAGAAAAATGGAGCATGATCGCGAGCCGATGCTCGCGAGATTTAATGATGCTCATAGTAGAAACGGCAAAAGAATTGACAACAGATATTAAAAAGGAAATAGAGACCCTAGAGGAAGCAATTAGACAACAAAGCAATACTGAGGATGCCCTCAAAAAACTAGAAGAAGCCAATAAAGAAATAGAATCCTTTGCTAGCTACTTAGAGAAACGTAAAAACGAGAAATTAATAAAAGAGAAAAGATTCTATTCATTAGAACTGGCATATCCATATTTAAAACAAGATTTTTATAAACAAAACCATTATATGGATACTAATAGAAATCAACAACAGAGGGTAAACAACTTTTCAGCCTCATCAGACTCTGGCGGGGAAGGAGATGATGCCTTCTATGAGTCTGATGGTAATTATAATTCGGCCCAGGCTAAACGGAATCAAGCCCAGACTCCTTTTTTAGGGAACCGCGGAGGGAACCGCGGCCGTCCACGAGTGAGGTTCCAACCACAAAACAGAGGAGGCTACAAACCCCAACATCATTAGCAACAAGATCCCCAGAACCAATATCAACAGGAGGAACCCCAATTTATCAGAGAGACGAGAAGCAGACAATATTGGAAAGCAGGAATGTAATTCCAATATTCAACCTGTCTTCTTCCAGTCTGAAGGAATCTAGTGTCAGCTTACTGTCAAAAGGACTCTCTTTTGTACCTCACTGTGGTACAAATGTCTATGAATTATACAGTGACATAATATCTTTCTTTCGTAAAATCCGCCTTAAAAAATATTTTCAAATTGTACCAACTGATTCACAGCCATCACAACCCACCACCCTTAGGCTACCATCTACCTTGAGTCCTTCTTTGGATCAGGTCGGACCAGAGGTAGCAGCCTTCGAACTAGTGGTTTTAAAAAAATTGGAAAAAACTATCCGTTTTATCCCAAAACCTCTATACAACATTGATAAATCTGAATATGATGCTCTTCATGAGCTTGCCTCAGATACATCTATCACAATTAAAAGCTGTGATAAAGGGGGCGGTATAGCAGTCATAGATTCCTCATCTTATGAGATCAACATGCTAAAAATGTTAGAAGACCAAACTTTCTATCGGTCAGAAAGATACAATCCAATGAACAAAGTTGTTAAAAACATATACTCAATGACTTCAGCAGCCTTAGACAATGGAGACATTAACAAAAAAAGAGTTTGATTTCTTAAACACTAATGCAGGTAAAACGGCCTGTATTTACGGTCTTCCAAAAATCCATAAAGATGAGATAAACCCCCCCTACAGACCTATTGTGTCTACCATAGGCACACCTACCGAGGCCCTCTCTAAATATGTTGACTCCTTTTTATGACCTTATATACCTAATGTTCCATCATACATAAAAGATACAAGTGCCATGATCAACAAAGTGGAAAACATCACTTTTGACCCTTCAAGAGACATACTTGTAACTTTAGACGTTGAGTCTCTTTATAGTAACATTCCTCTTAAAGAAGCAATACAAGCAGTAGAATGGTTTATTGATCTTTATGAAGTACCATGTCCTAAAACCTTCCTGCTACAATGTCTCCAGACGGTGCTTACAGAAAACATCTTTGAATTTGGACAAAAACTCTTTCGACAGATCAAAGGAGTTAGCATGGGGGCATCGGGGGCACCTTCGGTAGCAAATATTTATATGGCCGCTTTTGAAGCCCGCCATATTTACAACGAAATAGCACCCTTCTTCGAGTCTGTCTCCCATTGGTCCAGATACATTGACGATATCTTTTTCGTCTGGACCGATGGGAGACAGACCCTAAATGAATTTTTGGCTTGGCTTAATGTGTGTGACTGCAATCTCAAATTTACCTCACATACAAGTTCCAACAGATTGGAATTTTTGGATATATGGATTTTCCATGAAGAGGGCAGATTAAAGGTGGATCTTTTTGTGAAGCCAACTGCGAGAAACACTCTGCTTCATTTTCGAAGCTTCCACCCCAGAAATCAAAGACAGAGCATACCATTCTCTCAATTTCTACGTGTAAGAAGGAATTGTACGAACCTCAAAGATTTTGACATACAAGCAGTTGAAATGAAAAAGAAGTTCTTTGAAAGAGGCTACCCACACAGATTAGTGAGGGAATCGTACAAAAGAGCACGCTATTACGATAGGGATGTCCTCCTAAGAAGCAAACCAAAGGAGGATATTAACAAACTAGTATGTATTACACGACATTCGACAGTAGATGCTAAAATAAAACAAGTGATCAACTCGTCCTGGCACATCCTAAACAGTAATGGTACAGACAAATTGGAGAAACCTCTTTTTGCGCACAGACGCAACAAGAATATTAAAGATTACATTGTGCGCTCCAGAATGAAAAGTCCGACAGACCCTAAGAGTTTTGTACAGAAATCCTTAACTGGAGATCGCCCTCTAATTGGCACGTTCCCGTGCTCCAGTTGTAAGTCCTGTGCGAATATTCACAAAGGAGCATCTTTTACCCACAATGGCTATACAGCCACTGCTAAAAGCATGTCCAACTGCAAGACCTCTAATGCAGTATACTTTCTACAATGTCCATGCCCCCTCGGATATGTAGGCGAGACATCACGTGCCATTCAAACCAGATTGACCGAACATCGTTCGGCAATCAGAACTAAAAAAGTAATGGCACCATTAGTGAAGCACTTCCTCGACCAAGGACATGGCCCAGATGACTTCACTTGGCGCATACTGGAAAAAATTAATGTGCCCGATGAAAAAGGAGGTGAGGCTATCCGAAAGAAACGCGAAGTGTTCTGGATTTTTTCCCTAAACACTTTTCGTGAAGGATTGAACTGCGATATCCCGTGGGAAAATGCAATAGTTTAAAGCAATGAATATATATTAGAGTCTCACGATAGAGAATGGCCGACTTTTCAATGTAAATAATTATTTCCCCTTTCATAATTTGAAAGATTATATGTACCTCTCTTCATATAAGTATTTCCCATTAGAAAATGTTTATTCCATTGGAAAATCGACATAAGTTTTGTCAATAAAGGTATGAGAAAACGAAATCTTAGCTCAAATAGGAATTATTGTGAATATTAATGGGTCCATTCAAATCTTTTTCAAAAACAAGAATTGAGAGGCAATTTCTGCCATATTCACTACGTCAGGCGGTGATTAATGCAAACCGAACCTGAGAAATAATACCGTTCATATAAGCAAATATACCTGTTTTCACACATGAGGGCGTTTTTGCGGATATAGAACTTAATCCATCAAGCCAGCGTAACCTTTCTATTTTCTTCAAAAATAAAAAAGAAAATTACGCTGTGAATATGATCCTTTCCTTTTTTCGGACTACAATGCCTTCACACTTGTGTGCAAATATCGCTTTGCACGGATGAAGTAGTCCGTTTTCCATAAATAATCACGCATGCCCCAAAGTCTTTCCATGCTTTCTAATACTTAAGTATCCGGTGAAATTAGGTTAATTAGCTTCACCTGCCAGTATATATAGAGGCGCGATCCACTCTGTGCTTCATTTTATCCCGGAAGCACGTTTAGATCAGAAGACCGCCTTCACATGCTACGACCAGAAACGCCGCCGGTAGGTAAACGCGATCGCGAAATAGAAGAGCTATTCCCGCTCGAAGTAAAACGAACCCTCACGGGCTTTATTTTTAACAATGTTCCAATTATTTTTGGGTTGTAGGTAATATCCAGATACCTACAACCGAGGCGTTTACTAATTCCTACGCTTCTGAAGCAAACCGTGAATACTTTAACTTACAAGGTATGCCAGCAAATATTCTTTATTTATTTTCTCTACAAGGAAATGGCAATTTCTTGTTATAAAGGAACATTAAAATAAACCCTTGTTCCTTCGCAGTTGAATACAGATTCACCCATCGTTTTGTGATTTATGACAAGCAGCTAAATAGAATCTTCAGAAGCCCTCCAAACAACTGCTATTTAAGAACTTGATGTTAAAGAACTGTACTATTAGGTAAGATTCCCTCCCTAATCTGAGGGTACAGGATTTCACCTGATAAACACAGAAAAAATATTGATCTGTGATTCTTATATATGTTTCCAACACAGGTGCTATTTCCAAAATATGAAGCCCCTTCTGTAACTGGTCATATTCCGTGAAGGCGACACATTATCGCCTTAAATATCAGGTAAAATATTTATTTATATCAGGCAGGTGTTTAAACTGAGTAACATTTGAGCAGTGAGGTAGCCTACGATCATACATATATATATATTTCTTTTTTCTTTAAATTTCCCCATAGTTTTATCCTATCCATCCTGCTTCAATTTAAAAAGTGGAATATACTTCATGATCAGCTTTGCATAGGAAACAATCATTGGTCATATTAGGTACGTCATCTTTATGGGGGCAAAAATCTTGATGAATTCAGACATTCTTATAATTTTCAATGTTACTTAAACCTTTTCATTTTGATAATAAATTTTGCAGATTTCGCCAACTGAATCCCATAATCTTCCAAAGACCTGAATGATATAGATAAAAATTCGGTTCCTCATGCTGTTTCCATCTGTAAGTAACTAAGATAATATCATAATCTAGTCATAAATGCGATATATCGACAATAAATCAATAGTTTTATGAAACCTTTTCTGATCCAACAAAGTTTGTCTTATCATATAAATAACACTTCAAAAATAAAAACAATAGGGTTTCTAACTGTGAATCATATTCTCTTTACTTATCCTTTGCTACAACTATTGACCTACTTATCTCTGCTACCTTCCCTATAGTAATACAAAATAGAAAATGTTTCTTGTTATTATCGGGTCAGCTGAATAAAATGTATTTATATGTATCTCTAAGTTACCTTCAGTGATTAAGGCCTAACTCTCAATGTAATTTCCAAATAAGTAGTACTGTGGGTAAAGAAAATAACTGGGTACCTTCCCTAGAATAACACAAAATATAAAATGTTCATTGTTATTATCGGGCCAGCTGAATAAAATGTATTTATGTGTATCTCCAGTTTATCCTCAGTGAATAAGGCATAACTCTCATTGTATTATCCAAATAAGCAGTATTGCGGGTAAAGAAAATGACTGGATACATTACCATGGGTAACAGTGATATATGTGACCTTATCTATGCGCAATATCAGCTGTGAATATATTTTGCATCTTCCGCCCCTTTTCAATGAATTTTCAGATCATTTACTAATACAAGATCAGTTTTTCTTTATTTTTTTGTTTACTATGCAAATGTAATCCAGCAATTCCATATCATGAGAGATGCTTGTCGACATTAATTTTGTGAGCTAGAGTAGAGGCTACTCTTGATCTTTGCTCTTATTCTCTGAGCTGCAAATTGCCTAAAAAAACAGGACAGGAGCTTCTTTATGTACAGTTTCCATGTTTTTATAACCAAAAGTATTTGCATTAAAATATAGAGTTGAATGTGAACCGTTGATATGCATATGATGTTAAAAATCTGTTTAAATATTATACTAAAATATGTTTTTATTTTTAGAAAGTTGTCCCTTGTCTTGAGAAAGGCGCTGGCCGCCGAAACGCGTCGACACACAACTTGATATACCACTCCCTCATTGTTTCATTGTTAAAAGGAACTGATTAAGTGTTTTTTTACTGGGATTTATATTTCTGAAATATAATTTTAATGTGTCATTTGATATATGTATTCTTAAATTGTTTTATTTAATAATAAATTTGTTCAGCACAAATAACGTAATCTTTTGGAAACTGTCCTTCTTAAGTCTCTTGTTCCTGTTACCATTGTGTAGGCACTTTAAGACTTCCGCCTAGGCTGTTCTTTACATTGTGTTGAAACAATGAAGACATTTGAAGGTATCAATGACGGGCAAGTGTTCCCCGTTCCCGTACTGACGGACTAAGTCATTGTGGAAATGATTTCGGAATCTACATGACCCATTTCTTGAAGGAAGCATATCCTCCTATTCATATATAAATTGATTTATTGGAATTAAATCTGAGTCCTTCTCAAAGAGAAATATGAATATTCAAACACAATATATTTGAGCCCTGTTGAAGTTCAAAAGAGATATTTTTAAAGAAATGCGTTATGTACACTCATGAATTTCTTGTGAAGAAGTATATAAAAAAGGAAAAATACGAAATAAAAAGAAATATTTATAAACACTGCCTGACAAGTTATTTGGAAGTGAACACTTTTTCCTAGTACACCTTTTTATTTTTGAATATTACGTGTTGAAACAATGGTTTGGCGTACTGTGACAAACACTGCCAAGAGGTCCAACAGAATCAGGGCTGCTTTGTCTGTGCCTCAGCCAGGTTGGAAGCCAGGTTGCCATGAATTAAGGTAGTCAGTATCCCCCAAGTACTGAGCTAATAATTTAGCTATGATGCGTTCTGTTAATTTGCCGAGGGCAGGTAACAATGAGATAGGCCGGTATTTTCTTGCCATAGAGCAACCTGCATTGTCTTCTTTCAAAAGTGGAGTGATAGCACACACTTTCAACTCTTTTGGGGCCATTACTGAAGTGAGAGGTAGACCTACTATACTGGCAAGAGTAGAACAAAGTACTGGCACTCAAGAACAAAGAAAGGAAAATGAACAGAAACTATCTGGCTTGCCGGTGCTAGAATTAAAACTCCTTCTTCATGAGTAGTAACCACGAAGCTAGCACAGATACTCAGTGAAGCTTGAGCAGCAGGAGAAAATGTGAAGTACATTGTCTAGTTCGGGCAGCAATCGGTTTTCTAATATCACAGAGACCTCATGCTTGATCCTGTCAGTAGAAACTTGAAGAGTCCTAAAATCAATGGATATTTGGGAGGTTCATACTGACTTTTCGCTCCCAATATCAAGCACCTCTATAGTTTATACCAAACCACAGGCTATTGACTTTTCACAAACTGAATACATGTACTGCCTGAACCTGAGGTTCTGCTCCACACCCCTCCAAGAATAAGCCTGGATGTTTGAACTTTGCACCCACCTAGGCTTTGACCTGAGAGCCAAAGCCCAAAGAGACCGTACTTGGGAGCTCTCGGAAGCACTCGCAATGCTTGTCATAAGGGGAGCCAAGATGCCACTTGAGACATATAGGCCTCCGAGATCTGACCTGACAAAGTGCTACAACTACATCAAAGTGCCGCGAAGCAGCAATATCTCTTGTATAATCCCATTATCCTAAAAAATGGCCAATCCTCATAATGTACCCCCTCACCTCCAACTTCCCAAACAAGTTGTAATGCTAAAGCTCGGTCAGATTTCCTCAATAAACGCAGTGCCCCGTAAATGTCTGTTTGACACTGAAATGTCTGTTTTCAATGTTAAACTGGACAAGATGCCTCAGTGAGCTAAGAGTTTGCTGCACAGACCCCAACGTATCCTCCAGTTAGAGGGTTGAATCCTGGTCCTGCTAAGTCAGCCCTTCATCCTTCCAACACTGATAAAAAATACATTTTGTCAGGTAAAAGTAACACCAAAACTATATAAACAATAAGATATTGTTAGTACTTTTTTGTGGAACATGCCTGAGACCAATCTCAAAAGTAGTTCACATCAAGAACTTGTGATATTTTAGACAATAAAGACCTGCGGCTGTTTTATGTCAGTAACAACCGTTTCACGTTCTTTAGCCAGAGATAGGAAGTAACACCTGCAGCAATATGGCTTTAAATAAATCATTAGAACCTGTGTACTGACTGAACGTAAATACATAAAGTATTGAGTGGGTGTTAAATAATATATATGCATTGAAAGGAAATATAAAGTAATTCGTTTAAAATGAATTATTTGGGATTTTCCATACACATAATTATCAACATTTCGTTTACACCGATGAATACCACTCTCCTCATCGTACATGTAATTAATGACATTTTTTTCTTAAAATCTTACATTAAGAAAAGTGCTAAGCCCTCCATCCCACCACTCCGGGAATGACTAACATGGTTGCATCTATTGGTCGTATTCCATGCCCTTGAGCAGTATTTCTTTTCTGTACCTAGTTAGGAGATAGCGTCTACGTTAGCCCTCTAGCATTCAGAATACACTTCAATCATTTGTGTTTTATCATCTTTCATACAAGAACAGATCAAACGATTACTGGCATCTATTGTCCACTTGTAGCATCCACCCCCCCAGAAACACTTGCATCAGTAGGCGAAACACATACATCCGTTTTCAAATAATATTTTCTTTACATCAGTCTCTTGTTTGGGAAATGGTCTATTCCATTTTATTCTGCATTATTGCATAAAAATCCAAGTTACTGTCTATAGATCATAAAAGTAAATTAAATGTAAACTAACGAGTAAAATATATTTAATCACACATTGTTTACAAAAATAAATAGCAATCTGAAGGGCCACATGCTCCTCCTTCAATGTCAAGGTTTTATCGAGCTCATAGTGGCCATTCGCTTTCTGTGAACAGAAGACACATAGGAAGTGTATTACTTAAAACAGGTTAAGGGATTGATCATATTTACGAAAAGGCCACTGTTTTTGGTGTGGACTAAACTCCCTTTATTATATTTTGTGCAGATACAGTTGCCATTTTTTCCGTTAATAATTTAAAAAGTTTCCATAAATTTGAACATGACCATCTGGTGCTCATTTCTAATATCTTTGGTTAGTAATCACTAGAGAAACATACAAAAACACATACACGTTTATCAAATGCATGGATTTAACCATTTAACGTGAACTTTTAATGAAAGTTACTCAATTGTAGTGGAACCTCATGGATATACCTGCTTAATGTAAGACAAAGAAAAACTGTGACAATCCACGAAAGATAATAACAAATAGCCTTATTTAGAGGTGTGTGGGCGCCGGACAGTGGAGTGTGGTGCCTTTCGCCAGCGAAGATGCAATGCAAAGCAAGGGCATCGACTGCTCCTGAGGTCTTCCCTAGGTCCCCTAGGTCAGTTTTACTTTATTGATTTTCTGGACCCCTAGCAGATGCTGCAGGTGCTACCTGCAGCTCGTGTACAACGAGGGTTAACATTAAAAAGTAAAATATGTTTAACCACATATTTTTTTACAAAAATAAATACGAATCTGCAGGGCCACAAGCTACTCCTTCAATGTTAAAGTCAAAATTTGACCAAGCTCATATCGGCCATTTGCTTTCGGTGTACAGAAGACAAATAGGCAGAAGAGTATTATTTTTAACAGGTTAAAGGATTGATCATATTTAGGCAGAAGGCATTATTTGTGGTGCGGACTTAACTTCAGCTGTCGAGACTTAAAGGATTCCTTAAAACCAGATTAGATTAGCATTTAAAGCTGGGTTGAAAAGATCAGTTATCTCCCTTTGTTAACCTTTGTGCAGATAGAGTTGTCATTAGGTCTCGCGTGGCTCGGGTGCGCACATGCCACTGGAGCTCGCGAGATTTAATGACCTGGAGTAGCGAGGTTAAGCCCCGCCCCTCTTCTCCATTGGCTGGCCTCCTAAACGGTGGCCAGCTATTGGAGAAGAGGTCCCAGTGACGTTCTTCTTTGGATCTAAGCCCTGTCCTTTTCCGATTGGGGGGCGTGTTTTTGACTTTCTTTCTAGGCTGTAAACAACAGTCAAAAACACACCCCCAGTCTGAAAAAGACGGGGCATAGAGACAAATGGCGAGCGCTTGTTTTTTTACCATTTAATATTTCTTCCAAGCAGTTAATACAACATATCTAGACTTCCAGGCTACCGGCCGATCAACTTTACTGCTCCCATAATTAATCTGGTTCCTTCATTTGTCGACAAGCATTGAGCTACCGCGCAACAGCCCATTTGGTCCACCTGCCCCCGCTCAGCCAATTCAGAGGCCTGCGATGGCTCCCCGGGGGTCCCAGCGCGCGGATGCCTGGGTCGCGTGCAGTAAAGCGAGGCGCGAGCAGGGCTCTCGCGGATAGCTAGGCTTCATGTCTAGCGGTATTTATCGTCCCGCCGGGTTGCTTTGATTTTTTCTCCTCGTGCGCCGCACTTGCTCTGGGAATGCATAGTACTTTTTATCGGCCTCTCCACGCTGCCTGTTGGGATGTCGACATATGTCTCATAAACTCACCTGTAGAGAAAATACATCTACAGCAGCAGAGCAATTTATTTGACCTAATTCCCATAAATTTCCCTGGGGTTCAATCACCGGGCCGCAGCTCCGACAGCCCAGAGGATGAGAGATGTTGAGAAGCTATTCGCCTAATCAGACCTGTTGTGCTTTTTTTTAATTTCCTTTTTATTTCAACTCCTGACTTGTCTTCTGCTTCCCTTCCCTGCACTATAAGTGCAGCGCCTGACTTTGGTGCCCCTGCTCTCGCTATCTATTTCCCCGCGTGTTGCTCTTCCCCCACCACACCACTCTTGGGACGTGCAGTAGCCTTCCCCCGACACCACCTTCCACGGCCCGCCACTCAGCCCATGCAGTGATATTCCCCTGCTACCACCTCCCGGGGATGTCACCCTTAGACCGTGCTGTACCATTTCCCCGCTAACAACTCCTGGGGCATGCCAAATTTCGCTCCTCCCATGGGGGCGGGGGGCATTGCTGTTAACTTAAAAGTGATTCATAGAAACGCTGTATTTTATACTGCACTGACTTATTTCACTGGAGTTGCTGAGCTGGGGCTGTCTCTGGGTGCCCCAGAAGCCCCTCTACCTGTGCTGTGCTGGGCTTGCCTCCCACCCCTCCCCTTCCTCCTCCTCTCTCGGCTCTTTCTTTGTGCTTGGCCCGGGGGTGGGAGTGACTGACCCAGCAGTCTCTGGACCAGGGTAGCGGCATCCTCCTGCTAGGAGGCTTCCCTATCTAATACAAACACAATTTTGCACGCGTTTCTATCGAGACTTTCAGCTTTCTCATTTTTTGAAAGTTTTTTTTTAAGCCAGGACTGTTTCGTTAATGTTTATAAAATCTATCCCGTTGTTTTACTTATTTTGCCTTTCTCTGTACATTTTCACCACTTGTTATAAGGAATACTTTTTACTTTGTTTTTGCATGGCACTTTACATTGCAAGCTAGCGTAGTTTTTTTCACCCCCATTTTCCTGGTTTGGTCACACATACTTAAGGGTTTCTTTTATTTATTTTATTGGAGCCCAATAAACTACCCCAAAAAAGACACTTTTTAGGGAACTGGTATTGGAACTGTTGAGATAACGCGATGGCGTTGTGTGATTCACCACAGTCAGCCACCGACAGAGAACTTTTTCTGAAAATGACCAAACTGCCAAGGTCAGCTTTTTAAAGTCTTTAGTGATCCGAGTAACTAACTGGGCTGCACTGTGCCCCAAGTAAACACCAGTATTGATTACAGTAGATGGTGTGGGCCGAAAACGGGGAACATTGTCGGTCAACTATAGAACAGGGATACATATGGATAATTGTGTGTGTGAAAACCTTCTGTGGGCTTTAAAGCGATTCACACCATTTTGCTATAACTAGTAGGGAATATAATAAGCTTTCCCAGGATGTGTAAAGGCTTTCCCTTGGTATCACCCATTGTGCGATCCTGGTTAAATCAAGCCATAATCAGTTTGCTATTAAGTATAGTGTTAAAACACGGGCATGCCCTGTTTTAGGGTCCTGGGGGCGAGAGGGTGGGGGGTCCAAGACCATTTGCACATTTTCGTCCACTCAGCAGCCTACGGGGTTCATGCGCCGCCTGCGGAGATCTCTTTGTAAACTGTAGGTCAGTGTTTAGAATTCCAGAGGTTGTGAGTGACTCAGCAGTTATTCTGCATAGCGTAAGCTTTGCCCTTGGGTGTTGACGCATTACGAAAATTCAAACCTTTACCCTTGATAATACCTATGGGATACAACATTCTTGCTCCCACTGCCTTTTTATTTTTTGCTTGAAAAAAGGAGTGCAAATTAATTTCTTGACAATAATACGTTTTTCACTGCTCGCCGTAACAGAAACATGTTGTGCGAAGCGCTAACGCGCCGTAACAGCAAAATCTTGCTCGAAGCGCTACTTAAAGTAACTTATTTAAAGTTTTTATTATATATTAAATATGCATTGCAGCACGGGAAGGATTGTTTACATCCAAAAGAAGGTGATGAGATGATGGGCTTGGAACAGTGTGTATGCAGTAATGTAAGAGCCAAGCTCTCTGCTCCCCATTTTCTCTGGCCGCAGGTGAAGTGACTTTACTTCTATAATGCATTGGTTGCTTAATGAAAGCCCCGGATTGCAGCACTGTTTGTCTTGAATTGCTATACCATGTGTTGACCAATTACAAATGTGTTCAACTTTATCCAGTTAACATGCACTACGTTTCTGAACTATACACCTGGTTACCTAGAATCTCCCGAGCTTAAGTACCACGAGGGGTGTTTCATTATAGAGAACATAAAATTGAGTAGGCAAACAACTTTATTTCAGGCTAGAACGGGGGTTCACCAACGGGTTTTTGCTTTTTTGCTTTTTTAAACTTTCTCGAACATAATCACTCAGCACCAACACAGTATCACTCAAAAACACCAACACAGCATCACTCAAAAATACCACAGCATCACTGTGCACTACCACAGCATCACTCACTGCCACCACAGCATCACTCAGCGCCACCACAGCACCACTTAGGACCATCACAACATCACTCAGCACAACCACAGCTCATCACTCAGCACCATCACAACATCACTCAGGGGCACCACAACATCACTCAGCGCCACCACAACATCACTCAGCCCAACTACAGCAACACTCAGCACCACCACAGCGTCACTCAAGCATACAACAATATCGCTCAGGGCCACAAGAGCATCACTCAGCGCCACCACATCATCACTCAGGGCAAGCACAGGATCACTCACCTTCACCACGGCATCAGTCAGCACCACCACAGCGTCACTCAGCACCACCACAGCGTCACTCAGCACCACCACAGTGTCACTCAGCACTACCACAGCATCACTCAGCACCACCACATCATCACTCAGCACGACCACAGCATCACTCAAGGCCACCACAGAATCATTCACCTTCACCACAGCATCACTCAGCACCACCATAGCATCACTCAGGAACACAGCAGCATCACTCAGTACCACAACAGCATCACAAAGCACTACCACAGCATCACTCTGCAGCGCAAAAGCATCACAACAGCATCAGTCAGCACCACTACAGTGTCACTCATGGCCACTACACCATCACTCAAGGCCAGCACAGCAACACTCAACGCCACCACAGCATAACTCAGGGCCAGCACATCATCACTCAACAACACCACAGCATCACTCAGTGCTTCTTACACTTTTAAATTACAACTATCTATCACTCTCACTCTATCTATTGCCCTCACTATATCGATCTATTACCCTCTATCTATCCCCTCACTCTATCTATCGCCCTCACTCTATCTGTCCATCTATCTATCGCACTCACTCTATCTATCTGTCTATCTAACTAACGCCCTCATTCTATCTATCTATAGCCTTCACTCTATCTCTCTCACTCTATCTGTCGCCCTCCCTCTATCTATCCCCCTCCCTCTATCTATCTATCGCCCTCCCTCTATCTATCTATCGCTCTCCCTCTATCTATCTATCGCCCTCCCTCTATCTATCTATTGCCCTCCCTCTATCTATCTATTGCACTCACTCTATCTATCTATCGCATCACCACAGAATCACTCAGGGGCACCACGACATCACTCAGGGGCACCACAACATCACTCAGGGGCACCACAATATCACTATGCGCTACCACAGCATCACTGAACGCCACAGCATCACTCGTCGCCACCACAACATCAATCAGCGCCACCAAAGTATCAATCTGTGCAACCATTTAACAACAACTGGTTCAAATAAGTGTTCTCAATGTTTCAAGCTTTATTACAAATATCACAAAAAGATGTTAATATTTAACTTCTGTTCTTGGATTTTCGTCACAATAAAATACACTGAACATAATCTTCACAAAAGTTATTTACAAAAGTTAAAGCTATTGCCATTATAAATTACAATAACTTTTAGTTAGGTATTAATTATTAAGAAAAATTAAAAGCCATTGTTATTTGTAATATCAATACATCTAAGTCACGTAAATACAACACATATTACATTACAAATGCTATAGGTGTCACATTTGCAAAAGTTAAAACTATTGGCATTGTAAATGACAAAGCTATTAATTTCACTATTTTCTAAACCGACACATAAATAAAATATTTGTCATTTAAAAATACCCATAGCTCAAACTTTCCTAATGCGAGACCTATTGCATTGCAAATGCTTGTTTTTGTTTTTGTTTAGGATGTAAACCTTTCCATAGAATTTGAACCTGGCCAGCTGGTGCTCATTTCAAACATCTTTGGAAAGAAATCAAATACAAAATCACAGATATGTTTATCAAATGCATGGATTATGATCACGTAAAGTGAACTGTTAATGAATGTTATCCAATCCTAGAGGAACCTCGTGTAAATACCTGTTTAACGGAAGTCAATCAGAAATTGTGGCAAGCCAAGAAAGAAAATAACAAATGGCTTTATTTAGAGGTGTGCAGGAAGTAGGGATCCTTGAACATTCACCTCTCTGTACCCCAAACATATTCAGACGGCCAAAAAAGGTACTATACCTGATGGCAGAGTTTCGACTGGCTCTTCCGTTGAGAACACAAGAGCACATATGTGATGATGGAAATGGTGGGGTACCAGCAACCCAATATACAGTATCAGGTACATCACCATTTCTGATGTCACCACTTCTGTGTAAGACTATCAAGCTCAGACTGCTCCTAGGATGTCCAGCACATGATTGGAGAAAAGAACAGAAGGTAATATGGATATTGAAGTTGTACCCAGACTAAGAGGGTACATTTACATTACCTAAGTTTGTGAGAGTATTTCAACCTTACCAGTCAGAGCGTGGTCACCTTGCCAGCAGAGATATTTTCTATCAAGGTTGCTACTGCCATTCAAGCAGGAACTGACTCAAGGGATTAATCCCTGCTTACATGACTGAAAACCCAAATGCAGTGCACTGTACTCCGCCAATGTGGAGGAGGTGTTTATTCCACCGTCTCTGTGACCCAGCAACCAACTACATTGACATAAACCAGACCTAGTGTCACCTTGAAGAACTTGAGTGTGGGTTTGGTTAGCATGATCCGTGAGTGCATACAGTCACAGTGGTGCTTTACCTCGTGATGTACTGTAATGCAACCTTATAATAAAACTATGTTAAAAAAAATATATAAAAAACTAAATACTAACGATTCGCCGTACGACCAACCTCATGATAAAGTCCATTTATATAATGATAAGCTGGCAAAATGTTAGCGCTTGATCACCTGCCTATCTCTTTTGTGAAAGGAGAAGGGCTTCTTGAATTTCTGGAATCTCTTTGCCTAAATTGCAAGGTTCAAAGCTGAACCTATTTTCCACTGTTGCTGGGCTAGTGCTGCACCATCAAGTGGTGCACTTGGTTGTCAGTGTTATGAAGAAGAGTGCTGCTGTTCAGCTCATCCAGATCACGAATGGACAAGTGAACTAGTTGTTAAACAACAGATTACATTTGCATCACTGAAGGCTGGATTTCCCTTCAAGGGAGTAAAGAAATGGCTAAATACTTGTCTCACTGCTGCTTTTCAGAGCATTCACTGCCATGCAACTACTGTAATGTTTGTCATGAAGAAACAGCATACAGCTACCAACATCTTGGACAATTTTAACACTAAAGGGTACAAATGGCTTCAACCCTGAGGGCTCAGTATTGGAACTGTTGCCACTGTCGATGACTGTAATATTGTCAAAGCCATGGCTGATGTAGGATACTACAGGTCCTGTGCTTAGCACACAGCATAAACCTAATTGTACAGGTCTTTCACATATAAAAAGTAGTGAACAGCATACTGGTCACCTATCAAAGAATTCCAATTCATTTCAGTCATTCGTTCAAAGTCAGGAAGCAGCTGAGGATCATTTAGTGTGTTACTAAGGTATTTGTAAAAGCCCTCATACAGAAGATGCCAACACGGTGGAACCTAAGCTGAAACACTTCTTTAAGCAGTACTGGCATATCGATTATTATGTAATTCAAAGGACAGGGGATGCAACTGCCAAAGCCATGACGATAGAGATGGATAAATAGGGACTAGTGGAGTGCCTGATTCAAATACTACTCCCTTTTAAGATTATGACATGGGAAATCAACAAGGAGAAGAGCACAGTCAGCCAAGTGATCCTGTTGTTGCACCTGCTGCAGGAACATTTGCAAAAGTGGAATAAACATTGAGCAATATCAATGAAGAAGCAGTTGCTTTGGTCAACAGCTTAATCATTCATTTGAACACTATTCAAAGGCTGAAAAAAGTGATTGCATCCTCCCAAGAGTACATTTGTGCCACACTACTGAATCCAAGGTACAAAAAAGCGCTGGCCACTCTCATTCCTTTCTCAGAACTGGATGCCTCAATTAACTAGACTTGGATCATCAGGGAAGCAGGTGATCTAGAAGAAGGATGACTGTCACAGTAGAAGTGAAGTGTAACTTACAACCTCCCGAGAGGGTGGTGGTCCTGACTTTCAGTCTCTGCAGCAGCAACCAATACCACTGCCAGCTACTACTAAACCCACAGCAACAGCTTCAAGTTTACTGCCAACATCTGCAAAGTATTGGTTTCGAATGTCAGGATTTACAGAAAGTGAACAGGCATAGAACACAGGCACAGTAAGTGGCACTACGAATAACAATTGGGAAGATGGTGCTAGATTATCTTGATGACCCAGCAGAAGTTTACTTGAATCAAGAACCATTGAACTTTGGGCATAGGAAGAAGGAAGAGTGGCCAGGACCTAGCAGGCTGGCAATAAACTTTCTCGCATGTCCAGCATTGAGAGTCTTCTGGACGAGTGTGTTCAGTGCAGCAGGTGTAGCTCTCTCAGTCATAAGGACCAGTTTCTAAGCATGGGCGAATTTTGCGAATCTCGCGTTCGCGAATTTTGCGGATTTGCGAACTCGCAATCCGCAAAATCCGCGAATTCTCGCGAATTTGCGGATTTTTTTTTTTGTGTTTGCGCGGGTTTCTGCCAGTTCGCGAGGGTTTTGTACAATTTCGCAAACGCGCACTTACCTGTCGGGTCGCAAGTTTTGCGAACCTGTTGTTTCTACGTGTCCAGCCTGTTTGGGACACTCTTCTTCATCACTGCCACTCTCTGTCACCACTGCCACTCTCTGACTACTCATGCCACCCTCTGGCCCACCCATGCCACCCTCTGTTTCATCACAGCACCCTCTGGTTGTCCAGTCAGTGTACATTATTGTGGCAAAGCAAAGCACACCTTCCCTGCCTCAAGTGACCTGAATTAATTTGGGGCTGATTAATGTGTCACAGAATATTTTTTTAGCTGGCACCTGCTTCCTTAGTGCTTCCTGATTAGTGATCTTTTGCACTTGCTAAGTGCTTTCATTGTTGCAAAATTACTTACAACACCTGCCCTGCCCCAACTGACAATAATGAATTAGGGGCTGACTAATGGATTTGAACTTCCAGCCTGGCTCCTGCTTGTCTCCCTTAGCTGTAATTCAGGACCTTTGTGGCATATGTGTAACTATTCTGAGGTTCAGAGCAGGGTCACATAATAGTTGCAACTGGCAACTGAACTCTGGAGGGGCCCCTCAGGAAGCACTACAGGAAATGGCTACTAATGATGAGCCTGAACTTTTGAACCTGGTAAGTAGTTTCAGTTTTGCTAAGATCGTATTTCTGCAATTTAGCGCTTATTCGCGGGGCGCGAAGTTGTACTGGGAAGCCGCGAACTCACGCGAACAGTGCGAGCAAGCCATAAAATCCGCTGCTCGCCGATTTGCGGATTTTGCGGGAGATTCGCGAATCTCGCGGATTGCGAATTTACCGAAAATCCGCAAAATCCGCGAGCGAAACGGATTTTCCGCCCATGCTTACCAGTTTCTCTCCTCAAAACCTGGAGAGATTGACAATGATGAAAAAAAAAACTTTATACCATAAAAATTGCAATTCTCTTTGCATGATTGATTGCGTAGTGCGAGTCACAGTAGTGTTCTTGACCCACGAGGGGCAATGCCAGGCTCTGCTGCTGCCCGATCCAATATGGCAGTGCTGGGTGCATACTGAGTGGGCGTTGCAGTGGCAATCAATCATTCAAACATCTTCTTGTGGACCACAAGGCAAACCCCAATGTTGGCTCTTCTCCAGTCAGCACCCATTCAGAGCTCACCCAGCTCTTCCATGGTTTTTCTTTTACTTTATTATTATTTTTTTTTTTAAAACACAAACATAACATGATGTGTCGAGTTGAGGGAATAAATTAATGAATACACATATCTTAATCAGAAAGATAACAAAAGTTTAACCTACTAGACAATTTAGGATTTTACATCAATGGAGAAAGAATGAAAAAACATTAAAAAGAAGAGAAAAGGGAAAATAGTTTTAATGCGAGAGCCAATGCTCGATGGGGGCCCAGATCTTAGATGCCTCTTGGTGCCTCCTTCTCCCCCTCAGCAGATACACTGAAGATTCCAAATTATACCAGGCCAACATCCTAGCTTTCCAGTGATCAAAGGTAGGAGCCTCCAGACTTAGCTACTGTGAAGTTATACGTAACCGAATCATTGCCATTGCAATAAACAGAAATGCTCGGACAAATCTTGTTCTTTCGATAACTCCTGAGTATTCATAACCCATTATAATCAACTCCGGAGAAATGTTAACCAGGATTTTAAGCACCTGATTGATGAAAACCTCAATGTCGTTCAGAAAAAAACTCAAATTAGGACATGAATGGAACATTTGAATAGCATCAGCTGCAAAAAAATTACATCTAGAACAGGAATCCCCCTTAACACCCCCCCAGCTAGCAATCTTAGCCGAGGTGTGATATAGGTTGAACATAGCCATGCACAAAGCACCCGAAACTAAAACATAGCTGGCTAGTTCAAGCGGCTGTTTCAAGTCCAGTATTGGAATTCCAAATTTCTCCGCCCACTTAACCTTGTGAATATCCAGATCGTCAGGAAGACATGACAGGAGATATTGATAAATAGCACCTATTCTGGCTCTTTTCTTGATCAATTCAACTAAAGTGATCTAATCATACAAGCTATGATTACTACAGTAATTTCTATCCAAGAAGCTCTTAACCTGCAGATATTTTAAAAAATCATTGAAGTGCAAATGAAACTTATCCTTTAGGAAGGAGAAAGAAGCCAGCTGACCATCATGACCCAGATCACCGATGTCTTATAAGCCTGCAGAGTACCATTTAAATGTTACACTGTCCTGAAATATCGGTGTTAACACACCCACAGCACTTAGCGGAGTATAAAAATGAATCTTCGGAATTGCCATACGGAGACGAATTTTCTGCCAGATAGAGAACAGAGCCCAACTAACCTTAAATTTCGTTTTTTTCATAAATAACTTGGCTCTAACACACGGGTTAATACACCCTTAGCAGCATCCCAAAGGGCTGGATAGCAAATAGATGTACTAATACAGAAGGGAATATCTACCCTATCGCCCATCAACGGCGAGCCAAAATGTTGTAGCATGGCAGCTTAATAGTAATATAAAAGATTAGGATTGGCCCAAGCCACCCCTCTCCCTAGGGAGACAGGTCCATTTTGCAACTCTTCTAACCCGGCGATAGCCCCATTGAAACCGCTGACAAATTCTCTCTGCCCTAACTAATGTTGTCTGTGGGATCAAAAGAGGAATTGACCTAAAAAAATATAAAAATTTTGGGAGGATTAACATTTTCAGAACATTGCAGCGCCCAAAAAGAGACAAATGAAGATGGTCTAGCCTCTGGAGCTTAATATGAAGAGAGTCAATAGCAGGAAGATAATTTAAGTCCGGAATCTTCTCGACCACGGGAGAAATTTGAACCCCAACATAGGTAGCTTGAGTTGCAATAGATACCTGCGAGGAAGGCATACCTGATGACTGAATAACTTGAGTTTTTGCAATATTAAGCTTATATCCAGACATAGCCCAGAACTGAAAGGCCAGAGTCTCTAAAGCCTGAAAGGTGGGCCCGACATCATTGGTTAGAACAACAATATCATCGGCATACGCCAATGCCTTATATTCTACCCCATGAACCCTAACTGGTGAAATATCCTGACACGCTTCAATCATACTGAGGAAAGGCTCAATAAACAGGGCAAATAGCAGGGGCGAGCAGGGGCAACCTTGTCTGGTTCCCCTGCTGATGGTAAAGCACCCTGACTCTTGCCCTGAGATGCGGATTGTCACAACTGGAGAGATATAAAGCGCCTTGAGAGCTGAATAAACTTGGAACAAAACCCTTTCCAGCTCAGCACGGCCCACAGGAACCCCCAGGAGACCCTGTCAAATGCTTTCTCGGCGTCTAACAGGATCACCCCGAGGAGGGAACCCGTGGCCTGCGCCCAATCCAGAAGAGCTATTACGCGCCGGACATGGTCAGATGTATCCCTGCCAGGAATGAACCCATAAGCATTGATGGATAGAATAATGTTGCAGCAGCATCTGGATGATCTGATGAATATCGAGACCGATTCTGATATCGACTAGTGCTTGCCTACATGAGGCAAAAGGAGCGTCTGAGGTTCCGTGACAATTATAAGTGGTGTTTTCGACTCGCTTTAATATGGACGAGTTTGGTACCTATGAACCGCAAATGACGAGTTTAGTGGGTGTACGCGTTTTCGCTACGCTAATCTGAACCGTTTATCTTATTCGTGGGTTTCTTCATCTGAACCCACGGGTTCCATTTTAGATACCGCATCCATTTTGTTTCTTGCCCTCAAGTAGCCAGCGAACGGACACTGTCCGCTTCGTGACCCTGGGATTCCCAAACTCTTGCGGAAGACACGTGTTCCTTTGAGGGTGTCTTTATGACGAGGGGGATGACACTGCAAAGGCAGATGGCCCCGCTCGAGGCTCATCTTGCCGTGCCGGTCTATTGTTTCAGCCGTGCATACATTAGGCATGTCTCCTTTGATCCTTCAATCGTGTTTCCGATATCACCCCCCTACACTCTTTTCAATCTGTTGTTTATCTTTGTCTTCCTTTGCACCTGTTTTCTGACTCTTCCTTAATTCGTTTACAGCCGGAATGGAATGTACTAATGGTAGGATGATGTACTTTTACAGTTGGGAACCGATGATGCTACTGTAATTATGTTCCGGGATCCTGAATACATGAAAGCGACCCTTTTGACTACTACTGTGGGAACTGAGTCGTAACCTTTTGTTTGCCATATTGTTCTATGACGAAAAACTGTATAAAAGGAGCGATCCACAGATGCAATTTGAAGCAGTCTCCCAGAACCTACATGCGTTGTACTTCTTGTGACTTCTGTGTTCCCTGCAGTAAATAAACCTTGATCTTTGACGCCGAAGGAAGTGTCCCGTGTCTCTGTCATTTGTACGCCGGAACAGGTAACCCACGAAGGTTTCAGGTGTTGTCCCCTGGCACCGCTGGGCCTTAGAATAGCCCAGTCCTTCAAGGGGCGAGCAGGGGCAACCTTGTCTGGTTCCCCTGCTGATGGTAAAGCACCCTGACTCTTGCCCTGAGATGCGGATTGTCACAACTGGAGAGATATAAAGCGCCTTGAGAGCTGAATAAACTTGGAACAAAACCCTTTCCAGCTCAGCACGGCCCACAGGAACCACCAGGAGACCCTGTCAAATGCTTTCTCGGCGTCTAACAGGATCACCCCGAGGAGGGAACCCGTGGCCTGCGCCCAATCCAGAAGAGCTATTACGCGCCGGACATGGTCAGATGTATCCCTGCCAGGAATGAACCCATGTTGTCATACTGAGACCAAAGGAACTATGAAGCGCGCTAATCTAAAAGCAAGGATCCTGGAGTAAATGTTACTATTGGTGTTAATAAGTGATATTGGCCGATATGAAGAGGGATTCAGCTCATCTTTACCTTTCTTTTTAAATAAAACAACCGTGGTCTGCCTCCAAGAGTCAGGAATAACACCAGCCTGTGCAGACCTACATACAGCAAGCAAATCCTGTCTCATCACTGCCGAGAAGGTCTTATAAAATTCTAAGTGAATGAGATCAGGACCAGCGGCCTTTCCGTTAGCCAAGGATTGAATTGCATCTTCCGCCTCTTCCCAAGTAATGGGTGCAGAAAGAACCTCATTTTGTTCCAATGTTATCCTCGATGTATCTATAGCCTGCAGGAAATCATCCACACCATCCTGAATCTGAATGACATTGGACTCCTCGGT
Organism: Lissotriton vulgaris; assembly: GCF_964263255.1. NCBI lineage: Eukaryota > Metazoa > Chordata > Amphibia > Caudata > Salamandridae > Lissotriton > Lissotriton vulgaris. Next base: position 1,737,366,078 of record NC_141691.1, read on the forward strand.
ATAGAGACTAGCGTAAAATTTCAAATAGACATCCATTACACCCGATGGGGTCTCCTGAATACAGCCCTGCTGATTCATAACACAGACAATACGGTTTGCCACATACTTTTGCTGAAGTCTCTTGGCTAAGACCCTACCCGAATTTTCACCAAATTCATACATCATAGTTCGAAATTGGGCGTATTTAGCCGCCAAGTCTCGGCAGAAAAACTCCAGCAATTTAGATTTTAATATGGCAACCGCCTTCTGGCTCTGGGAGATCTCACGACCTAACCGAATGTTGGTACTGAGTTCCAGCTCTGCCAAGCGTAGCTCCTCTAACCGGCTTTTAATCTGCACCTGTGTGATCTTTAAGTGATGGGCAGCAAAGCTTTTCGTTTCTCTGCGCAGCACAGCCATAAATGGGTCCCAGACTACACAGTCCGAGGCAGTCCCCCTGTTAATATCCATGAACTCTGAGATCCAGCGCCCCATGTGGTCCTGATATAGTTGATCTACAAGAAGCTTCCTCTCAAATGTCCAAGACCTAGGTTGTTTAATAGGGCGAACCCAGGGAAACTCTACCACTAAAGCATTATGATCTGATAAGATCCTTGGCACCACCTCTATATTTGCCATCCCCACATACTGATCAGACAAAAAAAAGATAATCGAGACGAACCATTTTGTTATGCGGGATAGAATAAAATGTATACCCGTCCTTATCTTGATAATGGTAGTACCAAAGGTCTATCAGACCATGTTCAACAAATAAAGTTTGAAGAGCCTTGAACACACGGGGTTTCCTACCTACATAATTGCGATCAGTTATCAGATTGAATTGACTAGCTAAGTTAATATTAAAATCCCCACAGAACATCATTGGGTGTGGCCATACTACTAGTTTGATGTTAATATTTCTAAGGACCTCAGGATCATCCAGGTTAGGGCAGTAAATTGAACAAACCGATAGGGGGCGGTTATTTATCATTTTCTCAACAATCACCCACCTGCCGAGTTGTCCTCCTTAACTCTCTTAAGACAACTAACCCCCTTCTTCAGCAGAATAGCCACACCGTTGATCATCGAGGTCTGACGAAAACAAGTCACTAATTCGTAACCGGGGAGTCTTAAGAGCCTGCTATTACTCCATGGAATGTCAGTCTCCTGAAGACACAGTATATCAACTCGCAACAATTGCAAAATCTTATAAAACATCCGCCGTTTTTTCCCATCATTTAGTCCACAAATATTCCATGAACATAGACGCAATCTATTCTGCCCCATACAGAAACAGATTTATGTCGCCCTTTCCCTGATCCAAAATCACAATAAACATAATAATCGTCCTAGTAATCCTAAATATAGCAAAACAAGTTCTGCACACAATAGCACCCATTACCCTCGCTCGACCACCCAGCTGAAACAACAAACCAGCCCCAAAACACCCCCACCACCAAACCCTCACCCCAGCCAGAGCCCACCCCTGCCCCCACACAACCCCTTACCCCCCTTGTAGAGCAACAGGACCGTAGTCCTTGTGATGGTTTGGGCTTGTGACCACCCCCATTCCGCTGCATCCTAGACCCCCCTGCTAACAAAATTGAGAGGCTGACCCTGATCCCTAGACCAGACCAGAAACCGAAAACTGAGAGGAAAGACAATATGATCAGATCAGCCTATTCTACTACAACCCATCTATAAGTGCCCCTCCCCACAATAGCCAGACATATAGAGCAATTCTAATTAAATAGAATCCAGAAACTCCTTTGCCTGTATCTCCAAGAGAAAATACTTTGTTTGAGCTTTAAAAATTACTTTCAGCTTGGATGGGAAAAGTAAAAAAGCCTGAGCATCCTTGGCCTGAAACAAGGTTATTAACTGACGAAGCTGCCACCTTCGTTCCACTGTTGCTGGACAAAAATCATGGCAGACAAAAAATTGACAACCCTTCCCCAACCTCCTCTTATCTGGTCTAGCAAGATCAAAGATTTTCTCTCGGGCCATAAAGTTATTGAAGCAAATCAAAATAGCTTGCGGAAGAGTAGCAGTTGTGCCGGAGGGTCCAGGAGACTGCCTTTTCTTAAACGGAAACCGATGCGCCCGCTGTATTTCCAAACGCCAGTCCCACTGCGTGACCTCTGGAAAAGCCTCAGTGAATAGTTCTACTACAAACTGCCTGACATCCTCACCTTCTTTGCTTTCATAAATTCCTAAAAAATCTCAAGTTATTTCTTCTGGCCCTATTTTCCAAATCAGTCAACTTCCAGAGCATGTCCTCCCGCTGCTCATTGATCACATTCGCCAATCCCTTCTGAGCCGCTACTGCATCTTTCAAAACAGAGATTCGTTCCTCAGCCTCTCCAATCCTAGAATCAATGTCAGAGCAAGTTTTCGCAACCCTGCAAATTGAGTTTTGTATTCTGCGACAAGCCCCTTGCATACGGACATTCTCCTGTTGTGCCTCCTCCCGATGTGCGATAATCGTTCCTCCAGGGGTTCCACTACAGGGTCTGTAAGAATGGCAGAGTTATCAACATTCCTTGGGGTAATCTGGCCAGGAATTACTGAGATAGAACCTGAGTCGCTCCTCTCTGTTAGCTGGGGGGGAGCTTTAGATTTAGTAATCTTACGGACAGTACTAGCACCCCCAGATGCTGTCTCATCCTTAGATGCGGATTTTAACAAGAGGGGGGAGAGAGAGAGTCAGTGGATTCAGTCTCCCTAAATGTATGAATAAACAAAGTAGAATCCACTCAAAGTGATAGTGATCCCTAAAGTGATGGGGAACACACAGTGTTGTTTAAATGCCCCTCACACACCAACAGGCCCCTTGGTGTCATGCTTCATCATCGGGGCCTTCGCACCCCTCTACGGGATGCGGCGTGCTACGAACCGCGGATACGCAGGAGCACTTAGAAGTGAACTATGTGTGGGGGTGTGTGTATATAACCAAGGTGTGAGTGAGGTGAGGTGAAAAAAGTGAAAAGTTAAAAAATACCTGGCACGTGGGAGGAAAAAATATTTTTAATTTAATCCCCGGCTGGTATTGTTAAAAGAAGTTCAGGGCGTGGTTAAGTAGATACGAGTTAAGGTATCAAAAACCCCTATTTAAAGTGTCAACATGTTTCGGAGGTCACAGCCTCCTTCTTCAGGACAAGGGTTATGCACTTACCCTCCCCTTACTCACATGCAGAATGTAAAAGTGTATTTAAAAATTGATTACCACAATGTGTAATATTCCTAACAATGTTTTAGTGTTAGTGAATGCAGTTGCGCCCAATTGGCGATAGAACCTGCGGAGAGAAATGCATAGATAAATACATGGGTCTGTAACAGACAGATCAGTGGAGAAGAAAAAACCTTCTCTGAATACCACCAGGTCAAACCAAAATTAATGGGACCCTGTGAAGAAAATAAAAAGACACAAATGGACATAACACAATACTGACATACATATATACAAAACACAGAATTACTCTCTGCTCAGATGGAAAGAGAGCAAACAATAAGATAGAAAAGTCTTACTTAGAGTTCTCAACTATAAGACCTCATGAGCCTAAGCGTATATTGGGGATCCTTCCTTTCTGCTCAGAAATGACCTAAAACAACATTAATATACGGGATTCAGTTGGAACAAACACAGTACTAGATGCACCAAACTGATGGAACAAATGCTCGTCTCTGTCACCCAGAACTCACGGTTACTGCAATAGCTAATCGCCTGCCTTCCCTCAACGCGGCTCCGATGAAGTGAGCATGGATCGCGTCAAAACCCTTATATATACTATCCCTGGGAGTAATTAGTGGTAGTTAATTGAATGATAAGGTCCGGTAAATGCCCAAATACGGAGATCGTAATCTCCCAGGGTCCGGTTTTGCGCTCCCGTTGAACACTATCAAGCGCGCATGCGTGTGTGTACTTATCTAATACGCATGCGCGGCCCAAGAAGCGACCGCGCATGCGTGGAATGCGAACGCTATATTTTGTACCGCGAAAGACGGGGAGGCTCGAATTAAAGTGCCTGAGTATGGCACAACAGTGATAAATCAAACGCGTGTACTACGCTGTAGTGCCAGGGCTGCAATGAGTATCCAGAAGGGCTCATAATGTCTAATGAAATACGGAGGGACAGCGAGTGGGTCTATTACTCAGACAGGTCTTATTTGTCACAGCAATGATAAATCAAACGCGTGTGCTACGCTGTGGTGCCAGGGCTGCAATGAGTATCCAGAAGGGCTCATAATGTCTAGTGGAATATGGGGGGACAGCGAGTGGGTCTATTACTCAGACATGTCTAATGTTTGGCATAGAAAACAGGTGAACATGATGAAGAGGTGACAATATGACCTTACTAAACCCCATACATCATGATTTCGGATATGAACAAAAAGATATCAGAAAGAGTTATTATCTTAAGAGGTTCCAAGGAATGGAATCATTAAGCCCCGTGGTGTCAGTTCCCAACCGGAACACCCATCGTTGTTCTTTTTCCAGAAGGCCCACCTCTGAGGGTAGTTGTTCAATAACCGTCCACTGTAGTTCATTTACACAGTGTTGGTGTTCAATGAAGTGGGCTGACATTTTTGTTGTGAGTTTTTTACACCTGATGTTACTTTTGTGTTCATTTAGTCTCACTTTAACAGGTCTTGTTGTCATACCCACGTATTCTTTTCCACAAGGGCACGTGATCAGATATACAACATTCTTGCTGTTGCAATTTGTGAACACACGTTGCTCCCATTGTGTCCCATTCGAGAAGGTCAAAGTCAAGCTTTTCTTAGTAAGGTGGCAGTTGTTACAATTGCCACATGGATGGTGACCATGTATGCCCTGAAGTCTCGTTTGATCCCTTTTCAGAGGGGGTGGTCTTGTGTGGACTAGCATGTCTCTCAAGTTCTTACCCCTTCTGTGGGCAAAAAGTGGCTTCTCCAAAGTCAGGCCGCCACTTATCAAAGTGCGCCAATGTTTGTTGACCAACTTAGTCACATGGTTGGTTACTGGACTATATGTGGTGACACATACTGTTCTTCTTTCCGCTTCCTCACTCCGAGGATTATCCTCCAGAAGGGCCTCACGGTTATTATTTCTGGCCCTTTTTGATGCTTTTTTGATCACAGTCTCCGGATATCTTCTCTGTCTCAGTTTCATGCTGAGATCCTTAGCCTGAGATTTATATCTAGCAATGTCACTGCAGTTCCGTCGTAGACGAAGGAACTGTCCATAGGGTAGGTTCTCCCTCAGATGACGCGGATGAAAGCTGTCAAATCTGAGGAGACAGTTCCTGGCCGTTGGTTTGAAGTGCGTTTCTGTTTTAAGAATTCCTGCTTCGTAATAGATGTTTAAATCCAAGAAGACCATACTTTGGTTTGACACCTGGTGAGTAAATTTCAGAAAAGCATT